>NW_028190263.1:5785000-6985000 GCF_048542155.1 Nylanderia fulva
ATCAAAAAACATTGAATGAGTAGCAAAAATAGCATTTTTGACTCGAAAACAAAACATTTCGCTTGAGCCTGCAAAAACTTCTTGTCACAACTTTAACAATTGACAAGACAAAACTTTTTATTTCTTTTTGGAATTTACGTCTTTAATTAAAGAAAGAATAGAGCGTTCCGTTAACTATAACTTTAAAGTTATAGTTAACTCGTACAAGTCAAATAACGAATTTAAACGAGGAAGAGAATTTCCTTTAATTACAATTGCCTTTAATATAAAATCAACCAATTTGTCAGAATATCGCTTAACATAGGCATCCGCAGAACTTTTTCCAGCAGAGGAACATGATTAAAATTTTTTTCAATTTTTAAAAAAAAAATTCCAGTATTTATTCACAAAGAGAGCAAATTGATTTTTGTACATACCGATTCCAAGGACTCTCCTCCTGTGGACGTCCATGTCGTTTGATATCGTGTCGATCACCGTGATATTTCTGTCGAATAGAGACGCATCGGAGGTATACCTAAATTTATCATATCCGAGCACTTTCGAGGGACGATCAAAGTCATTTATGGGATATCGAAAGATGAGAGATATGGATTCGGGATTGGCACACCGTGTCACGCCTTACTCGAGTCCTTTTCCGAATTACGCGGCCGGTTCATCGCGTGGGTGTCTGTCATCGGTGGAAAAGCACATACACACACACACACACACACAATCTGCACGTCCATCAACCAGAAGCGGTTGACCGCCGAAAGCAAACCATTTCGGACTCGGCCGGCGATTTCGACTCCGGGAGATTCGCGGCGTGACACGGGTTTCGATCGGCCGTCAACATCGTTCAATTTTCCGTAATGGGTCCTGGCGTCAAACGCTTCCACGCAGCTCCTGTGCTGCAGTTGTCCGATTACGAATCACCCCGGAACTACCCTACGATTTTGTCTCCCTTTCCGCTGTTCGGTGACTGCCAGCAATTTCGTTCCTTTTGTTTGGTATCGGCACGATTGCGTTGCCTAATTGAGCATCGGTGCAATCGATCATTTAAGCGTGCGAAATTTCAGAATAATTAATTCTACGATACGTAACACGATATTTTTCCTTTATGCTGGCTAATGAATCGGTATATTCATTTTTTATATTATCCCTCGCAGAGTAAAATGATATTTTAAAATATGATATTTATTTTTAAATTTTTACAAAGCTGAATTAAGTAAAGATATCAAATATATTTAGCGGAAGAAAGATATTTTTCAAAACGCGGGAGAAAATTATTTAATAAAGCATTTACTCGAATAGTGTATGCATATTCAAATAGTATATTTCAAAATTAATCAGTGCGAGATAATTAAAGAGCGAAAAAAGTCTCCAACATTTTTTTCTTTATGCTCCGTTTTGCTGAAAATCTTTTGTGCATTTGGAATATATATCTCTAGCACATTTCCTTTAGTATTAATTAATATATTCATACATCAGGTAAGAAAAAGCTTTACTGCGCCATTTTCAGTTCAATGTCTAATAGCGGCGTTTTTCGTCCATATCCGAAATTACCTGTCTCCTTAGCGTGTAACGAACGAGCGCGATTAAAGCTTGGAATGCGATTGTGTGGTGGACTATATACGTTTGTAGACGTGGACTTGTAAGAACGGCTATCGCATTTCCTTCATGTAAGTTCGTCCGGACAAATGACGATATTCTTCTCCTTCGCGGTTTCGCGTGCAAGTGTATATATTGCCGTAAAACCCTTTTATTACAGCAAGAAGCAGTTCATGCTCGGTTTTAACCCGGTCGTGCATTGTCCCGCGTACTTCTTACTTCACCAGAATGCCATTAATCTAGCTAGCCCATGCATTTTTCTTTCGCGTATATACGCTATTTATCGCGATAATTATAAAGAATACCACACTCGCGAATTAAACACGTAGCTGTACATAATGTTACTGTTTAAATAAGAGGGTCTGAATATCCTTTACTAAAGAATCATAAACTCTAATTACGCTGATATACTTAATCATTACGTACAGAAACATTTGTCTGGAATTACAAGAATTAGCACTTGGAGGAGTCTGTGTTTAACAGTATAACTTCCACGCCACTTACATTCCATGAAGGTCGAAATAGCATAAATTGTACGCGAAATCGCCCCCGGTCCATCGCCGGGGCAAAATCTCTCCCGTAAAGCAATCCACGTTATCTCGCGGCCGGGAATATCGGGATAGACGGATGAGCCATTTCTGCGTCTACCGAAACGTAGACAAGAACAAACAGCGTATATAGAACTTCCCTCGATTATCGCGGAATTTCAATAGCCAGTTTCCGACTGACACCTATTCCAACACCGGAGACGGTTCCTAATGCATTTGATCGGCGAACAATCCCGGCGGAACTCCACGGACGCGATTTATAGGATTGAGAATCACTCGCAAACGTCGTTCGCACGTGGCGCGTTCCGATACGTCAAATTTCTCCCTCGCGAATTTTTCAAGAAAGAGAGAGCGAGAAAGAGAGAGGAAAATAGTCAGAGAAAGTGTCGCGAAAACATAATATCCATCTCGCCGTTGAGGATGACGAATGTGCCGGGTGTGCGTCATCATGAGCATCGATCATGAAATTCATCTTGCGATTTCCCGCGGGGCACTTTGGGAAATTATCGGAATTTCTTTCACCCGCTGTGAAAATAATTCGTCGACCGCAACGATCGACCGAGGACTCGTTTCTGCGCGCAGCGGTTTGACATCTCCCAGCGGATCCGTAGAAATTCTGCTTTGTTTACCGTGCAAACGGATACGAGATTGCTGGTCGCTATTCTGATTTTCACTCGGCGATTTCCTCCCGTCCTGCTGCAATTGACACATAGAGCCGACAACGTCGACATTTCGCGCGTTAATCGAACAAATTAATCTTTCTTTTTTTTTCGAACGCATTTACTTTCATCCCTTAGGATTCCATAAAATCGTATACCGCTGTCGTTATAAATTGAGAAGCCTAAGCAGGTAAAGTGCAAAGCATTGTCGAACGAGATTAGTATCAAAATAATCGGCTTCTATCTCCTTCTGCCGGCATTCATTTCTAGTTTAGATGCAAAAATAGAATATTAAAATGGTGAAACTATAAAACACGTGGCACAACTTTGAAAAAATATCAAACGCAACAGTTCTCCATATCTTTGTTTAAAAATACAACAAATAACTATGTTCGATATTCAGGTCTGTGAAGTTGACACCCCAAAAATTGCAAATTTTTACAAAAATGATACGACATTCTTTTCGTCCACCATGCAAAAAAATCAAAAAGAAGAAAGAAATTTGAACAAATTTTATCATGAGCCCCCTTAGATGCACCCCCATTTATAATTTTTAAATAATCACACTTAGGGATGCTTATGAAATTGATTGTTGACTTTTTTATTTTTTATTTTTATTTGCAAGGTGGACAAAAGACGATTATTTATGGTTAAATGCAAACAAATGATGAGCAATCGAAATACATAATATAATTTTTAAAAAAATGCATCCAGAAGTGCTCATAAAAAATTTTATTTTTTATTTCTTTTGAAAGGTGGACAAAAAATGATTATCTATCGGCAAATGTGGACAAATTGTGGACATACGAATTATGTAAAAATTCAGGGTGCCAATATCACAGACCTTCGATATTCCAGCGCTTCTTTAAAAAAAAAAAATCTTTGAAAACGTTCCATTTCTCCCGGATTCGTTGCTTTTCCTCGCGTCTTATTTCATACGTCTTATCCATATACCACGTTACTCATTCTACGTCCGATTTCACCAGTCAATGACCCAAACCGCAAGTACAGTATCAATACCAATATCAATAACTCCCACCAGCGCGTCGCTAATCGCGGCCGGTCTATTTATAGCTATTCACCCTCTCGATAAATCGATCGACCCGCGAGTAACCGCACACCTGCACACCACTACTAGCTCTCTCCCTCCCGCTTCCTTAACGTTTGAACGTCCGCTGTGCTTCGAGAAACCGAATTTCTCTGAATCTAATGGTCCATCGAGCTTAAGTGCCGGCCAAGTCCAGGCTGGCGTTCCTATAGCAAATGTCATCTTATCTTTCCCTCTTCGATTCCCATCCTCTCCATTCTTTGGGTCAGCAGGATGAATGAGTCGAGCGAAGTGCACGCCGGGAATGTCACCAGCTTTCCATCCCTCCGTTGCAGCCCCGCGGCGCAGACTACTCGCGTCGCCCCTCCCACGGCCAAAAATAGCCAGATCCGCTGACGTCATTGATCTGCCGTCCTCGTCGCCGAGGACGAAACTATCCCCGGAACCGGCCGGGGTCGATGAGCGAGCGCCGACATCGCCGACCGGGCAACTATTGACGTTGCATTTAATATCGTAACACGTGGCGCGATACGCAATTTCCGCGAGCCGCGTCGTTCTCGATTTTAGCGCGTTAAAATAGATGAAAACCGCGATATCCCATTCTCGGCTCGACGCGTTGAATTTCGCGAACGTCGAGAAATTTCGGCAGGCTCTCGACGCGACCCGAAAGGAATCCCCTGAAAATTGTCTCTATCAAAAAAGTTCCCTCGAAGGTCGGAGAATCCGAAATTTATTTAGAGTTAGTCTGATGAAAACCATTCTTTATACGTCGACCTCAACTGCGACGTCGTCCGGACCGACATTTTCCCGCGGAAGAGCGAGATTGCGCTCCCTTTTGTTTTATGAATGGCGATTCATCGCGTCGCCAAAGCCGATGCCAGTTGTCGGGTTACTCCGGGTTCCTTCTGCACGTTCTTTCGCTTCCGTCATGAAGAGTTGTATAACATCGTCCTCCTTCACCCTTTTTCACCCCTTGTCGTCTCGCGCGCATGATTAAGTCGCTCGTTTATATTTCTCTATGTAAGCGAGACAGAATCTGTTACCATCAGCGACTCGATCTGTCATCCGCATACTCCGCGATCCCTTTTGTCAGATCCGAGTCTCTCTCTTGCCGTTTTATCGCGTCGCCTTCTTATTCTTGCTCTTTCTCTCGCCTTCTGTTATGCACTGTCTAGTTCATTGCGCTTCTGCGTCAAAAGATGTTGCCGCGGACCTATTAAACGTTTAATTTCTGGAAACTTACCGCTAATAAATTAATAAAATTTCTTTTTATAATTTGCCAAATATGTTATTTTTTTTTAATTTTGTATAAATTGATGAAATTCAAACAGAACTTGTAATCAAAATTTCGATAACGGCGAATATAAAAATTTCTCTGATTAATATTTACCACAATAAGATATAAAATATGTTCGATTAATTTTACTATGTACTTACATATTAATATTTCTATTGCGATAAATATTATATTCTTTTTATAATTAGCCAAATATGTTATTTTTTTTAATTTTGTATAAATTGATGAAATTCAAACAGAACTTGTAATCAAAATTTCGATAACGGCGAATATAAAAATTTCTCTGATAAATATTTACCACAATAAGATATAAAATATGTTCGATTAATTTTACTATGTACTTACATATTAATATTTCTATTGCGATAAATATTATATTCTTTTTATAATTAGCCAAATATGTTATTTTTTTAAATTTTGTATAAATTGATGAAAATCAAGCAGAACTTGTAATCAAAATTTCGATAACGGCGAATATAAAAATTTCTCTGATAAATATTTACCACAATAAGATATAAAATATGTTCGATTAATTTTACTATGTACTTACATATTAATATTTCTATTGCGATAAATATTAATTAAAAATCTTTTATAAAATTCTTCCAATACCATATTATCCCACGATTATCCCCATTAGCTCCCATGATTTTCACGATAAATTCTAAGAGAAATATCCGTACACATATGTCGTTTCGAGAACTATCGGCGTATTCGGCCTAATTCTTTTTCGCACACGGCAGCGAAACGTGTTGTGCAGACGCGGCTCCATTGACCGCGAAACTTCTCGGCTGCGGAACGCCGGTGCAGAAGTTGGCAGAATGAAAACCCGGTGACCGAAGTTCCGGCGCGATTAAAGGCTGCCGTAAACGTGCTCGTCCGTGTCCACTGTGGTCTGCGGATTGCACGGTTTGTTGCACGAGAGGGAAAACGTACGGCCGACGTCGGCCGTATATACACATACGTTCGCGGATATCGCGAACAGTAGACGGATATCTGGCGTCTGGCAATTTTGTCTTTGTCAGGTATCTCACCGATTCAGCGAGATTAAATAGTTGGAGACTGAACGCGACAGTGACTACGAGCCTAATAATTCCTCGAATGTCATCTATTGTAGACATTTACCTGGAAATGTTACGCTGATATGTATCACTGATGACGTGCATTCGCGGTCACCCAGTTTTGATATTCGAGATTCGACGCAAAATCGTGTCACCAGGGACACAGGGAGAAATAGACACAAACAAAGAGGAAATTAATGCTTTAAATTCTTGAAATAATTGTATAACTGAATATCAGAGTTTTCTCTTTCTTGTTCTATGAATATTTATAAAATTATTTAAATAAATAATTTTGTTACAATAGATTTTCTAGGAGGGAGAATCCTTATATTCCAAATAATATACGCAGGCATTCATATAAAGCACAACATTTCTTCATCTTAATGACAAATGTGTGAGATTCTTCTTGTTCCTTACGCATATAGAATGCAAATGAATTCGTGCAAAGGAACAAGAAAGATGGAATAAGAGCTAAGTGGGAATCGCATTAAGTCACAACGGATTCGTTATATAATGAAATTGTATAATCTTCGTTGAAATGGTGCGAAACACGAAGCATCGCACGCATAAATTTTGCACGTTTCCCCTTGCAAAAGTCAGACCAACTTTCAGAATTCGCAGTTAATTTGTAACAGGAGGAATCTGTTCGGAAGTTCGCAACCTATGTTCTCACAGTGTGCCATTTAGCGCCATTTCGTTTTACGTGGTTCTATTTTGAACTATCATTATACGAAAATGTATCGCTAAATTGTTCACATTGTTGCATTTCCCTTTGTTATGCCATCATGAACAGCACATGATGTCATCTGGTACAAAGATATAACTAATGAGACTGCATTTAGCATCATCGATAGTTATTAAATCAAATATTAAAGAAAATTTATTTATTTAATATCTCATTTATAATATCAGAGTATACATTTGCTAAGTTTCTAAAGAAATAATTGATTTATCACTTTTTTTTATCATTGACCCATTATTATAAACTTGAAATACCGCAAATTAGCTTTTGTAACATAAAAAAGAAACGGACTGCGCAATTTTGGAAGTGCTAAGTAATAAATTCCGGGCGCGGAGAAAGAGGAATCCCCGAAGGATCCGAATAAAAATTTAAAAAGCGTCGCCGCGCGCAGGAAATGTCCCAGAAACGTGTCTCGAAAGACATCGAAGGCTCTAATGACTACTCGATCCACAGCCAAACGGATTTCTCAGCTCGCGATTAAATAAACTCTCACATCTCGGGCCGATGTTCACGGCACGTCAGTGTGTGGGGTACATGCCTTGGTCCCCTTTTCCTGCCCGATAATCAAAGGCAGTTCGATGGACAAAGCGAGCACGTACTTCACAGAGGTGCAATGGGCATCCCTGAGAGTTCCTTTTACGGTTCTTTCATGGCAAGAAGAGAGACGGGTGGAAACAGGGTTAGCTTTAAAAGAGAAGAAAAAACTGCGCAGTTTAAAGAAATCCCAAACAAGTTATCGGTTGGCTTATAATAGGTATAAGCAAGTGAAAAAAAAAATGAAAATAGCTAGAGATAAAGATACATATATTTAATTGTAATTAATATTGAAATATTTAATATTTGGAAAATATAATAATGTGTAAATTATTCGATTATTAATTGCTGATTATGATTGCGCGAGAAATAGCCTTATACATACGAACGTGATTCGAGATTGGAGAGAGAAACTTTTCGAACACGCTTGAAAAAGTTGTGATGAGATGATACGGTTTCCGAAGGAAGGAAACGCTGGTAAAATGCATTCTGCGCAGGTCCCGATAAGACTGAATTGAAAATTCAGATCCATTCCAGTCGCGCTTGAAAGAGAAGCGGATTAAGGTACAACGGTACTCGATCGCTGGATTATTTCACGGAAGCACGTAACTCTCTCTTTCTCCCTTTCTTCACTGGAAAGGGATATCTAGCGCGTGTGAATTCTTGTTCGTCCTGCGAGAAATTCTCGCGAAGAGATTTATACGACGCTTGCGATAACACGCGGATCCAAACACGGTAGTTAACGCGAGCATGCGAAATGTCTATTAAGGTTATAGGATTCAATAAATAGGATTGAGATGTAATAGCGCGTGATACAACGATTTACAAAGTAAATTGCGCGCGAGGTATTATTTCTCATCCTTTCATCGTTTGTGAAATTCGAGGAATTACCGCAAGAAATATTAGCCTCGACATTTCGCAATATACAGAAACATTTTAAGCAATACAAACTGATCAAATTTATTTTCGCTATATTCGAAGAAGTTTTATTTATATAGGATCGGTGTCAATAAAAATCTATTTAAATAGAATCTATCGCATATAAAATTATTCAAATAAATCAAATTTATTTAAATACAATCCATCATATATATAATTGCTTAATAAATAAATAAAGTCTATCTATCTATATTTATTTATTAATAAAAAAATCTATTTTTAAATATAATCGCGAATGAAAAATTCTAGGAACAAAATAAGCTTCTTTTGCGCCTACGTACTTTAGCACAGTCTCTTTCATTAGCATCTAAAATGGACGTATAGTTGGTGGAGAATTAGCACGTCACATTGAGATGGCGGCGTAAAGGAACAGCAATTAGAGCTTTCTGGAGCAATCACATCCAGACCGTTGGTAATCGCTATCGGCAATCGCCTGGAAGGCAAAGAGCCCTCTCGCTAATCCCAATGCGGTTCGGTATACCTTGATGCCGATTGCTTTAATACCTAATTACGTATGCGTGTTACCCTCGGCGCATACGTGGGCAAGCAGGATTAGATTTCGTTTAGGCAAATCGCGCTATTCCACTCCGGTCTCTGCCGGCGTTGATCCTCTAAATTATACGTTATAGCCTTTATCGTGCGGTGTACTCATATCCGATCGACAATGCCGAAAATTCACGGTGAGCCATTCATTACGGATTATTATGCGAAACGTACCCACACTCACGAACACTGACCTCGCGGCTGACTATACTCGGCCCTTACTACTGTGAGATAGTTTTTGCGTAAATTCAATCGATGCGGCGAAAATAAGAACAAACAGATAAATTCTATTTAATATTATATATATGTATATATATCTCAAATTAAATTTTTGATTTAAAATAAAATTTTCCTTACAAAACAGGAATGTTAATTTTCTTTTTATTTGGTGTGTCTGGAATTATATTCCATCAACAATGTCAAAAATTCACGGCGACCCATTCATTACGGATTATTATGCAAAACGTACCTGCACTCACGAACGCTGACCCAGCGGCTGACTATACTTGGCCCTTACTACTGTGAGATAAAGTTTTCATGTAAATTTAATGGATGCAGAAGAAATAAAAACAAATAGGTAAATTCTTTAATATATTATATATAAGAAATATATATAATAAAGTCTCAAATTGAATTTTTTATTTAAAGTAAAATTTTCCTTGTGAAACAGAGATGTTAATTTTTTTATTCAATATACATACATGGAATCATATTCAATCGACAATGGTGAAAATTTACGGCGACCCATTTATTACGGATTATTATGCGAAAGGTACCTGCATTCACGAACGCTGACCCCGCGGCTGACTATACTCGGCCCTTACTACTGTGAGATAAAGTTTTCGTGTAAATTCAATCGATGCAGCGAAAATGAGAACAAATAGATAAATTCTACAATATATTACACATATATATATATATATATATATATATATATATAACAAATATATATAATAAAATCTCAAATTGAATTTTTGATTTAAAATAAAATTTTCTTTGTAAACCAAGAATGTTAATTTTCTTTTTGTTCGGTATGTATGGAATCATATTCGATCAACAATACCGAAAATTCATGGCGATGTATTTATTACAAATTATTATGCGAAATGTATCTTTACTCTCTAACGCTGATCCCGCGGCTGACTATGCTCAGCCCTTACTACTGTGAAATAAAGTTTTCGCGTAAATTTAATCGATGCGGCAAAAATAAAAACAAATAGATAATTTCTGTAATATTATATATATATATATATATAACAAATGTATATAATAAAATCTTAAATTGTATATTTGATTTAAAATACAATTTTCTTTGTAAAACAGAGATGTTAATTTTCTTTTTATTCGGTGTGTCTGGAATCATACTCTATCAACAATGTCAAAAATTCACGGCAACCCATTTATTACGAATTATTATGCGAAACGTACCTGCACTCACGAACGCTGACCCCGCGGCTGACTATACTCGGCCCTTACTACTGTGAGATAAAGTTTTCGCGTAAATTCAATCAATGCGGCGAAATAAAGAACAAACAGATAAATTCTATTTAATATTATATATATATATATATATATATATCTAAATTAAATTTTTGATTTAAAATAAAATTTTCCTTGCAAAACAGGAATGTTAATTTTTTTTTTATTCAGCGTGTCTGGAATTATATTCCATCAACAATGTCAAAAATTCACGGCGACCCATTCATTACGGATTATTATGCGAAACGTACGTGCATTCACGAACGCTGACCCCGCGGCTGACTATACTCGGCCCTTACTACTGTGAGATAAAGTTTTCGTGTAAATTCAATCGATGCAGCGAAAATGAGAACAAATAGATAAATTCTACAATATATAATATATATATATATATATATATATATATATAACAAATATATATAATAAAATCTCAAATTGAATTTTTGATTTAAAATAAAATTTTCCTTGTAAACCAGGGATGTTAATTTTCTTTTTGTTCGGTATATATGGAATCATATTCGATCAACAATACCGAAAATTCATGGCGATGTATTTATTACGAATTATTATGCGAAACGTATCTTTACTCTCTAACGCTGATCCCGCGGCTGACTATGCTCGGCCCTTACTACTGTGAAATAAAGTTTTCGCGTAAATGTAATCGATGCGGCAAAAATAAAAACAAATAGATAATTTCTGTAATATTAAATATATATATATATATATATATATATATATATAACAAATGTATATAATAAAATCTTAAATTGTATATTTGATTTAAAATACAATTTTCTTTGTAAAACAGGGATGTTAATTTTTTTTTCTTCAGTATGTATGGAATCATTCGATCGACAATGCCGAAAATTTACAACGACCCATTTATTACAGATTGTTATGCGAAACGTGCCCATACTCTCTAACGCTGACTCCATGGCTGACTATATTCGGCCCTTACTACTGTGAGATAATGTTTTCACGTAAATTCGATTGATGCGGCCAAAATAAAAAATAATATATTATTCAACACTGTATAATATATTATAGAATTTATCTATTTGTTCTTATTTTTGCCGCATCAATTGAATTTACGTGAAAACTTTATCTCACAGTAGTATGGGCCGAGTATAGTCAGCCGCGGGGTCAGCGTTAAAGAGGGTTTGCGTAAATTCAATCGATGCAACCAAAATAAAAGATAATACATTATTCAACGCCCTATAATATATTATAGAATTTATCTATTTGTTTTCATTTTCGCCGCATCGATTGAATTTACGCGAAAATTTTATCTCACAGTAGTAAGGACCGAGTATAGTCAGCCGCAGGGTCAGCGTTAGGGAATGCGGATATGTTTCGCAAATATAGATAAAAATTCTATAATATATTATACATAATATACATATATATATAATAGAATCTCACATTAAATTGTTGATTTAAATAAAATCTCCCTTGTAAAACAGGGATGTTAATTTTTTCTTTATTCGGTATGTATGAATCCTCCCTGTCCCGAAATGTTTAGTTTGTTTGATACATTTGAATGAAAACTAAACCAGAGCAAGTGTCTATTATTCGCGTGGTATCTTGTGTGTGATGGAGGAAGAGGAAAACAATAACACAGATGCACAAATACATGTATTATACGAATATTAGAGTTAGTCATAAAGAAGCGAGTGTCGAAACAACATCGCGGGAACAATACATAAATGTATGCGTTATATCTCGTGTTGATGGACAGGGGGGAAACAATAACACATACATACACATATATACACACGACATATATACGTATTATACGAATAAATATTGGAGTTAGTCGTTAAGAAGTGAATGTCGAAACATCGGGATCGGGAATGATACGCGAATATATGCTAGGAAAAATAAAGTCCATAGCATACAAAAAGACATAAGCAGTAAAACAGTAAGCAAATTTATTCGCTTACTGTTCATATTTCACAATTGATACATGAGAATACTTGACTATGATTAATTGATTTGCTGTTTTTGTCTTACTACTTACGTTTTTTTGTATGTCGTAGATTTGATAGATAATAAATGTGAAAGTATGATTACGATATCGGAGTATTGTTCTTCCATTTCCCTGAAAAATAAAGGCATAAATTTTAAATTAAATATAAAAGTACTTTAATTATTTCTATTATTGAATTATTTTATTATTATTCTGTTCTGGTATATAACTATTATTAAAACTTTTTGGAATTTTAATGAATGTTAAAATTGTTGATTTTCTGATATATGTTTGGGAATGAAAAATTAATTGTAAATTGATTAAGAGAAATTTTCGCAAATTCATAGCAGTACGGATCCTTTGTTAGTAAAGCAAAGCTTGCAATAACTCTGAGGAATTTAATATTTGTTTTCTCAGACATGAACATAGCGAGAACTAAAAGCAGCCTGATATAGAATGAAAAATAACTTATTATAATATATTTTACTTAATGTGAAGTAAACGAGTTACGTGATAACCGGTTTGTTGGTTTTTAGCGGTTAATTGATAATTACATAAATTGTTTTATAATAATAAACAATTCAATAATTGCTTTAATTATTTGCGTTTACGCATCAAAATTCTCCCATTATTTATTATACGAACAACGAGAAAGTGAAGTAGAAAATAAAAAAATCATCACAAACTTTTTTTCTGGAGGCAATTTTGCATTTTCAGATTCGTACAATTAAACAATTAAACAATCATACTACTGATATTTTTCTCTCTATATATATATCATTTCTCGATACATTGAAAATGCTAAATTGTAAATTTATAACCATTTTGCGAAAGTTGTAAAATCACGATTATTTAACTTGGCTTGCCTCGACGTGGATTGCCTGAAATTTTTTGAATTTTTATCGTCGATCGAGCTCGCGCATCAGATAGGAAATGAAAATTTGAAGTTGCCTTTCGCGTAAGCAGCATGGTGGCGATTTTCACGTGTACATGGGCGAAGGAACAGCTGATAGGAAACGCGACGCGTGGTTTGCATGTGGCGCATACCGTATCTCCGATGCAATTTCGAGTAGGGATTTCGAGTTTACCCTCGCCGGGGTGTCCCTACCTTTTCCTGTATATTTACTCGCGACTCGTGGCTTTGAACGTCACATTTCCCTGATGTGAGAACGCGCCACGTAGCAAGTGAATAGAGAGAGTACCGCGTGATCCAATATCTGCCTTTTACCTTCGCTTCTCTCGCCTTTCTTTCGACCCTCTGCGCGAACTCGCGTTTCCGCGCGCGCACAGTAAAATGATGCCGTTACAGAATGTCAAGAGAGAGAGAGAGAGAGAGAACGCAGATAAAGCGGTCCACCGCCGTTGCTAGCGTTTCGCACGGCGCTAAATCACCCGGCGTCAACCCCCCAATTCGTCCGCATTCATAAATAAAGCCGTTGCGTATCACGCCGTATATATATATATATATATATATATGTATATATATATAGGGTGTCCCAACCTTTCCGTACCATCCGTTTATGGAAGACTCCTAAGGTTATTCGGAGACGATTTTTCCTTAGCGAAAATGTCGAAAAGTTCATCATTTTTTTAATGTTTCCAATTTTGGAAATCATGTATCTTTGTAACTGAGCCTTAAATTAAAATTCTATTAAAGTAAACTTTGCCTGAAATTAACTAAAACATATAGTTTTGTTAATAATTTAGCTCAGTTTACAAAAAAACTTTTATCTTAAATCGTTGATATATAACTCGAAAATGATTGGTGCTTGGATATTTTCGCTGAGGAAAAATCTATATATATATATATATATTTAAAGTGTCCCAACCTTTCCGTACCATCCGTTTATGGAAGACTCCTAAGGTTATTCGGAGACGATTTTTCCTTAGCGAAAATGTCGAAAAGTTCATCATTTTTTTAATGTTTCCAATTTTGGAAATCATGTATCTTTGTAACTGAGCCTTAAATTAAAATTCTATTAAAGTAAACTTTGTCTGAAATTAACTAAAACATATAGTTTTGTTAATAATTTAGCTCAGTTTACAAAAAAGCTTTTATCTTCAATCGTTGATATATAACTCGAAAATGATTGGTGCTTGGATATTTTCGCTGAGGAAAAATCTATATATATATATTTAGGGTGTCCCAACCTTTCCGTACCATCCGTTTATGGAAGACTCCTAAGGTTATTCGGAGACGATTTTTCCTTAGCGAAAATGTCGAAAAGTTCATCATTTTTTTAATGTTTCCAATTTTGGAAATCATGTATCTTTGTAACTGAGCCTTAAATTAAAATTCTATTAAAGTAAACTTTGCCTGAAATTAACTAAAACATATAATTTTGTTAATAATTTAGCTCAGTTTACAAAAAAGCTTTTATCTTCAATCGTTGATATATAACTCGAAAATGATTGGTGCTTGGATATTTTCGCTGAGGAAAAATCTATATATATATATTTAGGGTGTCCCAACCTTTCCGTACCATCCGTTTATGGAAGACTCCTAAGGTTATTCGGAGACGATTTTTCCTTAGCGAAAATATCGAAAAGTTCATCATTTTTTTAATGTTTCCAATTTTGGAAATCATGTATCTTTGTAACTGAGCCTTGAATTAAAATTCTATTAAAGTAAACTTTGTCTGAAATTAACTAAAACATATAGTTTTGTTAATAATTTAGCTCAGTTTACAAAAAAGCTTTTATCTTCAATCGTTGATATATAACTCGAAAATGATTGGTGCTTGGATATTTTCGCTGAGGAAAAATCGCCTGGAAAATCTTCCATTAACAAGCGACGCAATAAGTCCGAAACGCCCTGTATATACACATATATCTCCGGCTGCTGCGAAGAAGGGCGGGCGGATGGAATCAAAAGCCGTTTCCAGGCGAAATGCCGGAGTTACGACATTGGGGCGGCTGTATCAATTCCATTTGCGACTCGCGGAAACGCGAGCGAGATTCGGTTCCCGTCCAATTCGTCGCGCGTTAAAATTCACTTTCGGCCGCTGCGAGGGAGGACGCGAGCTTTGTCGCGATGACTTGTTTTGCCTGACACATCCGCGCGACACGGAAGAAATTATTAGTGAAGTTAGAGTAGAGTTTAAACATTTACAAGGGTTCTATTTACGCGAGCGGATAAAAACGCGTAGAAAAACTAACAAAGCTTGCAATTCGCAATAAGCTCGATCTCGCGCTAGAGATGCGACAGAATAATCGTCGAAAAGCAAGCCTGTCTCCGCTGGTTTCAACAACATTGTTCCACATGACGAACGCGTATGTCGTTGCCTTCTTGACACGAATAATCGCGACGCAAATGAGAAGAGTAACGCGACAAAAGGGAGCACGACGATGATGTTTCCGCGACGCAGCAGAGTAATTTAAATACTAATTTCCATGATAGAACACACGTTTCAATGTTACCGGATTAATAAAGGAGATCCTACCCCTCGCTGCTCGAATTACTGAAAGTTTCCGACGAAACTTGAAATTGCTGCAACCCGGGAGATCCGAATAAATAGAAGTTGCCGGTTTGGATTAAGCGTTATATAATACAGCGACGCTGCGCCGAGAAACGATGACGGCGAGGGTATTACCTGCGTGTGCATACATGACCAGGCAGGAAAGGAAAGGAATTAAGTTTGCACAAAAGGAGTAAAGCCCGTTTAATCCCGCTCAATGGATCCGAGAGATTATCCAGGTAACGGGGAGGAACGTGCGTTTCTGCCGCCGCGGGAGAAAAATATGCGCCAACTTTCCACGCTCTTCTTCGTTCTTTCGTATGAAAATCATTCATAAGTCGGAGCCTCGCGAAAAGCGCGTCTTCCTTTTACTCGAGAAATAAAGAAAATTTACGCGCGCGTGTTACTTTTTCAGGAAAAATCCGTGGCGATTGTCTCGAAAACTGTGAAACGTGGGAAAAATGCATAATATAATATTTGCTGCAGGGATAATCGCGGGTTGTGGAAAAACGCGGAATTGTCCGAAGCGCATTGATGTAAATCTATCATATCACAAGCTGCGCGGAATATCGCGTTTCTCTCGAGCTAACAATGAAGGGAGGGAAAGTCTAGCTAATAGGGTAACTCGCGTTTACACGACGCGCGCTCGTTCAGAATTCCGGATAATTAACGAGGCCACGTTTCGCCATTAATTGGCCCGGGAGACTTTCGCGAAAATTAATCCGCCCTCGGGTACGATGCGCCCGTCGGCGCGTGGCGGAATTTCAAAAGCAAAAGCGATTTCGCGAACGCTCGCGGCGAAACTCCCTTCGACAGGCAAAACAATTGCCTCTCGCTTCGAATATTCTAGTACACGCCTTATTAAGCCGAGCAATCTGTCGGATATCTTTTGTCTTTTATTTTATTTTTTTTTTTTATTTTTATTTTTATTCAATCGCGTACGCGTGCGAGAGTTGCGATAAAATCCCAGTTATATTTACAGGGACAAATGGGACGCGATGTTCGACGGCAATCAGAAATAAGAAGAGAGGGACTCTGAAATGGGTTTTTTTTTTATCGCGACAAAATACATCGTGAATGAAATTTTCGTCTCTCTAGAGAAACGACCGAGCGCATTCCGCAGTAGGAATAACCGGAATAGTCGTATTTCTTCGTCGTTCGCGATGATTTATGGGAATAGCGCGAACAGTCTGCGCGGTGTCTTTACTTTTATTACGTGCAAACCATTTACAGACGCCGTTCATTAGAGGGAGTGCCTTGATCGAGTGGACTGAAAGGAAAGTAATGACGTTCCGGTAGAGGCTATCGGTAACATGGAACAAGGTCGTTAAGACCGCGTCTCGAGGAGATCCATCGATCTTCCGGAGCCTCGTCTCCGACTGTCAGTTTCAGGTTGCGCGTTTGGACAGACAACAGTCGGGGCATGTCGTTTAGGGATCGCAGTCAGAACTGACGAGGGGCAAAAAGAACGAAAAACGAATAGTAATTTTTCCAAGAAAATTTGCAACCTTCTCTTGGGAAAACAGGAAAAGAATTACTCGCGATGCAATTGACGCTTATATTCTTTTCGTATATTATATATATACAGGGTGTATCGAAATAAGCGCGACAAATTTTAGATGATTCTTTGTCGAAAGTTAAGGGGAGTTTCTTATATAAACATATATATATATATATATACTCTTATATTCAGTTTTTTTTTTTCTCAAATTTCACGAATTAAAAAAATGAAACTTTTTTCTACTAATAAAAAAGATACTTATTAATATTTTTTCGATATTCCTATATCATTATAAGAGGATGAAACTAACAACCATTATTTAATTTTTTATTAAAACTTTTTAACGGACCGAAATATCATCATCTAAAAAAAAATGCGTTAGAAAGTTTGAAGTTACTTCAGAAACTTTTTCATGTCTTATTTTTTCGCAAAATCAATAGTTTTTAAGAAAGAAAAATAAAAATTTAATTTTTACCTCTTTAGAAAAGTGTAACTCCTCAGCGAGGGATATAAGAATATATGTTTATATAAAAAATCCCTCTTAAATTTCGACAAAGAATTATCTTCTAAAATTGTTCGCACTTATTTAGATACACCCTGTATTTCTTAGAAAACTTCCTGCTCTTGTACCACTCAATATTTTCAGCATCTTCATCTCTCGAACGAATTGATATCTGATATTTCTACAAAGTTTAATCATTTGATCGCAGACATGATGGAGCGCCGCGCGAAACTTTTGTAATACCTACAAAGAGATAATGGAATCCACTTGAATTTCTTTTGAAAAAAAATACGATTATTTTCAAGGTACAATGGCTATTTGTCGTTCTGTCGTAGAGCCGAGTCTCCCTTTGGCGCGAAATAAGCGTAACTTGGCTTCTGTTCTCTCAACAGAACTGGAAACGAGCCAGAAATTATCACAACGCTTTGATCTCGTACCGCCGCGCGAAAATACTCTCCATTACCCTTTAAGACTTTAAGACATTTCAAAGTTCCATCATTAAGCATGCAACGGCAGACTTTTACGTTCGTTTTCACATTGACGCACAATATCAATACATCTCGTCGTTCCCTCATTTCTTTAAATCGATGAGAGAAAGAAAGTGAACGTAAACTTTATAAATAAAATAAAACTTTATTCCAACATGAATATATATATATATATATTTTGCTTTAATGCTTATTGTCAATAACTCGCTGAAAATGAATATCATAGAATAGGATAATAATTATTATACTATAATAATAAATAATTAATTAATAATATATTAATAGTAACTAATAATAAGTCATAATTAATAATTAACACATATATTTACACACACATATTTACACAACGTGCATATACATATAATATATACATGTACAATAAATTTATATTATACTAACTTGAAATGAATAGTCTCGCGCAGAAATTCTCAAAATGACGAATGATAGAAATAATCTTACGAAACAGATAATTTTTCCAAGACACTATCTCTCGATACGGTCACTTCGCTTGCGCGAAGGCGCTCCAAGGAGGACATCGTCCGGATGTAACTTTACATCCCCACCGAGGGTCGCCACCCTCGGTAAATCCCGATATACCCAGACACGGTTCGACGAACCCGCTTGAAAAATAATCGAAGAGAGAGAGAGAGAGAATATCAGTTCCTTGGATCCCGGCCAAGGGTGTCCTCTCGCTCCTTTGATCGCTCGATCGGTCGAATCGGGTTGCTGTATACATTATCAATATCGGTCTGTCCTCGTTCCGGATTGCGTCTCACCCTCGCCTTGAATCCCGGCGACGAGACGCGAGTTCTCGCGCGCGAGCAGCGAAGCCGGAATAAGTTAAATTGCGCCGCGTTCCGAGAACCGTTCGAAGCCGGCACGGGCCGTCGGTCATGGGGGGCTGGAAGCCCATTTCCGATGGAAACCAACCCCCTCTTCCTTGTCAGTCAAGCGAGGTGAAGCCAGCCAGCCGGGCGTCCCCGGTTATATCCATTTTCGGCCAATTCCGGATTGCGCCCCCGTTCGTATCCATTCGCGGAGATTCCGTCTGAATCGCGACCCGGCTCGGCAGATACCTGGGATTGATTACTTCGCAGGTGTACATATATCTGGCATGGATCGCCGATCATTCCCTGGAACGGCAACTCTCGAAACTCCGGAAACGAGTATCCCGTTGTACGGAAAAAGTTAGATCGCTGCAGTGAACTCCGCACTGCGGATCCTTGGACCGCGTCGTGCATTAACATTTGAACAGCTGAAACGAAAAGGCGAAAACTCAATACATTTTCGAGAGAGGCAAAAAATATCTCTATTTTTAAATCTCATGGTTATTTATCAATCTTAAGTTATATTCTGTTAACTGGATTCAAAGTTTTATATACATACCGCAGAGATTATATATATATTTATATAGAATTTAATACAATAAATAATAAAGGGCAAATCAATCGTCAAACTAAAATAATTTTACGTATCAAAAACCGGTCGACTTCAAATTAAAATGATAAAATTAATATAATGAAAATTGATATTATATATACAAAAGAAAAAGAATTTAATGTATATAATTTGAAATTTGAAGAGGATCGTGCAGTTATAAAATAATATCTCAATCAAAAGTCTTTGATCAACGAATTTTTTTATATCTATGAGGGAATAATATTATCTTAACGTATACCATAAAATACATATATAGAAAAAAAATATACGCACGGATCGCGGATATATTCATGAACGCAGTCGCTCAACGTAATTTGACAAAGAAACGCATTCCCCTTTATTGGTTCCATTGCTCTTTGCTTGCTCGATTGAATATCGATGATTGAATATTTAACATGAATAGAAATTGGCATTCTCGGAGACAGTTTGACGTTTCATTTCTTGATATACAGTCTGCGTTCCTTATATAATCCATATTTATATAGTCTTGAAACGTATAGTTTGTGAATGCGAGCGACTCAAAATTAAATAATAATATCTTTACATTATACATAGAAGATCATTATATCACACAACCTTGCTGAGATTATTTATATAATCCACACGTAATCATATTCTGTATAATTTTATTCCGCTTCCGTTTTATATACTTTTGAATATCTCTATTACAATTCGAAACCAAATCTTCAGACGATCCGATTCCCTTTGCATAGCAAAGTTGTCAAAATATTTGCTTTTAATTACTGTTTGCCATCAAAAAGTTTAACTGAAATTCATCTACATTTCGTAATTTTGCCAAGTAGAAATTCGTCGTATCATAGGAAATTACATTTTATCACTCATTCGGTACGACGGACACGTATCAGTCATCCCTTCCGAAATTTTACGATTTTTTTTTATGTTACAGCCATTTGCGCCAGCACAGTGCAAAAAAAGCAATAATTTGAAATGCCAGGTGCGCTTGAAAATTATTCATACAAGTAAAATTATTGTAAGATTTTTAGGAGACGTTTTGCATATAGAATTAAACGTTAATTAATTTTTTATCTGGTAATTAACAATTTACAAATCTAAACTTATTCGTTGCAACGTCGCTTGTTATCTGTTTTCATCTTTTCAAAATTTTTAAACTTTATGTTATATATCGCTACTATATATTATTTAGCCACTATTATTAATTTCAATTATCTTTTTGTCCAATTTTTTCGCCGTAACTGAATGACCTGTTCACATGAATATGTAGCATCGCGAGAGAGATATGTCGTCATAAAATTGTAACGATATCTTAGTTTTCCGTTTCACTGCGTCACTATTGATCTGCGACCCGTGCAGCGATTGCATGGCGGATACGCCGCACAATTCGCTACATTAACAAATCGCATCGATGCTTCTCTCATCGGAAAGACGGAAAAAGAATAGGGGATCGTTTCCCCCTCTTCATTCATTTCAATTAATCTGATGGCAACGTGCTCCTTGCCTCGATAAAAAATTGCTCGTACAAACGCTTTAATCGGTATAATTCATTCGATGCAACCAAAAAAAAAAAAGAAGTGTGTTTTCAAGCGCAAAAATGTATATATGATAATTACTATAATTAGTAATAATAATAAACTTGGCAAAATTGATTTCGACGTAACTAGAGATTAACGCAACATAAAACCGATCTTATTTAAAATTAGTAGTTAAAAGAGGAACACGTTCCATCGCTATGATGTTCATTTTAATTGATGGGTATGTTTGTGTTTGTGGTCATAACTTAACATTTAAATATGTTCTTGTATGTTTCAACATTGTTAAAAACTATTGTGTAATATTGTGTTATAGAATTCTCACTTGATAAGGACCACAACCAAATGGTCGAAACGTCGTAAAAGTATTGAATAAAATTGTTAGTTACGTCGAAATCAATTTTGCCAAGTTTATTTTCACCACTAGCGTCTAATATTAATTTTGAGTAATAATAATGTTGTTGTCGAATTATTACAAGTTGACTGCGGAAAATTCAATTTTCTTTGTCACAGAAAGATTTTCTTTGCATTCGTAACATATTTATTCAGTTATACACAGTTATGCGAAGCCACATGACCGTCGATATGTGATCGTATCAACTTTAATCAGCGAAAACGACCGCAAAGATTAATACCCGTCGAACATTTCAGCGATATAATGGCATACTATCACGTTCGCGAATTGGAAAACGGGATGGTTTCATGTGAGGCTGTCGATGTTCAAATGATAATTGATTGAAATTGGAAACGTTTATATACAATATCATATATACATGATTAGCTTACAGAGAATTAAGCTTTCATGTCAACGAATGTGTGACAGATATTACGTAATTTATATTCTATTATATTATACATATAAATATACAGTCTAAAGATTAAGAAGTAAACAGCGCACGATTAAAACTCTCACACAGATGTTAACATTTAATTGAATTGTCACTCAAGATGATAAATTGTAACAAAAACAATTGTATGTTGGTTGCAGCGAAGCTGGACGGCGTGAAGACGTACATGAGGATGAGGAGAGTGCCGAACCATTTGCAGGTGAAAGTTATCAAATGGTTCGATTATCTGTGGCTGACGCAGAAATGCTCCGACGAGGAGAAAGCAGTGAGTTGTCTTCCAGGTAAGGTTTCATTTACACATCTAATATTTAAATAACTAATAAAAAATAAGCGTTTTAATTTTCCCTGAAAAAAACGGTGAAAATAAAAAAAATAAAACGAGAGAGAGAAAAATATATATAAAAAGAAAAATAAAAGATACAAATAAAAAAAAACTAAAACTAACAATTTTCATTAGTTGGAACAAGATATGTAAATATGTAATGTAATTTGAACGCGAAAAATTATTTATCTCCTCTTTAACTTCCAATTATCTTTATTAATGTGCAATGTGGAACATATAGATGTTGGCGTAAATTTATTTCCATAAACGTGAGATGTATGAAAATTTCTTCCAAACGCGCGGAATTGTAACGTAACTTTACGTTATATTTATATAAGTCTCACATTTTATAAAATCTACGCAAGTGGCCGGGTCGAGCTTTTCGCAATTCTAGAAAGATATAATTCAACGAACATATAATTAATGCAGCTTCATGCATCGCAAATTCTCCGGAAAAGTTTCCATTTTTACTTGCAATTTATATTAGTTAAATAACGGGGGGATTTCAAGTTACGCGAGACGAATGTTTACGGACAGCAGTGAAATGATATTGCCGCCTTTCGACGGTGTTAGCATATATAATTTCACGAGAAACATTTGATCTCGCAACTGCTGGCAGGATCTGCAAACTAAAACGCGAACAAACCGACACGTAAGCAGAGGCTACCATATACGGTTGCCAACATCGGTCGCCCTTTAATGCAACCGCGCGCGAGAGCAAACGGCTGTACAGCAAATTTTCGCCAAGTTGTTTCGCAACTAGAGGCAAATAAAAAACGTATACTCCGAAAGTTTGCAGCTTTTATTGAAAAATTGATATTAATTCTTTACCTCGCGTTAAATTTTCTCTCTTGGTGATTTAATAAAAAAATTTGCGTGACTAATTTGCATAATAAATAATCTGAAATCCATTACCTAACATACATACGTTGAATACATTGCGCTTGAACATTTACTGTTACTGTTTATATATGTTGCGAATGTGTTTATTTTTATAACACATGAATATATTTATCGCTCTATATAATCGTATTACATTTTACTGATTTATAGTAATAGTGCGCGCGCATATGACTATTTTCATTTACGTTCACAATACGCATGTTTATTCTTCGTAAACTTTATGAACTGTTTTTCATTGCCTGCGTAAAACTCGAATACATTTCTAAGCCGACTGTTAAAAACGAAACTCGTCGATTATTGGAGAGAAACGATATTACTACTAGAAATTTTCTATTAAAATGCTAAATAAAGCGTAATAATAATTTTATTACGCTCGTAATGCATTATAAGACAGACTGTATGCAACATAAAATATGGTGTATACACAGGGACGAATAAACTAGAAGGAACAGGAAGGACTTACTTGCTATGCACACATAGGAAGACTTATGTTCAAATTTATTACACCAGATATACAGTGCTTAATGCAAAGTCAAATCCCCGCTAAGAAGGAAATTGTCAGTTTTCTCTAAGCTTTCGTGAAAAGTTTATCTCTCGAAAACGTTTTATTTCACTTTTGAGGAAACGTCGAGTAATTTTTTTATACGCCCATAATAAGCGTTTTTATCGTATTAGCATAAGCGATAAAATTTGCAATCTTTTTTTTTTTTATTATTATTTCATCATTTAATTACTCGGCTCTTACGATGGAAAAGAATCACCATAATAAAGTAATCGGATTTTTATATTTACTAGAACACAAGCGCGCTACGCGTCTATTATTCCGTATTATATTAAAAAATATATATAATAAATTTTATTTAAACTCCATTAATCTTTTTGACAGAAATCAGCTGATTAAGCGCTAATTTGCTATAATTAAATTTTAAAATAATACCTTATATTTTAAACTTTCAATTATTTTCAATTTTATTCCATTTTACAAAATATATTCAATGCGTTTTTTTCTAACTGAAAAACTGTAATCGAATCACTCAACAACAAAATTAATAATGACAGCCGTTTACGAAGTAACGAATGTCGAGAACCAATCGACATCGTGGAAAAGAGGCAACAATACACTTCGAGACTTTCGAGAGGACTTCGAAACTCAATAACATGTCTTTTTTAGAGAGGGATATTAAGTCTTCTTTCGCGAATCTTTTTATTTCAACAAGAAAAAAACATGTTTTGTGTTTTTTTTTATTCAATCGATTTATCGCAACTTTTATAATAGGTATACGCAAGCAAAATCCAACTTTTTAATTCATATTTATCCACTTTATTTAATTGCGAAGAATCGATAGTCAAAAGAATAATTAACATAGTTTGAAGAATGCTAAAAGGGAAAATAAAGTTGTCGGGGAGAAACGTTATTATTTCATCGCGGTGCACGAATTTAAACCAGCCTTTCCACGGTGACTGTAAGAAACGAGCGCCAGGACAGCATTCTGGAAACCGTTTCGTTCCCTTGAACGACGCATTTTGCGGCGCAATAAACCCGCCATAAGACGCAAGTTGTAAAGTCTCCAAGTGTAATGCACGGCGTATAACAGAGAGTAGGAAAATTGAATATTAGTATGAGATGAAAAATTGTAGGCTATTATGGCGCGAAGATACTCTCAAAATATATGTCGTTTGAGAGAGAGAAAGAGAAATGCAGCTGAAAACGCGACCGATAACGACTCGAAAAATAATATCGGAAACTAATAACGTCGAATATCTCCATATAATATCGACATTTCTTAGCGAACAACCAAACTGAAATTCTTATTTGATCATTTCAAATTATGTTTTTTTCAAAAAGTTTTCAAGTTCTCTCGACAACGTAACGTAATGATAATCGATTTCTATTTCGGCAATAATTGCTGGCTATGTAATTTTATCGGAGCAGCCTATAGCAGCACACACATGACAAAACAGGCGATACGTACATTTTTGCGCGACGATAATAATCGGATTACGTCGACGCAGAGACGAGCAATTAGGCTACATTATGCGTTAATAACGAAGTATTATCGATCGCTCTGTATAACTTACGCGAGCAAAAAATGCCCGCATACTCTGGGACTTACTTAACAATACGTCGTGCTTGCGTAATCACAATTAGCGCTAATTTGCAAAACTTAGCATTAATTCCGTAGCTACAATAACGACAGAAACAAGCGTGCGCACTTGTGTATGGTCGACGTGCCTCTAGGTCAACTACCAATTTCCATGGCACATGTTGTTACTAATTATATCAACAACAATGGTAGCAATACTAAACTTCACATGTGTTAATCAAAGATTCATGCGATAAATAACACTCCATAATTATATTTGACAGGTCAATATTAATTTTACTTTATGTTGTCATTAGCCTCCACGAGAGTGTATAATTATTAATAACTTAATTATTACAATACTTACTACAATAGGCAGTTAATCAGAGATATTCACTTATTAATTGCATTTTCAGTGAAGAACATATTTGTACCGTGATACAGGATTTTAATCACAAGAGCTGAGTTGGTTTTGATTTAAAATAATTAAGTTTCAAAACGAGAAATAATTATATATATTGTAATTTACAGTAATAAGGACTTTCGCAAAATTTGTGCACATTATATACATATATCTTGAAAAGATAATGTAGATATAAAAATCAGAGAAATTTCGGTTCTGTAATGAAAATTGGTCTCTATAAATTATTATAAATTCTCGTATAATACATATATTTAAAAATTATAATTGTATAGCGTTTTATAATGAATTTATTACGTTTATAACAGCATTTTCTTTGATACAATTTTCGATAATTTCGATCTGATAATAAATATTATTTACATAAATCTACAAAATGTTCTATAACAAGATAATTTCAACAATATTATTGACATAGGTGTATTGAAGTCAATATATTTTCCGAATGCCCGAGATAAAATCTTGGCAAATGGCTTCATGCTTCACGGCTCTGTAAACAATTTATGACGATTCGACATCTTTACTATCCATTATATATCTATTGAAAAACATTTTCTTTTTCTGCAACGAGTGTGCGAGATTGCAAAATGTGTACCTTCTAATTGCGGCAAGCTTTTTTGGATCTTCATATCTTGCAAATGATAAGTTCAACGAAGTGTCTCCGGCTAATGAGACTCTGCCTTTAAAAAAAAGAACACGTACACCTCTGCTCGCTGGAACAGTTTTACGTATCGCTTAAAAACTTTAGGTTAAAGTTCTCGTGCAACATAGCGCGACGAAAACAATCTTTTAACGCTTTGCAACTTTCGCTGGTATTTATACGAGTCTACAAATTGTTCCGCGCAAAAAATTTTATTATCGAGAAAGAAAATTTCAAAATTATATTAAATTAAGAAAAATAAGAAAAAAATATAAAAATAATAAATTAAAAATAAATACTTTATATTATATTCTATGCATATAAATTGTATTCTCTGCGCGTTAAAAATGTAAAAAATTATTCTCTCGTTCTCCCCTATATTTTTAACTCATAAATTAAAGTCTCGAACACTTTTTTCCTCGTAAAAGTGTTTGCGTTATATAATTCGCATCCCCTTCGCGTGTTGCAGATAAGCTGAAGGCAGAAATCGCGATAAACGTGCACCTGGACACGCTGAGGAGGGTCGAGATCTTCCAGAACACGGAGGCTGGTTTCCTGTGCGAGCTGGTGCTGCGACTACGGCCCGTTCTCTTCTCACCCGGCGACTACATCTGCCGCAAAGGTAAGATTCCGGGTCATAGTTCTTTCGAGAGGAGGCTCCTCCACCTTCCTCTCGAAAGAGGAAGAGCACTTGTGGGTGGTGTAGGTCAAATGTTTTATGCAAACTCTTCTTATACTCTACTTTAGCGTGGAAGAGAATTAACACCATAAGTTAGAATTTAAATAAAAAATGCACGTAAGTTAGAGCAACGCGTCGCAACCTCGTCCATCCCTTCCCGTTTATGGCCCCTCGAGGATACGAACCCTAGACATTTTGTGGTCTTCTTATTCCTACCCTCGCGCTCGGTCTCTCCCTTTGAATTCAATGTGCTCTGCTTATGGAATGTAATGTTAGAAGGACGCCAAACGATGTACTATGGGCGTGAAAAATGATCCTTCGTTCTCTCTTTCTCTCTCGCTTTTTCCGTCTATGTCGTCCTTGTCACTAATAGCGTAAGCGGAGACTCGCCAAGGGTAGGTGAATATTTTTACTTTATGACCAAAAAAGTGACTACCGCCGCTCAGTCATCAATACGAAGGAAAGAAACACGAATCTGCGTAACTACTGCTTATGGTTTAGTGTCGCATAGAGGATCAGTTCGTAAATAATGTGGACCAATACCGTACCAAGTATAGTCTTTCAACGCTCCCTCGGAATTGTATTTCTTTTAAACACAACAGAATTTAATATACTGTGTTACAAAATCGCGCTCTTCTATCAATTTATGTTTCCATTCGTCATAATCATATAAAAGAGTGTTTCCTTTTTATTTAATTTAGATCCTCTAATGTTACGAAATATGAGAGATATTATTCTTTTGATTTATATTTGTCTTGTAGAGAACGCGATTCACGTGATTATTTTTAAATGGTATTTATGTGCTAGAGTCATTTTTCTGATACCAAGAAATCTGCTTGGAACAGAATTCGTTTCGAAGAATACGACTTGCCCATATATATATCTCTGAATATTTCATAACCCATAAAATAAAAACACTAGATCGCGCATAAATAAAAGCGAAATATTGATTGACATTTTCCTTGTTTAATATTCATTCTCGAAGCGTAAGCAGTCGCGCGAATAATTTCCGTTTGCTAACGGCACGAAAAATATCGAGGACCGAATTAATTTTTTTGTTCATTTCCTACGACAAAAATTTTTTATCGTTAACAAAACGATCGTCGCACGATCCGTGAATGCAAAAAAAATTATTCCTCCCAATGAGCACGTCTCCTCTCTTTTGATAGGTGATTTCGCTCGTCGCGCGATCATGTCGGAATTATGACGTACCGTTACTACTTGTCTGACTACTGACGGCGCATCTCTTTCTTTCTCTCTCTCTCTCTATCTTTGCATCGCAAGCGTTGAATTTTTATTAAGTCGATTTCTCTCTCTAATATTGGATTAATTTTTTATTTTATTTTATTAAATATAATATATATAGATATTAATTATATTATATAAATATTAATATATATATATATATATATATATATATATAATATATTTAATTAAATAAAATAAAAAATTAATCCAATATTAGAGAGAGAAATCGACTTAATAAAAATTCAACGCTTGCGACGCAAAGATAGAGAGAAAGAAAGAAAGAGATGCGTCGTCAGTAGTCAGACAAGTAGTAACGGTACGTCATAATTCCGACATGATCGCGCGACGAGCGAAATCACCCATCAAAGGAGAGGAGACGTGCTCATTAAGAGGAATAATTTTTTTTGCATTCACGGATCGTGCGACGGTCGTTTTGTTAACGATAAAAAATTTTTGTCGTAGGAAGTGAACAAAAAAATTTATTCGGTCTTCGATATTTTTCGTGCCGTTATATATATATATATATATATATATATATAATAAATTATATATACCTTTTCCGTGCCGTTATATATATATATATATATATATATATATATATATATATATATAATAAATTATATATATCTAATAATTATTTTTTATTATTTTCCTCTTTTTATTCTGAGCAAATAGAAAAAGACAATGGTTGGATGATGCGCATATGCTGAAGTCTTAATAAACTCTTGCTATATTATTCTACTTTTTTCTTATTGTTCCTGTACCAAGAGATATGTCGCGGTTACAGTGGCGGCAATCGTATCAGCGGAGTAATACGAGCATTATTATTATATAATAGACAGACACGCCAGCTCTTGTTGTATACCTCCAAGTACATCGATGGTTGCTCCGACCAATGAGACACTGAAGGCTGTTTATTTTTATAGATTCATAAAAAAAATATTACATGAATAAAAAGTTGGATACCTTGCCAAGTATGCTCACAAAACTTTTTCTTCTTTAAAATGAAGAAAATAAAATATTTTGTTTTTATATATATTAATACCAGTTAATTATTATTTCAAGAAATACTGAAATATGTACAAATGTCTGGATTAAATTGAACGCAAAAAAATAAGAAGGGACCAAAGGAATAATTAATATTTTGATTGGATGTGATTTTCGCGTGATTGCAGGTGAGGTGGGAAAGGAGATGTACATAGTGAATAGGGGCCGACTGCAGGTGGTGGCCGACAACGGGAAGACGGTGCTCGCCACCCTTAAGGCGGGTTCCTACTTCGGGGAGATCAGCATTCTCAATATGGGGACCGCAGGTAAAGAGTGCGGTAAATATTCCAAACGGACCAGGGGCCCGTGAGCTGTCCCCCTTCGTTTTTCACGATCACGTTTTCACGTTTCACGTTCTTACCACTCTGTGAGAGGGCAAGCCGTCGAGCCGGTATGAGCCGATCTAAAAACGATCTCTCTAGCAATTTTTCACTATCTCTCTTTTTCTCGCAGACTCGTCCCACTTGTCGATCTTCACCTTCTAATCGCGATTGACGTTCACGCAACGACAGCCGCACGATATAGGTCTTGCACAATTTAAAAAAGAAAAAATATATATTATATATATTTTATTAAATCATATAAAAATATATATATTATATATATAGTAATTTACAATAAAGATGTTGATTCTTGACGTATACACACTGAAAAAAATGACTAAATTAATAAAAATAAATATTTATTTCAATACTGTCTAATAAATCACATATTTAGAACAAATAAATATTTATTTGTTTTGAAAAAGATTTTTTTATACCAAATAAATATTTTTCACATCGAATCAATATTATTACTTTCAAATAATTGATTTATTTGGCGCAGTATTGAAATAAATATTTATTCAATTTCAATAAATTTTTTTAGTTGGAAAAAAAATAGACAAGATTTAAGAAAAATTTTAAATGGGATTTTAAAAAATTAACAGAGATTCGATAAGTAAAAATGATTTAAAAAAATACTTGAAATAGATTTCTTTAATAAACTATATGTTGATGTATGTATATCTTGCGTATGTACCTTGTTGTTCATTAATATAGAACAATGTATCTCTCGTTATCTGCAGAAATTTCGATATATTATAGTATTAATTTTTATGGCTTTTCCTATAACTATTTGTTTTTGAAAGAAAATGCGCGGGATAAATATTGCATTATAAGGAATTTTATTTTAAAATTTCGACATAAATATTTTCAAAATCAAACGTAATCTTTAAAATTAAAGTTTACGTATCGGTACTAAATAAATTACCGGATATAATTAATCGAGTTATATTTTATTTATTTATAGGGGCATAATAATATTTTCTCGTGAAAAGAGAGGAACTTTCTCTAGTTTAATTGTGATTGACGTTACATTATCTACCACGAACGATTTTTCTGCTCGTACGCGATACTTTCCCATTATCGCCGGCTCTGTCGCAGAATATATAGGATACTAAATTTACGGTAAATTTAGTGTGAAATCTAGTTATTGAATCGGGTTTTACCTCCTTTAACACATACATTATTCAAGTGTAAAATGGGGATCGAATAATCGCTTTTTAAATACAAAAAAAAAAGAAACCACAGAATTGTTTCTTTTTCTAGCAAAGATATATATAAGTAGATTCGCAAACTATATATGTATCAAGAAAAAATGAGTTTTATTTAGCGTTTCACCATTGTGATATGTACAATAGTAATTTTATATCAAATGACTGGATAACAGAGTGTGGACTAATCCAAACTCATAATAATTATTCGTCGCGCGCATGTTGGCAAGGAAGAGAGAATCAAGGGAGAAAAATATTTGTTTTCCACTTTTGTTTATTCCCTAGCACTATTTAATGGGCGTGATAGAAAAACCGACTCCCAAAGCATCGTCCCAATCACTTGTGCATCTTCCGGGAGTTTGTCCCTGACGAGAGTGAAAAGAGGATTGGCAATGCAAAGTATCGCTCCAATTTCTCTGTATCGACAATCCTATTGCCTCTGTCTATCAGGATGAAGCCGTCGGCACGTGCACGTCGTCGTGCGGGATCGATAGCAGGTCTCGTTGTTGTTTTCGAGGACCCGATATTCTCTCTCTCTTTTCCTCCTTTTCATCTTTCTCCTTTTGTCTTTTTCTCGAACGATGACTCCCGAAATGAAAAAAAAAATAAACCATCAATGTGTGTAAAAAGAGTCGCCTCGGAAACGACACAAACTTTATATTCTTCTATCAGAACTCCTTCCAGAAAATTCTTTTTCCAGGAGCGAACGTTACGTTTGCCGTGAAGAAACTTTGAATTAATAAGAGAATCGCACTTTAGCCCCATCTGAATGATCTTAATCTATTTTAAATTGAATTCCCTTCTCGTAGATTTTCTGAGCGCGCGATCTTCGCGTTGTTATTAAATTAGAAAAAAGTTTAATTCTTTGTATTTTTTTCTTCTGATAGTTGATAAAGCATTTTCCTTATTATTTATATGCCAGCGGCTGTCTTGCTTTTTCGGTAAACACAAGTTTCGATTACTCGGTTTCTGCAAAAAATGTATCTGCAAAAAATGGGGCAATATTAGCAAAAGTATAAAAAAGTTTTCCATACACTGTCACTTGTAGATAACAAGATATATCCATCGCGTTCCGAGGATATATTTTCGGATTCTGCAGGCGTTTTCAACCACGTTACAACATATCAATCGCATTTGAATCTCGCTCATGCTTGCCCCGAACCAAGTTTTTATAACGCTCTGCTTATCCAGCAAACAGTAACGTTAATTGAATTACGCAAACACATATAGAAGCGGCGGAATAGTCGTTGCGAGATCGTCAACGCATCTCGAACAAGGCCCGTGACACGTATTGCCCTTTAGTCTCCACCCTTCAATCTTTCTCACGGCTACTCTATACTTCATTTTATTTTTTTTTTATTTTTATTTTTACGAGATCGACCGGAACGACCAAATTATGACATGTGCTACAAAATATCGAATTGTGTTTTTTTTTTCTTTCTTACGACGCGATTATAGTGAATTTTTAGTGACGCCTTTGTAGGTACAGAAAAAAAATAAAAGACTAAAAAAATAAAAGATCGTTCGATAACACGTCGGAGAGTTATTTGTTAACTCTTTTATTTTTTTTTTTTTTATTCGGAAATATACAGACTGATGTGATCGAACAAAAGAACGGACGAGGAGAGTTAGCTTCTTGCGAGGCGTACCGGTCGATAAAATTTTGATGAAAAACATATATATATATATATTTTAGCCACTTGTGTGCACGCGCGCGCGCGCTCACATACACGTACACACATAATTTCTATTTCGCTTTCTAGTAGTTCTATTATATTAGAAGAAATGGCTTAAAACTCTCTGGATCAATTCACAGATTTTTAGTCGCGCCCTTTCAGCATCATGTCTTTGATTCTCACAATCGGTGCTGCCACGTCACGCTGGGATTGTCACACGTTTTATTCTCTACCATTTGCATATTTATTAATTGTTACGTATCTATAATAATTGAAGAATGGCATTTGTAAAAAAAAAGACAGCACAAGCTCGTTTGCTTATAAATCAGTAGCGCCAAGATATTTATTTATGGCTAATACCATATATTATGGGTTATTAATAGCTTTTATGTAGATGGGTTTCGATCGCCCATCGAAAATTATCATTGCGCGATCGACCATCATTTACAAATGCTTTCTACGAGCGTTTCCACTCTCATGCGATATTACCACATTACTATTCATTGCACTGTTCATATATCTTTCTCACAGTTTGTTACCATCATTTTACCTGACTTAGGCTACTATTGATGATTGTAATTTACTGCTGTGATGCGTGCTGATTTCTCTCATTCGGATGTATTAACCTGCATTCGGATTATCCGCCAATTATCACATATATTTATATATATATATATATATATACCTATATATATATACATATACGCATACAATTTGATCATAGTAGTTTCTGGCATCCTTTGTCTTTTTAGTTAACTTGTGAAATATCAAATAACTTTGGTTACCTCTCTATCTCTCCATGAAGAAAGATAATCCATTTTGCCATTTTATCTTTATTATTTAATTAGACATATAAAAAAATTAGAAAGTATTTAAGTACAAAAAAAGCAAAATAGATTGTCTCTCTTCAACAGTATATATTCACTATCAAGTATTGATATATACGTTATATTGTCTATTGCAACCTATTAACATTATGTATAACAAGTCTGCAATGCATCTTGCGATGCAAATTGATAAGAGTTCACTATTGAAAAAAACCTACAGCAAACATCTCGACATACATTTATTATTAAAATATACGATGTATCGCGATAAATGAGATATAACACGTCGTCAAAAAGCTTACAGATACTTACACATTTTTTCATGAAAATATATTCGCCAAAATTCGTTCAAAATATTCTGTATAAAAAAAATTATCGATTAACATCAAACGCAATAAGCGTACAATAAAAATTAGCAAAAAAATAATTTAATATAAGTTTTAAAATTTTGAGAAAGTAAAATTGTAAAATAAAGTACTATTTATATTTTCAGATTCGAAAATATATGTCGGACTCGCAAAGAAAAAAAAAAAGAGTTGCGTCTCAAATAAGTAATTCAAATACTTGAGAAATGCGGCAGCAAAATTGGCATTTCCTTAATATTTTTTGTACAATTAACGATTCTAAGCGTGTTCCGGCATGTTGGAAACCGAAAGCGGTTGAAACGGGCTTCGTTACAGTTCGAGACGCGAAAACTTTCTGAATAATATATGACACAAGTTGTGGGAGCTATTTATAATTCCCTCCGTGATAGAGAGAAACGCATGCCGCATACTATAATTACTGTAAAGGTATAATACAATACACCCATACACACCCACATAATACACACACATAAATACGAAAGCATAATTTTCAATCAACGGTAGAGCTCCCCGTCGTCTTAGCTTAATTATTACAATTTGTATTACGACTCAGGTGCATTCGCAGCATACTAATGAAGCGAGACTTCCAAACGAAACATTTATCTAACGGTTAAATCTTCCTTCCTAAATATATATAAAGTTTATCCGGCTTGTGAGTTACTGCCGCGTTTTGGACGTCTGTCTGGAGCAATTGCATCGCTCTCTTCGTTCATTATGCGTCCTTTTATAAAGCGCTGATGCACAAAATATCATTGACACCAATTAAAATTGCAAATAATGGCTCGGCTGCGCCACTATCACATTGGGCAAACTATTTTATACACTGAAAAAATAATTTATTAAATTCGAATAAATAAGTATGTATTTCAATACTGCTTAATAAATCATTTATTTATGAAACCAATAATATTGATTTGATGTGAAAAATAGGTATGTATTTGTTTCGAATAAATGATTTATTTAAGCAGTATTGCAATAAATATTTATTAATATAATAATTTTGTCAGTGTATTAACGTATAATTTGAGCTTTTCTCCGCTAAGAGAAAAACTACCAGCTGCATTCGATTCCGCGAAAAATCGCGAAAAAAAGCAACCGAAGATACAGTAAGCCGCGCAACGATTAATTCGTATCTGCCATTATCACCCATCAATTTATCAGCGGGAAACAAACGATCGGCCGATTAAATCGCCTCTGTTAACAAGTCGGAAAAACGATCTAAGCCGATTGACATGGATTTATCGAGGCTAAACGCGGCCTTTATAGGATGTAGAACGATATGTAACAAAGAAATCCTTAAATGAAACAAAGTTTAAACGTATCGGGACTTCCCTCGCGTATTTCTGGGTCGATCGAACATTCGATCGAATCTGCTGTAAAAATGCGGCGAACAAAATCTCGATCGACGCGCGGTTACGTAAGAAAGCTTGATGCATCCCGATAACCAATAAATGGCTACATCGACGCAGGTAACCGGCGAACAGCCAGCGTGCGCTCGGTCGGCTACTCGGACCTCTTCGTCCTCAGCAAGAAGGATATGTGGGACGTGCTCAAGGAGTATCCGGCAGCCAGGGTACGTCTAGAAGCCATCGCTGTCAAGAGGCTGGAGAAGTACAAGAGAGCCCCTCTGGAGAAAGGTGAGTCGAACCTGTCTCGTCTCTGCGCGTCGCGCGCATCAAGTATATACAAACAGCTATCGTATTTCTCTTTAACGGGGAAGGTCGATAAGGCCATCTTTTATAACGTCGGGTTGAAACAACTTTCGACATTATTATGTAAAGAAAATTAAAAAAACCTTTTGAAACAAGATTCGCCTTTTCCTGTGATAAGAGTGATCGATACAACACTGTTCAACAAACAAATTCACTGGAACGAGACTAGTTTTTTTTATAGTTAATTTCTCAAAATTGTGACGTGATGGAAAAATTTGGAAACCGTATTAAACAGCCAAAAAACTACAAGAAAAGACTAGTCTCGTTCCGGTTATTTTTTTTTGTTGAACAGCGTAATTGAAAAAAGGCATAGAACGCAAAATTTCTTGGCGTCAAATTTAAAATTAGCTGATTAGGACGTTGTTCCAACTCTTGAAATCTGCATCGCTTGCTTGAGAAATATTCGAGAAAGTTAGAAACGCCTTCTTTTATAATTCTGCTTATTACTTTTACATCTTATTGTTAGATATAGGAGTGAATGAAAGATTGTTCGTGCAAATTAAGTCGGTATCTGGAAGACGTATCGCGTCTCGGAAATACGCTGAAAACTCCTTTTCAATTCGCTTGTCGTCGGAGTCACGCGAAACAGATTCGAATTCGACAGCAAAACGTGTCGCTCTTCGCGGACCTGCTTAAAGGCCGCGACAGAAACACTACGGATGCCTGAAACTTTCCTCGTTATCGTCGTTAAAATAGCTAGACGCGGAAGTTTACGTGCCTTCGGCACAAGGCAAGTTCTTCAAGGCGCGGATGCTATTCGAAGAACTTTGAACCGGGGACCAAAAGCGGAGGGATTCTATCAAGATACACTCTCGACACTGGCACGGTGCATTAACGAATTAACCGACGCGGAACACTTGATTGTAGTTTCGGGCGTGTATAATGATAGTTGTTAAAGATGTGTCTTTGAAGCGGATACGTTGTAGCCTTACATTTTCGAGTAACGTTTCAAGGTAGCTGAACTGTAAAGACGTCCTTGTAGATCTGACTTGTTAGCTCGACGCTATCGTCGATATATAAGGAACCAACTTATATCCTGAAAAGAAACGTTCTACTTTGTGATCAAATTTTACTTCAATTAAATTTCTCATTTGCGAAAGTAATCGATCCTTAAAAAATATGATTTTTAATCTGTCGTGTGTTTCGAGATAAAAACAGAATCATGGTTTATAACGAACTTTCTTCACGATCCTTTTATCTTTTGATTAAGTTTTACTCGAGTTTTATTCATAAGAGGTTGAATTAACTCTTTATTAACTTATCCGGTCAAGATTAATTTTCTCTCATCTTTCCCTCTGCGAACTGTAATTTTTATATTATAAAATATCACGCTAAAGATTAATGAAAGGACAGTTTTTTTTTATCTTCTTTCTTCCATCTCTTTTGAGTTTTGTGACAACTGTGATAAAATACATACACGCGCCTAAAAGAGATCATATATATATATGTATATATGTACACTATGAGTTGACTGCCTCGAGGGTTAAACGCTATCAACGTCTCTCTTTCTCATCGCTCGCCTTTTATTTTCAAAAAAACCGTCGTTCAAAACATTATTTTCGACCTCAATTTTTGCTGAAAAATTGTTCGCGGTACTTTTAACCCTTCTCCTTTTTCGTTTTCTTTTTCTTCCGCAAACGCAACGATTATATAACATAAGTGAAACGTCATGTATGAAAAGTCGTTTTTTGATGGTTTTCCTCTTCTTTCAGAATGTTTTTCGAAAAATAAATGGGACATTTGGTATATCAACGGTGGAAAAATAAAATTTCGTCACGTGATGTCCTCGCGCGAAGAGATGTGTCAATACAATTCATTTTTAACTCTTTCCATCTCGTCCCCGTATTGCCAACAAAGTCCCTCTTAAGAGAGAAGAAATAAAATTTTAAATTTAACTTGAAATTGATTAAATGCATTAAAATGATTAAAATTGCTCGAATTGTATATGTATTTATTTCCTCGGTATTACTCCAAAATCACGGTTATAAAAAAAAGAAGGTGTCGCAACAACCCCTGTGTCACTTTACATTTTCCACGGAGCGAAAAATAATTTCTTTATTCTTTTTTTCTTAACCCTCCTGTTAGATTAAAAACTCGACCTCACTCAACCATAAAGAGAATAAAATTATATTTTTCTTTCAAAGCTGCGAGAGATAAGCGACTGTATTATGTTTTACCGCAGTTCTCCGTAACGGCATCGTACTCGAAAGTTTGGTGCGTAACACGACGAACTTCGCCAACCTAACACCGCAGGGTGAGCAAAGGGTGGCTGCTTTTGCGCGCGCGCGCGCCATAGTTCCAGATTGATTAATTAAACTCCTTCGACCCTCTCTCTCTCTCTCGTCGCGCGCCTATTACCAACACGCGCTGACGAAAATCTTTTGAGCAAGAGCGCAAGGAAATCGCGTCTTCATCTCGCTGGTCTCTTTGAAGCGCCACCGCGCTACGCGATCGTCGATATTCCCACGTTAATGTCTTTGAAGATTTTCGGTCATTGAACTTCAGTCAAGCGTTTGAAAGATATATTTCAAAGCGCGGAACTTTCAATGGGCACTTAACGCTGTATTCCTCGATATGAAGAAGCACACTTCTTTTCGATCTTAAGACGGGGTTGTAAAATGAAGAACTCTCTCTGCGCCGTTAGTTTTCAAGTACCATTTATTTTCGAAAATAAATCCTTCAGAAGAGCAAAGTATTCGAGATAATGAGGAAGAAACGAAAGTAATAAATTTTAATACGAATAATGAATTTTATTCTCATGTTTTCTGATCGTGCTTTCTTATTTTTTAAAAAATTATTTTCTCTTTTATTTTACTAATTAAAAATTATTATTCAAATTTCAAAAAAAAATTATATGTCTCAAACTTCAAATGATTTTTTAATCTATCTAGAATCTAGAGAAATCGCGCTACCTTGGATTGCACGTACTGCGAGTTCGCCATCTGTTTCATTTGTTCCCTCCATACGTTTCATTTGTCTAATGCCGAAGGCGTGGGTAGATAAACCGAGATGAAAATTAACGCGTAAACGCCACAATGGGCGAATATCTCTCTAGCGCTCTCGATATCTCTCTACCTCGAGGTTTACTCGTTCGCATGCGAATAAATGTTGTCGTGACCTAATTCTTCGCATATGTAAAAGCCGTGAAGAATGAACGGGGTCGGAGGGTACTCAGCGGCGAAAGTCGATGCCGCGAGCTGATGGAGATAAATGGCGGCAAGAGAGTCCCAGCAATTCCTTCCTTCCTTCCGGGCGTCTCGTTGATCCGGAATATACGCGGAAACGACGGTCAGAATATATACCGCGATAGGACGGCGGATCAACTTCGGCCTAAGGCTTAGCGGGTCCGGTCTCTCTTCCCTCGTTTTCTGCTAAAAAATGAGCGGATACACATAGACGTGTCCCGGAACCGTTACACCGTTTCCGTCCACTCATAAATACCAGAAGGCAAAAGCCAAGAAAAATGAAAGAAAATATCCGATATCATCCATTCTTAAATTAAAATAAGATAATTAAGTGGGGAAAAAGAAGCACGCCACGAAAGAAGTGATTGAATGAATTAAAAGATGTATAAATCTAACAATAAAAATCAATCATTATTTTTTATACGCGTCTAAAAAATGTTTTGTTATACAGAGCGTCCCATGGGAAATTGCTGAAACTAATCAGCTGACATTTTTAATGCATGCAGTTATTGAGAAAATAAAAGTTATATTGGAAAGAAGAAAGTCTGTAGTTTATAATGGCTATAAATAAAATGTTTGTATACTAGTTTATTTTATTGATAAAAAGTAATGAAAAAAGTGTTATTAATCACATAAACTAATGATAAATATTTTCAACAATGCCAAATTTAATAGCAGTTATTAAAAAGATCGTCGATAACATTAAAAATGACATGTTAGAAAAAGTTTTCACGAGTTTTCGTAAAAGAACAGAATTTTTTTATACAAATTCAAATGGTGCGCACTTCGAAAATATTTATCATTAGCACTTTTTTCATTACTTTTTTTCAATAAAATAAACTAGTATACATTTTATTCGTATCCATTAAAAATTATAGACTTTCCCTCTTTTCAACACAATTCTGATTAGTTTCAGCAATTTTCTATGGGACACCCCGTATATAATTTTGTATCATATTTTTATATAAAAATAAAATATATTTTCAATGCGCTGTATTTTAGAAGCTATGAAGACGGAGCTGAATAAAATATGTGATATACTTGGAGTATCTCCTTTAGAGGGATATCCGTTTCGTTCCTTTGAAAAACACGAGCATCGTCGTTGCAGTTTACGATAATCCGCTTACGGAGTGCGTTGCAGAAACTTATTTTCGTTTGTAAATGCTCCTCAGGCGTCATTCATCACCATCAGTACGATGGACTCTCACTCGACTGCTCATCTCGCACATCACGCAGCTAATGTACTTTTGCGTTGCTCTATGGGGGTCGGGATGACGTATGAGAAATTAGGTCGCTGTAATAAGTGCAATGCGTAGCATGAGCTACGGCGGCGAGTTATATTAGGAGAGGAAGAAATTGCACTTGTATGCGATGCTTATTGATCCGTAGGTGCGATGTACTCTAATTAATTTAACGTTGCAAATTTTTGAAAGTCTGCGCAAATTTTTGAAATACCCTGCGAATCTTCCATAGATCGAGCCAAGTCTTTCGAAGTCGAAAGTGCAACTTTTTGCAAAAATTCACGAGTATATACGCTTTATTATATTATTATATATTATATACAATTATGTATTATATAACTTATATATAATAGATTTTTAATTTAAGTAACTATACAAAGAATCGCGCGCATAATATAATGCACCTCGTGCGTCATCAAGATAACAATTTTTTTGAATCTACCGTCGCGTCTACAATTAGCGTCTTGATCCACGATTTACCCTGCACAATGTCGTGATATTTAAAGGTCACTTTAATCACAAGGATTTTTAATTTAACTGATTGAAGCCCACACAAGCCCACATAACGATCAAAGTTGTTGTGCATTTATTCACGTATTATTACACCCCGATGACTCGACGAATAATATATAAATTTTTTTCTTCACTGCTGCGTCGCCCTCGAAACACGATTGCGTGTTTATCGACTTTGTACGAACCAAGATATTACCACTAATTGTAAGCCGTAATGAAATTCCTTGGAATTCCTTCGTTCAATTCACCCTGCAGCGTCTTTGCCACGATAATACCGCAAAAGGGAAACCTCCTAACGAACCGAGAGAGATCATACATTTCGCTCGACGATCGTGGGAACCCGCGTCAAAGCAAAATAACATACCATTGATGTCACTGAATACTGTCGGCGCGTCGGTTAAATGTCAACATGGCCCCCAAAAGCGGAAATTCGAGAGCACAGATAGATCGTATCGCGCACAACGCGCGTAAACGCGACTCGATCCGCGAAGGGTGGGTAACTCACAATACGAATGAGTGATATCTCCTAAATAAATGGCCAGGTCTCCTCTCTCGTTGTTTCCCCCTATATGTATATCGAAAATTCCGACGACTTCGACAGTTGAGCTTTTCACGGTGGCGGTTTCATTTTCAACAAAATAGGAATAAAAAAAAATGACGGTAATACCGAAGCTCTTCCTCGTTGTGCGCCATCGGAGATGCGTGGTAGTTTTTAAAATATGAAGCCACCCCGGTAGAGCGTAAAAAGGAATTTTATTCGAAGACGAAACTCGGTGCGTAAATAAAACATGAATATGTATTAATTAATATTTGCGAATATATTAATTATTTGTATCCAGATAATAATTCCTCTTATGCAGAATGGGTCGCCAAAAACAGAACAAATTAAATATCTGCCTATTGGGTTTAAATATTCCTCTTAATCAAACTTTACTTTATAATGACGAACGACGTCTCTTAAACCTTATTAATCATATTTTCGCAGCAAACATCTAATTATATAATAATATTCTCTTCAGTCTTTGAACGTCCTTTATATTCCTGCAGATCATATTTAATGTAAAAGCGAGACATCGTGTATTGGGGAAACACATGAATTAAAAATAAAACGATACCCAATTTAACCCAATATACAATCAGAAATTGATGTGTCGGGGTAAATAGGCGAATGAAACGCCGCGATACTAATGTATCGCAATTCGAATTTGCAGCTGCCATAGGCAGATGCCAGAGCACCCCCGGGTTGGTGGAGTCGCGAGGCCGGATATCGCTGGAGGACATGTGGGTGTCACCCCTGGACTTCAAGACCCACGCGTACTCGACGGCCGCCTCGTTGTTTTCGCCGAGCCCGAGCCCGCCGGCGACGGCGCGCCACATGCAGAGTTTAGGGGGCACCTTGGGCGACGCGAACTTACCCCGGGGTGAGAGCCCGACCAGCGCGGTCAGCAGCGGACCCAGCAGCGAGGAGCCGACAACCAGGGCGCCGCAATCGGCCACGCAACCCTCCACCGGTAGGCTCTCCACCCACTCCGGTGAGTTTTCCCTCCCTCGGGTTCTCTCTCTCTCCCACCCTCGCGTCTCCGCGACGTGTATACGTGATCTGATTTCCAAATATGTGGCGCTCGCTTTTCCAAAAAGGTATTTTTCCAATAAGGTATTTTCTCATTCTCCCGAAAGGGGCTCTTTCCCTCTTTATTCTGTCTCTCCGGGTGAATGTTTCTCATTTGCTCTGTGTCTCTTTAACGTTAGGGATCCAACGTTCTATATATGTATCCCCCGATGTACTACTATGTGTGTATTTGTGTACCATAAACCGTAATTTAATCCTCTTACGGTCTTGTCTACGACGGATGTAACTATTACTCCCGCAAAATCGATAGTTAAAGTTAATAAATCTAAAGTCTGATTACTGTGAAAGTGAAAGACAATATTACTTTTAAATTGTCGGGTTGAATAATAGATATTGGAAAGTGGAATTTTTTATACTTGTTTAACATTTTTTTAAATAACTAAAGAATAATAAAAAAAAGGACTAAAATGGAATAAAATAAGTAGATGCATCTTTCGAGAATTATCGAATATCGAAGCGAATTTAACAAAATGATATACCTAAATACAAATGTTGCATATATAATTCAGCCATTCGAAACACAGCGAATAATTATGTAAATTGTATTTTTCCATCGTTGATAAAACGTAACGGTGGGAGGGAAAACGACGAAAATTTCGCGTTGTGTTTAATATACCGTAAATTTATTTTATGTCCGTGTATAAAATCTGTATCACGTCGAATTTTTATTTTAGAAGCATTGTCGATCGCTCTGACGATTCTCTTGCGATAATATCATATATGAGAGTATATAAATCATTGCTGATAACGGCTGACGCTATGTTCGCGCAAACTGCTGACGCACAACCGTAGTTTCTTATAGACTATAAGACTTGGCGCGATCAAGTGAGGCGCGAACATAGAGAGAATAGGAAGACCTTCATAGCCTCTCACTTTCTAGTCATCAATATTTCACGTTCTATAAAAGCTTTTTTAGAAAGGCCGTGTAACGTCCACCGTCGTATACCATAAACTATCAATGTCGTTACGTTCGATTGAACGTTTCGTAATAAGTTTTCTCCTGGAGAGCATCCTGGAGTATTTTCAGAACAAGGGAACACTCTGTGAAACGAGGGGTCTAGGTAAATTTTCTAAACTCCGCAATATCGTAGAAATTACCATATCATTCGTGAAACGTGTTGTTATTATCTACAAGGTGTCCCATAGGAAATTGCTGAAACTAATCAGCTATCATTTTTTAATGCGTGCAGTTATTGAGAAAACGAAAATTGTGTTGACACGAGAAAAGTCTGCAGTTTTTAATGGATACAAATAAAATGTATACCAGTTTATTTTATTTAAAAAAAAGTAATGAAAAAAGTGCTAATGATAAATATTTTCGAAGTGCGCACCATTTAAATTTGTATAAAAAAATTCTGTTCTTTTACGAAAACTCGTAAAACCTTTTTCTATAACATATCATTTTTAATGTTATTGATGATTCTTTTAATATCTCTTATTAAATCTGACACTGTTGAAAATATCTATCATTAGTTTATGCGTGATTATTAGCATTTTTTCCAATATTCTTTATCAATAAAATAAACTAGTATACAAATATTTTATTTATATCCATTAAAAACTGCAGATTTTCTTCTTTCCAATATAATTTTTGTTTCCTCATAATAATTATATGTATTGAAAAATGACAGCTGATTAGTTTCAGCAATTTCCTATGGGATACCCTGTACATCTTATTTCCTCTATAGTCTATATCTCAGATTTAATCGACGCATATCTTAATGACACTTTTAACAGTTTATCATTTTTTTATGACGAAGAGATTATCGACGAACTATATATAGGGTCGCGTGTCTCTCCGGAAGAGACTTTATTGCGTCTTCCTAAATCCGGAATCCGATTGAGTCGCATCTTGTATGCAGTCGATCGGATTAGAATCCGCGATCCCGGTTGCAAATCAAATCCAACCGGACGCAAATAGCCTGGAGCGGAATGCTCGAGCGATCAATGCTTCGTCGGCAATGCTGTAAAATGACAAAAAAAAAAGAGGGAAAAAAGATAAATTCCAAAATATCACGCGCGATATATAAATGAATGACGAGCGACGCTCGGCGCCACTCGTAAAATAGCGCCCGACCATTAACCCCGATAGATACGATAGGTAGTAACGATTTAACGTGTTTCTCGCGCCGACGTTTATATGTCGTTTGGGAAATAAAATCCCGCCCGGCCCCCTCCTCGTTCTCTCGCAATGGAAATTCCACGATAATCGAGCGTTTGCCGTTTACAGGGTATTTCGGTGGATAATTTTGCGAAACCGCGATTAAAGCGACAGATTTCGCTGTCGGCGATAACAAGCCGGGGATACTAATAATTGGAATCGAAAACTGATAGCGATTTAACCGCTGAAATATCGCAGCTTTTTCGATATGCGTGAAAAATGTGGGCAACACATTTATCCTCCTATAAATAGCCTGTGATTTTGAATTTTGCATTGAGAATCAAAATAAATAAATCTCTCGGTCGATGTCGAATTTCTCCTCCTTTTAAAGTAATCGAACCTTGAATGCGTGCAACCGCAACCGGTAATTTGTAAATTAATCAGCAGTTTGCCGATGCTAATCCGTACATTGTATCAGCATTTGCTATGCGACGCTTCATCTTATATGCGAATCCTATTACAACGCGAATTAGGAGAAAGAGATACTCTATTCGCACGCGTATTAATTAACATCAGCGAATCACAAAGACTCGTCCTCGAGAATTCATTTCGCATTCGTACACGTCGACGTTTCAACTCGCGTTTCTTGCCTTTCATACAACTTTCAACGCAAATTGATAATTTGCACGTACTTGTATTCTAGAAATAACAGATCATAGAGAAGACAAGAGTACCGTATATTGCGCACGCAAAACACGTTAAATGTCTCGCGTTGAAATGCGATCTTCATATAAGATAGAAGACATAGAATAAATGCATTTACCAACGATCTCGTGAATTTATATTATCCTCGCTCGTAATATCTCCACCTATCCGTTTATATATTTGTTTTTGAATAATATATTTACCAATTAACTGTTAAATTAAATTATATAATATAGATATATTTGTACATAATGTATATAATTTGCAATGTATTATATAATGCACTTGAGAATCAAAAAGATTGTTGATGTAATTTGAGGGAAAACGCAAACGTGATCTCTACACGACACGTCCTTCTTTCATACAGGTATGACCTGCAACAGTATGACTCAGCTGGTGAGCGAGGGCACGACACCTTTGTTCGGCAACGAGGCTCTGCTGTCGGAGATTCAGCGTCTGCGCGAGCGTTTGAAATGTTTGGAGACCGAGAACGCGGCGATGAGCGTGAAGCTGAATCAGCAGCAGTGGGAGGTCGAGCACCGGCTGGCCGAAATCGAGATGCAGATCTGCGGGGCGAGCTCGACCTCGAGCGTCGAGGACAACAATGAAAGGAACCGAGAGAGCATTATTTAACGAGAAACAATGCCGCGAGAGCGCGGCAAAACCAAGATCGAGCGGATACATCACTATATTGTCGAAGCGACCGATACCAGGTGATTTCACAGATTTTTCTCTCTCATTAATCTCAATGTTAACTTATCTATTCAGATTGATATAATTTTTTATTATATATATTATAATATATGACATTATATAATATATATTATATATACATTATATTGTATAATATATTATATATATTATATATTTTATAATATATTATATAATATGTAGAAATAGCAAATATATGCTATACGCGAGATAAAATGATCGAACTTTTGGTAGGCACAACGCTGATGATCAAGAGAAGCCGGATGATACTAGGGTCTTGAGCGATTCAAAGTCGATCGGTAGCTTGAGCCAGCACCTGTTCGACAGCGACGAGGAGGAGCATTACTACGGTACCTGTAACGGCTACGACTCGCAACCCGGTAGCAAGTCGAATCTGCTGCTGTGCAGCGAGTGCGATCAGAAGACGCGTCCCTGCACCTACCGACCACCACAAACACCTGGCTCGCACGCCGGTCGATACGTCGAGGAGCGTATGGACGATCATCGGCATCAGGAACCAGGAACCTCTCGTGCCTACAGAAGCCCGGTGAAGCTGACCTCCCCACGCTCGTCCCACCAAACGTCGGATCAAGATCGCGTGGCTCAGCAAATGTCGTCGCCCCGATCCCACCACGAGTCCGAGCAAACGGTAACGTCACCTCGATCCTACAGGACGCAGGACCTGCATCAGCGCGGATGGACCGCCAGGGACACGGACGATCGAGGTGACGCCAACAGAGGCGAGTACCTCGACCAGTTCTGGTCCGAGGATTGAACAAGTTCGTTCGCTTTGCTTCATTAATTTCGATGGCTTTGGTGGTTTTTTCTCACAATCTGGTACACACAAACCGATCCTCGATTTTTCGCACTCGCATTATTCTTGCAATTATGAAATACTTTTTCGATAATTTAGATTTTTTAGAATATTTATATTTCTCCTTTTTTATATTAAAATCCTCGAGTATTTTATTAAGAAAAGGATCGCTGTTATCATTTTTAATATAGCTATTTTGTTTCTCAGCAATGCGCTTGCAAAGCAATTTTTCTCTCCTGTTATATAAGCATATATTATATAATATTTTTCTATTCCCTTTTTTTCGCACGCACTGCATTTTTCTACTGCCTGTTTGCAACCGCACTATTCGCCGCTGTTTGCACTCGCATATCTCTCGCTGACGTTTCACGCGATCTCCGAGGCGACACTTAATTCCGCTGTCGGAGGTTGCCTCTCAAGGGGCCGACGATCTTAGACGACGCGAGACGAGGCAACCCATCATGGCTAACCAGTGAATTTGCTCACAGACCGCGACGAGAGCCCGATCTGCGAGCTCTGCCGAGGTAACGGCTACGTCGTCGTGCACTGCGAGCACTGCGACTTCTCCAGCGAGGGCGACCTGATCTGCTTCCGCTGTCAGAGCGACGAGGGCTCGTCCAACGGTCAGATCTGTCCGCGCTGCGAGCGAGAGGGCGGAATCGCCTCGAGCCTCGCCGGCGAATCTGGTGGCACGACAGGCGCGACGACGTCTTCCAGTGACGAGGGTAACAGCAGGTATCCGGTGGACGCCGTGGTGAAGATCCAGGTGAACGATCGGACGATCGACGTCGACTCCGACGAGACCCCCGAGAGCGAGAGCTCGAGCAACCATCTACCCCAGCGAGGTATGATGGAGAGGCTCGACACCATCGTCGAGACGAAGGGCGACACTGCCAGCGAGAACGACGAGGAAAACGGCGGCGGCGGCACAAAGCTCAACGGTACCACTAGCGCCAGATATCTCAATTATATGATCGTGCTGTTCCTGTAAATAGACGATATTATAAGGATAGATGCGACCAAGCCGCGGCCTGTGACTTGCGGGATAAAATTGAGAAAGGATCGTCTCGTTGTTGCTTATGGAATGGCAATTTTCTTCATTAAGAGGATGCTGATTAGGTCTGTTTTTTATCGACAAATATTATTTTCATTTAACGCTTTATTAGCTATATAGAGTGAAAAATCCTTTACTAGAATTTAAGTATTCATAATAACAAATCTGGGATATTATATGTGTATATAAAAAGAAACATATGTAGTAGCCCAGATTTGTTATTATGAATATTTAAATTCTAGTAAAGGATTTTTTATTCTGTATAGCCAATAAAGAGTTAAACGAAAATATTTGTCAATAAAATAGACCTAGTCAGCATCCCCTTAAGGCTCCTGAATTTTCGCTGCAGCCATGTTGGAGTGTGACATCAAAAGTGAGAAAAAACACACTGAAAATACTTAGATGTCATTTTTATATCTATTCCTAATGGCTTTAGCACACTTTGAAAATACCTCGAAAACTATACTTTTCCTTTGACAGTCAGTCAACAACCGTAAAATGATCGTGATATCAGACTTCGTCATGCGGAATGATTTTACGCATGTTCAAAGAACAGACGGACTCATATTACATTTTATAGCTGTCGGTTGATTTAAAAAGAAAAGGATAGTTGTCGAGGTATTTTAAGGAGTATGCTAAAGCCACCCGAAGTGCTGTTTCATCGAAATATCTTTTTATTTCGAAATGGCATCTAAGAATTTTTAGCGTCTGTTTTCTCGCTTCTGACATCACAATTCCAACTTGGTCGGCGAGAAGCCAGGAACCTCAATTCACAGCTTCTTGTAAATTATCAACTATCGACTGGAGCGAGTGAAAGTAATTTAGAAGTAATTTCCAGCATTCTTCTCCAGCTGGATTATGAGTTTTCTGAGTTTGACTTTGACTCGACAATGTTGAATTTTCAATCGGCACCATTGAAATTGCGACAGTCAGCCGTTCTACCTAAAAATGAATCGATGGCGCAGACATCAGGAGGCCGCGGCGCGAGTCGCACTGTAAATAACTGCCACAGGATATAATTGATCCATACATTATAGGTCCGTATAGGTTAATTAATTAGATAGCTTGTAATAGTCAAGACGCAGAGTCAAATGAGGAAGAAAGAGGAAGGGAGAGCGTGTTTTACATTACGTTCGACGCGCGTAGTGTTGCCATGAGCTGAGATCCGTGACGCAACGGTCGACACGTTTCGATGCGCGACTCTTGAAGGGGATTTGTGCAAAAATTATAATTACTATGTTGCAATTTTTTTAATCATTAATATTTGCTTCATTACCAATAATAAATCATTTTTGTCTTTATGTGTTCATAATTGGCATAATCAATTAAAATTCGCTTTGTCCCTCAAAAGAAAAATAGAGAAGGCTTTTTAATAATCTGTTAAGAAAATAACTTTGATATTATTTTTTTTTTATTAACAAGTTTTGTATTTTTGTTCAAAATAATTAAAATGATTGATTTTACTGAAATCGTTATTTCGATTAATTTGTGAAAGCAATATCAGCTGTTAATCATAAGTAATTATGATTCTTGCACAACTCTCTACTAACTCATGTTCGGGACCAACTAAAGCCATCACTTACATCACTGCTTCCGACTTCCGCTTCCACATATGGTCGTTTGTTGAACATCGTTTGTTCGTTTGGTCAACGACGAGAGATTTAAAACAGAACCGCAAGTAATCTTTCATTCCTCCACGATAATCAAGGATCGTCGTCACCTTCGTAGGCAGTATTTCGAGACAGTCGTATCGAATATTTCATTTTCCCATAGCCAAACGCAAGAATGAAGGAAAAAAGGACGCCTCTAAAATCGATGCACAGCGCGTGAATCCATCGAACCACGTAAAAAGAAAAAAAATAGAAAAATGGAGCGAGATATCGTTCTTCTCGCATGGGACGTTTGCAAAAAAAAAAATATATATATATGCGGCAGCGGTTTTTTTAATATTTATAAATCATCGAGAATAGCCTTTACTAGATGTGAACATTTTTTTAACATTTATCGCAACTCCACGAGCATCCCGATATATCTGAAATTTTCGACAATTAGGTCAAAACACGGAATTTGCTAGAGCGACAGAAACGAAGAATGCAAAGAAAAAGGAAGAAATTCAATTCTTCATGCATTCTTCCGAAAGCGACGATTGAAACCGATATGATTTTGAAAAAATGTATTTCTGTCAATCCGTTTTTATAAATGAGATATTATTTTAACATGTTTTTAACAAAGACGAAATATTTGAAAACTTCTAACTATCAAGAGTGAAAAATTCAGGAAGATTCAAGATAAGATAAAATATTATTGCTTTTAATATTAATAAAATTTAAAAAATTTTTTAAATCGATTTTTTACGTTTCAAGATCTGTCACGAAATTTGTTAATTTCTGAAAGTTATATCGATATCAATCTTCGAACTTGAAAAACGCGTGCAAATCTCGCGGGACTGGGCTCATGTCATCTGTATGATATTCACGCTGAATAATGATTACCATGTAAGAGATTATCCTTAAGAAGTATCAGTATAAATCTCTGGTAAACTGATCCCGTCGTGCTGCGAGGTCGCGGTAACCCGAAATAGAGAAAGAAAGAGAAACATCGCGATGGGGGTAGCTCAGTTTAAAAGAAAACGTAGCGATTAAGTGCTCTTACTACGAACAAATATAAAAGCTTCAGGAAAATCAAGTGAGTTCGGCGCGATTTTCGAGTCATGCTGCTCGAGTTACGGCGCTCTCCGCGGCCGAGGGGGAACATTATTCTACTGCCACGTTGATTTAGAACACCTCTGTAAATTTGTTACGGATTTGTAACGTTTAGGGCGACTTCGATAACCATTGAGATACATTTACTCCCGTATTTGCGCGGGTACGCGAGATCTCGAGCTAGACGAGAGATTCGTCAAGGAGATTCCGAGCCTCCCTACCGGAAACGAATCCAGAGAAAAAATCACTCGATAAGCAAAAATAATATCGCGATAAAAAAAATTATATAATTTAGAGTTAAATCTTTGTCTTCAAAACTTTTGAGAATCGCAATTTGGAACGTTTCATTGTATATCGAAGATGTGCTCTTAAAACTAAAGTTCGAATAATAATTATCGAATGAAAGTTATATATATATTCGCACTTCAAAGTTTGCCCGAAAGTTTTTATACGGAGCTATTCTCTCAAGAAATAAAATTCTTAAGCAATCCAAAGCTTAATCATACGAAACTCTAAGGAGAGAAAATACTTAAAGACTTCTTCTTCTCTTACTTATATTTCTTTTCCCTCTTTAATTATTCTACTTTCTCTTTATCGAGAATCATTTTCAAATACCCAGAGTTTAAGGGAAAATGAAATATATTTTGATTTTTTATATCGTGTGTTGTGATTTTATATGTGCGATTTCTGCAACAACATAAAATCGATCGATATAAAAACGGGAAGGAAAGAGTGAAAAAGGGAGGCTCGTTATGAGGGGATAAAAATGCGTTTAATCAGCCTTACTTAGACAATTATTACCTACATTATTATAAATTTATATGCATGTAACGTGGGTGATTTGCGTACGTATGTGTATATCAGCGTACCTTAATTACAATCCTTGACGGTATGTGCTATGGACAACGATAATCTACGAGCAACGTGTGATCGTAATACGATATGTATGCTGTGTATATATATATATAATTATCATTTGCTGTTCGGAAAATTTACTCGGAAGTATCTTGCGTTTAGAGAATTTCAAATCTCCATCCTTAGAATTATAATCATCTTAACATAACGATTATGTGTAAATAATGTTATTAGTGCTGTATATTTTACGCTGTTTAAATGGCTGTGATATTTATATGTTGAGATTTTAATTGTATGATTAGCAAGATAACCTATGTTGACCCTATTAAACGTATAAATTACGTAATACGTTTTATTAATTTAGTCTAACGGAATGACAGAAATAGCAGAATATGCAAAGTTACTTATTAAAACAGTTATCAAATTTGTAAGTTATTAACTTTTTTTTAATCTAGAAAATTAATAAAAAGTAAGTATAAATATAAATGGTGATAATTTGCACGATGTTGCAAATATGCGATACGATGATAATTTTATTATAATTTTATCGCAATATTATTTTATCTCATTATTATTAATATTATCATTAATCGGAAAAGTATCTATAATATACTTTGAAATTGTTAAATTTATTAATGCAAGTTAATACGAGATTTAAGTGCCATAATCTAAGGAATGCGTCTGAATTGATCGATTTGCTATCGACTGCGATAATTAATCACGCGTTGCTCTGAGTTTAACCGAATTGCTAAGAAAAATGTAAAATAACTTTGAGGATAGAGATATTTATTACGGTTCGGATACATGAATTTGTGCGACCGATATCAATTATATCTCTCTCAATGATCAATCGGATCATCTCTATCATAATAACACGTTTTGCACGATTGTTTGCGCGATATTGAGTTTATTGAAATATTTATCGGTGTTATATTACGAGCAACGTAAATATGTAAAGAGAAAAATGCCATCTCAAAGATTTACATCCTTTCGTAATACTTGAGTTTCGTTAGAGAGAGAAACTTTGAGATTCATGAGTAAAGCTCTCGTGAATAAATAATTGACCACTCGACTCTCATCGTGCACTTGATCGTCTCTTTTCTCACAATTCGAGTGTACATTCCATTGCCTAATTACATTTAAATATTAAACATTATATTCCGACACATCTGCGAATTTTAATTTTCATGACAAATGTCAAGAATCCATTGAATACTCTCTTATTAGGAAAAAAGAAATCATATCGATCATAAAGAAAAAGTTTCACGTAACGTTTCGATGATTACGCATACAAAATCGCGATATGCATGTGTTTGTAAACTTTTTATAAAGCCAAATTTACAAATTTTGCATATTTAAATAGATATTATGTAGTTTGACAACCAAACTTTTCATGTATAATTGCTACATGAAAAGCATCGGTAAAAATTCTTATCATTTTGTGGAGATTTTGTCTTTTCAACCAATTTCGAATATTATAAATATATATATTAATTAACACAGTGCCAAATTTTATAACAGTCTTCCTTAAGTTGCACACGCGTAATATCATGCACTGTACGATTAAATAACTATTAGATAACAGTATAGAAAACATACAAATTTATTGTATGCGCGCGTATATACATATATGTGTGCCAAGGATATAACTAAATTTTCGCAATTGTACATTTTTTTAACACAAAAATAATTTCAATATAAATGCAGAAACGAGGACATAGTTGTATATCGCGCTCCTCCATCAGAACAAAGCCGATTATATCAGCATAAACTCCACAAAATGATCGAGAAACGATAATAATCGGTTTACCTTTAATATATATTGCTATCATGCATGTAGTGGAATCCTTAATATTAATACGATTACGCTATTCCATATCGGATGATGAAAATACATGTAGAAATATATTATCAATATTCACGAGCACACATTTCTAAAAGTATAATCTAAAAATTTCTTTGTTTCTCATATATTGAAAATTTTTATTTTCATGAACAAGGACACAAATATAATTCGAAATACAAATTTAAGCATTGCATCACAAAAAACATTGAAACGTCATTGCGATGTTTGAGATTTCGTGATGAAATACACGTACTAAATTTGGAAAAATATTGAATAGGACAAACTATGAATAATATTTATATTAAATGATTCAAAAATAATTATTGGAAATTACGTCTGGGATGTGATTTCTCATATATAATTCGCGTGAAAGAAAGTATTCTCGAAAAAACACAATAAACTCAATGATATTTAATTTCTTTCCAGATCAAAAGTATATAAAAAAATTAATTTACATAACAGAAATATGTACAAAAATATGAAAAAAACAACGAATTTTTTGTTTTTCCTTAGGTGCATAATTATGCGTAATCAATCTCAAATGACATATTTTTCCGATTTTAATATTACTTCAAATATACAATATAAAACGGATTAAGATATTCATTATGATTTTTTATGCCAAATAATATGCATATATAATTTTTATTTAACAATTCCAAACATTTCCAAATCACACAATAAATATTATATTAAAATAGTCACAAAACCTAATATCAGTTTGACAGAAAATCTTTCAATAAACCAAACAACACAAGTCCAAAAAGTGTCTATCAATTACATTTAAAGAAACTAAAGAATATTCGAAAAAAAATCATCTTAAAACCTCATTCAAATATTTTGTATACTGCTTGGAAAGAATGAAACACTTCATCCCTCTACGTAAATTAATATTTTCTTGTCCTCGAATGCCACGTGGTCAATATCTAGGTAGCTCATAATTAATGTATATGATTTCTATCCGAATCGTTCTCAAGAGAGAGAGAAATTTTCAATCATTTTTTTCATTTTACTACCTCGATCACACGTCACGGCGCTTAGCACATTAAATGATCTATCCGATATCTACATAAATGAAACAAAGGGAGGAGACGAGTCTCTTGATAAGACTCTTAATGAATGGTTACTCAGGAATAAAGTTATAATATAATAAAAACAGTTGCGATATTAAATATTAACATTTAACGAACGACCTTTTGTAAATATGAATATAATATATAAATATAGATACGCGCGCGCGGCGCGACAATTATAAATACATATATAGATATATATATATATATATATGATACGATATAAAAAATATATATATAAAAAAAATGTGTACAGGGCGATTCGGAATAGGCCGCCAGTATATTTCAAAGCGTCATTATACGACGGTCTTTTACGATAGAACATAATTAACAAAATTAATTATACCAGAAAAATATACTATTATAATCTCCAATACTATTTAATTTGAAAGTACCTTCAAGTAATTATTTTTCTGTCGATACACACGTGCGACGAGTCTGGATCACTCTGTACAATTTTACGATCGCCCCAATAAGAGATGACAAGCCTGATAGAAACGCGTATGTGGAAAAAAACGTATATTTGCGTAGAAAGAAAAACAAACGAAAGAATGTGTGTACGTATGAGTGTGTACAAAACAATTATGTAAACATGTATGTACGAGATCGAAGCGAAAATTTACTTCTATTAACGGAGAACTGACCAAAATGTCGATGACAGAGGGAAGTAGAAGAGATGCCGCGATACGTGTCGACGATCATTTAAATCGAAAGATAAATAACACCAAAAGTAAAAAAAAATACAGAGAGAAAAAAAAGAAAGAAGGAAGCAAAAAAAAATTCGTTAAGAGACATCACGGCAAGCTGCGTTCGCGAGCGCAATTAGCAATTAACACTTTGATCGTCAACCGACTTTCATCGTTTGCAGTGAAAGCAAAAATAACGATTGGCAATCAAAGTGTTGAGACCGCCGATTAAATTCGGTATAATTTCGACGAGTTCGATTCTCTAAATTTGCCGTAGACACGTGAAACGGAGCTCTCTGTATCTCCATCTCGAAAGGACAAAGAGATGCAGGTAGCTGATCGAACGAGAAAGATCTGCCCTTCCGTGACTACGACTGATCGAGGATCCGACTCGGCGAAATTTCTGATGGGTTCTTCGGGTTAAAAACAAGATTAAGGGAAGGTATCACCGACCCTCGAAGATATGAAAATGTATGACGGCCGCGTATCCCGGTGCGTTGCGTACGTGCGTGATTATGTATACCACGCATTTTTGTCCATTTCTACACGTATATCTGTTCTCTCCTACGCGCGACGACATAGAAGGTTATTTTTAAATTTTCGAAACTCTTAGCTGTGCCGCAAGCCCGCGTGCGAGTGTCTGTACGATCGGATGTCAGTAGGAATCCTGAAATATAAATAGACGATTGAAGAGGAGATTGTATACGGACTTTTCCTTTTTCTCGCGATCGATATAATTCTTACCTCTCCCTCAACTCCTACGCGCAGCATCCAGACATTTTTTTTAATTTTAAGATACTTTTAAAATATTTTCGCTCCTAACAAAAATTTATTTTGCTCTAAGAAAGATGGTAATGAAAGATATAATTTATAACGAAACATATTTCTTGACATATAATACGAAAAAAATCTTAAAATCTTATTTTATCTTTCTAGGTTTTCCTTTAGCAATTTTAACTCTTGAAAAGTATAATAAATTGATAATTCTAAAAATATAATTCAAAAACATTTATCAATTAAATTGCGATGTTCGTTACAACTATAATGTTACTTTTTGAATTACAGTAGTACGTAAAATCATTGAAATCCGGTTTCTTCTGGTAGGTAGACAAACAAAGGGTGCGATTGGTTCGAGCTGATCCTTCTTTGTTCGTTTCTGGCAACTCCAAAGAATAGAGACCAATAAAATCTAGGTTGCAGTCAGAATACGATCAATACGAAGTTTCGAAAGAAGTTGGAAAATTTATTCCAGTCAGATCGTATCTATCCAAAATCAACATTTTGGCCATTGAAAAGCATGTTTCAGCGAAAATGTATCATCGTGATTATATCGTACTGCTGCGATTTACAAAAACATTTTGGAAGAATACTCTTAAAAAATACTTGCTAAGTCAGTGCTGTCAAAGCAAAAATGTTAACGCTAAAATTTAATGAGCTAGCGTTTTCCTAAAGCATTTTGACGAATTTATACAAGAAGAAAAATTGAAAAACACTAAACAATAAATTTAAAAGAAAACGACTGACTGAGATTAATAAATATATCTTATGATATTTATGTAATAATTTTAAAACATACATATGTATATATATATATATATTTAACCAAATTATCAGATTTTGTTGAAGCAAATTTTTAGAGAAAGAAATTTACAAAATATCTTTTTTTCTCTTTAAAGATCAAATATTAGATATTAAATATCCCAGGATAATATTGAGGATATTTAATTAAAAATTCCTATATTCATTTGAAATTATATTAGTCATTAAAATCATGGTAAGAGATTTTTAAGTTTTATACACCCGCCCAAATAATTAAAGATCATGCTTCCGCTTAGATTCCATTGGCGGAAATTACGAAAGTGCAGTTCTAGCATATATATATATATATATATCTTACACATGTGTACGTATGTTATTCATTCATAGTTCCCAATGAGTCATTCATTCCTACACAAGCAACGTGATCGTACAACGTCCGTGTGATAACGCACGTATGACGCGTTTTATGGCTTCTCATTCATGGAAGTACATTTAGTTGCCTACCAATAAACATATTAGAACTATATTTTATTAGCCACAAATAGGATTGTAATGAGAGACTGCAGATAAGTGGAGTATACAAATATTAAAAAAAGGTCTTATAAATATAATAATGAAAACCGCGAATCTCAAGTTGCAAATTATCTCTAAAAAATATATCTAACAATAAGAGACAGAAAGAATTTTATTATAGAATCAGACAAAATTGGCAACTTTATCTCATTATTAAAATATTATTAAATAAGTCAAATAATTCAATAACCCCTTAAATTATTATACAGTGATAAATAATAATTCTTGATTACTTTTTTTATAATCGTATTAAACCATCAAATTAAATCTATCAAATTAAATTTATCATTCCAATTTATCAACTTTTCTTTAAAAAGTAAATTATTTGCTGTGAGATTTAAATTTGAATTTTTAATTTCAATTTAATAATAAATTATATGTGTGTACCAGATTGTGATTTCGAATCATAAAATAATAAATTCATCAACATTGTAGAAGCGGTCGGCAAAACAATTCGTATATAAATTAGAAGCCACGTTACAAATGGTAATGCATTCCAGAATAATGAATGCAAACGTAAAAGTTCATGTGAGCAAGATATCGTTATTTCTGTAAAGTCAGCATACTTACGTTTATGAACACATTTTGAAAATCTATCGTGATCTTTTATAGTTATAAATATAGCTTTTCCAAGATTTTTTAACAATTATTTTTATTATTTTTAAAAGTCGAATACAACGAGAAATTGAAAAAAATCTCGCAATTTTATGTGTTTAGATGAGCAAAATTCTGAAAATAAGGTTTCAGTTTCATGGAAAAGTATCGTCGTTATCATCTTTAATTAAATCTGTGTATAGGTAGATAAGTCCACATTGTAATGGCGAGAGATACAGACCTGTAACGGATACCGTTAATGCCCCAAGCGCATAATCTCCTTTCTTTACCTTTCACCGTTCATCTCGATGACCGAATTATCGATCGCGTTGATATATCTCGTAAATAGAGCGAGCATGAATGCGTTGTAAGGCATATCTTTTCATTTATCTTGTTTAAAGATTCGATATAAAACTCAACATTTTAAATTACAGCTTTTCTTTTCTTCAATAAAATTAATTAATTTAAGGTAATATCCGCGCAATTTTAATAAGTAAGAATTTATAAAATGTGTATATATAAGAGCAAACTTAGCGTTATTAAAATATAGTATATGTTGCAATTTTTTATTATATTAATAAGCGTTCTAAGAAAATGATTTTATAATGCTTAGGCTTCTTTTGACATTTCATAACGCAAAACTTTCAAATGTAAGAAAGAAATTCCATAGAAAAAATTCCATAGAATCAGTTCTTGTTAGATAAGACTTTGATTGAATTTTAATTGAAAAAATATGATATACCGAAAAATTTTATAACAAAACTAACAGCAGTAATATACAATATTACCTAAAGAATTAACGATGAGAAAATAAAATATTACTTGTTCCATTTAAATAATATTAAATATTCTAACTGTTAGTCAAACCGATTTCATTATTAAGTTAAACTTCATTTTTGAAATAAAAGATAATATTCAAAGTTTAATTAATACTTATTTATATTTAACTATTTCTTAATAATTTAAAGCTATTCTTGACAATGATTTCATAATTTATTTTCAAATATCTCTGCCTAATGACAGTGTTTTTTAATGATATTATAAATATGTAGTTATCAAGAAATATTGCATTTTCTATTTCCAACAAAATATTCACTAATACATATAAGAAACAAATAAAAAAAGAGAAAATATCACGGAATTCAAGAAAGAAAAGAATCTACACGTAATTCAATCGAGAAATGCCAAGAGCTTAAGTTTGCATTTCATCTTCAAAGTACAAAGATATGACATAATACCCCTGCGATATTAATTTATGTCAACAATCAACGACAATATCTCAACGCAGATGATGCACACATATCAAAAGACATATTCGATGCAGAGATCGCATTCAACTCCAACTTTGTTTAGAGATGGGCGATGTTCCTCGATTAATCGAAATAACCGATAGTTATTTTTTTAATTAATCGATATTTTCAACCAATAAATTTTTCTTTTGATTAATCTCAATATTCGATTTTTTTAAATTTAATATCAGCAAATGAAAAACTTTATATAATTTTATATATAACACTACATTTTTTTTACATACACTGACAGAAATGACCGGAGCATAGACTTTTGCATAACGCATAATGCATAAAAGATAAGAGATTCAATTAATCAAAGTCCTTCATTTCTATCCCCAGAAGAGAAATGAAGAACTCTGATTAATTGAATCTTAAATCCCTTATGTCTTGTGCATCATATTTTATATAAAAGTCTGCGTTCCAGTTCTTTCTGACAATAATGTATGTATAAACCGATTAATCGATTTTTCAATTCTTTTTATTAATACAATCGATATACGTTCGTGATTTTTTTAAATCGATTAATTTTTTTAATATTGCCCATTCCTAATTTCATTGCTGAACCACGAAGAGGAGAAATTGTAAGCGCGGCGAGTTGACGTCTCTTACAAAATCAAATATCTCGCGATTCGATATGGCAGGGTCGTGACATCGAACCATCGCGCGTTGCGCACGAACGCATGAATCGTACAAAGTATATATATATATATATATATATACATACATACCGATTACGAAGCGTGTCATCTCACTCGCGCCCGTCCTCTTCCCTCCTTCCTGCAACCTCCGCCGAGCACGCACACACGCGCGCGTATCTTAGGACCGCACCTATATATATATAAACGCAAGAGCGACGTGCGCGATACAGGCATCTGCCGCATGAAAGTAGTCGCGTATCAGTGTGCACGCACGCCTGCGCATGCGCGACTAGCCTCGAACCCAGACGCGCTCGCCGAACTGTCAAAGTGGAAAAACGCGTCAATCCCTTATTGAAAATAACGAAAAAAATCGGAAAAAATGAGAAAAAATTATTTCGCGTTTCCTGAGCTTTCAATCGACAATGAAAATTTAATTTAAAGCAATCTCCCGCGAAGCGACGAGCGCGACGGTGGCGCTGGCGTCGCCTTGGCGACGGCGCTGGCTGCGAGCCGAGAAGAGCCGTATGCGCATGCACTCCGTTGTCCGGTCTCTTTCTGTCGTGGCTACTGGAGGTGAGTGGATGTGTCTTGCTTCGCGTGCTAGCATCGGCTTGCTATCCGACGAATCTCGCACCGAGGACGTAGCATCGGACGACGGGTATGGAATAGAACGACGGTCGGGGCTACGGCGTGTTGTGTTGTGCAAACAGTTTTTCGATCTCATCGCGATTTCCCGGGAAATTCCGCGGTTTCGTCCGACGGCCGCATGGCCGGTCTTTTCTCGGTGCCTCTTCCGTTCTTCGATCCAGCCGGCGAGGCTGGTCGGGAAACCGCGTTTAATAAACCGGCGCATCGACGACGGGGCGTGGACTCCTCGTCAAGGAGACGAAGGATCCGGGCGATCGCGAGAGATAATACGCCGGGCGGATCGCGCCGGCGATGGACGACGCGTCCAGGACCGCACGAGAGCGAGACCGGATGCGCTATGGCGGCCGCGCGCTTGTCAGAGCGCTGGAGTTCCGGCGATCACGAGTTCGTCTGTCGTCCGGGAAGATTCCGGAGGGACGCGGCGTCCCTCGATTATCGCGGAAAAAGATCCGCGAAATTTGCAACACGTGCGAACTTCTCGGAAACCGGAAGCGCGAGGTTAAAGTTCCTCCTTCGCAAAGTCGCGAGCTTTCTCTCTCTCCGCGGCCTGGAGGCCGTGTGCAACACGACGACCTTGCACGTCGGCCCCCGGAATGTTATTTATCAGGATACGAAAATTATCGGAATGATCTTCGGGAATTTTTCGCGAACGTCGAACGATAAAAAAAATTCCTCGAGCCAAAGTTGCAAGAATCGCATTGGAATAAAAATTGATATATCGTCAGGGAAAATTCCAATTCAATGGAAAAAATCTGGGCGGATGTTCATTCATTTTTTTTTATGAACCGCGAGAGGAATTTGGATAATATATAATAATCAATTTCGTAAAAAAAAAAATCGTGGAATTTAATCTCTGCGTGTTCCGGCTGTAATTTATTAATCATGCATCGGAATTTTCGATCCGCGTAATTTTCCACACACGTTTCGGGCCGCGTGCGTCCCTGGAAGATGAATATATATGAGCATATTTGACCACCTGATTCGACGTGACTAGTTAAAAACGTCGCTCCGAGTTCCGCGATTTTTCGTCCAAGGGCTGCGGACGGCGACACGTACGATTTAATATTTTTTCTCGGACGAATCTCTCGTGGAAAAAATTCCGTAATAACGTGGCATCGCGATGCCCGATGCCGAGCGTCGTGAAGTTAGCGGCAACAGCGCGCCGCTCCTCCTCGTCATTTACAAAATGGCCGCCGCCGGATGCCGTTCTCGAATGTTCACGTCAGCCACGTGGACGGCGGACAAAGACACCGTCGAGATAAAATTCGAGAGTAGAGATTCCGATCCGCGTCCAGGGACAGTTGCATCATGTTGTGCAATCTGGACTTTACGAGTGACGTTTACGGCCGATCAGGCGAGACGTCCTTTAAATATGAATCGCGAGACTTTTTTTCCCTCACTTGCTCCGACCATCGCTCGATTCCATATTGCATCGTCCCGTCGTCGATTATAATTTCAAACGAATTTGTCGGATAGCTTCTGGTGTTGAGATTTAAAAATTATTCCTTATATCTTTTACTTTGATTAATATAATATCTTAATTTAATATTTTTTTTTCCTCAGTATAAACTCTGTACAGGAGAAACTAATTTGCCTAAAACTACAAAATGGGTAAAGAGAAGACTCATATCAATATCGTTGTCATTGGACACGTCGATTCTGGAAAATCGACTACGACTGGCCATTTGATATACAAATGCGGTGGCATCGATAAACGTACCATCGAGAAATTCGAGAAGGAAGCCCAGGAGGTAATAACTTTGACAAGATATAAAGGCGTACATAATCTCTTATGTAATGTGGATGCATATGCATTATGGTATAATGATAACTTTTCTCTTATAATATTTAATAAGAAACATTATCATCGAGTCTATTGATAATAGAAAATGTTATTTTATTTAAAAATTTTGTTTAATTTTGAAACACATTTGTAAGAAAAGAAACTATTACAAGAGATTATGCAATAGATTCTGATGTCTTGATTGAGTCTCAATTTGTTTGGGATGAATAATTTTATATGATGATACTTAGAAAGAAACTGTTGCAAGATTATGCAATAGATTTTGATGTCTTGATTCTCAATTTGATTGACATGAATAATTTTATATGATGATACTTACATTATTCATTCGTGGTTTCCACCAGAGGATCTTGGATCCGTTGATGGCTGAGAGTGTCTGATTCTGCAAAATATTAAATATAAAACAAATAATTAGATAAAAGTAACTAATAGAAGAGATACAAGAAAAATGTGAAATTAAAGAAACAATTTCTTTTGTTCTAGATGGGCAAAGGTTCATTTAAATACGCTTGGGTGTTAGATAAATTGAAGGCTGAGCGTGAACGTGGTATTACGATTGATATCGCCCTGTGGAAATTCGAAACCTCCAAATACTATGTCACCATCATCGACGCTCCTGGACACAGAGATTTTATTAAGAACATGATCACTGGTACTTCGCAAGCTGATTGCGCTGTACTCATTGTCGCAGCTGGTACTGGCGAATTCGAGGCTGGTATCTCGAAGAATGGACAGACTCGTGAGCACGCTTTGCTCGCCTTTACCCTCGGCGTCAAACAACTCATCGTCGGAGTTAACAAGATGGATTCCACCGAGCCTCCGTACTCCGAGACCCGATTCGAGGAAATCAAGAAGGAAGTTTCCTCGTACATCAAAAAGATCGGCTACAACCCGGCTGCAGTCGCGTTTGTTCCCATTTCCGGCTGGCACGGAGACAACATGTTAGAGCCGTCCTCCAAGATGCCCTGGTTCAAGGGATGGGCTGTGGAGCGCAAGGAAGGCAAAGCCGACGGCAAATGCCTTATTGAAGCTCTCGATGCCATCCTGCCACCCACCAGGCCGACCGACAAGGCTCTTCGTCTTCCCCTTCAGGTAACTTTGATGTCCTGATTATAATTCTCAATTTTTTGGCATGGTATTTGTATATGATGATATTTTTATTAATTCCATTCGCAGTTTCCACCAGAGGATCTTTGATCCATTGATGGTCGAGAGTGTCTGATTCCGAAAGATATTATATATAATATAATTAATTTTGCTGAATCGAGATAATAATATTGTTTTCTTGTAATTGCAGGATGTGTACAAGATCGGTGGTATCGGAACAGTACCTGTCGGTCGTGTCGAGACTGGTGTACTGAAACCCGGTATGGTTGTTACCTTTGCACCAGCTGGACTAACCACTGAAGTTAAGTCCGTCGAGATGCATCACGAAGCCCTTACAGAGGCTGTGCCCGGCGACAACGTTGGTTTCAACGTTAAGAACGTTTCCGTCAAGGAATTGCGTCGTGGATACGTTGCCGGAGACTCCAAGAACAATCCGCCCAAGGGTGCCGCTGACTTCACCGCACAGGTATATCTAGTGTACTTGATTATATTTTCTATTTTTCTATTATTGACACTATGATGAGAACTTACATACCTCATTCGCGGTTTCCACCGGAAGATTTATTCTAGTGATGGCTCGTACGTCTGAGTGTCCTAATTTTTAAACTTATTATATTTTTATATTTATCATTAAATTGAAAACGAAATATATGTGAACTAAGCATATAATTAACGTCATTATTTCATTGCAGGTCATCGTGCTCAATCACCCCGGTCAGATCAGCAACGGATACACGCCCGTGTTGGATTGCCACACCGCTCACATTGCCTGCAAGTTCGCCGAGATTAAGGAGAAGTGCGACCGTCGTACCGGCAAGACTACCGAAGAAAATCCAAAAGCCATCAAGTCCGGCGACGCCGCCATCGTCGTCTTGGTGCCCAGCAAGCCCATGTGCGTGGAGGCTTTCCAAGAGTTCCCGCCTCTGGGACGTTTCGCGGTCCGCGACATGCGTCAGACGGTAGCTGTCGGCGTCATCAAGGCCGTCACCTTTAAGGACCAAGCTGGCAAAGTCACCAAGGCCGCTGAGAAAGCCCAGAAGAAGAAATAACTATCGTAATAGTTTCCGTGCATATGGCGATAGTTCCCGTGCGAAGAATATGCCGCCGGGTGAACGCCTTCTCTCCTCGTGCGATTCGCGCGAGACGACTGTTGCAACGTTACCGCCATCGTTAGCTGAACCTGTGCAGCTGTCAGCTACAAGCATGAATGAAGAAACTGCAATCCAATCGCGAAGATTGGCTCTACGCGTGCGCGAAGTCGCGCGGCTGCCGCGCTACCTCGGCACGCAGACATTTCGTTTGTCGAAACGGTTACGCCACTTCTTCCACCGCAAGGAATTCCGCAGGAAAAGAACATACTACGTGTGGTCGACGGGATGTATAGCCGGATCGGGGATGATGAGCGTGCTTTCGTCTCGGGGGAATCGCATTCAAGGAGGGAGAGCAACTTCGCGCGAACTATCTAATAACTTCATAACGAACATCAACATAATTTAGCGCGGCTTAATTATATTTTCTAATTATACGGAAATAAAATTCTGTATATCCGATACTCGAGAAGAACATTATTACTTTATCGTCGACATTGTCACTCGATTAACCTCGAGTTACGTTTGTCATCCTTTTTTGAAGAAAAAAAAATCCTCATTTATCGCTCTCACATCTATGGTAGCTACACGATCCGATCAAAAATTAGAATACATCGCGACAATGCTCCGTATACATATATATTCTTTTGTCTTGGTAGCTTTTTATATATTAATCGCGTTCAGAGAGACTGTATTAATTCAGGAAAACTTATAGAGAAGAGACAACGGCAATAGGCCTTGGCAAAAGTAGTTTTCGTTGTTGGGATATGGGACCTGTTGTTTCTTCTAATAATTATCTTTCTATTATATATGCAATTATATAGATAAGGTAAATCCAAAGTTCTTTGGAAACACTTTTTCTACGGAATATTTCTTTTATCGACTAACGTCAAGAAGTGCGTACATAAACAAAAAAAACCATAACTTTTGCAATGACTCGGCATCTTTTATCCCGCGATTCTTCTACAAATTACATTGGTTACAACAGTTTTCTGTACATATACATATATAAATACCAATGATGACGAGTAAGAGCGAAAATAAAACAGCTACGGAAACCGAGATGCCGGTGATTCACTATCACCAATATACAACCCGATTCCTCATCTTCCTTGTAATGCGCATAAAAGTGTGTTACATAGGCGCTTCCATACAAAGATTCCAAACGCTGTATTATTCAATAAATGCATTAAATATATAATTGCAATTTATTTATTACATACGATAAATTAAAAGATGACGCGATATATCACCAAATATTTTAAATTCCGTATAAATGAAAACTTTAGCAATTGGACCAGTTGTGATTCGAATGCAGAAAATAGAAAATAAAGAGAGAAAATACGAGAAAGTATTTTAAAATTAAAAATTCATCTTCAAAATATGTGTGCAAGTATTTTATATATATATATATATTATTAAAAAAAACTTCAATACGGTATGTAGCCAATCAAATCTTGTTACATCAAATATGTGTTTACAGACGACATCGTATGATTCATACTCTAATTATCTTCAATTATTCACGTGAAATGTATTTTTTTCGCGGAATATAGGAAAGATTGCGTGTTTGACAGCAACCGATCAGCTGATTTGTAACTCGGGGTAATATTTTAGCAAGAATTCGTAATTCTATTATACAATTAATATAGAGATTTGATTTCTTTAGCATACGAAAGAGATTAAACATAAAAATATGAAAAATAAAATATAACGCGTTGTACAAAATATTAAATTAATTAAATATATATATATAATATATATATATAACTTTAAATCAAATTCAAATAGTTATGCGCGAATATATACATATGTCGGACTCGAAAATGCCTAAATCGGAAGTTGGAAGGCATCGAATGACGTCGAGTTTATATTCAGAAGCTAAAAGGAAAAAGAGAGAAAAACATTGATAGATAAAAAATAAATGGAAGATGCAGCTGAAAAGGACGGATGTTCTACAACGTACATAATATGCATTTCGCTGCAGTTCCTGTTAAACCTTTATGATTACGCTATGCGTAGAGAGGTTAGAGACTGTTTACTTGTCAAATTGACAGTGTCGGGGATAAACGTAGGCGAAACATGAGAGAGATCTGAGGAGAAGTGACGAGACGCTCTCGCGGAAATCATGTTTTTCCCCGTAGGGTGGCCGCGGGTTCTAAATTCCAGCGAGCCGAGTGAAATAAATGCCGTAGTATGCAATAGAGACAAAATTCTCTTTGCTGTTCTAACCACGGATGCTCTCACCATCTGGTACTGCAAGGCACGTATTTTAGGCCAAAAGGAATCTTTTCATCGTTCAATTTCAGAACGATTTATTCTTCACTAAAATCTCTTCATTAAATCGTCTTAATAACTCAACATTTGATTAAGATTTAAAAATTCAGTATATAAGTATACAGAATTCTCTTTGTTATAAATAATGTATTTGCCATAATAGCAATAATAATATTCTATACACTGAGATTGTGTTTAAATTGAATAATATTCTACTATTTTTTTTTATTCATAATTAATTTTTCTATATATTGTTACACTACACATAATTCTTCTTGTAAATTTTTTAGATATTTTTGTATTTAATAATTAATAAAATAATTTTTGTTATAGCCCTGTGTACCAGTTGTATTTAGCAGACGATCTGCAGTTTCTTTACGAAAACATGGTGAAAATGTTTTGGTACAATGGAGACCGGACTCAAGTATGCTGGTTATTGCAACGTCAGACAGTTACCTGTTATTCTATCGGCTTTCGGATAGCAGTCCAGAAGGCCGGGGACTTTACGAACAGCGAGATTCACCGGTCACCAGTCTGAAACGAGATAGCGCCGAATTATTTATTAAAGAAGTCATTCCATCTCTCGTCTTGAGTTTTGTAAGTTTGCTGATGATTGTCAAATATACATAAATATAAATGGGAAAATTTAAGATAAAAATTCATTATTAGTTACATGACTAATTAAATCATTTAACTCATTCAAATTATTTATTTATTTAGGAAAAGTCAGCTTGGATTGATGGCGGAATCAGTTCATTAGTTTGTATACGAGACGAGCTCATGGTAGCAACCAAAACTAGCCATGTAGTGCGTCACAAATGGGATGGTACTATGAATCGTGACTATTCTTTGGATTTGAGACGTATACCATTCAGTATTGATCAACAAATCTCTACTGTGGCTGTGCCACTCACAGAGAGCAATATCTATGTCACTGATATTGAATATTCGCCTCTTGTTGGAGGCTTTGCTATTGTGCTTAGTAATGGAAAAGCTGCATTTCTTACTGCTCAATCTTTGAAGTTTGATCCTAATCAAGTGCAAGGAATCTGGGCTCGAGATTTGGACGATGCTACTTGTGCTGCTGTTAATCATAAATATCGGTTAATTGCCGTTGGTAGGCAAAAGTAAGTGTTATTTTTACAATATTGTTTTTAGAAGTACACTAGGAAATATACTTGTGTTATGAAAAGAAAAAGATATATTTCTTTATTAATATATATATATATATATGTCTGTCATAATGATTGTTTAATTAATATAATAATATAAATTCAATTAATATATAACTCTAATATTTTAACATTTAATTTGCAGCTCCGAAGGCATTGTTTATTATGTCGATGAAACAACAGGAGGTTTAGAGATGTCACACACTCTGAGTCTATCTTCCAAAGATTATCCAGGTCGACCAGGTAGCGTCAAGTGTCTTAGATGGACGCCTGATAGTTGCGCTATCGCGCTAGCATGGGAAGGCGGCGGCTTAGCACTCTGGAGTACCTTTGGTGCTCTGTTACTCTGTAGTTTGAAGTGGGATTATGGCCTACGAGTGGATCTGATGCATGATAATCCTCTGCATATTCATACGATGGAATGGTCAGCAGAGGGTTATCAATTGTGGATGTTACGAGAATCTCCAGGACCTTTGGTTATCGAAGAAAACGGTAACGAAACGTCCAGTTTATGTCGTTCACTCATCCAACTGGATTTCGCTAAAAGCCCTCTGACTATTAACCCGTGCATGGGTCATCACGGGCATCTATATCTTCAAGGCGAGGACAGACTGTATTTAAATTTAGGCGCTGGATTATCCTCGACTGCTTCAGGTTTTCATCTCGCTACCGAAATGCCCAATGACAGTATGCTTCAGACACTTGCCGGCTGTAAACAGTGGCTTGTTGTGCCAATTCCAACTGCATACAGTGGCTCTAATTGGCCAATACGGGTAAATATAATATTTTCATTCATTTAATTTTATTAGTTGATATGAGAGAGCTCTTATTAATTGTACAGCATTATCAATAATTAAATTGGACATTATTAACTATATTAATGAAAAAGTTTTTTAAGTGCTTTCTCTTTTTATCTCTTATATATTATATATCAAATATTGACATGTTTGTTTATGTGTGTGTAACAGTATACCGCAATAGATAGTGAAGGTTTGAGTCTCGCGGTGGCCGGTCGAACGGGATTAGCGCATTATTCCCTACCTTCGAGAAAATGGAAATTGTTCGGCAACGAGAGCCAAGAGCGGGATTTCATAGTGACTGGTGGATTGCTGTGGCATAAAGGATATCTCATAGCTAGCAGTTATTCCATCTTGGATGATAAAGACGAGATTAGGATTTATCCACGCGATACTCGACTCGATAATAATTATGTCAAGAGTGTTAGGATGCCCTCGCAGGTGTTATTACTGAATACGATGAAAGACAGGCTCTTAACATTCTGTTCCAATGCTCAGATCAGCATATACGATATGGAGTTGCAAAATGATGTCGGTAAGTAACAGAAGATGCGTTTTTGAGTTTGAAAACAATTTCAGCTCTCTTCATTTTTTCAAGCATCTTTATCAAATAAATATAGCTTATGCTGTTATATATTTTAGAAACTGGCAGTATCGAGCTAACGAGAATACAGACGGTGGACATCGGCGGATTGTGTATACATCCTGCTTGCGTAGTCAGCGCTACGTTGACCACAATTCGTGCAGAAACTGCTGGCAGTCATCCTCATCCCGAGAGCCTCCTGCTAAACGTCTCCGGACGTCTTCTCATGGTTCAACGGGAACATTGTACCGACAACTCGGATGTCCGATTTACATGTGGGGCGCCAACGGTGTTAGCGTCATACGTCGAGAACGTTTGGGTGCCGTCGCGCTCAAGAAGAGACAAGCCACACTTAACCGAGGCTCTGTGGCTCTTCTGCGGAGCGCACGGCATGCGAGTTTGGTTGCCGCTGTTCCGTAATCATCAAGAGAAGGCGCACGCCTTCATGAGCAAGCGAATAATGTTGCCTTTTCACTTGCGGATTTATCCACTAGCGATACTCTTCGAAGATGCGATTTTGCTCGGAGCCGAAAACGATACTGTGCTGTTCACTTCGGATACTAACTCTCCCTTTTCACTGCCCTTCAATTTATTGGAGCTTACGGTAATTTTATTTATTTTTTATTTCTAGATATGATTGGCATTTAACATGCAGAAATGTAACATATTGTTTAAAGAGATTATTATATATATTTTTTAAAAATAAAATTATATTTGAAATTTCTAAAATATATAAATTTTAAGTTGGTTCTTTTTATATATTGACCTGTGTATCTTTATTAACTGCGCCACATTCAAAGACAACGATTTTTATTTCAGAGTCAAGTATATCTGCATCAGATTCTGCGTCAGCTGATACATCGAAATTTGGGCTATCACGCGTGGGAGATAGCACGTTCGTGTTCCGCATTGCCGTATTTCCCGCATTCGTTGGAGCTGCTGCTTCACGAAGTCCTCGAGGAGGAAGCGACAAGCAAGGATCCTATTCCGGATGCTCAATTGCCGTCCGTTGTGGAGTTTATTCGCGAGTTTCCCGGTGTTTGGGCCAGAGCGGTCGTCCAATGCGCTCGCAAGACCGAAATCGCGCTTTGGCCGTATCTGTTTTCCGTTGCCGGCCCTCCAAAGCAGCTATTACAAGATTGTCTGCAGCGTCAACAGCTCGATACTGCTGCCAGTTATTTGATCATTTTACAAAATTTAGAACCATCTTCCGTCAGCAGGCAACACGCTACATTATTGTTAGATGCTGCGTTAGAGCAAGGTAGATGGGAATTATCGAGGGATCTCGTGAGATTCCTTAGAGCAATCGGTAAATAATCTTCTATAGAGATTTATATAAAACTATTAAGTACACAATCTTTTACAAATTAATTTCTTATTGTTTAGATCCGAATGATGTAGAGTCTCCACGTACATCATGGGGTGGCAGTGCGAAACTAGTTGGCCCTCCTCAAACACCTCCTCTCTCACCACACGAGGACGATTTGTCCTTAGTCTTGGGGACTATGCAAGTTTCAAGAAGCCGCAGTTATAGCACTACAATTACGCCCAAAATGCAATCCGAAAAAGATGTCGCGCCGTCTTCTATGCTCGAAAAAACCCGGAATGTTGTTATGAGGCGAAAGAAATCGGTTCCAACAGTGAAAACTAGCGAGAAAACTGAAAACAAGTAAATATCACTTTTTTAAATACTTTATATTCGAAGATAAATTTCAAAATTATACGAATAATATTTGAATATATTTTTTTTATATTTGAATATATATATTTTTATTTAATTTAATTATCTTATATTTTTATACTGTGCATTAATAAATATATGCATATGTTAATCTAAAAAAAAATAAAATACACTATATGATTTAAATCCCGATTGAAAATATTTTTTATCAATGAAATTAGATTAAATTTCTACTTTTTTGTTTCAGGGAAGGATCGGCAGAAGAGTTCTTTATTGACGTTATTTTACAACGTCATGCTCGGCGACTGCTTTCAGCTCGTCGCTTAACCGATTTGGGTAGATTCGCGGCACGTCTCGACTTCCATCTAGTGACATGGTTCGCTCGAGAGCGTGATAGAGCAGCGAGAATCGATGATTACGTGGGCACTTTAAAAGCAGTTCATGAAGATTTTGTGTTCCCATATCCGACACTTTCATTGCCAACATTGCAAAAATTTCGAAGATCTAGCCTCACCTCCCTACACTCTGTAATTTCCGATGATGAAACCTTATCTCCGAATTTAGCTATTGATTTACCTGACAGCGGGTACACTAGTCTTCCAAGTGGTAGGCCACCGTATACAACGCTGATCTCACCAGTCGCTAGTTTGGAGACGCAGTTTCCAACTGCAGAAGCTAAATTAACGCCAAATCTAATAAATGGTGAGTCTTATTCTTTTTTTCTAATTTAAACAAATTTTTTTGTAAAGCTGCGAATCTTTATATTCAGTTGGAGAGGCGAAAAATCGAACATGAATGTATGTTAATTCGAGTATGTAAATTTGTAATTTCAGATGCCAACAGCGTTCTTAGTGATACTAGTACGATCTGGAGAGACGACGCAGAATCTATTGTGGGCTCTGTATGTTGGGTTTCGCCAGAATCGGTGGGACCTACAGAACTCAATACGGTTGCATCAACTTCCGCGCCAATCGGCCGGGCGGAAGTACAACTCAGGTACTAATAAATACACATATATATTTTTTAACATTAACGTTAAGAATATGCAAAATTTGTCATTTCAAGCATTATAACTATGCTTCATATATATATATATATATATATATATTTATTTATTTTTAAATTTTTGCAGGTATTTATTGCAGCTGTTTCTCGAAGGCAGTTGTTTAGGATGGGCTGCAGTAGTAGCTACCGTCCTTCGAGACGCGGCTGCCATGGCTAGAACCATCAGGACAGCACATGCACCAATGCAAACTTTTGACTCTATAATTAACCTACGAGATGGATTGCTTACCTTGACCAAGTGGTCTCAATCGGAATGGTAAACTTATATTGTATTCAGCATCAATATTCATCTACAATAATTTTTAAACATTAAGTAATCTTAAATAAGAGTATTTATTTTAATAATTTATCTTATCTTTTCTTCGCAAAAATATGTTCTTAAAATTTTTATTTGCTTGGTTATTTATAAAGTCCCTATTTAAAATTTTTTCTAGAAAATATTCTTAATTGAGACCTTAGTTTCCTTAAAATAATCTGACATTCTGATTTCAGCCTAGGATACCGTCCTTTTATGTCCAACATCCAAGGCCAAATATCACTATTGAATAGACTAGTGATAACTAAACAACAGCAGGAACAAGAACAGATACCGGAGAGTCCTTCACCGAGCCCAGCTCCCTCCGCTGGAAGCAATCAACGCGGCACTCTCTCCCGTTCCAGACACTCGTCAATCAGTCATGCTTCCAATACAGCTCCGCTCGAAGAAGAGCGTTCGCACGAGTCATCCTTGATCGTCGAAGAATCGACATTCCACGGAAATTACAATAATAATCTCACTGTTACGGAGGACACCAAATCGCAAAGCACTTGTGCAATTTCTTAAGGGTGCCTTACGAAGCACCGAAAGCTATGGCTGTCCATTTTGCTGTGGATTTTACCAAAAGAGTTTTTTCCACTTAAGAGCATAAAGATCTTTATTGAATTATATTTTTAATATAAGAATGCCGTTTATTATTGCATAATTATTTTAAAGAGATTTAATCTTAATATTTTGATTAAGGTCTTGATTGATTGTCCTAGTATCGATTAAGGAAAACTTTTGTAATGCGACAATATCCTCTAAAATTGATATTAACGACTTCCGTCTAAAAAGTATTTCAGAAATCCTGATCCGAAAAAATCATGGAAATTGTAAATAGGATTTTGAAATGTTTTCTACATCAGATTTTGAATTGTACAGGGTGAAAAAGCAGTAACTCCACCAACTGTATTATATATACATTTACGATCATTGTTAAAATATACGTTGCATCGTGAAAGATAAAACTTTAATGCGATGTGCAAGATCGCTTAATCACAGCAGTTTTAAAACAATTTTAATGCTGTTCATATAAAAGTATAATATACAAGATGTGTGTGCGAACATTGGCTCATTTATTAATTGCGAGCAATAGTGAATAGCAATATAACGAAGCCAATATAAATAAACAGCAGTTCAAAGGAATTAAATCAAAATTGGCACATCAATAGGTCTGATATTATAATGATAATTATGTAATACATAAAGTGATGAGAATTATTATATAATAAGTTATTTATACATATTGTAACACAAAAGATACATACACATATATAGATAATCATACAAATATATGTTATATTTTCCCATAAAACTTTTTGTTATTTTACCAAAAAATTATGTTTGCCATTTAACGAATCAATCAAAAGGATATAAAAATTATAGAAATTTGAATTAATCTATATATATAATTTCTAAGAACAACTGCATTATTTTGCAAGAATTTTGCTCAAAGATTATATAATTTTTAACTAATTTTTGTTTCTTTCAGGATAATTTTCAGCTCAAAAAATACAAAAAAATCACTCTACTGATCAAATTGCTAAATTTTATTTCATACAATTCGATTCAATTCAATATAATTAGATTCAAGTGGTGATGATGAGTGATGATGCAATTTGTTTTATTATTTCATAAATAATATTCTCATTATAGTTGACTTGCTTTATTATTTAATGAATAATTTATTTGTGACACGTATGATCGAGGAGCTATTAGCATTTAATCTATATTAATTGATGCTAAAATGTCGGTTCTATATTCCAGCAAGATTTTTTACGCGCGAAGAACGTTTACCTCACAGGTATTTTCGTATTCAGCGCGTATTTTTTTCATTCGATTTATGACGTCGCTTATCCTCTAAAAGCAATGATTACACAGCGCATGAGGAAAATCTACCTTTATACTGACATAAATTTAATTGAGGAAAAGTGATTATAAAACATTTTTCTAATCGCCTTATTTCTCCATTCGCTGCTGGAATTTCTATAAATATATAAAGCTATATATATTATGTCTCTTACAACCTCGAATTAATATCAACTTCGAAGAATCACGGGAAAAATAATTCCGTGGAGAAAAAATAAAATACCCAACTCGTAGAAAGGTAAGTGCGCGAATACTTCGCGTTCTTGAAACTTCTCGTGTAGAAACACGCGCAAACTGATATAAAACTTGTTTCTATAAATTAGAATTCAAATCTTCCAAAGAATCATACTGAATAATATATGATATAAAGAGAATGTAAGAATTGTGGAGATGTGTTGTGTGTGACTGTAAAAACACATCTATAAAAACATCTTTGAATTATATATATTATATATATATATATATATATATATATATATATATATATATTAGTATTTTCTGATATACACTGATAAAAAAAAATTATTGCAACACGCAATTAATATCAAAATTTTGTGTAAATTTAAATAAGCGAATCTCCGCGAAAAATTATCGTATTTGAAAATTTTTTTTTTTGTTTTAAAAGGTGAAGTCTCTACTTTAAGAAACTTTTGTTCGATTTTGATTTTATTTTCTAATAAATTTTTTTCGCAAATCTTATCCAAATTTTCGTAAAATATAGACTTTATCCTACAAATTAAAAAATTTATTTTACCCCGTAGAGTAAATTTTGCAATTTTTTGAAAAAAACACCTTACTTTTTAAAAAGGTGGAGAGAGGGGGAGAGGATAAAATCAAAGTTGAACAAAAGTTTCTTAAAGTAGAGACTTCACCCTTTAAAACAAAAAAATTTTTTTCAAATACGATAATTTTTCGCGGAGATACGCTTATTTGAATTTCCGCGAAATTTTGATATTAATTGTGCGTTGCAATAATTTTTTTGACCAGTGTATTTATATATTTTTTTCGAAATTTTTTTGGAATATAATTAAATTAAAACATTAAAAAATTTCAGTTTACAATAGTTAATAATTATTAAAATAAAAAAATTAAGAAGTCAAATTATTATATTATTCATAATTGAAAATTATGATATAAGAATATATTCGACAAAACATCGGACATATTCTGTCTTAATTAAAAATCTTGAATTTTTAATTATTATTTTATTCGTGTTATTTAAGGGACTCTATTTCTCTCTTATATACTATCATGATTAAAAATAAAAATATCAAATTAACATATAATATAGTATATAATAATACACAGAAATTGACATTTCTTTGTCATATATTATCAGAATTTATGTTACCATAAAGGTCAAACATATATAAATCGAACAGCTATATATACCTGCTTCGAAATATTGATAAGGTATAAAATGTAAACAGACACGTTAGTTATCGACGTGATTTCGTATTACAAAGTTGTGTATGGACATATATGTTTCATTTCTAATCAACAATAAGTGAATGTTTTGTACGTAGATCGTGCCGAAATTCGCAAGTGACGCAAGTGCATTTTACTTTTATACGTCATTTCTTCTAAGAAAAAATAATCAATATCAAAATCCCAGAATGACGTAATATATTTTATTTTCTTCGCAACTTGTAAATAACCGAGACTCCACTATATAGGTAAGATAGAAAAAATTGATTCCTCTGAATTTTCTACAGTTTGAAAGAATAGATTTAAAGAATTAGAGAAGATTAAAGAAAAAAAATAAGATTATCGAAAAAAATATTTCAATTATAAATATTATTGTGCATAAAATACGTTTTGATAGAAAATCGATCATTCTTAGAGCAATTAAACGTATGTAATTTTCAGCGATAATTTAATGCGTATAATGTTATCGTGATTATTTGTCATTTTAATATTTATTTTAGTCTTAATCAATGCAAAATACATAATAGTATACTTTACATTAGATTTTAAATATAATATTATTAAATATATATTTAGATATTTTTATGTACAATATATAAAAAATATAATCTACTTTTTCCTTATTTATATTTCCTCATTATTATTAGACTCAGAGCAGCAGAAAAGATTGTTAACATTTTATACGAAATTGTTTTATATGACCATCTCTCTAGCAAGATAATTCATTCTTATAGAACTCTATAAATTATCAACGTGTTGACCACATCATAAATCATTAATAAGCATCAAATGATACTGTAAATCTATCAAAACCATTGGACATTTCAACCACAGCATAGTCATAAAAAAACGTTGTCTACAAACTGCATAATATTATGCAAAGGCAATATGTATATTAGTAAGCTACTATATGTCAAACATATTTTTAGTAAAAAATTATTCGCTTAACTTTATTTTGTTGAAATGTGTGTGATACGTGATTGTAAAATAGATCGCAAAACAAAAATATATTACTTCAAAATATTTCGCGAAAAACAACGTATAAATAGGTTTATCAAAAATATAAATAAAATTCACGGAATAATATTTAAATATTAAAGTATAATAAGGAGTTATATAAAAAAACGAATAATAATTAGATTATATCTCTGTCAAAGTAATATGTATTTAAAAAAAAGTAAATAACTATGTTTAAATGTAAAAGATAAAATATATCTCATAAATAATCGTATTATTAAAAATAATTGCATGATGACATTTTCGCATTCGAATAATACAATAAACGAGATCCAACATGCAATGCATGTGATATATATCTTCAATGTCATGATTATTATTAAAATTATTGTCTTCCTCCATGTAAGTATTTTAATATGACGTATATAATGTATAGAAAAAATTATTCTATTGACGAATTAAATAATCAAATAATTATTTGTAAACAATATTACTTTTAGAGATTACTCAACTATATAAATGGTATTTACGCCTTGATGCGTTTGTTACAGATAAATGAATATATAGCATCAAAATATGAGTTAATTAATCAGACGGTTTATTAATTTTAATCAATTATTGAGAACGTTTCGTTTGTTTTTTGTTTGCTTATACCACATTAGGAAAATTTATTTACAGATGGATGACGATTGTTTTTCCCGTCGAGTTGGGCAAAGTTGCGGTTACAAATTGTTACGTATGAAAACGAAACAATATCCTAGAAATATAGATGCATCGAATCCAAGGCTGTAATTAACAACACGTGTGTAGTTTTTTCTATGATATATTAATTAATGTTATGTACATCGCATAAAAATAAAAATGGAATGCCAATAAGATATAATCTTAATAACATGGTAAAATAAAAGTTTATTATAAATCAAAAATATTTCTTGCAAGATTTTCGCGACAAAAGTCGTCACAATAGGCGATAATTGCCTTTAAAAACGTTAGAAGAGGATTTTTTGCATGAATTTATGAGTAATATATCATTGTTTACAAATAATGTCATTGTTGAATTCGTCAACAGAGTAGTAATTGTCTTTAAGTACGTTAGAAGAGGATTCTTTTCACGAATTTATGAGTTATCATTGTTTACAGATAATGTCATTGTTTAATTCGTCAATAGAGCAGTTTTTCGTAATTATTATGCAGAATAATTCAGTTCCTCGAGAAGATCGTATATTACATTGTTTGTATGACGCATTGGATTCCAAGGCGATCGACTTAATCGCTGTTTATGCGCGAAATTTGGAGCACGTGCTTTCGCTTAGAGGTACTAGTTACGTCAACTTTCTCGTGCTAAACGACGAGTTAGACAAGGATGAGTCATAAAATAATAAACGAATTACAATGATCGACAGGGTCATAATTGCGTAAATTGATCCATTAAATCTATAGACAAGAAGATTAGAAAAAAACGATTGTTGTATTGATATGCGCATTTTAATGTGCAATATTTTATCTTTATATTTTAAAAAATACATTTATTTAGTTACAGATATAATTCTGCTTTAATTTGATTAAAAATTAAAAACGTGCGATAAAAAATAATCTATATCAACTATCTTTCGTATAAAAAATTTTTCACATTTAAATAAATTTTGTTTTATTATTTTTTATGATAGTTGCATATCGACCTATACATTAAAGCTAGAAGGAAAAGAGAATAATTTTATTAATTTTTATGTACCTTTATATATCAAAAAGAGTTTAATATCATTATTGAATTGATCACTTTTAAATGCTAATTATGTTTTTAAAATAATGTGTGTAAATATTTATATATACATATATATATAATATTGATGATAAGATATGAAAACATATTTATGTCAATATTATATACATTTTAATAATAAGATATGAAAATATATAAAACAAAGACATAAATGATGAACAAATGGAAAAAGTTTCGAGGGAGAAGAACTGTTCTATTCCACTGATCCTTACGATTGAAAAATATCTGAAGAAGATGATATGTTCTATTCAACTGGTGCTCAGATCAGCTCTATGTCTAACATTCTCCGTATCTCTCTACTAAATGGGTCGGTTCGATATGGATTTATTATCGAACCGCAAAGTACTCTGGCACGGCTTGTGTTATCAGATTGGTAGATCAACTAAAAGCACGTGACCGATTAAAATGCCGCAAAACAACGAGATTACCTTGAAATCTCATTGCTGGTGTGCGTGCGAAAATGACTGAAGCACGTCTGTCTCCGCACGGGACCAGTCACGGGACATCCACATAATTACATAAGTGTAAATATTTAATGAAATTGATATAGCAGCTAACAGTGGTTCTCAACATATATTCAACTTTTTTATAATTTCTTAATTTAGATTTTTTTATTAATTTTTATTGTTTTCTATTCAATTTTCTAACTCAATTCGATATTTGTGTCAACGAGAATAATTTTTCGAAAAATATTTGAAATATTTTTCAAAGAGAAAAGCTTCAAAGAATTCCAATTGCTAACTTTTTCCGAAGACTATTTTATATCTCTTGTATAATGATAAGAATGAGAAATCTTCAACTAAGATCGAGATGTCATCTCAATGAGAATTTTTGATACGTTGATTTACACCCCTCGGAGAACTTGCAGCGACTTTTTGTTTGCTTTTGGCGAGACAAGTCGGCAAATCGTCAAATAAGTTATAAATGATATTTTAATTGAATATCAGTATTCAAATATTAAGTATACATGCATTTAACAGGCGTTAATCTCGCGGAACCCGTGATCAATAACGATGATTTACGAGGCCAGTGTCAATATTTATTGTAATGAATGGTTGATTAGGGATACGGAAAATGTTAACTGAGTGATTAATCATTTTGCTGAAACAATACGCCGCCGAATATATTACGTCAGGGATTCTCAATTTATTTAAACATTTTAGACAATCGGTGTTATGTAAAAATGTAATTATATAATTTTAAAGTAAAGGGAGATACACATAGATGTTATATATAAAATATGTATTTAAATATTTATATTATTATAATTTTAGATATATTACTATTTAGAAATATTTTCAAAAATCAAAATTATATTTCAAAATTATTTTCATGAGTCTCAAATAAATAATAAATTAAAAAATATAATTAATATAAATTAAAATGTAAAATGTAAATAATTAATATAGAATTATAAAATAAATTTGTAAAGAATAACTATATTTATAATTAATATAAAATATTATTCTAAAAAGAGAGACACAATAATTTCAAACTCTTATTATACCTTAAATTTTTTTGCATAATGATAACCAGAAGCCATTCGACTTTCTTATTTATTTGATTATGACGTACACTTTATATTTTTCATATACCTGACATTAATTGAGGTTATATATCTTCTCTATCGCATTAAATACTAAATCTGCCAAGACAAAAATATGTTTGTTTATTAAGAGATCCCCCACAGCGAGAAACGCGAAAACAATTTATATACAAGATGTTTCTTAAATAATGGGAAAAATTTCAGGAATAGATTCGCTTCATGCTTAGAGAAGAAAAAAAAGTTATATCAACATAAGTCCGAAAATAATTAGTTTTTGAGTTATTAAGATTTTTGTAACACAAAATTTTTGTCTCATTTCTCGTCTTAGAAATCCACTTAAGGATATCAACGATGTTTTTCAAGTTCATCGGTCTATATATTTTAAAGGAGGTGGACATATTAAATATTTCCTTTAATTGTAAGACGAGAAATGAGAAAAATGTATTACAAGAATCTTAATTACTCAAAAACTAATCTTTTCCGAACCTATGTTGATATAACTTTTTTTCTTCTCTAAGCATATAAGAAATCCATTCCTGAAATTTTGCCCACTTAAAAAACATCATGTATAGTTATATCGCCGAACAATTTATTTATATTATGAACTAATTTTATCGATGACATCAGCATTAGTATTTGGTTTAATTATCAGCAATTTATTGCTCATGGTTTACCGTTAGTAGCTAAACCTGAATAAGGAGGTCTTATCTAAGTATTGATAGCTTTCGAAATATTTTGCAATTTAGCTATAAATATATGATATAAAGTTCAAAAAATAGTACCGTAAAGACCATGTATCGTTGTATAAAATACTTAAAATGTTGAATAAAAATAGCGTCTCTAATTAGTTAAACTTAAATTTACACGATATTTTTCATGTTTGTCGCGTCATCTACGCGACAATTTCTTAAGCAAATATATTTTTGCCTCGTCGGATTTAGTATTTAACAACAGAAAGATGATACAATCTCGACGATGTTATCGTCGACTAATACAGATACGAGATGTCGAAACCAGGAAAACAAAAGGTTTAGGCGATAATGTGTATCATATAGGACCTAGTTTTATTATATAATAAATATCAACCATTTTTACGTTGTATAATAAATATCAACGTGTTGCAATCGATACAATTTTTAAAATATAAAAATTTGCATTTAAATTATATTTTTATTCTTTCTAATACTTTTTACTTTAAATATCACAGATTACAAATGTAGAGAAGCTTTAAATTTAATGAAAATCAGTAAAAAGCGAAACGAAACGAGATAAATAGAAAAGATTCAATTTAATTTGCTTAGAGATTTATCATTGTCCATATAATGTCACTTTCTTCATTAACATCCACGTATGTTCTCATGATTTAGAAAACACGTATCGAAATATTAATCCATCACGAAGTCTGTAACATCTCGTCTGTTGAATCGAGAAAAATGCGTGCGATAAGACACTAGTTAACATTTTCTATAACAAGTAACACTCAAAAATACACAGATTACTATCACATGTACTATTATCGAGAAATCAAAAGTAAGATATTGCAAATGAATATCGATATCGAAACTCGTTCTTATCACGATATTCTTTGCGATTATTTTAATTGCTAGAAGCAAGACAGATATTATAATCGGAAGCTCATATTATCTCTCATCGTATTAATAATAATTATCCTTCGCCGAATGCAGCCAGAGATACAGATTGTCCGAATGATGGAAGAAGTTACGAACTTAAGTAAGGCTTAATAAGACAAGTGTTAGGGAATTTCTAAAACTAACTCTCACGGATAAGTGCGCGGTGGAGTTTATATATGCTAGAATATATTCTTGACAGGAGGACACATTAGCACGTGATCGAATTTAATTCTTGGCGACCGAAGTCGCGATCGACGGGATCATCATGTGACGATTACTGTGTGTTCTCGCGTCATCGCGGGGGAGGCTGAGGTCGTTCGAGAGAGAGGGAGTTCGCCCCATTCGTGAACCACGAGGCGTTTAAATGGCCGGCCGCGCGTCGACGCCAACTCAGTTTCAACATTACACCGCGAAAACCGGTCTGGAATCTCGCCTAATCCCGCGTGATATTTTACCGGAAACTTTTCTTCCTAAAACATCTTTCTTATATTTTCTCAGTTTGTTATTTTAACGCGAATACAACTTAGTAATAGCAATAATAGAGCTGGGAAGAGAATTGAACGTTGTAAAGAAAGAACGGAAAATTTCGCGTAATTTGCAAAAATAAAGCATCCGAAGCGAATGCTTTTCTTCTTTGCTGATGAATGTTCTTTGCCGCTTTGACAAAGCAGCGTTAAAAATTGGCGCTTTAACGAGGCGCAATTGTGATGTTTCAAGCTAGTAGAGAAAAGTATTCTCGAGATTAAACGCGACATTCGAAATTTTTCAAGAAAAGAAACGTTTGCGTTTGGCATTTTGTGATTTTTCTTCTCCTTGAGAAAACGATTTTCAAGAACAAAAACGGATCTTCTCTCGGAAAGAAAATACTTAGCAAATACTTAAGTAAGTGTTATTTTATTATATTCTCTTTTATTTTTAGCTCTTTTATCTTTATCTATTTTTACAACTATTAGATGCATTGAATATAAAAATTGTTTTCTAAAAAAAAAAGATGTAAAACTTATTTATGTCTGTTATAAAAAAAAGTAATTATAAAATTATAATTTACAATTTAATCAAAAATATGTGCAAGTTTTGTGCGCAAAATTTGATGAATGTAAATAAAATGAAACTAATAAGATATTATGTAGAATAAGTTTTCATAATTATGAATCTATGATAATGGCATAAATGTATGTATTGTATTGTAAGTGAAATCATCGATGCGGTGCAAAATTCGCAAAAAGAAAGAGTAGAAAATCGTTCTATTTAATGTTTGATAGCGTTTGATTAAATTAATGAGATTGCAATAATCGTGGAGATTACAAGCAAAGATGATCTTATTAAATAGCTTCACTTGTCTAACTCTCAAATTAATTCCATTTTCAAACTCGACTTAACGAATATCGTTAGAATTGATTGCTCGTAATAAATTTCTTCACAAGCTTTACTGATTTATCAATTATCTCTCTTTGTTTGCGACAGTAGGTTGCTCTTTACGATAGGAAATCTTGATCAATAATCATATTTTAGGTGACAGTTTCTGATAGATTCTTGATTGAGTCTTGCTAAGAATTATGATGAATTCACGTGTCTTCTTTGATAAAAATTAATTCAGAAACGATAATAAATTCTCCATCAAATTGTACAATCTAAAGTCAATCAATCCGTTTATCTAACACTTCGGTATCATTAATATTCATTTCGATTTGTATAGAGTTTGGTAAACCTTGGTATGGAGTCATTGTCAAAATGATAAGCGATCTAACACATGCATCATGCTTTTATCAATTGATAATCTTTCCTCTTGTAAATAAGCTAATTTGACTAATGCTCATTAATGCAACAAAAGCTAGATAATGCAGATATGTACATTTAGGAAGATATAGCGTGTCAACCGAACCATGTTTGTAAAACAAACTTGAATGCGTGATTCAAAATTTGTACAGCAACTGCATATTTTGCTGATCGTATATCAACGTTATTATTTATTGGTATATTCACAGTAACATAATTTATGCAGAAGATTATCTGTTTAAAAAGTAAAATACGTAATTTATTTATTATTAAACAAAAGGTATTCTGTCGATATGTCATTTCAAAATATTAAAATAAGCGCTATCGACATTGAGAGTTAAGACTTGTAAAAACTTGCAAAAATATGCGTGTTTATCATATCGGGGAAACCCGTTTTTCTATCTAAAATGAGGAAAAAGGAATTTTTCCATCGTTTTTCTATCGTATCGTTTACTATATAATTACAGTTGCATCATTGGAAATATTTTAAACAAAATCTGCTTTTAAACGGAAAATGTAAAGCGACATAAATAAATCATTAATATGATAAGAAGTTAGTTTTTTGATACGATATATTTCTTCTCTCTCGACTTCGATCGATAGCGCTCGAAGTATAATTATAATCATCTTCGAGTTATAAATTTTTTTAAAATAATGCATATGCAAATAATTGTATATACTGTTGTTAAAATCATATGATTTTAAGCAAAAGATGTAGAAGCTCAATTCTTCCACAATTATTGTAATTTTCACCAATTATTCTAAAAAATCTTAGAAATTTTTGTACCAAAAAAATATGATTTAAAAAAATCAATAAAATTATTTTGTACAAACGTAACTAATAAAACCATAAATAATATATCAAGATAAGAAAAGCTTGAACTAACTAATTTCAGTTTCCATTCCAAATTGTATTGTATACATTATGCAATTGTATTTTTACTATTAAACAATTTGAATTAAAAATGTATTAATAGATGATTTTTAAAAATTAAAACTATCATTTTTATTAGAAATGATTTAGCACAAAGAGATATCATTTCCTTTTTAAATTGTCCTCATTGTTGAAGTATATACACGCACATGTATTATGTGTGAGTCATAAAATTTGATATCTATGCAGTCTGTGCAAAGGAATTACAAGAATTAATAAATTGTTCAATATTTACAATATTTGAGCAAACCGCTATTTTTCTCGCGATTTTTCTACATGCATCAGATAAGAAAGAGATAAGAAAAAGTGCAAAGAAATTTTTGTAAAATCGATAGGTATCATTGCAATAATAAATACACGTATATTATATCATTGCACGATCATACGCAATAGACTTTTTGACTTTTAAAAAATGTAATTTTGAAGCAAATTCGATATCGGCGAAACAATTAAAAAGATAAAATAATGCCCACTATCAAACCCATTTATAGTAAATGCAACTTTTAACATTAAAATACGCTAATGCACTCGACAATTAAATATAACTATTTGTGCGTATATGCAATCTTACATTTTATCTTATTTTATTTTAACAAAACGTAGCGTTTGTTTTTAAATTTTGGTGAACATACTTTATCGAAAAAAATTATTTGAAAATATACAAACAATAAGAATAATAACGTGTATCTAATAATAGTAAGATTGTGCCATAAACTAATTACTATTACTTACAACACAAGTAATTTAAAGCAATAAAAATTTTTTCATAAGCTTATATAATGTGTATAAAAAAATTATTAAAAAACTGCGGTTAAATACAGTCTCTCTCTCAATTGATATGTTACATAAATAAAAGTGAAGATATTGATTCAACTGATTATCGATTTCAAAATATGAAGTATAACAAAGCGAGAAATAAAAAAGTACATTAAAAGATAAATAATTATAAAAAGTGAACAGTACCACCTCGTAATTACCGTTTTTATTTAGATTGTTTAAAAGATAAAATTTATCGGTTAATTAGATTTATGCCGATTGTCTATATAAGAGTGCGTAATGATTAATGTTGAAACGTATATTTAGATTAGTAATTTACACGAGTTATCTTAAGCTATATACAAGCGCATTACACGTTTTCATGGAAATCTACATAAAATCAAACGAATAGATATCTCTGTGCGATAATAACTCAAATTCATTTTATTAAACAAATTTTTCGAATTTTTATGACATAAAAATTCTACTTTGAAAATTTCGTTTACAAAAGTAAAACAAAATTATAAATACGCTCTATGTGCATATTTTATCATCTATATGCACATTTAATTTAATTTATAACTGAAGTTAAATTAAAAATAAATAAACATCAAAATGGAAACATGAAATCAGAAAGAAGCGAACTACAATAAATGTTTTATCTCATTTCGAAAGATCTCTTGAACGTATTTTAAAATTCAACGCATATAAATAATGAAATTGTAATTTTCTTATGGTTTCAAAAACTGAGTGTTAAAAGTTTTTATTTTTAATAATAGAGAGATAATATTTAATAACCAAATGCACGAATACACCTCAACTTTTCGTCGTTGGAAATATCGACCTGTGTCGGGGAACACAGTATAAAATTTAAAAAAGTTATGAAACTGCATATCTCTTACATAAAATAGGAACATTAGCCATTATGATAACTACGTTCACGTAACGCACTCGAGGGCTGAATCGAGAGTTTATGTTACATTTAAGCGATGCTGTTAGCGAAAAAGTACCAGCTTTTTAGTACTGAGAAAAGCAGCTTAGATAAATGAAATTATACTTTATTCAACAAAATTAATATTGGAGATAAATAAACAAATTATGTATTTATGTACTATATTTTCTCAGATAGGCTTGATAGACTTAAATTAATATTTGTAATTATTATATTAATGTAAAGATATATTACATTAACTTTTGATTATTTCGTTATTTATTTAGAATAGAAATAGTGTAGAATTTCATTTATATTTTAGACAGTTCTTTTTAGTATAGTTATATATAGTAACAGATTGAATTTGCTCTATAAATGCGATGAATCATATCTTTATCCCATATTTGCAATATAGTAATATTTTGATAATGTATTATTCCTTCGGTGGAAAGGAAGGGAAATTAAAAAGATGACATTCTCGTGACCATAACATCGCCTTGACTGCAATTAATATATGGTTCAGAGTCAAGTTTAATAGACTCGTGATATACTCTTTCATTCGCAAATATTATCTCCAATCATCTTAACTAACAATCGAAGTGTCACGATCACATTACTACAGATTACGATTAATCTAGAAACTTCTAGTTCAAAATTTTAATTGTTTGAAAAACGTAAATATCTCAATTTTTTTCTATAACAAATAAATTCTTTTTTATTTACGCTTAAAATCTTATCTTAACATCGTATCTTAATATCCTTTTCCTCTTACAAATAATGCGTGTATCAATGATTTTATCATTTATTCCGGATTATTCTGGTTCGAATATTATTGAATATATCGATCGAGTAGAGAAATTTAATCATTCAGCGGCTATCACTTGACCGCTGTTATTTGGATTTATTAAACTTTACATGTGTATGTTGTATCTAATAAATTAGTTTATATTTTATGTGTGCAGAATGAAAAACAGTAACAATTCGAAAGACAGTGGACAAAGGTTGGAGGGCTACGTGAATCACGGCTTAAGTGAATCTACCAACAATGTGGATCTCATTCACTCCTATCAATCTCTTCACACTTCACATGGAAACCACCGAGACATACAGGGTTCCTCGGATTTTATCTGTAAGTTTCAAGTCATGACATAAGCAAGACGATATAAATAATGCAAATGTTGTGTCGAAATCATATTTTTGACTAACTAAACTATAAAGCAGACACGTGAAAAAAATGTTTGTATATTATAAGTAAACACTTATCTCCATTCAATTAAAATTGTTCCATAAAATAATTTGGTTCTTTCACGGCGAGGATCCCGTAAAAGTAAATAATATTTGTCAAAATTCAATGATCTGTTGCATAATTATATATTAGTAATTCTATATGTTATAAAATTGATTTAAAAAAATCCTGCATGTAATTTTATAACACTTTGTATTTACCCCGCGCGTGATAATAATGCAAACATTTTTGTCAGTTTTATTTTATTTTAAAAGTCACGTTCGAATGCAAATTATAAAATAGTATTGTAAAATTGCATTTCAAAATATTACAAAATATTTTTGTGAAATTTTTATGTTTACGTGACAAAGACGACGATAAATATTGATTTGATTAAATTTCTATAACAACTTAGTGATATCAGTTCTGGCATCGCGTGGCTTCAAAGTTTTAAGTTATCTCTCACACAAAAACACACATACACACGATCTTTATTTATTCGATATTAACTTCTGTGTTTCGTCAAATATATTGTGCAATTTTTAATAGTCAATGATAAAATAACATTTTAAACCTGATAAAATTCAACTGATAATTTTTAAGTTTAAACAAACTTAAAACAAGCTTACTCGTAATATTTTAATTTTGATAAAAATTTATTATAATATGAATTAATATAAAAATAAAATAAGAGTAATTGATAAAAAGATAAATTATTATATCAGATTGTTCTTTGTTTATGTAATATTTAACGATCTTATTTTTTTTGTAAGAGTCGAAAACGCATCAAGCGTCAATTATTATCAATTTTACTGTTTATTTCGTTTTTTTGATTTAAGAAATATTTGTCATACGTGTCTTGCATGAAAATATAAAATGCATATAAAAATCTAGAAAAAGAAAATTACTATAGAATTTTCGCCAAATTTTTGGAAGCTGCGAGATACATTCGGTGACGTTGGCAAAATTATGCAAAGTAAATCTTACGATTTATGCATATCTTCAATGATTTTATTCCGCGAAACTAGTTTGCCTTCCTTGGTGCGACGAACGCAAAATTGGCCTTCGGAAAAGCGGATGTACTTTAAAGATACGTGTCGCAGCACGTGCCTGGAAGTATATGGTATTTTATCTTTTCTTCTTCACGTGCCTTCATTTGGCGAGATAATAAATTTAACACAATGTCTGCATGAGACATATGAATACTCTGTCCTTGTCACTCGCTTGTCACGTTGCATTTTCACATATGCGAAATTATTTATGGGTTAACGTGACAGATTACAAACGATATGACAGATACGAATCCCTCTGTTAAAGTGCATGAAAGCGAATCGTGATAAAATTTAAACAGTTGCTTTTTAGATTATTCTTATTTACTTTAAAAATGAGATGAAACATTATATGGCTGAAATGATAATGAAAAAGATTTACGTTCTGTCATCATTACATTCTGTCGTTCAAGAAAAAAGCATATTTTTTTAACATGATACAATTTTATAGAATATAGAATTTTATTTAAATAATAACTATTGAATAATGATATGATAAATCAGAATAGACTAAAGAACCTTGATGGTTCAATATACGAAATAGAGATTGAATATACATATAATGATTTAATATATAAGCTTATTATTATATACAAAAATAAATTTCGATTTATGTGTGTGCGTGTGTGTGAGATATACTGAAGAAAAATATAGATAAGAATTAAACTTATTCTTTTTAAATTGTTTTTACATCGACATTAAATTTAAAAAAAATGTCGAAGATTCAAAATAAAATAAGACTACTAATTTAAAATCGAAAATAATTTGAAACTATATCATCTTGCTACTATATTCTTCACTTATTATATATAAACATATACATATGCATATAATTAATTTTGCTTAAACACAGTGATCGAAGAATCGGGGGATGACGAGGTCAAGCAGAAGGAAGGTCTTTTAAAATCGGCGTTGCAATATGCAAGGCGGCGTGCCAGGGCCATATGCACGAAGAAAACCCTTTACAAGAGATTGCCGATCTTGAGCTGGCTACCAAGGTACAACAGTCAAGATGCACTCGGAGATCTGGTGGCCGGAATTACCGTGGGTCTCACTGTTATACCTCAATCACTAGCGTATTCAAGCGTCGCCGGTTTACCGCCACAAGTACGTAAAAAAAAGAGATATTTATTGTTTGCAAGAATTATGTCGAGATCACATTAGTACAATACATAATCAGATATTTTTTATACTAATCTAAAGTCGATAAAAAAATCAAAGAGCCAATATAATTCTCAAAAAATGCATGATTTAAAATAAATGGTTTTACACAAATTAATTTTTAGTAGAAATTAATTATTAATATGTAAAATTGTACTTTTTAATTAAATTAATTTTATTTAAATTTTATTTTACTAAGATTATAATATAAAGTTTATATGAATAATATAAAGGTGTGTATCCACCTGAGAATAAAACTCTCGAGAGTATCTAAAATAAATACTCAAGGATATGTGTCTATTTGCGAGAATCACTCTTAAGAGCTACTCTCGAGTTTTATTCGCAGGTGGATGCGCACCTTCATATTGTAATATAATATATAATTTTGTAAATTTTAAAAATAATTATCGATGTTTTCACTAATTGTAAGAAAAAAAATAAATATAATGATAATTTCTCGTATATTCCCCTTTTTGATGTATCATTTTTTATTTCAGTATGGTCTGTACGGTAGTTTTTTGGGTTGTTTCATTTACATAATTTTTGGATCCTGTAAGGACATACCCATGGGACCTACTGCCATCATTTCTTTACTGACTTATCAAACGATATCTCATTTGGACTCTCCGGTACAACATGCGATTCTGTTGTGCTTTATAGTCGGAATTGTAGAGATATTAATGGGTATATTTGGCCTCGGTAAGTCAACTTCAATACTTTTATGATATTAATTTAATTTGATAAATATAAAGCGTATAATATAACAAAACATTAGCGTATACCAAGAATAAACTTAAAAATATTTTATCTAGTTTCTACTGACTATTTTTTTAAATTAAATTAACAATTAAAATATTTTTTTTAATAATTTAAAAAATAATTACATTTTAAACTGTTTGTGATATTTAAACATGAGCAAACTGAATTTATAATTCTATTTAATATTAAAATATCATTTTTTCATAAAAAAAATATTTCGTATTGTTATTTTATAGAGTAGTAAAATGAATAGAAAAAATAAAATTAATTTTATTTTTTAGGGTTTCTCATAGATTTCGTATCTGGACCGGTAAGTTCCGGTTTCACATCGGCGGTGGCTTTGATAATCGTCACGTCACAAGTCAAAGACATTCTTGGCATCCCTGCAAAGGGCTCCCAATTTATTGAAATGTGGCAAAGTATCGGTGGATTAATACACGATACATCAGCCTGGGATACTGCTCTTGGAGTATCTTGCATAGCATTGCTGTTAATTCTGAGGGTAATTTTTCATAATTTTCACAAATTTTGAAAAAAGCAATTAAGTTATTAACTCACACACGCGCGCACAAGAAACTCTTTAATTAATTAATAATAATATTTAACAAAGTATTTTAAAAGAGAGTTTAATTTAATATATTAATATTTAATATTATACTTTTTAATAATATAATAATGCTTTTATCTTAATACGATATTTTGATTACAGTTATTAGCCGCGTGCAAAATTGGTCCGAAGAACGAAGAACTTCATACTACAAAACATCGCATCGTCAATAAATTTATTTGGTTGGTCGGCACTTCGCGAAATGCACTTTTAGTAGTAGTTTGTGGCTTATTGGGTTGGAGCTTCCAGGACAAATCGCCTGTCAAATTGATCGGTATGCAATACGGATTTATTTTTTAATAGATTTTATAATATATCAATTATAATAGGAAAAAATTCAAACGTCCAGTGTGATAATCAGTTTTAGAAATTAAGCTAGACTGAAATTTTAAATTACAGGTTATATACCGGGAGGTATGCCCGCTGTACAAATTCCACCGTTTGGATTTATTAAAGATAGCAACACGACGCTCACGTTCATCGACATGATTGGCAATTTAGGCAGTGGTGTTCTCGTTTTACCGCTCATCTCTCTAATGGAGGATATCGCTATTTGTAAAGCCTTTGGTAAGTATTTTATCAGAAAATAGTTGAAAAAAATTGCTTGTCACTGTAACTTTGCACTATAAACTTTTTTAAAAAATTTTCCGGCGACGCAATTAAGTTATATAGATCTTATTACGGGATAAAATTGTTATGGGAACTATCTTTTTTGCAGCTAATGGAAAATCAGTAGACGCTACGCAGGAACTAATAGCGATCGGTATGTCGAACATTGGAAATTCCTTTGTGCAAGCTTTCCCGGGTACAGGATCCCTTAGCAGAAGCGCGGTAAACAACGCTTCCGGCGTCAGGACACCGCTAGGCGGTATTTATACTGGTAAGTTTTGCTTTTATATAAATTAATTATTGCATCTTTTCTCTTCGCTCTTAAGATGGATGTGAAATCCAAAGAGGATCTTGGATAATTCATCAAAATTTGTTGCATATCTCAATTATTACCGTATCTTTTTAAATGATATATATGCACTGTCGCACAAAAATAAGTTTGTCGTTCTGTTTAACAATAAGATAAATTATTGTTATCTAACATAAATTTTCATTATTCATGTTGTAATGCATTCTTAATATTTTTATATGCGTAAAATATGTTTCTCGTGTATATATTTATATTAATATTTATATTAATAATTATATTAATATTTATTATGTTTTGTTTTCAGGTTTATTGGTAATTTTAGCTTTGCTGTTCCTTACCCCGTACTTTAGTTTCATTCCACGTGCAACTTTAGCGGCAATCATTATAGCCGCAGTCATCTTTATGGTTGAAGTCAAGGTCGTGAGACCGATGTGGAGGACAAAGAGTAAGAAAATACATTTTCATAAATGTGAAAAATATCAAAATAAATTTAAGATATATTACAAATGAATTATTCCTTCGTATTTCAGAATCGGATCTAATCCCGGGGGTAGGCACGTTCATCGCGTGTTTGGTGCTGCAATTAGAAATAGGAATTCTCTGCGGTGTCGGAATAAATATTCTCTTCATCCTGTATCATGCCGCTAGACCGAAAATAACCGTGGAGAAACTCAAGGTAATTGTCTATAATTTACTTAAAAAATAAATAAATAAAGAAATCGATTTTTTCTATTAGCGAGTTTACTTTAATTCAGTATTCTTGATTCTCCCAAACTTGCTTTCTTACAGATTTGTATGATTTTTTTTGTCAAAACAGAAAATTGTATGCATAGAGATGCACAATTATTTGTATAGTAATTTTCAAAATGTGAAAAATACGATCTTTTTTATTTTTTTCGATTTCTATTTTCACAATCAATTTGACTATAATCATTGATCTTTTTACTTCTTCTTATTTGACAGACTCTTCACGGCATCGAGTACTTAATGCTGACGCCGGATCGTTGCTTGATTTTCCCATCGGTGGACTATGTGCGCAATTTGGTGACCAAATACAGCCGACGTGCCGAAAGCGTCGCGACGCCTGTAGTGATCGACTGTTCGCACATCTACGGCGCGGATTTTACGGCTGCTACGGTCATCGAAATTTTAACAAAGGACTTTGCCATGAGGGGCCAGCCGCTCTTCTTCTACAACCTAAAACCATCGGTCTACGCCGTCTTCGAAGGCGTCGAGCCTACGGACTTCACCGTTTATTATACCCAAGAAACATTGGACGACTTACTGAAGGAGAAAGGCTACACGAAGTAAATTAAGTAGAAGCGACATGGAGAGCCGCAATGGCCAGAATTTTCAATGCACTCACATTTTCAGTATTTCTCGCAAAACTATCGACAATAGCCGATTATCGAGAATACGTGAAAATTACAAAGAGACTTTACTCTAGATTATAGACTTCGAAGTGGCTGATACGTTACTTTCGCCATGACAGCGAAATTATTTGTATTTAATATAAATATTCACAACGATATATTTCATACGTGCAAAAACTTTTTGGGAATTTCCTGTAGTCAACAAAATATTTTATTTTTGTCTTACACACTCGGAGATTCACGTAACTTGATATCTAATGATACAGAAAGCATCGATATTAAAAAAAATGTGCACATAGAAAATATCGTCGATCTATATCTCAATTTACGTTTAAATGAAAAAAAAAAAAAAACGTAACTCGACGTGTGTACTTTAATAAAGAGACGCGAAGCAGAGTTTAGATTCGCACGCACAGAGTGGAATTAATAATCGAAGAAAGGCAGAAAAATATACCGTATGTCTCGAATATATCTATATTTCGATATGATACTGATGTTATGTACTTCGAAAAGAGAGATACTATTAGAGTATTTTGAAAATATTCTACACGACAGATATGATATAAAATAAGAAAGAAATCGTGCGAAAAATTAAAAAGCACAGGACGTTCTATACAAAACGTCTTCAGACATCGTTCTAATATCTCATAGATTTTTTTGTCATCTAAGAATATTTATTTAATTTTTCGATAAAGTAAAAATATATATTTAATTGTAAGTAATATTCTCACATCGATATTTAGCGTATTCTCAGCGTATTTAAAGATCTTTATTTAAAATCATGATGCATGAAAGAGAGATGCATGATATATATTATTGCATTGTACATTTTTACACATTTACTACTTCATGCAGAATAACGTATTCTTTCCGTATTCTGGAAATACATGTATATATGTATAATAAGTTCAAACAATACTGTGATAATTTTATAAATGATGTCCAGCGTCCAATCAACGAAAGATATATGCGTCTTCCGGTGGAATCATAGCTTCCTCCGTGATAAAAATAACAGATTTTTTGTAAATTTTTAATATGTTCTTATGGGATTATTATGATTCCGAAGCGTGTTTGATGTTAAACTTCATTATAATTTAATCGACTAATAAGAATTAATTTATATAATACGTAATTAATTTAAGATATTATGCAATCATACAAAACATGTATGTTCATCTTTTCTATTATATTTCTGTATTATTTAAAGATTAATTTGTTCTTTTTTAAAAAAGCTCTATTAGAATAATAATATTAACAATTGTTATAAGAGCGATAATAATTTAATAAAAGTAATTAATTTTATATTAATTATTATAACTATATCAATCATGATTATATATGTAAAAAAGTTTATAATTTAACTTCATATGAGTTAAATAAACCAATTCTCAAGTAATGTGCGGTAATATATTATAGTAAAAGCAATATATATAATAATTATACAGTATGATCATTTTTTGTAGTCATTAAATCTTTTTTTCCAAAAAATTGCAATTAGCTTATTTAATATTAATTCAAGATCAAAAAGATGTTGCATATATTTTTGTGACGAAAAATTATATGTGACAATCAAATCGAAGAAAGTAAGAGACGTCGTTTCTATTTTATGAGCGCGGAAAAAATCATTATTTTTATATTTTCTAAAAAAATATAACAAAATTTTAAAGTCCAGAATAAATCTAGATAATGTTTTATCTGCATTAATTTTTACAATGAGCAATCTAATGTTAAACGATCTACTTTAAATCGTTATATCACCAATTTTTTTACAAAAACTATACGTAAAAATAAGAAAAGATAATGAATTTTTAAAAAATTATCCTGAATTAGTATTACGATCTCTATATTCTTTTTTTCCCGAATCTACATATAGTCAATCTTTCCTATACATGCGCTCAATGTAATATCTACCATGTGTCTCCCTCAATACAACGTGTAATGATACATATATATGATGACAAGGTGAATTGATCCAGGCAAAGGTCATTCACGCGTTCTCATTAGCCCGATTGTCCGTCGACAGGTATATCTTATCCTTACACACCGCATTATATAGGGCGATGTCTCCCTTCTCCCGGCCAACCCGGCGTTATCGATTGTTACGAACACCGTGTCCAGAACCGTAACTTAGAATTATAGCACCTGCAGCGAATCATTCTCAATGTTTTTTGACAAACATTATATTTAATTCTATGTAATTCTCGCGTTAAATTTTAGAAAAGACAAAATATCTTGTTCCTATTAAGCTTGAAAAAATTACTAATGCTGAAAGAACTTTAATAACAAATGTGACTGATAATTGCTATAGGAAACTGTAGTTAGATATGATCAGTATCTCTTATAATTTCCCTTGAAATATTTCATGAAATCAAAGATTAAGAAGAACATTTTGCACACGCATAATGTGACGCATTTATCTCTCTTTTTATATATAATAATTTGTAATACGCATGATTCACCGCTCTCTCTCTCTCTCTCGGGAGAAAAATGGCGCCTACAATACGGTCCGCAGTCCAGTTACGGCTCTGATGCAGTGCAGTTTGATAACGTGCTAAATGTGCACTTTCCGCGCGCGAGAGAGTGTGTCCACATCCGCAGCCTTCTGCCGGCTGCGCCAGTCGCACGTTGCCCGATGACGAACGCGCACGGGATGAAAATTAACGTGTCTCCGACAGCGGTACGTTATTTCGGGGTAAGTGCAACCCAAATTACCGGGCTGCTCCAGCTACTCAGGCTGATAGGGTGATCGGATCTTTCGGGTTTTCCAGGATGTCCTGACGAACCTTTCAAAAATTTAAGAGAGACGACAAAAATCTCACTTTTCGCGTTGAAATTCTTTTTTTAAATTAAATTCAGTGCAAATTTATTTTTTATTTTATTGTTATTCTCAAGTAAAGAGTGTGTGTCTGTATAATTTATTTATCAAATAAAGAAAATCCATAGAAAATATTATTTATATTAGAAAGATTTTGTATATATTGATTTCCAATTTTATTTTTGATTTGAAAAATATAATTTTGCGACTGGTCGGATTTTTCGAAGACACGTTCTTTGGACATCCTGGTAAACATTTTTAAAATTTCCAAAATATAGGAATAACATTCCATTTGTTTAATTATATCTTTAATATGTTATATAAGCACCAAATTATTTTCTATCTTATTATTTCCAGATAAAAATATGTAGCGATGTAAATTATTCGATTCATATTTTTCTATTTGAATATTTTAATTTAAAAATAGAAAATTATGCATTTCTTGCCTTTCCCTCAGAATATATAATCTCCAAATTTATATTCTACTGAATATGCAATCACAAAATCTAAAAATATGCACCTAGTGTCCTAGTTTGAATGATATTAATGTCATCATATCGATATTCGATTTTTCGCCCGCTATATTGGAATACACCAGTTGCATTTATGCGCGTGATTTATGTGCAGAGATTATTCTTGCCTTATCATAGCGCACATATAATGTGTACATAGGATATCAGGATATCACGAAGGGTATCGATGCGGGCAAATCAGTATCGATGAACGAGACGGCGGATGCTGCGACGATATAATGGCATCCAGGAAGCCGACAAAATACGACGACTCGTAAAAATCACGAAATGGAACTGCGTAAAAGCTCTTGGAAGATTCTAATCCTCGTGTGCGCGTTGGCCATCTACCTATGGATGCTCCTCGTCGATCATTCGCACATGCTAGCTGACATATCGCAGAAGATCACTCTGCAGAAAACGCGGATCTCCGCGTCCGCGAAAAATATTCTGTACCAGAATCTCGATCAATCGAAGCTCGAGGATGCATCTCCGAATGATTCAAACTTGAAAAAACTACAGTCGCTTTCGTCGCAGAATTCGAGCGACGCGCTTAAAGGAAACGCATTGAAATATCAGACGTTCAAGCAACAAAGTTTGATACCAAGCCGACAATTGCCGACCGCTCTGATAATTGGGGTGAAAAAAGGCGGAACGAGAGCCCTTTTGGAATTCCTCAGATTGCATCCAGCAATTCGCGCTGCCGGCTCGGAGGTCCATTTCTTTGATCATCATTATGTTAAAGGATTTCGTTGGTACAAGTGCGTATGATAAATATAATTTACGATTTCAATTATGAAGTATAATAGCACAATAAAAAAATTATTAACTTGATCAAATCTTTCAACTAAATTACTATTTTATTAATTGGATATACATATTAGTATTTAAGTCAAATATACGTTTTGTTAAATTTAATCTGTTATATTCAATTTAAATATTTTTATATGTTTAATTAAGAAAATAATATTTAATTGAAAGGTTGAAGGTTTTTTTCAGTGCATCACTCTTTTTTCTGAAGATTTTACATTTTAAAGTTCTTGAAATAGAAATTTGCTACTATATACATTTTCTTTTACTTTCTACATATAAATACTAATTTTTTCATGTAAATAGCTTTAAAAGATTTATCTCAAAAAACTTTTTACATTTGTTTTTTTACATGAGAAATTACCTCTTCGCCGGTATATCCCCAGGTAGCAAAATTAGTCATTTTGACATCATTTTGACGTAATTTGATGTTAAAATGTCAAAATGACTATTTTTGCTGCTTCGGATGATTCACTGAAGACTCTGTATAACACTACACTGAAGAAAAAATTTATTAAATTCGAATAAATATATTCATTTCAATACTGCCTTATAAATCATTTATTTGAAACTAATATTATTCATTTGATGTGAAAAATATTTATTTGATATAAATCCTTTTCAAAACAGATAAATATTTATTTGTTTCAAATAAATGATTTATTTCGCAGTGAAATAAATACGTATTAATTTAATGATTTTTTTTTCAGTGTACTATAAATCTGCCTACTTTTTCTGTCAACAATTAGACGCAGAATGCCCCCGACTCTAATCGGTCAAATCACCATGGAGAAGACGCCGTCATATTTCGTGACGAGCGAAGTGCCGAAGAGGGTGAAGCACATGAACCCGGGGATGAAGCTAATCGTCGTGGTGAGAGATCCCGTGACCCGGGCGATTTCCGATTACACGCAGGTGAAGAGCAAGCGTCGCAAGATGCCGCGATTCGAGGATCTGGCTTTTTTGAACGGATCAAGGATCGTGGACACTTCCTGGGTGCCACTGAGGATCGGGGTTTACGTGCGGCATCTCGAAAGATGGTTGCAATACTTCCCGCTGTCGCAATTTTTATTCGTGTCGGGCGAACGCCTGATCGCTGATCCGGTGATGGAGATCACCCGGGTACAGGACTTCCTTGGACTGAAACGAGTGATAAGCGAAAAACACTTCTACTTCAACGCCACCAAAGGCTTCCCTTGCTTGCTCAAGTCGGAAGATCGCGCGACGCCGCACTGTCTCGGTAGGACACAATCAAGAATTATTCAGAAATAAAATTAATTATGTGGAAGAGAAGGTTTTGTAGAAAGAAGAGTAACTATTGTTGCAATTATTTGCAAAAGTAAACGTTTTCATAAAAAAATTTATAAATAAAATATTCTTTTTCGTATCTTCAAATTTGAAACAAAATATTTCTCTTAAGAAAAATATAGGAATTAATAGTAAAAGTTTTTGTTTGTGCAAAATATTGTAGAACTTGTGTAACGTTTTCTAACTATAAAATATTTTATTTTTTTAGGGAAAAACAAGGGACGCAGTCATCCATACATCGATCCCCTGGCGATTCAACGTTTACGAGATTTCTATCGGCCTTTCAATCAACGCTTCTATCAATTGGCGGGGATGGATTTCGGCTGGTACTAAAAACCTACACGTATCGTATACATATCGTATACATATCGTAAGCAGGAAAACGAAACGAAAGTCAATTTTCATTATATATCTAAATACTTACAGTATCTGTCACACGTGTGTGAATATATTTGCAATCTGAACTCTGATAAATGCATATACATAGTTACATCAGAACGCGTTATTATAGTATTCGCAAAAAAGTTTTCTCAAATTTTGTTTTTATTTTCTTTAATTTTTCTTCTAAATTTCGAAAGACTCTCTCTTAATATATATTATTAATTTAATATACCGATAAATAATATCTGTAAGAACTACATATATGGAAATTTGTTTGCTTATTATGTTTGCTTATTTGTGAAATAACTTTGTCTAGATTCGAGTATTTATATAAGATTGAGTTGCAATGTATAAACACAAAATTGTTAAGTATATTAGATTTATATCATATTATTATAAAAGTAACAGAAAAAATGATTACTATATATATGCTATCTGTTAAAATTATAAGCAGTATACGGTTCCCGTCCGAGAGTTCTACGAAAAACCGCCACATATCTATATTTCCTATATTATTATAATATATTATAATAATTATGATGTTTTTAAATCGGCCAACAGAGTCAAAGCACAAAAATTTAATTATTCGGAACTGTATCTCTTGGTTTGAGATCACTAACAATAAGTTCCATATATAAATTAATCTCGAAACTTACATATGGAGAAATAGGCGCGAAAAATATAGGTCCGAAAAGGTCCGCTGGATTAATTTATATATGGAACTTAGTTATCTCAAACCAAGAGATACAGTTCCGAATAATTAAATTTTCGTGCTTTAACTCTGTTGGCCGATTTAAAAACATCATATTTATATTCTTAATATTAAGAGCCGATAAAAATATTTCTTTCTGATATAATAATTATTTATAATCATCAATATCATATCTGAGACACTTCCATATATGCAATGAAGAGATTATAAAATTTATATAAATATGTACAATAACGAATGTGCGCGAAAAGTAAGAAAAATTACATATAGTTAGCTCATACGTAAATAAGTTTTTTTCGATTTTATATAAAATTGATATAATTATATATCTTTATTTTAATTGGAATATATGGAAATAGTAGACTATTTATGATAGATTTTATTGACTTTCTTCTCGTTATTCATTTTTAGCTCTTTAAAATTATATTCTACAATACAGTATTCTTCTAAAATAGTGCAATATTAATATATTTTTTTATATTTTAACTTATTGTTAGATGTGTAAAATGATAAACACAATTATTATTATTATTATTATTATTATTATTATTATTATTATTATTATTATTATTAAGAGTAATAATTAAAAAATTGTTACGGACAAAAATCATACGTACTATCCCATCTGATCATATTTTATAGAAAAAAAATTTTGTTCAAAACATGCCAATATGTAGTGTTTTTTGTGTTTAAAAAAATGTATAAATTTTAATCTGCTATTCCGGTAATTTATTCATAGTCAGTTTGCCCTAGATAATGATTCATTTCTATTTATTTTCGATATATAAAATGTATATAATAATGAATAAATAATGAATAGATAAAATTAATAAGTTAGTTCGTAAGTATAAAAAAGCTAGTCAATATTATTAGCAAAAATTTTGGAATAGCCACATAGAAAATTTCTAATATCCAATGTAGTCGAGATCATGAATCGAAGATTAATTATGCAACGTAAAATGTGGTAAATATAACAGAAGTACATTCTTTAACAAATCAATAAATTGGAGCTATTTTTTTAAACATTGGATTAATATCTGATGTTAACTTGAACTAGTCAAAAATAGGCCTATTATTATCAATTTTTGCATTTCATATATATATTCTGTACACAAAAATCAACGTTTATATAAAATAAACGAGATCAGAATTATAAAACAAATTCGAAAATTGAAAAGTTAATTTAGATGTAAGAAAGCAAATTATATAGTAAATTATTCCATAAAGTTTAAGAAATTAAGTTTGCAATATACTTTTTGTACGTGAAGAGGAATAATAATTAATATAGAATTTATTCAACGACTGTCGACAGCGATTGCAGGATTATTGATCTAGTACGTAAGAACGAAAGTAGACAACATTAGCGAGATCATTCACTTTTGCGTAAGACGATGATATAAAATAGTAAAGCACAATGCTTTTGCTCAAATTGTACCACAGGGCTGTCAATATAAATATAAGTATTTCATACCATGTTTTAAATATATATACAGATAGTTTGACATGTAGAATAAAAAAAAATATATATATATATATATATCTATGCTATACAGCATGTTCAAAAATTGTTGTGATTCTTCCAATGATAAATCGTATATCCAGATTTCCTTTATAGCTTATTAATTAGAATAATTAGATACAAAACATTGTGGATTGAAAATTTGACTGAAGGAAAACTTCTCCGCAATTTTGCCAAAATTTTACAATATTGTGTATTTCTCTACGTAAAACAAATTAAAATAATTGTCGCTCTTAAATAGGAAAAAAGTCACAGTGGGTTCTATGTGGATTTTAATTTAGAGATTTGTATTTCACGCACAAAAATACACAATGTTTTCACAAAATTATTACCCAAAATTTCATTAAAAATTGATGAGACTCACCGATACGATGCACAGCAGCAAAGTATATATTGTACCCTGTAAAATATAAATACATGAAAATTATATAATGAAATTTAAAATAATTAAATATTAAAAAAAATAAAATTAATTATCTATATTGAGTTTAATAGTAAAAAAATAGTAATAGTAAATAATAAATAAATTTCTCACCACATAGATGCTCGGCCGCTGCCCGATGCCACCCCGGGCCTCTTCCTTCTCTCGTAGAAGCTTCGAAACACTCGCACTCGCGTAATTTTATTTTTTCGACGCGCGGCGACGTCCGGATTTTAGCTGTCACATTTTCAACGCGTTCCGGTAAAACGCGAGAATCGCAGAAGCTTATCGCGCGCGAATAAAACCGACACTCCATTTTCACGTCGCCGCTTTTTTCAAGACCACTTATCGAACGACGACGACGACGTCGACTTTCCCCGCGACGCACTAGGAGTCGCCGATATTCCGGAATTGGCGAACATCATCACATACACTCGCGATCGAGTATTTCGATAATATTATACGATTATATATATATACTTCTCACTCGGCTTTGCTAAATATTTCCGACTCCGATTTGCAAGAAAATAACAATTAAGAACAATATGGCGGCGCGACCTGCCAGTGTTAATCAACCTGCGATTTTTACGCAAATTACGATATTAATTCGTCACGCAACGATACTTCGACACGACGACGCGAAAGTGTGATTGGAGACGCGCAATCGCTCACTTGGAGTACAATCGACGACGTCGAAAAACCCGAGAAATTTTCGCGCCAAAAGCGCGCAATAATTCTCGCGACCCGCCGTCGTAAATTTGCGCGCGCAAATTCCGGCGACTCGAGTCGGCGCTGAGTACCGTCAGGACACAAGGAACGAAATTCCCGACCGACGAGGTTAATATTTCTCATCTCGTGCGATCGCGATCGTAATGTCAAGACAGGCGACGCGATTGAATTTATACAGATATAATGAAAGGATGATTATATCGATATAATTAGCGACACGTAAAGATACACTAATTAATACAGTCACACTCGTACTTTCGCGGAGCGACGATGAGCGCGAAAATGGTGATCGAACAATGAAAAAGTGCACCAGAGGGCAGCAGCATTCTAGATTGTGTTCAGAAATATATTCACCTAGGGCGAAGCGCTCGATTGACCAATCAGAACGAAGATCCTCGGCCTCCGATTGGTCGGTCAAATTTTACACTTTCATAAATATATTTCCAATATATCGATAAATTCGATATTGCGATTCTCGAAACTCTACTTAAAACGACCCAAGCGCAGCGAACTGATCGCAGTTTGTAAGACTAGAAATAAAATTCGGGATGTTTTATTATTAACAATTGGAAACAATTGAAATGGTAATTAAATACGATAAGTCATATTTGATATAATTTAATATTTAAAGAACAACATTAGTTTTTATAAAGATTTATTTTATGCACATGTGTCAAATACACCGTATTTATAGAATTAAAAAAATATATTATTATATAACAATTTATTTTTATAGACAATCTTGTATCTTTAATCAGAAAATATTCTTTTTTTTTTTTTTTTTGTTATATTGCTTTATCATCATGTCATGCTGGAACTGATAACGGATATTAATAAGTTAATTACTTTAAAAGCCAAGAAATAACTTGTACTAGAATGTATGATTTGTTAATAAAAAGTATAATTTGTAAATGAAAAAAAAATGCATACAGTATAAAGCACAATGCAGATTTATCTACAATAGTTAGACTGATATATAACAATTTATCTATATAAAAAAATCCCCTTATATTTTTCTATTTTTATATTACAAAATAGATCTAATATTAAGTGAATATAAAAATATATATAATAATAAAAGCACTGTTCTTTCTTTTTTTCAGATCGTAAGATAGGCTCAACTGCAGAAAATGTTTATCGCCACAAAGTTCTTCACCATGTTAAACTGTCATTATATCAGTATAATAGCATTATTCTAAATCATCAATAGTACAGGTGAATATGGACTAATATTACTATTAACATCACAGTAAATGTCTTCCATTAATTTGACATGCTACATACGGCTACAAATCAAAGATACTTTGTATACGATATTGATACTTTTCAATAAAGTATCATTTCTTTATAAACCACACTTTCAAATCAAATTCTTAAATTTTTATAATAATAAATCCATTTCTAACATTTGTACATTTGCATTATAATCATAGTATTGCAGAGATTCTTTCTAAAAATTTATCAAATATTTGCTGAACAAATCTTATTTACCTTCATTCAAACACCTATTTGCAAGTCATTCATTGCACAGTTTATTCTTACAATTATCATTATTCATTTAGGCTAAAGAGATAAAAAAATAGACTATAATTCTTCGCTCATTAATTTTCTGTAGTTTTGTTGATCCTGAATCATTTTTTTAAATACACGATATTTTCGAAGGTGATATCTGAAATAATAATATTGAAATAGTTACAAATATGCAATAAATGACATACAATAAATTTGATATAACAATAGAAATATGTTGCTTAACAATTTTGATAAAATCGGTTTTGTTTTTTCTTTTTTTTTTTTTTTTACCTCTTTTTATGATCACTTTAAGTAATATAAACTCAATATTTTAGAAATCACTCTATATAATTTGTGTATTTATATTAAAGCTATATACTTACTTATAACATTCATTTGAAGGTTTTATTATATTCGACAATCCCGCCATTCTTTTGATAGTTTCGTGTATAGAATATTTTTTCGTGGCACATGCTCCAAGAATTGCCGAACCTAGTAAAACCGATTCTCGCTCTACGGGACAAAGAACCGGTAACGCCAACACATCGGCTTGTATTTGAATAAACAGTGGATTTTGGCTGAGTCCACCGCAAACTAATATGGTCTCGATATTATGACCAGCAACCGTCAAGGTTTCAATTATATATTTTGTTCCGTACTGTCAAAAATTAATATATTTTTATTACAATAATAAAAAAATGAATATCTGTTAATATTTAAGAAATCAAAGTTTAGTTATAAATAAAATATTCGTTTTGATATTAAGTAATCTTTGATTTAGCTTTTCAATGCATTAAATATATTCGGATGCATTAAAGTTGTTCGGAAAAATAATCGAATATCTTTAGTTTGTAACAAAAATTTTCAATAAATTAGAGATATTTTTAATTTGTGACATACCGTTAGTGCCTGCAATGCTGCTAAGTATAATAATGCCAAGTTCTCCTGGTCTACAGATAAGGATAATCCAGATATCTAAGAAATAATATAAATAATATTACAAAACTGTATCGATTTTTGCAAAACTTAATCAAACAAAAAAATGCAATGTATATGTCAATACCATTCCTTTCAGAGTGGGATCAGCAAGAGGCGAACGATTGCCGTGAAAATCAGGCCACACATGTATATCCTTTGTCAAATAAGACACGTTTGGCAGATTTTTTTGCTCAGCCATAACGTACAACAATTCGGACAGATATTGTTGAATATGTCTGCAATTAAATAAACCACTTTTATCGTAACAATATTAATTCATATATGTTTCGATAAACTCACTTATTGCCGCCTAAAGTCTTCAGAATTCCCGGTGTCGCGGGATGTGTATCGATAACGTGATCGAGCAGCTTTCCAGTAGCACTTTGACCTCCTTCATTAAGCCAGAAACCAGGCACCATCGCACTGTAGTACGGGCCCCAGACACCGTTTACAAATATCTTATTCTCGTTCACTACCATGTGACATGTCGAAGTACCACAAATCAAAGCTAAAATTATAAGATAATCCATGAAAATCCATGTTAATGGTTTCTTTTTGATAAATCTATATTGTGTCTCATCATGTATTGTCTATGTACTGTCATTGATATTGTGTACCTAATCGACTGGAGAAATTTGGAGAGACATCTGGTGCGTAACAACCAATCATGCCAAGGCCACCAGCATGTGCATCGATCAGTGAAGTTCCAACCGGTGTACCTTTTAATAAGCCCAATTCTGTCGCAGCTTTCGCCGATAATCCAGGCTCAATCGCATCTCCAGGCACTCTTACATCATTACCTTGACATTAATATTTATCATAATTAAAGGGAAATAAGAATTGATTCATATTTTATATATCTGCATGTGTACACAATATTTTAATTATTTTTACAATTATTTTTATTATTGAAACTAGCCCATCAATCTCTCATTATTTTTTATACAAAAAATCCTTATACATTTAAAATTTACTTCTCACAAATAAGAACTTCTCACAATTTTTGACATTAAATATAATCTAATACAATGTACCTATTTTTCTCCAATTGTCTTTTTTCAGATCTCGTAAATTAAGTTGCTCAAAAAAGTCTTCATTCCATCCGTTCTTACCATCGGGATTGGCGCTATAGTTCCACTTACACACTAACGAGCACAACGATCTAATAGAAGAAAGAAATAACATTAATTACTGCAACTGTCCTGTTAAAGGATTTAAAAGCATCAAGGATTTATACCGCGATTCCGATTCAGTGGCCTTCCATGTTAAAAAGTCTGGTAAGTCAAACAACAATGCTGCAGAGTTCCAAGAAGTGGGTAAACTCTTTTTAAGCCACAACATCTTTGGTGTTTGCATCTCAAGAGAAACTTTTCCGCCTACGTATTGCAATATGTCATGACCTATAGAATTGATGAAATCAGCTTCTTCGTGCGCTCTGTGATCCATCCATAGTATGACATTTTGTTTTTCCTGTCCTGAACAATTAGATCAATTTATTACATTACATTATTATACTATGATTACATAACTTTGATATAATGTTAAGATAACGAAATATCTCTTCTGTTCTTTTCGTTATACCTGAAAGACTGACTGTTACTGGTGAGCCTGTTTTATCTATAGCCACCAAAGAGCATGTAGCATCAAAACCAATCCCTTTAACATCTTCTGCAGAAATTTCGGCGACAACTGACTGTGAATAGGACAAAAGTTATAATTTAATTATATAATTTGATTATTATTGCATTAAATATCAGTTTACCTTGACAACATGACACACAGCGCTCCAAATGTTATCAGAGGATTGTTCATAAAAGTTTGGAGCAGGATGAAATATTTCAAGAGGACATGTAGCCACCTTCTTTATCTTTCCATTCGAAGTAACTAGAGCTGCTCGAACGCTTCCTGTTCCCACATCTACACCAACAAAAAAATCCATGATTGTCACAGTGTCGACAGGCATCTGTAGTCTCACATGAAGTAAAGTCAACTAAGCTGTGTGCTTAGGCATGAGCTGTAAGAAAGAAGTAATACAATTATCAGCCAACCATACTGCGTGCATTAATCGTTGACATATATTCAGACCCTGGCCTGACCCTGAGATAACATTAATTCCGGAGATACAGAGTGAATAAAAAATTGAGAATGTGTAATGTTATCAGTAAATAATTCTTTAATTCAGCAACATACACAAATGATGTATTGGTGATCACAAATTCTATATATGATTTGTTGCTGGCTTTCTACAAATTAATAATAGCTACAAAAATAATTTTGAAAATGCAATATATAAAATGCATATGCAATATACAATGTGTATTTACACTTTAAATGATAAAAATGATTAGAAACAAGAATGTGATTAGGTAACATATTTCATCACTTATGATGATTATCATATGTAGTATATATTTATAAATTACCTTGAGTTTATAGTTATATACGACAGATATAACTGTAACATTTATTCTATTGTGCTTATGTATATTTAAATAAGAAATTCTATACATTTTAGTTTAGTTATTTTAATCGACGACACCGCAATAGCAACATTGTGAGATTATTTGTTAATTGCGACAAGAAATATGTAAAAAACCGATGCGTCACAGGCATAAAGAATAAGCCATATAAATTGCACGAAAATTGTTTCATATTTTTTTATGTATATACACATATATACACGTATGCACGTGCTTCGTACCAAGCTGTACGCTTTATACCGATCTAAGCTAGGTCACCTAGCCATACCTGTTTAGTTAAACACGTGATCGCAATATGTGTAATGTTCAGCAGCTGTGAATTCGTCTGCTGGATATTTATTTAAAGCTACATATCCTTTATTCCGTGAGTGTTAAATATTATCATAAATTTTTCGTATTATATAGAATTTTGGCAATAATATTCAAAATTATAATTGATATTGTAAATTATATAATAAAGAACTAGATTCGCACGTGGTAAACTTTGAGGCCTGCAAGGTACAATTTTACTTTGTTTTAGGTACAACTTAATTTGTGGGGGTAATCTCCTGTAATACTAAGATCAATATTGTAATATTAAAGCTCGAGCGAGCTTAATAAAAAAATCTGTGACTAAGACGTTATTAAAGTTGTATAAAATAACCTAAAGCATGGTTCGCTTCAAAAATAGGTAATTTATAATCATTCATAGAATTTCCATATTTAACAAAAAAAATAGACATTTCTTTATTAATTCTGTTTTTAGGTACATTGTTCTTGAAGTAATACCACATAGTAAAGATGATCAGCAATTAATGTTGAAGAGTACAGCTCTATCTTATGCAGTTCAACAAAAGGTTCAACAATTATATGGTGATTTTGGGGTGGCAGCGATAAAAGAGGGCTTTGATGGTAATTAAATGTTTAATATATAATAAGCTCTCATATAAATACTATCCATTGTGCATCTAATAAAAGATATATAATTATTCTATTTTTTTATTTTCTGTTACAGCAAAATATTGCAACACATATACGAAAATAGCACTGCTAAGAATTAAACATGGGCCTCACAAATTTGTACTTCATGCTGTTCCATTAATAAACGACATAGGTGGACGATTTGTTAAAACGAATATCTTATATACTGGAGCAACTATGAAACATTGTTTCCTTTTTATCAGAGTAAGAATACGATATATGCCTTGACTATTTTGTATAAAAGCAATTAAAGAAAAAGATATCACTATGAAACGTGTTTTTTAGAAATATCAAGAAAAGAAGCTGGAACGTGTATGGTTAACATTACGAACAGAAGCTGAGAGAAAGGAAATGGAGACAGCTTTGATGACCTTGACGCCTGCTATGAAAGACATTAAGTAAAAATTATAATTATTTTTAATAGATAAATGTTTCTCGATAGCTCCTGAAACACCAACATTTTAATTGATTATAGTATATCTACATATCAAAAATAAGATCAGCTTTTTTATGCATAACTACTCTTTTTCGTTGTATTTTTTTTTTAATAAATAAAACTGTATAAAATACGCGTCATGAAAAAGAAACCTCTTATAAACATTTTCATCTAAAAATTTGTGAAAAGTTTATATATTACAAGTGCAAAAAAATAAAACCATATAAAATAATGCTTTTTATGTAGAGAATATTTTGTTACATTAATTATTACATAATTAATATTATATCGAAAAATCACAGGTAATTTTTGTAAAGAAAAATAAACAAAGAATATTATCAAGATTCACAATAAGTGAGGGAAGGAAAGATTCCATTGAAAAGAAAAGGTAAATAATATCGTCGAATTTGTTACTATTTTTTCGAACATTTTTTGATTGTAATTAAAAAGATTTTAATTTTTTTTTTTCAGATTCTCAAAGTTATCTGCAGCAGATATCTTTTGCGATTATCGGCAATCTAGAGAGAGGGATCGTCGCCAGTTGTCGCTGCTCGTTGCTGGCAGGCCGGAAACCTGTCCACCACCAGAAACCTCCTTCAGAGAGAAGGCTTCGCTGTGTCCTGCGTCTACGTTCAGACCGCCACCATCTGTCCCGCGTTATTCCGCTTCCGCCGTCCGAGATAGCCTGTTGTGCGGATCGACTCGTATCGTTTCGGAGCAGCAGCTGACGGCTTCAACCCGCTTTCGCGGATTCAGAAATTCGTACGTGCGCGCGCGATACGGATGAAAGAAGGGAGAAGAGAAGAAACAAACCGGAGTATATATATATATATATATATATATACACACACACACACGCATCCATTCTGGGAGCAACCGAACTCGATTTCAAATCGGACGTTTCGCTCTCGCCGGATGTTGATATCCTTGACTAGTCTCGGCTGATTCTCGCTAATGTTTTCACCGGACCGCAGACATTTTTAACGAAGAGGAATCCCTCTCCCACACCCTTGTGTGTATCAGACCACTCGATTTTCCGGGATAATCCGATCGCACTGTTATCAGGGATTGTTATCATTCTTACACCGGCGAACTCGAGGTAAGCATCATTTTTTTTCACTTTCGCGCTATCGATCTCGTGTTTGGACTCGCTCCTGTGATTGCCCTCGGATCCACCCTTCTGCGAGAGGTTATGACGTCGATGGTGATGTTTCTTGCAATAACACCCTCGCAGAAGCTTATTTTAACTTCTGGGCACCGACGTGAGAGGTTTCCTCGATGTAACTTTCGTTAAAATATCATTAAAAGCTATTACGAGACATTATGTATAAATACGTCATTAATATAAATAAGATACTTATATGTATATATATTTTTTTATATTCGACATAATGAAGTATGTTGCGTACATCCTGCGTCATTAGCGTCATTAGCATCGGGAAGATATGCGTCAGTGCCTAAGGATTTAATTATCTAATATTTTCCTTATGTGATAAATTAAAGAGATCGAATGATATTACTGATAAATTAAAAAGATCGAATGGTATTATTTCCTTCCTTAGGAAATGAAATAAAAAATAGGAATATTTCTCAAACTTTCTCTCATTCTTAATATATTGTTATATTCGTTCCGGATATTAGTTCCGGATAGTTTATAGATGCATTGTTTACGCTTTATTGTTTCCTCACGCATTCTAAAATATTTATGGCTTCTTTCTTTTTCAAAAGAAATCTATGTATCTATTTGATTTTAAATGCAGAAAGAGAAAGTATAAAAAAAGACAACCAAAACGGATATATTTATAGCCGTTACTAATTCTGTTTATGGTACGTTTAAAACGATCGTTAAGTACGATATTGACTTGCAAAAAAAAAAAATTCGCATGTTTATCTTGTCGAGAAAGACTGATGGATAAATTAATGACTTAGCTACGGTCAAATTAAATATTAATTTGCAAATCTGAAGGTTAGATAAGCGTTATTGTTTCATTTGTAAAAACATTCGCGTAATTTTCTGCTAATACTTGTTTTTTTTTCATTTTTAAATAGCTTTTAATGATAGTTTCTTATGATTTACATAAAAAATTTAAGAACAAAAATAAATCACGTCTACAAATCTTTTGCAATTTTACAAGTGATGTATCCAAAGTGAACGTTACAAATTACAAATTTTGAAGGGAAGTAAAAGACTTCAAAATAAATGTTTTTTTATTAAATACGATTTTTTTCTACGTTTTTAGTTTTATATTACTTGATATGAAATAGAAGTTTGTAATTTAAATAATAAACAAACATATAAATGGAAAAATTAAATTATATTTTAATTTTGAATTAAACACGGAAAATAAATACATCTCGTTTGCAGTAAATAAATACAACTCTTTTTACAGTAAATGCTCCAAAATTATTCCATTAACTTCGATACAAACGTAACAAATTGAAAAATCACAAAACTCATATCTCATATCATGTAGGATTAAAATTAAACGTTGTAGAAAAAATTAGTATTATTAAACAATGTTTATTTGGAAGTCTTCTTTTTTCTGTTCAAGGTTTGTTGATCTAATAGCTTAACACTCTGTATATGTACACTGAAAAAAAATTTGTTAACTTGACTAAACTTTTCAACTACACTATTTGGTTAATTGAATATATATTAGTATTTAAGTCAAATATACGTTTTATTAAATTTATTATATTTAATTTAAATATATTCAATTATATTTAATTTAAACATATTTAATTATATTTAATTTAAATATTTTTACATGTTCAATTAACAAAATGATATTTAGTTGAAAGATACAATATTTAGTCAAGTTAATAAATTTTTTTAGTGCATATAACTTTTAATTAATTTAATGCAAATGCTAAGTGATTGTCGATATAGATAAGCAATACTGAAAACTTTTTCAGCTGTTTGAATCTCGACCCCTTTCATCTTTCTCACGTTCCGCGTTACGAAAGTTAATTATGAACAATAACTCTCGATCTTCTTATCTTTCAAATTCATCACTAAATATGTGAGAACGCGCTTAATTTAACTAGAAAGTGCGGCCCCGGCTTATTTGTCATTTTGACGTAAAGTCGTTTGCGAAAACGAATTGCAAATCTCGCGCGAATAAAACAAAAAAAAGAAAGAAATTAATTGACGATTATGGAAGTCTGAGACGTGATTAGAGAGCCTATAATACTCTCGCGATATTGTTCGTTAAAAATACACACGTCTCCCGTGATGTAGGATGAAATTGTATCTTATACTTTCGCGACCGCGCACGAAGGAAAACATGTTATAATCGAGGAAAGCGTGAATGAAACTGGCGTTTATGGCTGTTATACGCTGATGCGATCGCGAGCTTCCGCTCGCCTATTAATTCATTAATTAGTCCAAGTCCGTACGCGGTGACGAGGATTTCTTACTCGATATAATTAGTTCGGTCAATTAACGGGTGGCCTTCAACTTTCACATAGTTTTGCTACCAGAGCAAATTTCCACGATATGTATACGTGTAATTTCACGCAATTGTATGATTATCGCACGGAATGTTCACTGTGTTTATGTACTTTAGTGATTGAAATATAAAGTGAACCTTATTTTCCATTATTATTGTTTGCTCGATCAAATATCGCTTGAAAAGAGACTTTTAGAGAAATTTACGCGTGTGCACACACAAAATTTCAAAATTATTTTTTTTTCTTAACTCTTTGATGAAGAGTCTCTCTATAAAATTTTCACATGTATATCTATATTTTTTATTTTGTTGGGTTTAAAGCAATTTTTCTAATAGAAGAAGCACATATATTTATCTCTATTATTTAATAAAAGAACGAATATATAAAAAAAGAACGAATTAATACCAGCATTTTTTACATTTTAATGTGTTGAAAGGAGCGAGTCCACAATATGTAGCGGATGCAAATGCGCTGGATAAGCTTTGCTTGGGTCAAGTTGGAGTGATTTAGCAAACAGACGATAAATATATCCACGTGGTATGAACCTCGGAGAAAAGGAAAGAGAGAGATCCAAATTGAGTTTGAATCTCATAAGAGAGAAAGAACGAATGGAATGTTTCTCACCTCTCTTTGCTTTCACGAGCGTTGATTCCTTTGACATGCAACGTGAGCAACATTGCAATTGGTCCAGATTTGTCGATATAATATTGATTTTTATTATCTTTATGAAGAATTATTTTTTATATATGAAAAAATCAAACTGGCACATACATAAAAATTATCAAAATATTTATTGTATATTTAAATATACACAATTTTAAGAAACAAAAAAGAATGTTAATCTAGGAAATAATATTTTATATTTTTAAAGAAGCTTCTACGACGTAGATATATTGAAATATTAAAATAATACTGTAAAATTTGAGAAAAAAAATTAGTAAGTCGAGCATGATTAATCTCTTACTGCGCCTTTTCTGTGATATTCGGGTATACTAAGGATTACTGTCGTTCATAAATAGAATTATCTTTCTCTCAGCACACAGCCACCCCATACGACTCACCGCCTATTTACTGAAATATCTCGGTGACTGTTGCACCTTGTTGCAGTCGCTGCAATTTACGTTGAGGTTGCCACATCACGGAGAAAATTTTCTCTTAGAATTTACCCTGAAAATCATGGTAGAAATTAAGAGTTTCTCTGATTAATATTTATCGAACATATTTTACATCTTATTGTTTTATTAAAAAAACAAAAAACTATATTCAAAATTCTTTTTGAAGGAAAAAAATTAATTTATCTACTAGCATTTTTTATTCGGATTTTTATCGACAGAAATTAGAATTTAAACAAATTAAAATAGAAAAAATTAAAATTGATTAAATTAAATTAGAAATAATTTAATTTTTATATCTTTGAGAGATAGATAATGTTGAGGGAAGCTTTCATCTCTCTGTCTAATAAATCCAGTTCAGATCGATTGTCATAATTTCAAATCCATTTCCTAGGAAATTATCGAGATATGGGTCTTGCATGTGGTTGCCAGGAATAGTTTACGACCGATATATCCTATCTATCGATTACACAGTGTTCTTAAGGAAAGTCGTTGCTAGCGTTATTCCCGTCTAAATATAAATCGACTCTACGTTTACTCTCATCGCTGTTTCCTACACTTATTTTATACGTATCAGTATACAATGTTGAAAAGTGTTTGTCTAACAATGAGCGAATCGATATCTTGATATATCTTATTTATTGGATTTTGTAGATCGTTTCATTCTGATATCGACTTCAAGAGGCAGACAGTCTCACCTTAACACAAACAGCTTTATATAATAAGAGAAATATGTAAGAAAGGAAAAATCGATTGAGTTATCAAAGTAATTATCGGAATGTTGATATCAAAAAATGTATTACTTGAAAATATTGGAAAAATTAAAGTAAAAGAATAATAATTAATGAAAACAATTTGGTGATATTCAATAACAATTTAATACAATATTAATTTTTTATTTAAAATAAGAAATTCTATCTTTAAATTCCAATCCATTTTATTTAAAATTAGAAATCCATCTTTTTTGAATGATTTTCTTATTAATAATATTTTAATTTTATAATTCTGGAAGGAAAACATTGTTATACATTTCATAAAAACTCACAAAAAATAATGTTTAAATTAATTAATTTTTTAAAAATCATTTACAATAATTTATTTTTAACAATAGGAAAATATATACATATGCCTATATATGGCATAGAAAGCTTGTGGTGTTACATATACATAAAATTAATTTATTAAATATTAAATAAAAATATCACAATAAAATAGGAAATACACATTGAAAAAAAAATTTGTTAACTTGACTAAATCTTTCAACTAAATTACTATGTTGTTAATTGAACATATATTAATATTTAAATCAAGTATACGTTTCATTGGATTTAATATATTATATTTTATTTAAATATTTTTATATGTTCAAGTTCAATCAATTTTTTCGTGCAGTATTCGCAAAATTAATAATAAAATTAAATTAACTATCGATAATTTATAAAATTGTCAATCAATTTCGCGCGACTAATTGCGATCGCATTTTATGTACATACATATAAGAGAGCTTAAAGCTTTATAACAACAAAATTAATTAATATAATCACTAACAGTTCGATATTTGAAAAGAAGAAGGAACAATTGTGCAAATTTTGATTGCGCTTGCAATTGTTGAATCTTTTCGAGGAATTATCCAGGCAATATCCTAAGAAAACGGCTCCTAAAAGTCCCGACGATTACGTCACTTGATCTTAACATTTGTGACCGAAGTTCTCGACAGGTTCTTCGTTACGGAAGGCTCGTCATTGTGGGTATTAACGATCAACGAAGACTCGTCGAAGCGTTTCCTCACGCATTGACCGTCACTTTGGATCTTCGTGATGATCTTCGCAACGGTCGGATGCCGCGTAGATTTCCGTGTTTCCTCGTTACGCTTCCCGTACTTCCCTTGACTCTTCTCCTTCATATCGTTCATGATATTGTCCAGTTCCTCCCGATCCCGATGCGAGGTTCTATCAGTCTCTTCATATCCCAAGGATACCTCTCTGACAATTTCCTTACACGAGTACGAAATTCTTTCCACGCAATCGACCTCTCTATTTCGTCCTCTCGATCCTGCTGATCTCATATTGGAATCCAGAATTACTTTCCCACCGTCGCCCACGAACTTCACCTTCCCTTTAGAGGAGTCCGATCCAAGGAGGACTCGACCACCGTCACCAATATATTCAATATCGCCCACGTTATGATTCACCCGTAAGCTGCAACCATCGCCGAAGATGTGCACTTTGCCGGAATTCTTCGTCAGGACGATCCGACAACCGTCTCCCATGATTTCCAGGGCGCGATGATTCGAGTGCATCCTGACGACGAGTCCGTCGCCGTGGAATCGCTTGATATCATCATCGTCTTCGGAGGAATATCTCATAGAACCGCTTTTATTCTTGCGTTCCTTTCTCTTTGACTCTGGTTGATCATCCACGCGAGAGATCGTCATCTGAACTGGTGAATCGTCACTAATAGAGGATTCCACAATTTTCTGTGTCACGAATGGTTATCACGAATTGTTATTATCCAACGTTGTTGGACGACTTGTTACAGTAATTTGCTGTCGAACCACTAATCAGGCTTCTTCTTCTTCTTCTTGTAGATGTAGAAGGTATGTCCCGCGTTTAGGGACGAGTGTATACCAGCTGAGAAGAGACAGAACAGCCGTGCGTGCACAAGCACGAGTTGTTTACGTTATGGCGAACGGCGTGACACGACTCCGATGCCTACGCGATGGTCGCGTAATAACGAACGCATATGGTCGAAGGTGGTGGTGGTGGTGGCGACGGGTTCTTCACCGAGTAATCGGCCCCGGCTATCATCGCTCGGGGGACTTCCCACGAGGTCTTCCGGAGCGGCGAACGCGTTTGGCATAATCGTCCTCAGACTCGTAACTAGGAATTGCGGCGCCTTTAGCGAACTATTACACAGGAAGAATTTTGTCTTAGAATTTACCCTGAAAGGTAATACCTGAAAGGTAATCAGAGAAACTATAAAATTCTATCAATATCATATTGTCTCACAATTACCATGATTTTCAGGATAAATTCTAATAATAAGAAGAAATTCTCTCCGTGTAGACTTATTTTTACACATACATATAGTATTTGTCACAAGCGTGTAAAGATTTCATAACATATTTTGAGATATGTTGAAGAGAAAGAACTAGAGATTTATAAGATATTTTTTCTATTTCTTGCTTAATTTTTACTATTCATTTTTTAATAAATTTCGGACTCGGAAAAAATTACTATTGAAAACGTCATTAACTGCTAGCATAGTCGTGCATAGTTAATCATGCTTATCGCTCTTTTTGAATTCTAAACATCGTATATCTTTAAAAATAATTTTTAAATTAGAATATTATAAATCAAGCGAAAATTAATTGTAAAATATATATAATTTTATTTCAGGTATTTGTTCTTTTCTATTAATTTTTAATTATGCTCGATACTTGAAGCTTTTATATTAATCTCTATGCTTTGTATCTTTTATATAATATTCTATTATATAATATTCTATTGTATAATATTCTATTGTATAATATTCTATTTATTTTATTGTTATACTATGCAACATAGAATATGTATTTTCTATTTTGGAATTTATTTTTAGAATTCATATCTTATATATTATATACATTTTAATTTTAATTATTCGAAATAGATATTATAAGGAACATTGAAATGAAACCGCATTTGCTTCCTAGTTACGAGTCTGCTCTTCCTTTTCATCTCTCTTTAATTCAACACGTCATTCCTCTCACCATCATCTATCATGGCCAAGCGAAGGATGAATAGGTTTGCCAATTCAAAGTCTGTGAACAAAGCCTATAGTACTAATACATTAAACAAACCGGGTTCTTAAACTTTCGAGTTTTCAACATAAAATCCTAATCAGTTTTACAATTTTATTTATATATTTCAAAATTATTTTACATATAAATTTTGTTTTTTAACGATTTTCCCCCAATTACATATTACTAAAAAGATATTTCTAACAAGAAAGTATGAATTGAAAAATTTTATTTTCTTTCTCGAACTCTTTAGCATTAGTTAAAAATATATTTGCACAGTACAATAAAAAAATTCTTAGACTGCAAAAATGGACGCTGTGTGAGATTCCATGAGATTTTTAAATAGCATTTGCGTCTGTGTATGTGTCGCAGATTCCATGCACCATGCAACCGCGAGGAGACGCGCCAAAATATGCATACCGAAAGCTTAAAATAGAAGGTTCGTTTGACGTACATGGAATCTCATTTTCTTCCGAGCAAAAGTTTTAATAATAAAATAAGCTCTCTCTCGCGAAGCTTTCAAATTATATTTAACCATACGATTTTATTATGCACACACCTCACATGAGACACGAGTTGTCAGTGTCACTACCAATTACTCAATATTTTCCTCGTAAATTGCGATTTGCGCGTATGAATTGCGCTGTGTCATCTGATATATAATCGAGAAGTAATTTCGTGACTCAATATATAACTTTGATAGCGTCTGCGTGGCTAATCTAAATCGAGATAACAGCCGTGTCGAGCACGCAAATACGCACCCGAAGGGGAATCACCTCCGCATTCCCGTTCGCGTGATCACGTGATTTTTATCGGTCTTATGTGAAGGTGCGTCGAGAATGTCAGGAGAGCAAAGATAAAAAAAAATTAATAAGAGAGAAGAAAGCTCCGATCTTGACGAATGAGAGCGTTAACTGACCTTTCACAAAGATAATGACAGATGGAATGTTAATCCAAAATTAAATTTTATTTGTTATACGCATAGAGAACTCTTTTAGAATTTACCCTTAAAATCATGGTAATTATAAGACAATGATTGGAAGAATTTTATAGGAATTTCTCTGATATTTACCACAATAAAAAATATTGATATGTATACATAGCAAAATTAATCGAACATATTGTTTATATCTTATTTTGGTAGATATATTAATGTTTTATTATGAAAAATATTAATCAGTGAAACTTTTATATAAAATTCTTACAATATTATTTCGTCCCACGATTATTATGATTTTCAGGGTAAATTCTAAGAGAAAACTGACCAGCATTGACATTGTCTGCTAAATCATCATTTGGTGAGATCTTTCTTGTTTCCGTAAATTGGAAAAACGTTTCCAGGACCTCTATATGTGTCCGGAATTCATTCGAAATAACTTCCTTTGCACGAGACGTTCATACCATTCGACTAATTCAATATGACCTTGATTGGGATGCCATAATTTGATTTCGAAATGAAATAGCTTCATCGACTCGGCGTCGTGCGAGCTAATTGCTCCTGTCTGCATCCTCAATCCATTAAGTAAATTGTTGATTCCATACAGATGATCTTTCTCAACCAGTTTAAAAAAAAAATAAAAAGTTTTTGTCATACAATTTATTCTATGCTCGCGACAATCGTCTATCGTTTTCGAAATTGAACGTATTTGGAGAGAATTTTTATATTTTACCGCAAAAATTTTATCACGTTTGGTAATAAACCGAAAATTGTTAAAATTATCATGAATGGTTAAGCTTGAAAATATTATGCTGCATTGTAAAATGTATATAAAATATTTTTAATGTTTATCACTTTTTGCCATCTATTCTACTTAAAACATTTAAAGAATCATAAGTATTTAATATAGATTTTTTTAAATATATTTTAAAATTATTGAAATTTTACTATATATTTTAGTAAAATTAATTAAACATATTTTATATCTTATTGTGATAGATATTAATATGTTTTATTGTGATAAATATTAATCAGAGAAATTCTTACAAAATTCTTCCAATATCATAGTACGATTACCATGAATTTCAGGATAAATGTGAAGAGAAAATTCTCTCTGTGTAGCAAAAAGCTTCTGTCCATGTTAACATGGAACGTTGTATGGGGTCGAATCGACCCTTGGAATGCCAAACAGAAGACCAGCGAGTTAGATTTATGATAGCTGAAAATATATTTAGCTAGCTATCATCTCAACTGTATTTATAGTATATCTACATTTAATTCTATATTTAATTATAAAATATAATGAATATAAAATAAATATTTTTCAAAAGATTTATTCACCAGAAAAAAGCGCAATAAAAATAAAAAGATTGATTTTTTTTGCTTTAAAATTGCTATTTTTCTTTCTCTACATTCAATCGTATTTTTCAGTGGCAGGATGACAAGATCAAAATGAGTGATTCGCTCAATATCGTGACAATGGAGACCTCATGCCTCGAATCGGAGAATTGTCTGAAGGTATCCTCGACGATGCAAAACGTGGCGCGACAGGACTCGGGGGTACCGGAGGATCTCGCGTCGCCCATCAACGACGAGGCGCAGACACTCAACGGAGAGGAAGATCCGGATCTCACTATGAATAGCGAATGTAATATCACGGTGATTCATATCACCGAGTCGCAGAACGGGAAAATAAACGAGAAATCGCTGGCCGAAAATAAGGACAGCAAGGACGGCAGCGACAGCGGAGTCGAGGGTTGCGCAACAGAAGCTCCAAGAGTGAGTTCTAACTCTCTTGTTTATAACAAAAATATTTTCAAATTTTTCCACACGCACACAAAACTTAAAATTGAAAATATTTTTACATGTGCATATACTAATAATATATTTATATAAGCAGTTATTTATCTAAATTTCAATTTTCCTTCCAGGTACGCAGGAATAGTATGGACTACGCGAGTAGTTGTGGTGGCTTGGACGAGGCTTCTTGCGATTCTAGTCTTGTTAGTTGTTGCTCGGTATATGAGGATCCATGTGGATCTACGTTGCCGGATGACGTTCGACTGGGCACAACCGGTGGAGAAGGAACAAGCGAGGGTGGCAGCGAGAGCTCGTCCATCGCTGGCAGCGTGTCCGTACGAACGAGTCGTATGAATGTGAAGAGGACCACGACCGCTTCTAGCGTATCAAAGAAGAAAACCTCGAGCGCTACCGAGGCTTCGCAGAAGAGCGCTCGCACGAAACCAATGAGTACAACCTCCTCGGGCACGAGTCTGGGTGCGGTGACACCGCGATCCAAGTCGCGAACGGCGACTCCTAGAAATATTCTGGCCAAAACGCAAGGCACGAGCAGAGAGCGAGAACGAGACCGTCCACGATCGAGAGAGAAACTGACCGTCCGTGAATCGCTTGTTGCGGAGGTCACCAAGACACCTGTTGGTGCTCGCGGTACGGCGCAGTACGGTTGCCGATCCAGCAGCAACGCCACGTCCAATTTAGCATCAACTCCGACTTCATCCTCCGTTTCCAGGACAAGGACGAGAGCGTTGCCTGACTCACTACCATCCGCGCTTACCACGGAGATCAACAAGGATCTCGCGCAACGTAGCGGACGGACCGTTAGAAGCGATTCCTCGAGGTCGAGGACAGCCTCTAGTACGCGAGGAATTCGCACGCCAGTATCCACGCCGTCCGAGGAAACGAGAAAGAAAGTACCATCTTTGCCGAATCCTCGACTTCTCTGCGGCAAAAATACCGCTTTGCATAGCTCCGATAATAAAGCTGTCGGTCAGGATAACAAAGCGTTGGACACGTACGCAACGTTGCCACGTAGGAATAGAAATAAACTGACGATCTCGAAAGCCGGAGAAAGGACGGACAAGACGACTAGAAGTAGACCCGGTAGTCGCGACGCTAGTCTCAGCAGATCCATTGATAAGAAAACCAGCGGCGGAAAGGACTCGACCTCCGTTAATTATAAAAGCTTACCGCCGTATCCTAGACAAAGAATTGTCGAAAAGACTCGTATCTATCATGAGACTAGCGCGCAAACCGGCTTGACCGGGCAAGATATCGAGAATGCGATGTCCGGTCAACCAAGCGCCATTGTCGGATCTGAGGTGATCGAGAGATTGCACAAGAGTTGCCAAACGGAAGACGTGTGGAGCGATGTGCAAACTTTGCAGGATAACTTGAAACGATTGAACGAGGAGAACAATAGTCAACGGCAAGAGAATGAGAAACTGAAGCTTGAATTAGCCGAAGTAAAGCGTCTTTTAGAAGAGGAACGAGCCGATCACGCGTTTGCACGTCAAGAACTCGACAGAAATGCGCAGCGAGTATTGGCGATGCTAGGCACTCCGCAATCAGAACACGCAGGTAATTCAACAAACGACACAATGCAAAGATGACTTTATTTATAAAGTAAGATTACTGCGTGCATGCTTTGCATGTGATAAAATTTTATAAGATAGAAGTTACATTGTCTGTAAAAATTCTTTTCAGGAGGTAGTGATAGCTTCCTCGAGCTCGAATGTCACATACAGTCCTCGGGACAAGTTGTCGCTAATCAACAAGTCGAAATAGCTGATTTGCAATCGCTTTGTCGTATATTAAGCAAGGTAAGAATAACGTATCAACAATAAATATTAAAAATATGTAAATTATCGATGTAGAGACATAATTTCTTATACGATGTTTTTGTTAAAGGATTTAGAGAAAAGTCTAGCCGCACAAAAGGCCTTGTTACAACAGCAGCAAGAATTGGAGGCTGAATCAGTCGAAATGCAAGATTTTCTTCAAGAAGAAAAAGCTACTCTGGTGGATGCGCTTAAAGACGCCGAATTGGAGGTTCGTTTCTTCTAAATCCGCTTCTCTTAAAGTACGATGTATCATTCTAACTCACACTTTTTTGCTTTTTACAGAACAAGAAAAAGGAAGAAACTATAATTCAACGACAAGCGGAATTAGAAAGACAAATAGAGGAGTGTAAACACCTAGTACGAATTAGCGAACAACGAAGGTACACATTTCTTAAAAAGCTTTTTTTCAACATTTTGAATTATATCTTAAAGCTCATTTGCTTTTATCCATATTTAGGCAGGAGAATTTATCAATGAGTATGAAGTTGAACGCCGTCGAACGAAGAAGTAGGGAACTTTTATTAACTCAAGGCGCTGCCATGTCCGGAGCGGCTGTTGCTCTCTCCGGACTCAGCACTAGATTAGAAGGATTAATAGATCAATTAATTGCTTCTTATAATATTTCGGTAAAGGATCTTGAGGTAAATATTTATGATAATAGTACAAATATAGATGAAAGTGGAAGGTTAATGTCCTAACATATAAATATAATTTTTTTAAATAAAATCAATAATCAAGAGATTATTTTCTCTTTACGATTATTATTAGAAAGTTTAATTATATCGTTATTTTTTTCAGGACGTCATATATCATAACGAAGCGTACAGCAGAAGCAATAGTAGCGTGGAATCTAGTCCCGTTAACTCTAAGCAGAGTTTAAAGGAACGCACACCGAGTCCAAAGAGTGGATCTTTTGTTTCCGCGGTAATTAGTGCGATTCGGAACGCCGCGACACATCCATTCGCGACGAGAACCAACATCGACTCAAAGTCCAATCTAGATTTGTCCAAACAAATTTACAAAGGTAATAGAATATTAGTAAGATATGTAACGATATATGGATCACGAGTTCGTAATTGTTAAGTATTTTGTCTTTTGCATAGACTTAAGCATGGAATCATCATCTGACTTGCTCGATTTTGAAACCGAGCCATGTCTGATGATGGAAAGCGTTCTGGAAGACGTACCTTTGCCCGACACGTACTCTCACAACATGGTATCGAGTAGCGATTCTCTTCGCAGAGCTTTGAGTTTTCCCGAAACGACAGACGAACATAACATAAGGAAGACGAAGATAGGCGACGACTGTACTAGTCTCATGAATCTTACTCAAGCGATTTTACATCGTCGTAAGGCAAGTATCTAAAGTAAATCGAATCCTTGATGTTTCATAAAAGTGTAATTTAACAATCGATCTAAAATTTGGTGCTGATTCACAGGTGGAAGATGAGGGTGATGACGATTGCGATTCCGTAAGCGAATCTGACACCGGAACTAATGACGGTCCTGTGTTGATGGATTATTGTCATGTGGATTTGGTCGATCAAGTGATCGAGGTGGATAATCTCGTTACCAAACTTTTGAAGGTGCTACGCATCATACAGCTTGATAACGATACATGTATACAGGAATTGAAAGAAGACAAGTAAGTTACGTTTTGAGAATTTTAAATTTATTGAATCATTCAGAAATTAAAAAAGTAAAACTCTTTTCTCGACCGTACTGGCAAATATTATTTATTAAATCACAACGTTATAGATAGAGATCAAGAAACTCCATAGTCAGTCTCTCATAACTCGTCTAAGAGTCTTGACGTGTTGTCAAACCGACACTATATTTGTTCTTGACATCTAAAATTATAATTTTATTTTTATTTTCACAAATCACTTGATAAGGACTCAAAGAAGGGTCAAAACGTTGTGATTTAATAAATAATATTTGCCAGTACGGTCGAGAGAAGAATTTTACTTTTTTAAATTCTGTCTGGCGATTCTCAAATATCTACGTTTTTATTCAGAAATTAATTTTAATTAGTTTAATTATTATTATTTTTATTTTTATTTATTCTAATTTTAATTATTATTATATAAACATCGTTATTTGCAGGTCTAATTTGGAGATGAAATTAGAAGCTACTGTGACAGAGTTGAACGAGCTTCGCAAAATTGTTGATAATCTGCATCAGTCGCCAGAAGAGGTTCTGAACAACGTGTCGGATCGGCGACGTAGCGTCGTGGAAAATTGTCGGATTCTGCTCAAAGAGGTAATAGCCGGCGATGTTGCCGATACATTTTTATAATGTGCTTCTTCCACGAGCTACTGCCATATCTTTAACATAAATTATTAATTTCTTTCTGAAAAAATATCAAATGAAATAATTCCACTGTAGGCGGGTAAGGAGGAATTAAAATTTGACGAGGCTGTACTTGCTATTAATAGCGGTCCCGGTGAAGTAAACTGTGAAGATCTCAATGCAAACGAAGCGCAACTTCCATTTAACGTCTCTTTAATATCTTATTAACTTCATAAATATTTGCCTTAAAAATGTATAACATTATGAATGATTTAAAGTTTTAAGAATGTCAATTTCGATAGTCTGAATTAGTATTGAGATTAACATTAAGTATATATTGACGAATGATTCATTATTAATCGCGAAAACTCTACTAAAACTTCCAATTTTGACACAAACGAAATTTTCAGAAAATTTTGTGATGACATGTATTTAAATCACATCTTTTTTTCTATTTATTATATTTTGTCTATATTCATATCTCTATTATATTTTCGCTTTTATTATTTAATTTCGAGAATTGAAGTGAATATGCATATATAATATTATTTATCGAAATCGAAAAAAGAAAAAAATAATTGATTAAGTCAAATTTGGATGACTATAAACTCGCCACTGTTTTGAAAATAATTATATATTTAATAATAATTAAAAAAAATAAATAATTGTAGTTGAAATTATGTTCAATTGTGACTACTATATAGCCTACAGAAGGATATCAAAGAATATTTATAATTTTACTGATTTTGTATTACATTATTTTCTTATCAGTGTTGGGTAAAGTACACGAATAATAGATGATGATTCTAAAGATGTATTTATAAATATATGAGTGTATATATAAAATACACAATTAATGTTATTAAAATTTATATAATAAAAAAAATACATTGTATATAATACGCCAATATATTTGCTATGAAGATATATAATTGTAAATCGTATTTATCATTATTCGTAGTAAGGTATATTTAACCCAATACTGATTCCCACCGAATATAGTTTATCTTGTATAATTTTATTTTTGACGTATAAAAATTAATAACTCTTTAGAGAAAACAGTTAAGATCTCTAGACTCTCTAGACTGAATGGAATATGAATACTATAATTGAAATATGGATACTATAATTTTCATGACGAAATAAACAGGGTATCTTCCTATTATGATAATAAAAACATTAGCATTTAATGAAGAATATAACGGATGCAAGATAAAATCATTTAAAATGAAAAAAAAAATATGGAATTTTAGTATCTTTTATTGTATATGTATCATGATCATGCATCACTTCTATATTAGCATTACTGTATAAAGAAACTAAGAAAATAAATAGCAAAATATTTTGTATCAAATCAAAGATATAAAAATAATGTCTTAATAGATGAAGACTAAAAAAGAGTTTCAAGTTATCATACTTGTGTGCATGCAATTTCTCTTTTTTTTTTAATTAATAGGAATGTATATGTATATTAACGTTTATAGCCTTTATGTTTGTTTATGATAGGTCTCAAAGATTTTTTGCTTAAAGTGAAACCAAAGTTGATATATATTATTGTAAAAATTTAGACAAGACTCTTTTCAATCAAATATTTTAGAAACGCAGAATCTATAACCATATAGCTTTAAACATCTTCATTGAAACATTGTGATAATATATCAAAAAGTATATAACACATATGTATTTTAATGTTCAATCAAATAAATTTTCATATAATCAAGAAAACAAATGCATTATAATACAATTATAATATGTTGTACACAACAGACATAAGTATTATCACATAATCATATTTAGACAATTTATGATTATCAACATGAGAATCCTTCATAAGTCATTAACATATCCACTTCATTTATAAACAGTTAATTAACAATTGTATTGCAATTCCATTATCTCAAAATAGGAATCATCAAAATTAAATATCAACATCTAAATACATATGTGGATACTGAATCAATTGCTTTACATTTACATTATGTGAATGATGTCATTGAAATAAGAGTTCATAAACTAGGTAATCAGTGCATTTCTTTATTGATACTCTATAAATGCATAAGACTATCATCAATCATCATATATGTTATATTTATATGAGTACTCTATCATCCATGTAGATGCAGATATTCTATCTCTATAATACATGATTTTTTTTTAATTGTATTTTAAATAATTATGAAATTAAATGTAGAGAGAGAGAGAAAGAAGGATAGAATCCGTAAGATATCGAGAGGAAAGAGAGAAAAATACAGTTTTTCTAATATATGTTTTATGCGAAACACTACATATTGAAGCTGCGAATATTGAAGAGCCGTTTTAGTGCACGCTCGTGCCTCGTTCATGATGTATGCGACGTATTAAGGGCGCCAAGAAGCTCGCCAATCGTGAAGCTGGTCTGGAATCAAAAAGTGTGCGGTATCGTCGACAAAATTATTTTTATAATTAAAAAATCTAAAACTGTATGTATTATAATATTAGTCATACAATAAGAGATTACAACAATTAACATTAATGATTATAATTAAAATGATTTATTATAACATAATTATTAAAAGAATATAAAGTAGCTGGAATCTGAAACTCTTACTTTTGTATTGTTTTCGAGAACATCGATTCGGTTTTATTGTGAATATTAGGTTTGTCACCAGCAGACTGAGATCCACCGTTGGAAATTGGTAGATTAGAATCGGTCGCACCAGCCAGAAGCATCGCCTCGACAGGGGCGAATACAAACACCACACCGTCTACGTGGATGCGATAGTTCTCGGTACCATTCTGGCTCTGATCGTAATAATCGGTGGTATCGGACGGCGATAACGCTGTCGTTATCTCCTGCGAAATCACCGAGGAAGCTTCAGTCGTAGACGATTCCTCGGCGATGGGTAAACACCGAACGCTCGCCCCGAAGGAAACGATGAGCAACACAGTCTTGAATATACGCATGTTGATCGATAACATTGGATCCCCAAACTCTTTTCGATTTCTTTTTTTGTAAATTAAAAAATTATTTTCTATTTAACTTTGATAGTTGGGAACCTGGACCAGCTCCAGAAATTCCAAATCTTTATGCGATCGCCGAATTCGCTAAGTTATTTCCGGCTCGACGAACGTCAACTCGGGACCGGACGACCACTTTTTGCAACTTTTATAATGCGATCGGACAGGACCGGTATCTCTGGAGTGCAACGAGAAGATGTGTTGGAGAACGACGTGTCCGGACAACACGGAGGATGCTCGAAGTGTGACGACCGGGCGATGTCTCGTATACCAGAAGACGATTCCGATCCCCACCTGGGCGATTCGAACCTGAGTGAGCCTTCCTTCGGTCGGTTCTGGAAACGGATCCCTGGAAAAGTTCAAGAACCTCCGCGGAGCTGACAGCGGCCTGCCGCTAACGGCACGTATCGTCACGGCACTGTTGATATGCTATAAATCACTTGTAATTTACACGAAGATTTGAGGAAAGAACCCGATTAGACTCGTACTTTATCATGCTTCTTTGTAATTCAATGGTAAATTGTCATAAAGAATCGATGATTTTTTAAATCTTCTTTTTAAGTTTATGAATTATTATTATATTATCATTATATATATATTATATTTTATTATTATTATTATAAATTTACTTGATATTAAAAAAATAAAACTAACAAGATTGTCATTTTTATTTCCAGTCACTCAAGAATCATTCATCTTGCGACAAATTGTGCATACATTTGATTTGGAGAAGATATGCAGGATCTGAAATAATTTATAATATTCTCCTGTCTCTACTGGAGTTAAAAATTCAAAACCATCCTTGAAAAGAGAAGAAACAAATTCGATAATATCAATACAACATAGTATTCGAATATTGAAACGCGGAAGTGCTGAGGCTGATCCTCATCAACGATGTATCAATCGCGTTCAAGTGTCCCTTACGGCAGTAACCGGTTTCATTCAAGAGAAAAAGGAGCAAGAGGAAAGGAGGCAAGATGATGCCAAAGATAAAAGCGTAATAGTTATAGCACGACGATACAACGTGCAGATATATATATATATATATATATATATATATATATATATATATGTATGTATGTATGTATGTATGTATGTATAAGTATACAGGAGTGTGCGCATCTATATAGCAACCGATCTTTGTAAAGGGCAATGTCCTATCGTGGCCGTTCGCCACGAGTTCGTTTCCCCATCCCACGGCTCTTGGCACCTATTACCGTAACCTTGCCCTTGCTCTCTCTTTCTCTTCCGTCTTGTGCTGGGAATAAACATCGTCGCAGAATCGCCACCGCTTTTGGAAACGACCTTACCAGATCATACATCTTGTACGGCTATCTCTGCCCCTGATTAGTGAGATCGTGTTTCAAGGAGTTTCAGGGTAAGGATTCATTTAATATTAATACTATAGCTACATTATAATTAGAAAAAAAATATAAAGAAGGGAAAAATAGAAATTAGCAACTTTTTGTTTTGCATAAATTACTGATTTGATAGAGATTTAAATGCATGTTGTTATTGTTGTTTAAATATTTTATTCGAAGCCTGATAGAATACATGCAGTGTAACTTTCACGCATACACTGGTTTATATAAAACGACAATTATTTCGCATTTTAGCGCGTTCTAAGCATTAAATTAAGCAAAAAATTCGTTACTCTTTCCTTCTACATAATTCTTACACTAATAAACAAAAGAAAATTAACGAACTTCTTGAGATCGATATATAATATATAATATAGGTCTGATATAATAATTGCTAAATAAAGAGGGAAATAAAGTATTGCACCAAGAGAGATAATCACGATAATAAGTAGCGTATCTCAATATTTAAAAACTATAATTATCGGAACTTTTGAAGCTAAAGAAGAGCACTGGCCGACTCGTCAAACTGACAGATGCCGGATGCGTCGCGATGTCTTCCTGGACCGCAGTTCTCGATACCGTCGCCCAGCAATCTCAGTTCATTCTGTTGTTTATCCTCGGATAATGAAGCCACATCATTTTTATCAGTATTCGATGAAGGTAGCGTGACATCCTCTTTTCGCCGAAGCAACAACTGCTTCTTCAATGACGTTCCCGATTCGGCATCGAGATTCCAAACGTTCTCAACGACATTTCGGGCCCGTCCATCGTCCTCGATCTTGGATTCAAGTATTTTTCTCGCGTCTACAAAGTATGCCATAATAGCCGGTTCTTCGCGACTCTTGGGAAATTCGAAAGCTTTCACATTTTTCGCAGTCCTGTCGAAACCCTCCTGTAACTCGTGCTTATGATTGATTGAAAAGGTCGTCTGAGTATTCGAAATGTTTGCCATTTCTTTACTTTTTCCTGTGTCGTGCACCAAACTTCCTTTATTCGAATGATTTTCATTTATCTGTATAATTTCCACAGAATAAGGCTCCACGCCATGAGTCTCTTCGTTCAAATCTTCGGATTTGATGGATTCTTCTTCTTCCTTCGGCGAGGAAACCAAATGCTTCAACTCGAGAGCCTGTAACGCCAGATCGGCGAGAGCTCCATTGTTACTGGGGATGGCCACGACGAAGAGAATGTTCTCCAGCTTGGCCTGCAGGTTGAATTCACCCTGCTGTCGCTGATTGTATCTCGCCGGAGCAGCGTTGACCTTGAGAAGCGCGAAGAACGTCGTACCGAAGAAGAGTAACATCCGGAATGACATCGCCATCCTCGTGATATGTATATGTATATATGGACTGATATATGCACGTACGGTATATAGACAAGTACGCGAGTGACGAAAGGTAAGTGACGCTGTTCTTCGCTGACCTTCGCCGTATCGCTCTTCGGCAACACGAGCGAAACGAACGGGATCCTTTTCGCAACTGCGACGATCGCGCGAATAGCGGCTCCTCGCCGTGCTTGTGATTCGTCGCGCGAACCGGTACACGGAATCTGTATGATAGGGGGACCCATCTCGCTATTGGATTAAGACCTCACGTGTAAATTGCCGTGGGATCCAGCATGATGAGAAAGAGAGCAAAGCGCATTTAATGTAATATAAACAGATATTCTAAAGTTTAGATAAAAGAATCCTGTAATAAACAATTGGCTCTAGAAGTCGAGAGTCAAAATAATCGGAAGAAAAATTGCAAGCTTCTACGAGATTGAAATTTCTCTCGAAAATTATCTTTTAACAACATATTTTGTACGAATTCATTGCCAGTATTAAAATTCAAAATACAAGTGAAGTAAAAAGAAGTTTACATAGAAAATACAACTTTTAACTATTATAATATATAATTATATAATATATAATATATTTATATTATAATATTTATAATTGTAATAATAAATTGGTAAAAAATTATAATTACATTTATATTATATAATTATATAATTAAACAAAAGAATTTATTTCATCGCGCAAAAGCAAATATGATTGAAACTTGATACATTTCTAAAAGATTTATTTATTACAGTTTCGATCTAGCTTAGCTTCTAGTGATTATGCAATCTAAATTCGGTCGATCGGAAGATTTGTTGTTCCTTGATTGTACTCACGGCAACAAGGAAAACCACGGCCGACTTGCTCGTCGACAACGTCCATTACCATTCGGAATATATCCAGATTTACAACGCTTTTGTGATCGTAGAGCAGGTCTGCTTATCGATGAAGAAGCGACTGTTGCTTCGAATTCTTTATTCTCTTCGCTCGATTGGCTCTTATCGTTATCTGCATTCAATGTCGAGTTCGTGATTCCGTTCGACGAATCAGCATTCGGTATTTCTTCGGTATTCGGTAACGTTGTATTATATTCGGTCGAATTTATATTATCAAGAGACGTTGAGACAGTCGAATTTGGCGACAAAAGAGGCTCGGAAATCTCGGTAATATCGTTTTTCTTTGTGGTAGAACTTGGGGTGGGCCTGTTGCCGCCCGGTTTGACGGTAAAATCGTTATAATCGTAGAAATAATCGTAATCCTGCAAAGATATAATGCGACATTGATAAATAATGAATATTACAACAATATTTATTAATGATCTTTAAAGCAATTTCATTTGTATTATTCAGTAAAGAATGCGAAATTATCAGAATCTATTTTAAGTATAAATTTTACAATAAAATATTACATACGACATAATTACAGACTGAAAAGAGAGAAGCTATCAATAGCAAAAATATATTTTTTTAAATAGATCATAATTTAAAATTTAGTTTATATTTTTATATAAATTATTTCTAAAACAAATTGTAAAAATTATACATTTATATATTTTAATATTTATAGATTATATATATTTATTTTATATTTTTATATAATTTCTAAAATTTCTTTCTAAATTTCAGCACAAAACTATAAAGTAAATTAAGAGAGAAAGTGGAAAAAAAGAAGATAAAAGACTGATATTCTGACAATAGAAATAGATATATCCATCGAAGAGGAGAAAAAATCGCCTGACTTCCTATGGAGGATTAATTTACCGTGTAATCGTCCAGGAGTTCGGAATCGAGCAGCGCGACGACACGCAGGTCCTTGACCGCTATCTCCACGTTCAAATCACCAGTCTGCCTCTGGTTGTAAATAGCTTTTCTCGGTGCGGGAGTCGCGGCGATAAAGCCGCAGGTAGCGATAACAAGGAGGACGAGCAGCGACATGATGATCGTCGTCTTGGCGTGGTCTTACGATAGATACGACTGAAAAATGCTTGACGACGCTGCCTGGAAGCTACGGGGCCTCGTTTTGTCCGATTCTCGGCGGGGAGCCACATCATCCCACAGCCGGTTTATTCATGACGATCGCCGGGGCATGTTGACGCGCGTGGACAAACCGGTACAAAACGTGGACAGCTCGCAAGCGTCTCCCTATCTTCGTCCTCGTCTCCGTCACCTTTTAGCCTTCGCTTCGCCCCGCGATCTTTCAAGTACGATGCCCGGCCGTTGCCCTCTCATGCTACGCATTCTATCTTGACAGCCGGTCTTCGAAGTGTACAACATTCGCAATCGGATCTCTGCCTCGCGTGTATTTTTATCCTCACGTTCACTTCGGTGGTCGTGCTTAAGTGCTTGTACATGCGCGATCTGACTCTCCAACCGAATGATTTTTCGATATCGTCCATACGATATCTTGGCATACGTTCCAGAAATTTATCCTAGCAGGAGATCTGCACCTCTGTAAAATATAAATAATGTAAAAGAATTTTTTTATATATATAGATATATATATATATATATATATATATATATATATGCGGGAAAAATATATAAAAAAAATAAGAGAAAGAATCGCGAGACTTTCACATATCTTTTCATGATTTTATAATTTATATTGTTTATATTGTATGTGTACTTATAATTATCATGATATAAAGATGAAAATGAATTTAGTAATATATATATGTTTACCTTGAATAAAACATGATCTCCTAATTGTTATAGATATATAACGAGATTCAGTGAAAGACCCAGATAGCACCATGTCTAAAATGCACGCATCATTAAGAAATCTTTAAGACATCCTTAAGAAATCTTATGATATGATATCCCAAAGACATCTTGAAAACATCTTAAAGATGTCTTATGGGTGCATTTTGGACATGATGCTACCTGGAGATCATACAACACCACAGAGAAATCTAAAAAAATTAATTTAATTATTATTATATATTTTAATTCCCTTTTCTAGAGAAAGAACTGATATATACATTCAATTCTCTGATACATATATACATAATTTATATTTATTACATATAAATAATATATATATAAATATTATTATAAAAATATAAAAGATCATCTTATTTGAACAAACATAATTAAACTTTCAATTATTTATAAGTAAAACTGAGTATATATATATATATGTGTATATACAGTAAAATGTCATAAAATTACCTCACAATAATACCGCAGCGCCATATTGCATTAAATGTCAAATTAAAGAGGGAGAGAGAAAGAGAGAGCGTATAGCGTATGTGGAAAACGCGCGCATTCGTGACATATGCACTTTCTACACCCTCTCGGTTTCTCATCTTTCCCTCGGCGAAGGCATGTCGATATTTACATGTCGCTTTGAATGTAAAAGATGCATCTCTCTAGTATGAATTCGTTCTTCTTCCGAATCTGCGTTCTGTAAAATCTTACCGAGTAGATTTTGTCAGCCCGCTTGCTGCACCTGCACCCTGCACCCACGATCTGTCGTAATCGGCGATGCAAACACCAGTAATCTGTCACTTGACGTTCCGTAATGACGCCAACGCGAAATGTCGCGCATCGCCGCGTTCGCGGGTAACCGGGGTGCGGATCGTCATCATCATCGGCATCAGGAGCCACGCGAGATTCGATCTGTCAACTGGCTTGCGAGCCCGAGCGCGCGACACAGTTTGACAGTTCGGCGAAACCGATGCGTTCCATTCATCTTCCGTGAAATACGTTCGTAGTTGCACCCGTAGCTATATTTATTGTTTTCGTGACTCCCCCTCCGACCCCCGCAACCCCCTCTCTGCCCCACGTATGTACATCATCGGCGACTCTGATCATGTTACGCGCTGACACGAACGATGCTCCAATTTTTTAAGAAGATTGGTAATTACACGCGTTTATTGCTTTACATCGAGCGAACGATAAGAAAGAGACTTACTTCTTTTCTGTTCTTGTATAACCTCATTGTTCCTCGCTCTGACCCTTTGACATTTACACAGCACGCGGGTTTATGTCTTCCTTTTTTTCCTTTCACTCTCATCTTCCCTCTAGTATTTTATTTCTATCGAAATTAAAATAGGACTTGGAAAAATGATATTTTAACATCAAATTTAAACTTAATTTTGTAATATGTCATAAAACTACTGTCATTTGTATATTTGAAGTCAGAAATTAGTTAAATTATCTTATGTATATATATATATATATATAACTTGAAAATTAATATACGAATTTATTTTCTATTGTAATAAAGTTGTGCACACAATGTTTACAGGACAAAAGGATAAGCTGGGATTGTTAGAAACTTCACCTGCAAAGTCAACGAGCTCAGGAAACTTTCTGACAGATGCATTTGATAGTAACACATCATCCATTCAAACACCCTTGGGTGTATTATGCAGTCTTGAGGAAAAAGAGGAGGAAGAAATTCTCAGTAATGACAGTAAAGAAGCATACACCTTTAGCTCTCGGTTGTCTAAAGCTCTACCAGAAGTACTTATGGACAAGAGTGCCCTTGGTTATTTCATTCAGTTTATGGAAACCAGAAAAAGGATAGCTCTCATAAAGTTCTGGCTAGAAGTGGAATGCTTGTGCAGTGCATCTGGCACGTCCAGTGAAGATACGGAGAAAGTTAGACACTCAAATCAAAAGGAACTGTTAGAAACTTTGCCTAATTCCTTAGATGATAACGAAAACTTTAGTTGCAATGTATTCTCTAATAATGTAGATACTCAAACGAGCAATGAAATACCATGTGATGAGAATAGTGACAACATGACATCCTTGTTAAATGGTATGCCAAAGACTAGTCAAACGATAAGTAAAGCGCAACAATCAAATCATGATTGTAAGAGACACGACATGACAACAACTAGACAAGATGCTTTGAGAATTTACAAGAAATACATTCTCAATGAAACTCTGGGTATAAGTCAAATATCTGAAGAATTAAAACTGGAAATGGAGAAAGCTGTTACACAGGAAAACAATGAGCCTATATTACAGTGCCTATCTGCTGTTCAAAGCATAGTATATGATATATTAGAGAAAGAGTGAGTGAGAGACACATACATTCATTAATATATAACATTATCATGCTATGTAAATAATTAATTTATGCATCTAAACATTTTATTTAACAGATATATTAACGATTTTCTACGAAGCCAATTTCACTGTAAACATCAAATTGATGTGCTCACCAGCGGTAATGTACAGTTAGCAGATATATTGTATAATGAGACAGCATTCTTTTACTTCATGGAGGTTTGTATCTTTTTACCAATTATTACTTTTATAGCAAAAATTTCAGTTAAAAATATTTTCATGTTTTTCATTTTATATAGTTCATGGAACTTGAGAATAAGCGAGAATTGTTAGATTTTTGGATGTCAACTATAAGTTACAAACAAAATCTCTTGGAGAAGCAAGGTGCAATCGATCCCGAAGAAGCACAGGCCGATGCCGTTATTATTTATGAGAAGTAATACCCTAAACCTATATATAGAAAATACATTAATTGTAAAGCTATATAAAAAACATTTAAAAGAGAAAACAAAAAAATCGTTATGTATATTACTTATTTTTTGCAGGTATTTTAGTTTACAAGCGACCATGCCTCTCGGGTTTAGCGATAAAATTCGCTTCCACGTAGAACAGAACATTTGTTGCGAGGGCGAGGGAGGTACACAGCCCGATTGTTTTGATAAACCCAGTAAAATTGTATATAACTTCCTCAATAAGGTACATCACACACTTATCACACAAATTTACTTACTACACATTCATATTTGTTACATAAGTTCTTCTTATTAAAAGTAATCCAATGAAAAGCCAGTATGGCGTTACATTTTCTCTTTTTAGCATTATCTGCCGGTGTTCTTATCTTCACAACTGTATTATAAATACTTATCGGAGCTAATCAGCACGATTCAGAGCAGCCCGTGTCCGAGTTTACATTCCAAGATAAGGAGAACAGGTATCAACTGATAAGTTCAATAATATAATAACAATTCTTGTAAAATATTATGAAAAATCCTGTATTTTTTAATAAATAATATTTTGATATAATATATAAATAAAATTTTATTAAGATATAAATATATAAATAATATATAAATAAGAAATATAATATAATATAATATAAATAAGATTTAATATATTTTCAAAATGTCTACAGGTTCAGATTGTAGTAGTGAAGTGAGCTCTGTGTGTACTAGTATGCCAAGTACTTCTCAAGCAGGAAACCATGGCAGTAAATTATGTAATAATAAAAAGAACATTAACAGTCACCTGAATATCGATACCAGGCAACTTTATGATCCAGATTCCTTATGGCGACGTAATAAATATCGGTATTTTGACATGGATGCATTTTTATATCAACTCTAATTTATAACTCATAAAATAATTAATATACTTTCCAGTTTAAGCATTGGTTACGTTGACAATTTAGGCAGGTTTGTTACCGAAATAGAGCCAGATCCTCATAGAAAATATGGTAAGTAGAAATAAAAATTTTTTAAATATTCAATCAACACATACATATATAAAATTGTATAAAATTACGTATGCAAATTTCAGAATCTCGTCTAACTCGAGTTGTAAAACGATTTGTAAATATAGAACAAGATAAGGTAAATCTTTTATATTTGCATTTTTTATTATTTAAATATTAATTATTTATTATTAAAATAATTTGCATGCTGATAGCAATAATTATTTATTCATATATTATGTACTATAATTTAATTAATTATTTGGCAGGCTAAAGAAGATTTAGCATGGAGAATTGCTGAGATGATCATTCGTGAAATTACGTCTTTGACACTTGGAGCTTCGAATCTTCCCTCTTGATGGTAAATTTGACATGACGAATTTGAGGCTTAAGTTTTTTTTAAGTATAAAATATTTTATAGTATGTATAAATATCTTGTCTCTTTGTTTTAAATGTTAGTGAAATAATGCTGCAAATTTTGCCAAAGTGCCAAACAGATCAATATAAATAAAAAAATTTTAATTAAACGTTTTTTAATATATTTTAAAAAGGAAGTACAGATAATATGTAGAAAAAAATGTCTTTTTTTATATTTCTGTTTTATACTTTTATATTTCAATATTATTAGCAAATATATTTAGTATAATTAGCAAAACAAATTTACAATCGATAATTTTACTTGAATTTTTTATTAATGTAAATAACTTTTTATAAGTGAAATATATATACATTACACAAATTCATTACATATAAAAAATTTAGAAAGATCTTATAAGCAGCATTATTTCAAATTGTCATGACTATTAAGAATTCTCCTAATTTATTATAAAATACTCGCTAAGCAGAGAACAATAATATGGAATATAAACAATTTATTTATGATTCTAAATTTTTTTTGTTGATAATTATGATTTAACTTAAAGTGTGAAAATCTCATAATTTATGGCTATCAAAGGAACTTTTTTGAAAATAATTTCAAGATACATTAAAATTTATGCATTATGAAATAATTGATAATATTTATTTCCTAATCTTTGATTATATTTAAAAAATTTTATTAACTATTTTAGTGATTTCTAGTTATTTTGGATTTGTATATACAACTTGCTAATATCGCATTAGTGTTTTCGCTTCTAATGAGATGGCTAATATAAAAATTGACAAATATTCTTAAAATATAAGATTTTGTATTTTCTTTTTATTGCCAATTTATATAATGATACATTGATGTCAAACATGATAATAATATATATGTATATACAATGTATGACCGCTGTTGATCGTGATATTATGATATAGAAAAAGATATATTTTAACACAGTATTTAGCATATATATAATATTAAGTACAAAATGTTATTAATAATGAAATCCTTATTATATACATATACTCTATTTCTATTTTGTTATATATTTTCATTTATAATACCATACACAAATGCATAAAAAAATAGTATTAGCACTTTTTTATGAAAAATAATTGAACAATTCATTGTACATTGCAGCTGTATCAAAAATTCGATCTTTTTTAAAAAATTTGTAAATTATATAAATTTTCTCTTTATTCCTATATTTCTGTTTCATTATTTTAAGAAAAACTCGATTCTTTGTAAATAATAAGCAAATAATATTAAATTTATGTTCACATTTTAATGTTTATATTATATTAAATGTAATAGATATAAAAAAATTATATTTTCTATAAAATTTCTTTGTAATATATTAAAACTATATTTTTATTCTACAATAACTTTTATATCACAAGACTTTCTAAAAAATTTTGTTACCCTTATCGAGACTTTAATTTTTTGAGATTTTAAAAGAGTTTCATACACATTAAATTTGACTTTACGATATGTGTACTTTTTAATCATTTTATATTAAAATTATTTTCTCTAACAATAGAGTAGTATATATATGTGTATATATCTATATATATATATATCTATTTCTAAGATTGGCAGTAAAAAAATTATCACAGAGACGAAGATCCGTTTATGCTGATATGCGGTACGTTCTGTTTGTATTCTCGTCGTGGATTCAATAGTGGAGATGATTCGGAAAAATGAGTACTTCTTTTATCAATCGCATTTAAATGTATATTGGCACTCAACTTGAAATCTTGACAACATTCAAACCGCAACTTTTCTCTTCTAGTCCATGATTGATAAACGATTGCATTAAAGAATGCTTGAAGAGGATTTGTTACAGCCTGTCAAGTAAAAATTTCTTTATCACTTTTCTAAATTTACAGTATATACACATATAATTAGAATTACATCCAAACATACCATTATATACCATAAAGTGATAATCGCTTTAATTGGCAACTTAAACCATAAAGTCCATAATAATATTCCATTGATTAAATTTGGTATCCAGCATACATAATAGACTAAATTAATGAGAGCAAATTTTAATCTAACTGTTTGTATTAATCTTCGCTCCCTTCCAGTCATCTGAGCCATGCTATGTAAAACTGCTGTTTCAAGATCTCGAGTTGATGCGACGTACAAAATAGGATTTGCAATCATGACTATTGCCAATAGTACATATGTAGCACAATAGTTTGGAAGAATACGCAATACGGCACTGGATAATGATGTCAAATTGTGACAACTGCAAGATAACTTGTACTTATTATAATTACTTTAAATGTGTATACGAAGATAATTGTGATACTTGTAAAAATCTAACTTTGCATCTGGAATGTATAAGATGATCAGTCCAAATGAGGTAAGAATGGCTGGAAGTACCCAAGCTAAAACATGATAATAAATAGAATGTCCATTTTTATCGCCTAACAATAACTTCATGTCCACTGCATAACATAATGTCCATATCCAAGTAGCCATGTAGAAATATTGTATCCATGCCTATAAGCAACAATTCTTCTCGCAAAGTTCTACATGTACTTGTATCAAACATAAAAGTATCAACATTACCGATGATAAAGCACAAAAGATAACACTCGACATATCGGTTTCCAATGGCATGATAGATTTGAAATTCTTCCACAATGCCGACCTCACAAAAACACCTGATCAAGTATGGAACAATCAGATAAGACATATCATGTATCTATCACACTGTCATATTCTCTGACAAAAATTAACGAAATCAAATTGCAACAAGGTGTAGAAATTTATATAATATAAACTAAGTTATTGGCATAATCAAATTGTGATAAACTAGACCTAAAGATGCTAAAAGATCAGCAACAGCGAGCCATACAATAATATCTCGCCCTCTAGAGAAGCTTCTCCATCGTTGAGAAATATTTAAATCTTCTCGGGGTAATATCTGCAAAAAATGTTTATACTATACTATATAATTTTATATTATATATTATATTATTATATAATTATTACATATTATTATATAAATTTTATATTATATTAATCACTTAAAATAATATAAAAAGGCATATAAGGGCTAATGCAGATGGAACCCGTGATTAAAAATTAAAAGGAAGAAAAACACTTGTTCTTCGATGAAATGTTTATTGACGTTTCGGCACCAATTCGATTTTTTATATTAAATATATATTATTTCTAATTAGAGAATGCTTTTTAATTCTGTATATAATACAAGATAATATATATTTTTTAAAAATATTGTTGTTCTATACAATATAATATTGTAGTCATATAATATTGTAAAAATGGTACAAAAAGAAATCGATAAGATGTTTAGCTGTCCTTTACAGATTATTATTAAATTTACCTGGTAAATCGCGCCTATCATTCCCATTGTCGATGAAATCATACACACTATATTGTATGCGTCCGTATTAAATTCTTGCATTACTGCTATGGCCTGATCCGTTCTGTTTGTATGATGACAACAAAAGGTCTGTAATGTTGGATCGGCCATTCTTTGATATTATCCAATTTTATATCACAATTGAATCAAAAAAGGAATGTTTTCCAAAAACGTACTTAACCTAAAAGCATCTTTGTTTATCTCTGCAAGTGCCATCTTTTTCTTCGCTGTATGGCTAGAAAAAAAGAACTAGGCTATAGCTTCCTAGGGAATTAAAGTCACTAGATAAACAAAATACCGCAATCCATAAAGAACACACTTTTGCATAGGCGCATAAGCGTAAAGATGAAGCGGGGAGCACACACTTTTAGCGCATAAGCATATGCAAAAGTGAGAAATTCGATAGGTTGAATTTCTTATGCACGCATTTATAGACCAATCAAGATTATTATGCTTACGCTTATGCGCCTTATTGAATAAAATAAGTTATGAATATAATTTGAAATTTTTAACATACTCGTTATATATATATATATATTTATATATATATATATATATATAACAAGTATGTTAAAAGTTTCAAATTAAATATTGTGAAAAATTCTTTCCCTATATTATATGTACCATTTTTGAAAGTTTATGAATAATTTTATAAAGACTTTCTCTCTTTTTCTTTTCCTCATTAGAGAAAAAGAAAAAAATATATATAGTGAAAATATATATATATATATATATATATATATATATATATATATAAAATTATTTATAAACTTTCAAAAATTTTCCTCAACAGTTCCTAAAAAAAAAAAAAAATAAATAAATACATAAAAATAAAAAAAACTAAATTATTTTATATATGAAAATATTCATCATTCATCGTAATTATTTTAATTAACAAAGTCGGTTATTTTCTACATCTATCTATATTTGCAAAAATATTATAAATTAAAAAGACGATTAACGATCGTATATTATTTAAATCCGAGTTTATTATCTGCATATAAGATGACATTTGACCGGTCGACTCATTATTATTGCGAGATGTGTTAGACGTCATGTGAGACGTTATCTTCCACATGTTGACGTGGTCGCTGCTGGAGATCTGTTTGCACAATTATATCCTGTCTGATATATATTACATGCCCTTTCGTGACACAATCACTTCATTGCTGTTCATTGCCTCTGCGAATTACGTGCCTGAATTCGTAAGAGAAAGTTAGGATCTGATTCTACTTTAATTCAAAAAGATAGATTTGTGTGAGAACTTCTCTACATTTTGTCCAGCTCTAATAACGCATGAAAATGTCGACTAATAAATTAGGTAAGTTTATATTTCGTACAAAACTGATAAAATAAAGGTGAAGGCAATGAATTAATTTTTAATAAGGTTTGCTTCATCTACATTTTATTATTTTATTCTGTGTTTTTGTTAATATAATGTTATCAACAGATTTTGGATCAATTATTTTTCATCTAGATATATAAATAAATCATATTTTTGCCACCCTGAATTATCTTCATAATTTTCTGTTACATTGTATGTAACAGAATGTTAACATCTGTTACATGTTATGTAATTACATAATTATATATGTGAAAATTACATAAATTTATTTATACAAATAGTAGAAATATAAATTTTTACCTGTTTTTTTTTAAATGTATATATAGATATTTTATAATTTTTTCAATTTTTTAAATTTAAATTATTCTTTCTTGCATTTTTATGTCATAATTTGTAAATAATTATATGATAGAAAAATTTTTATAAATTTTATTAAATTTTCAGCTCTTCTAAGTGTATCTGATAAGACTGGTTTATTGCCATTGGCAAAAAAACTGCATGAGTTTGGATTAACATTGATTGCTTCTGGAGGTACTGCACAGGCATTGAGAAATGCTAATCTACCTGTAAAAGATGTTTCTGAGGTTACTGGAGCACCTGAAATGCTTAGTGGGCGTGTGAAAACTCTTCATCCTGCTATTCATGCTGGTAAAAAAATTAATTTCTTTTATTAAAGTGTTATTTGAAGATTTATCTGACAAATATATTTAATATATACATAAATATTTAATATATAATTATAATAAATCAATATTTACAAGTTTAACATTCTTATTTGTACATTTATAGGTATTCTTGCTAGACTGACCGATTCTGATGCTCAAGATCTTCAGAAACAAAATTATGATCTTATTCAAGTAGTAGTTTGCAATCTATATCCTTTTGTAAATACTATTTCGAAAGAGAATGTGACAGTTGAAGATGCAATAGAAAACATAGATATTGGAGGTGTAACTTTGTTGCGTGCTGCTGCCAAAAACCATACAAGGGTAACAGTAATTTGTGACCCCAATGATTATGAAAAGGTTATTAATGAGATGGATAAAACTGAAGATAAAGATACTTCTTTACAGACTAGGTGAGCTTTCGTGATAATATAAATTATTATTATTAATTAATATAAATAATTAAATTTGTAACATTTTTATACAACAATGCAAATTACCATATAAATTTGTATATCTTATAGATTATTATATTGAGATTATTATTTAACATTTTTATAACTTCTAGGCAAACTTTAGCTTTAAAAGCATTTACTCATACCGCAGAGTATGACAACGCTATCTCAGATTACTTCCGCAAGCAATATAGCTCTGGACTTTCTCAACTCACTCTCCGTTATGGCATGAATCCGCATCAAAAACCTGCACAGATATTTACTACTTTAGAAAAATTGCCATTGACTATAGTGAACGGATCACCAGGTTTCATCAATCTATGTGATGCATTGAATGGTTATCAGTTGGTGAAGGAATTGAAGTCTGCGCTAAATTTGCCAGCGGCAACTTCTTTCAAACATGTTAGTCCGGCTGGCGCTGCGGTTGGTGTTCCTTTGGATAATGTGCAGGCGAAGCTGTGCCAAGTGGAGGATCTATATCATCAACTCACTCCTCTAGCGACTGCCTACGCTCGTGCGCGAGGCGCCGATCGCATGTCCAGTTTCGGCGATTTTATTGCATTGTCCGACCCGTGTGACGTTATAACAGCAAAAATTATATTGAGAGAAGTATCAGATGGTATTATTGCTCCAGGCTATTCGGAGGAAGCTCTTGAGATATTAAAGAAGAAGAAGAATGGTGGATATAATATACTTCAAATTGATCCTTCTTATGAACCATCGGCATTGGAACGTAAAACTCTGTATGGTTTGGTCATGGAACAAAAACGTAACGATGCTATTATTAACAAGTCGACATTTAAGAATGTTGTAACGACAAAATCGAAGGTTTTGTCGGAAGATGCTATCCGCGATCTAATCGTAGCTACTATTACTGTCAAATATACGCAAAGCAATTCTGTCTGTTATGCGAAAGAGGGACAAGTGATAGGCACTGGTGCAGGACAACAATCTAGAATTCATTGCACTAGGCTTGCTGGAGACAAGGCCGATAATTGGTTCGTTATATTCTTTTATATAATTGTATATGTATGCAGAAAAAATATGAATATAGTATATTTTTTAATTTATATATTTTTAAATATACTTTCTTTTACACACACAGGTGGCTTCGTCAGCATCCGAAAGTGATAGGAATGAAATTCAAAAAAGGCGTAAAGAGAGCGGAAATTTCCAATGCTATTGACAATTATGTTAATGGATCCATAGGAAAAGATATGGATGAAGCTACATGGGCCGCCATGTACGAAGAGATACCTGAAAAACTAACGGAAAGCGATAAAACTGAGTGGATTAGAAAATTGAATAATGTCGTTTTGAGTAGCGATGCTTTTTTTCCATTCAGAGACAATATTGATAGAGCTAGACTCGTATGTATCATTTATATTTATGTGATATTTCTGTGATATAATTATTTAAATAATTTAAATTGTATCATAAATTGCTTGACTGATTTGTTCTCGTAGATATAAACATTTATATGTATATTGCTTTAATGATCTTATTTTTATTACAGAGTGGCGTCAAGTATATCGCAAGTCCTGCTGGCTCTACAAATGATTCAGCAGTAATAGAAGCTTGCAATGATCATGAAATAGTGCTGGTTCACACTGGTTTCCGTTTGTTCCATCATTAGATCTGGAGTACAAATTAACACTGTTGCTACTTTTATATGATATATTTCAAAAAGAAGATTTCTTTCTATTATAATGTTCCGATATATGAAAAATACTATAAAATATTTTTGTACTTTTTTACTTTTAATATCAAACTTTATATAGTATACGTTATATATTATTCATAAACGTTTATACAAACTGCAGATATACATGCATTTATTATATCAGTAACTTATCAAATTTATCCCATATGTTTGAACATTTTATATCTTTATTTCGATAAAAAATATAGTTTATATATATCATATATTTTAGATAGAAACAAATTGATGAACAACGAATTTTGCAAATTATTAATTCTATCAGTTAATGTAAAAATAGATTTTTATAATTTTTTTTATGTTCTTTGAATAAATTATAAAATGAGAACGATATTTGTACGTGTTTTATATATATGTATATAAATTTACAATATTTAATAAATATTTTGATTAAAATAATTTAAAGTAGAGACTTGTTGATACTATTGCAAAAGTATCAAAATAAATTAATCTAAAAAATACTGACTCTTATCACTGAATAATATAAAAAAACAATAATTTTTATAATATATTTTTAGTAACATAAAAATTATTTTTTATATTCAGTGATAAAATTTAGTATTTTTTTTAAATTATCAATTTATGTATTACTTTTGCAATAGTATTAAAAAGTTCCTATTCAGTAGCCAATCAATTCTTTGGACAAGTATCAAAGAACGATTCCTTTATGAATATCTATTTTTCTCATCTATGTCGATCATATTTAATGATTATAACCGGTGTCCGCCAACGTTTTTATTTTTATACAAATTTATCATAATAACAAAGTTAAATATTGTTAATAATAAATCAAATAACCATGGACGAAAGTGACAACGCTCAAATAGTTGTTAGTGAAATATATGTGCAAAACTATTTACATATATAAGAAAAACTAAGTTTATGAAAATTACATATTGCAATATTTATTGTAACTTTTGAATGCAAACCTTAATAAATATTAACTTCAAGTTAATTATTTAAAATAAAATTTAAAACACTAAACTTTAAATTATTTTAATCAAAATATTATTTAATGAATATTGTAAATTCATTTAATGTAACCTCTCTGCATCAATCTATATTTACAGATTTGTGTCGTTATATATTTTTATATTAAAATTTTGAGTTTTTATGGAACAATTAATGATAAGAAAAAAACTAAAAAAATTTGAAAAGTTTAAATCTTACTAAGTAATAATAATTTGTGTCTCTGTAATTTGCAGGTTATAGCAGATGATGTTTGTAGGAAAGCAGGTATCGCAACAACCTGGATCAATAGTAATAGATTTGGAATTCATGCATACAAACATGTAGATAAGTTTTCACAAGGTTAGAAGAATTTTATATATTTCTAACTATATAAACAAGAATTATATACTATATACGTTTATTGTTTTCTTATACATTTTTGTTTCAGATACTAAAAGTCAGTTTGCACCTTGTGAAGCCAAAGTGCATTTTCTTCGGCCAGAAATTATATTATTTTCACCTCTTTTACGTAAATTAGTTAATGAAAGCAATGGTGTTTTTCTGTCAGTACAAAATCTTAAATCTTTTTCTTCTGGTGACATTAGACCAGAACTTATTAAACACAGTAAACAATATAGATCTATATTGAGAGCTTGTGTTGAAAATCTACAAGAGATATTACCAAAAGAGCCATTATCAGAAGAAAAAACAATGTTGGAAAATTTTCTCACTATATTTTATCAGGTGGAATGCATCTGGCATTTGACAGAAATTCTCTATGTGGATGCTGCACCAGGTAAATTGAGATACAAATATATATGTATATGAAATATAATTATAAATTCTTGCTTAGAAAATAATATTTGCCTTAAATATATTGCATTTTTTTAATTGATTGTATCATGTGTTTAGGTGATGTTGTTCTACCACAATTATTAGATTGGATCAGTTTTCATTTTCCATCAAGGGAGCTAATAGCACAAAAAATCTTGTCGAAAACAAATGTTGGTGCTGATTTAGAAAATTCGAATTATTGGGAAGTTGTGATGGGTTGTGCATTTCATGGAAAATTAAATTTAGTTTGCCGTCTTTTAGCTTTGCATAGCAAAGCAGATCATTCAGCGTTTATTACTGCAGACAATATTATCAGAACAATGCCAGTATACAATGTATATGGTGGATATTCCGTAAATGAATTTATTATACGGTGGAAACACTGGCAAATGGATCTCTGCTCCAATCTAGAAACTAATTACTTTGTTATAGATAGTAATCTGGAGATGCTCATGAAGGTTGGTGAAATATATTATATTAACATATTTTTTTTTTTATTTTACTGCAACAAATTTTGTTACTACAGTTAATAGCAGGAGATGAATCAGTATTGTGGGAACATTCCATGTATACAGAAGCATGGTATGAATTATTGGCAGCAAAATTATTTTATTCGGCTCCTTGTTGCAAACAATTGGAACTTTCACGCTATGCAAACAGTGTTGCTGAGAGATGGCAAGCTAACAGACACTTGGATCGTGTAATTCTTGCTTTAATAGAAAATGATTTGTATCAAGTTATCAAAGAGATACAATATATGAGTGATAACGGCTGGTTTGCGGCTCATCTAATGGATTTGTTGTACAAATGTGGAAAATTAAATATTTTAAGCAAAGATAAGACTAAGTAAGTATGCGAGATAAATCATTGGGACGACGAACTGAAATATTTATTCGGAATTTTTTACAGTGTGACTGCGCAGCTTCATGAATCTCTTATATTAGAGTATGGCACTACATTAATGAGTCATCACTCGTTGTGGCAATGTGGCGCGAGTTACTTGATACACTGTCTGAAGCAAGGTTTGGGCAGATTAGAGATTCTGTTGCAATCGTTACCGACAGGCACAGAAGCGAGAATCAATAAGATTATCGATGTCGCGCGGGACAATAATATGCCGCACGTTGGTAAAATTCAGTTTTAATCTTTTCCTTGACTTTAAATAATATCTATAATAATTCAGAAATGTTTTAGTTGCTAGTATATGCAAGATTCAAGGGATGAAGAGCATAAGACAAGGAAGATTGGGCAATGCTCTCATGTGGGCACTTAAAGCACACGATGGCAATTTCACTACATATATCGCGGATCAGTTTTTAAAACATTATGCGGAACACGGAGAATTAGAATGCCGCGATTTGCTGGAAAATTTGGGTTCTTGCATGTTGGCCAGTGATAGACTCACATTTTTAGGTAAAGAACTATAAATAGGAAACTGAAAATAATTCATAGAAATTATAATTTCTACATAATTTTAACAAGTTTTTTAAATTTTTTATACTATTTTTATTTTTATATAATATATATTATATATTATATAAAATTATATATTTATAGAATTATATATAAATTATTTGTAACCAAATATATTGTATAAGTATAATAACTAATATAATTAATTTTTTTTACTACATTTAGGAAAATATTGTGAATTTCATCATATGTATGGAATGGGCGAATTTCGAGAAGCAGCAAGTTTATTAGTATCCCTTCTGGTTTCGAATTTGACACCAAAATAGTAAGTTGTAGTATTCATATTAAGAATATTTACAATTACATGGATTGTAATTTTCTTTTTTTCCCTCAGTTTTTGGTCTATTCTACTCACAGATGCTATACCGCTATTAGAAGCAGAAGATGTAATATTTTCGTCCAATGACTGTTACGAATTGTTACGCTGTGTGGAAGCTCACGGTGATGATCCGAAATTTCAAGACAAAGTTTCCATATTTCGAATAGGCGTTGCACGAAATCTGGCCCGATCTTTAAGCTTAGAAGGTTGCCAGGCTGAACATTGACATTATTCATTGCTGTTCATTATTCTCTGTAATGTAAAAAAATGTTATCAGTATCTTTTTCTAATTAATCTTATATATATAATTACATTTATACAAATATAAAACAATAACTTAAACATTATGGAAATAATTCTTAAGAAATAATATTTTATTTGTTGTATGACAAGTTAATTGAACGCATTAATAACGTAAAAGATTTTAGAATTCCGAATTGCTTAGCTAGCAATCAAAAGTTATGTCCAAAGAAGCTTTTACAACAAATAAAATATTAAATATATAATTGAAAATACAATTTTTCGTTATTTTTATCCTATAACATTTTAATAATAAATTACACATCTGATTTCATAAATGTTTTAAATTATTTAATTGATCAATCAAAACAAAGAAATTTGTATTTCTTTTAACTTTTAGATATAAACATCATTTGTAGTGCAGTCTCTTTATATATAAAACTTTATATGTAAACTAAAAATTGTTAATTAAACTTCTTTTTTTTCTTTCTCTTTAATTTCTATAATTTATATATATTATATATAGTATATTTATTTATTATAATGTAATACATATATATATATTTTATTATATATATATTTTTATTATATATATATATATATATTTATTTTATTTTATATTCTATTCTTTCTCAACTATAAAAAAACCCGCCATTTAATTCTGCTACGTAGTAAGAATGCTTGACTGTGATTGGTCGATAAATGTTATGATGATTATGGCACCTTTACGCGTAGATTCATTCAAAATACCGAATGCATGGTGCATGCTTGATTGTTTACATTCTCTCTTTCGTTTTGCACCAAGTGTTACATATCTAATTTTACATATCTAAAATCTAATTTATTTTATTCAGGTGAGAAAAGAGTGCAAGTAAAAAGGACCATATTTATTCTTCAGTCTATTTGTGCTTCTACTTTTGTTTGTCTCATTTGATGTCTTGATAATGTGTCCTTTTTTATTTTCTATAAGAACTTATTGTTATAATTGAATGTCACTATATATTTATAAGTGTTAGACGCATCAGTTTTATTGCAGAAATCAGGCGACATGTTTTCTATAACTTTGGTAAATATCGATAGTTATCAAGCACCTCCGATACCGGAACTTGATACGACATTCTCCGAATTTCGTGGTTCAGAAATAAGGAAGGTGCCGATAATTAGGATATTCGGATCAACTGTCACAGGCAAGAACAAAATATAAAATCAATAATTTGGTTTACCTCTCGATAAATAAAACATTTTACATTATTGAAAGACTTTACTAAAGTTTAAGGATTTTTAGGTAAAAAGACATGTTTACACATTCACGGTGTCTTTCCATATATGTATGTACCATGCACTGTCCAGGAGAATACAGATAGTTATGCTTATCAACTAGCTGCATCAATTGATTCTGCCTTGAATACATCGTTCGGTTCTACATCATCCAGCAATCAACATGTATACAAAATTCAACGAGTATCAGGAATGTAAGAACATTTTTTATTAGAAGTTAATAGATTGAGCTTCTACTAATTATTTGTAGTAATATCTTTTTTATGACAATTACATTTATATTTTTCTACACATTTATTAATTATGATAATATTGCTTTACAGACCTTTTTATGGTTATCATGAAAAAGAACATTTATTTTTTAAGATATATTTTTATAATCCAGCTATAATTAAAAGAACAGCAGATTTGCTACAGGTAACAGTGCTTTTCTATACAAAATATAATTTTATATACCTCTTATAGAAAGAATATATCAAGACAAACATATTTTTTTCAGAATGGTGCTATTCTCAATCAAACTTTTCAACCATATGAAGCACATATTCCCTATATTTTACAATTTATGATGGATTACGATCTCTATGGCATGAATTTGATAAATTTGAACAGTATAAAATATAGATGCTCTTTGCAAAGACATACAATTGAAGAAGACAGTCAAAACAAATCTTCAATGGATTTGATAAACTCACAAATGTACCTGCCAACATCTATAATGAGACAAAGTATGTGCGAATTGGAAGTGGATGCACATGCTTCAGATATTCTAAATAGACAAAATATTACTGAAAAATTGGAATTGAATCCTGGTCTTGCCGCAATCTGGGATGAAGAGAAAGCTAGGAGAGCTGCAGCTGATTTAGAAAATACAAAATCTCAATTATTATATCCTAAAACTCCTAGTAAAATTATCCTTCCTCCAACAAGCAGTGATATTTATCAAATGAGTCAATTATTGAAGAGACTGAATACTATATCACAGGTATTCCATTTTATTATTCCATTGTATTAATTATCTAATGTATGTTTTGTACATGTATATATATATTTATGTATAATTTTAATTTATTTATTCCAGACTAATGAAACAATTATTTCAAATACAACTGTATCTTCATATCCTATCGAAGTAGCAGATGATGAAAATGTCCTAAATGCATCTTGTATTATAAATCACAATGAATCTTTTTCCTGCGAAGAAAATAGTGAGAAAACATCTAATAATTATAAATTTCTGCAAGTAGTCTCATCAGCATCTTTAGAAGCAAATCAAAGTCAAAGTAATGTAACAGATATGAGTATTTGTAAGTACCATATTATTCACTATTATATGTGTTCATTCTGTTTTAAATCTGAATGAAATATTTTTGTTAAAGTAATTATGTAAAATATGTAACTTATTGCTTTGTGTGTAGTGGATGTAGATGATATACAATTAGTAGAAATGTTGGCTGACTTGGCGGAAGAAAATGAAGTCAAAAGTAATGTAGATGATGATAGCGTTCTAGGGTCTCAGTACTCTACCTCTAGCCAACCAGTTAAAAATGATGATCCAGAGGAAGAGGAAATTGAGGATTTAAATATTACAAGTTTAGACTTAGATGATCTAAATTCTTGGGAATCAATGCAAAAGAGATCGAGTCAGCATAGCAATATTGTGGAAGTTACAAATAATAAGGAGAATACTGAATCAAATGATATAGATGTTACTGGAGAAAGTTGTAGAGATGTTACGCTCACGAATTTTCCCCAACTTGATGGAACTGATGATCTATGTGGAAATATGTTGGACCATGAAAGAGAGAATGATTGCAGTAATATAAATATGATATTTAAAGACAATACAACAACATATTGTACTACAGTTCAGTGCCTTCCTGAAGATAATAAACATGTTGCACCTGTTATTAATATAAAAAAAGATTATGCAATGTGTAATTCACACAGAAATTTATATCTAGTAGATATTATTAAGTATATTGCAAATAATTCTGATAGATATTTAAAGAAAAAATTATACAACTTTTTAAACAGATATTATTTTCATATATTTGTGAAAACTAGCAAGAATTTGCAGATTTTAATGCATTCACAAATTGACGGTGCTATCATAAGAAAAACGCTTTATTTAGAAAATATTGAAAGAAGAATTGTCTATAATAAGGAAATAGAGAAAAAATTGTGTGTTACACAATATCAATTACAGTCAGACCATCGAGATTTAGATGTTTATGATATAGATGAGATAGGAACATTTGGGTGTTTAGAACACATTAACCAATATTATATAGCAGGCTATGAGAAAGATAAATGTAATTATAAGCAAGAGTCAAACTCATACATTCAACAAAACATTTTTAATATCAATCATAAGCTGGATACTGTCTCAACGAAATTTATAATATCGAATATTGATGGAGCCACAGCTACTGACTCTAGCGATTCTGAACCTGAAGTTGATGTTACGATTGACAGACAAGAGGAATGTATATGTGTTTTTAAATCTGGAAAAAAGAGTGTGTCGCAAAACATGGTTCAGATCACTCCGAAGAAAAGAAAGCGCGAAGTCAAAGCTGAAGATCACGAATCACCTAGTAAACGAAAAAGTATCGTTAAAACACCAAAAAGAAAATATAATTCTCCAAGCAAAGTGTCCCGAAGTCCACAATTGTCAGGTAACTACTCGCCTCTTGATATTGTTATCACATCTCCGAAAACTAGTAGAAGTCCTATACGACAATGCAATTCTTCGAAAAGAAAACAATATCTACCGATATCCGATGTTCCTTCTACTTCTACTACACCAAAACGTAAGACACGTTCGTTACGTGTGAATTTACTTTGTGAAAAACGCCTAACAAATCTTTCAAATATAGATTCAGGTAATTTGAGTAATTTATTTATAAGAATTTATTTGCAGAAATAGTGTACTAAATGCTTTAGACTTAATTTATTTTTCTTTTTCTTTTTTCAGAAAATACTGTCGACAGTGATAAGAAAGATCAAGAAAAGTTAATAGTTAATGAAACAGATATTCTGTAAGATTTTTATATTACACATAATTTAAAAATATTTATAAGTAGGAAATAATATTTATTGTATATTTATAGTGAAAATTGTACAAGTATTATAAACATTACTAAAGTAACAACAGTTGACGAATCAATAAGAGACGAACAAAGAATGAAAAATAGTGAAAATTTGTTAGTTAAAAAAACCAAAGAGATTCGTAAGAAATTATCTTTTTTAAATGATGATGAAATGGAAAGTACTCTTGTAGAATCGGATCATCACGCGAGCCGATCTGAAAACTTGATTGAGCATTCTGTTGACCAAGTACGTGAAGATCCAATTGCAATTTCTTTCAATAATGAAAACAGTGACAATAGTGTTTTCAACAGTCAACAGACAGAGAAAAGTAATAATGATACGTCACCCGAGAGAAACTACGCGTCAGGCATACGTAATTCGGCCAAAACATCTTTGACACTTCATGATATTATTCCTGAAACTGATCTTGATGAAGATGAAGACGAAGTATGTAATACAACTTTCACCCAACATGTCAACGAAAAACTAGAGAATGACAGTCAATGTTTGTCATTGGAGAGAAATATTCATCAATCACGAAGAAATGCATTAATTACGATTACTACAAAATATAAACCTCCTAGTACTGAAAGGATTTTAGAAAGTATGACATTATATGGTATTCCAAGGTGTAGATGGCAAAAGCCATTTTTCGGTAACAAAGTTGATTTCTCGAAGCAAAAGGAATCCTCAAACATGAATTCTCTGCGCTTTGACGTACCTACATTTAAATCTAGTTTAGAAGATATTACGAGTATTAAGCTTTGGCGAAGAATGAAGGTCAATGAATTTCATCCCTCTGGAGCGAGTATAAAGACACATCATATCAAACGGACGCTTGCAGGATATAATCTATTAACAATTAAACCACTCATACCACCACCATCTTCCAAAGATGTTAAAAATTGGATAAGAGCTAAAAGATATTTATTGAACAAAGAAAAGAATAAAGGAAAGGAGTTAAATGTGCAAAACGCACAACATTCGTCAATTAATATTGTCAATGAAAGAGATGAGCCCCAGCAGGGAATTTCTAATCACTCAAGTAACAATTCAACTGTAAAAGAATCTGATTCATCGGTCCTTCAACGAAGCGAAACATCCGATGACAGCAGGAAATTCGAGTTTACACAAAATTCGGATAATTTGCAAATGTCAAGAAATAGTTTAAATCCTTCCTTAAAAAGGGCATTAGAAAATCCGTTGTTACACAAACAAAATAAGATGCAGCAGCTTGGTGTCTCGTACGGTCAAATCGAATGCTCGTCTAAGGAAAGCTTCGGCAGCGTCTCGAGTCAGAATCTTCAAAACGCTAGAGCGATAACTGCAGTAAGTTTGCTACTTTAATTTTATTTATGTGAATGCAAGACTTATTTTTTTAATCTTAAATTTTCCACAGCATCAATATCTGACATTACTGTCTCTTGAAGTACACACTGTTACTCGAGAAGATCTTCTTCCTGATCCGGAATATGATTCTATCGCTGCATTATTTTACGCGATTTACAATGATGTTTCGATGGATTCTAATGAGCAGATAGAACATGGTAATTATCAAAACAAAGTTATATAAAAAATTTGTATTATAATATTACTCTCACAAGATTTTATGAATTAAAGATTTTTTTATATATAACAAAAGATTATTATAATTTTATAATTTTTGTTTTAGGTGCTATAATTGTAAATTCCAATTCTATAAGTGCAAGACTTACTAAAATGCATTCTGCGAGTGCAATGTGTCCAATATTGTATGTTGCAACAGAAGAAGATATCTTCAATAGTCTCGTAAAATTGATCGAGCAGTACAATCCCGATGTTCTACTCGGTTGGGAAGTGGAAGCTTTTTCGTGGGGCTACGTATTTCAGAGAGCATCTTATCTTAATCTTAATAACTTTCCATTAAGAATTTCAAAGGTTCCGCATATGCAGATATTTTCCAAGTCCGATGCTCATACGTCTGAAAAGGACGATGCGAATGAAATTAAAGTATTTGGTCGCAATATCCTAGATGTTTGGAGAATCATGAGACACGAGGCAGGTAAGTTATATATTTCTAAAATAAATTTTTATTTCTTTCATTCAATTTATATATATATATATTGTATATATAAAATATATATATATATTTCTTTTATTCAAAATGAAAAAGAGATTTTTGCTTAATTTCTTCCAGCGTTATTAACGTACAGCTTTGAGAATGTCATGCATCATGTTTTACACGAAAGAATTCCATGCCCTTCCTTCAAAACATTATCTACCTGGTGGAAGCATGAAAGTATGATAATAAGAAGCAGAGTTATACAGCATTACGTCGTCAGAGTTGTAGGCACTCTTAAGCTTCTGAATCACTTAGATATTATAGGTAAGATTAATAATATAAATTTTTCTATATTTTTTTTTTCACGTGTTAAATATATCTATCATTAGTTATTCTAAAACATATTTAAATTCATTATTTTATTCTAAACTTTTCTATGTAGGTCGCACATGCGAACACGCTCGTCTCTTTGGTATACAATTTTACGAGGTTTTCTCACGAGGCTCGCAGTTTCGTGTCGAGTCCATGATGTTAAGATTAGCAAAACCCATGAATTACATTCCAATCTCACCATCCATACATCAAAAGGCCAAAATGCGAGCCCCGGAATGTATACCGTTGATCATGGAACCCGAATCTGAATTTTATACCGATCCATTGATCGTACTCGATTTCCAAAGCTTGTATCCGAGTATGATTATTGCTTATAATTACTGTTTCTCTACCTGTTTAGGAAGAATAGAACACATAGGACAGTAAGTATATCTTATATATCTAACATAAATATCGATAATATCAGACATTAGATTAAATTTAATTCGATATTTTTCTTTGTTAGATACGGTCCTTTCGAGTTTGGTGCAGCAACATTAAGGATAAGGAAGAACACCGCATTAAAGCTGCAAGACAAGATAAATTTTTCACCTTGCGGAGTAGCGTTCGTGAAGAAAGAAGTACGGCAGGGAATATTACCGCGTATGCTGGCGGAAATTTTAAATACCCGTTTGATGGTGAAAGAATCTATGAAGTTACACTCAGCAGAAAATCGCGCATTGCATCGCATTCTTCATTCGCAGCAGTTGGGTCTCAAGTTAATCGCGAATGTCACTTATGGATATACATCCGCCAATTTTAGTGGTAGAATGCCATGCATCGAGGTATGATGTATATTTAAGCTACATAAAAAAAAAATTAAAAATCATACATGCGCATAAATTTTGATGAAAATCTCTTTAAGTCTCTGCTTTAATATCGATGCTATTTTTTGTAGAAAGTATTTATTTGACGAGGTTTTTTTACAGATAGGGGATAGTGTAGTCAGCAAAGGACGAGAGACGTTGGAACGAGCGATCAAACTAGTAGAATCTACTCCAAGATGGGGCGCTCGAGTGATTTACGGGGACACAGATTCCATGTTTGTGTTATTACCTGGAAAATCTCGAGAAGAGGCATTCACTATCGGCGAGGAGATCGCAGATGCTGTAACCGCGATTAATCCCCCGCCTGTAAAACTTAAATTTGAAAAAGTTCTTCATCCCGCTATTTTACAAGTAAGATCAAGAAATAACAAATATATGTAATTAATATACATAATATACACATAGTGATAATACTATACGTAAAAAAATTAATAATATATTAAATTGCCAAATGTATTATTTCAGACGAAAAAACGATATTGCGGATACATGTACGAAACGCGCGATCAAGAGAAGCCTGAGTTTCTGGCGAAAGGAATCGAGACGGTTCGCAGGGATGGATGTCCTGCGGTTTCCAAAGTAAGCAGGATGACTAAATAATTACGCTAAAATAATTCTTCTCGTGAAAAAGATTGATTTTACAGTTAAATATCTTTTCGTTTTGCAGATACTCGAGAAAGCCCTAAAGATTTTATTCGATACAAAGGATATTTCGCTGGTGAAGCTTTATGTCATCAGACAGTTCGACAAGATCTTCCAGCGACGCGTGTCCATACAGGATTTGACGTTTGCGAAGGAGTTTCGCGGGATACGCGGATACAAGGCAAATGCTTGCGTGCCGGCTTTAGAATTAACCCGTAGATTGATCAGAAAAGATCCACGCGCTGTTCCACGAACCAGCGAACGCGTTCGCTACATTATCGTTGCTGGTGCACCTAATCAGCCGCTCATCCACTGCGTGCGCACACCGCTGGAAGTTATTACCGATCCGGGATTAATTCCGAATTCCGTGTATTACATAACAAAAGTCATTATACCGCCCCTCAATCGCTGCTTTAATCTATTCGGAATCGACGTCAACACATGGTAAATGCATAATAACTACTAGAAGAATATATTTTTCAACTTAAATTCATAGGAACTACTTGAAGAATATAATTTCCAACTATATAACGTCACATGTTTTGCGTCAATTTAATTCAGTAACATTTATGAAAGAGAAACACTTTAATATATTATACTTATTATAATATATTATACTTTTACAGGTATAAAGAAATATCTCATCGCACAAGTTTCAGTAATATTGCACACTTAGGAGAAGACAATACAAAATCTACTATTCGTCAGTTTTTCAGTTCTGTTGCATGTGTTGCTTGCGGGGAACAAACTAATAAAGAAGTTTGCCCAGAATGTCTTTCGCAACCAAGCCGAACTATTCTTGTACTTCTTCAGAAGATAAGACAACTGGAAAGAAATCAACAACAAATCGCTGCTGTAAGGATAATGAAAAAAAATATGGGAATATATTTTATTAAGAGCAAGCTTGTGCATTTAATCATTTTAATTCACGAATTTTAATCAATTATCTTTAATTATGTATAATAATCTCTATTTGAATCATAATGAATTTTCTCTTTGTAGATCTGTCATTCTTGTATTGGACGATTAGGTGACATAGAATGCTTATCTTTGGATTGTCCCATTCTATACCGAATGTCTCAAGCTCGTAAAGAGCTTAAACAAGTTTCTTACATAAATAACATTATTTATGGAAATAATTCCAATGGAATTAAAGGCTTGGATGTAGTTGCTGAATGGTATTGATGAAAGTAAATCCATTATCTAAAATGATTGAAATATATTTTTTTATTTGTTTTGTTAAAAGTATTTTTATTTTATTTTTGATAAATTATGAATTTTTCACAGAGTAATATGTAACATTGTTAATATTGTAATATATATAATTGTTTATATAATATTAACTAAAATGTTATTTTTTATAATTATAAATAAGTATAATATAAATTCAATTTGAACTAATCAAGTACAGCATACATTTGATTTCTGTATACAATTCTATCTTGTAGATATTTAAATTCTCGTATTTTTTCAATTTAAATTTTTTGACACACAAAGTACATTTAAGAACAAACCTAGCAACGAATCCACCAATTGGTCAACTAATTTACAAACTGACCAATGAGAGGTACGATCTTTAGTATAAATAGGGTGTGTTCGAAAATGTAGAGTATATCAATTCGACCAATCGACGAGTACCGAAGAACTTCGTTTTCCCTCCAAATGGAAGCAAAACATACGTGCATACACATTCTATAGAATTGATACACGAAACGTTTATAACACCCTCGAAAGTTTTTCACACAAATTTTACTAATAATATAACACAGATATAAATATGAAAAGCGTGAAATTATGATCGGTGATGCCTTTTCATTCCTCGAGCGCGACTCGCTGATTAGACGCGCTTTAATCTGCACGTTTTCGCTGAACATTAAACGTGCCGACGCAATTTAAAAAGTGTTTGTGACTCGGATGAAATGCGGGCGCGATGATGTCGGACGTACAATAACGATAAGAAAATCGCGCGGGAGAGTCGGCCCTAGCTCTCGCTGATACTCGCAGTAGTTTTTTGGCCTTTACGCGCGACGACGAGCGTCTCGTCGCGCCTTAGCCAGGTGATTTTACGACCCCATCGCGAATCCGAGCACCTCTGTGACGTGTGTTTCAGCCCGTCAAACTGCAGCAGTATTATTTGCTCAGCGATCGTTTGTCATGGCACATCGAGCCCGAATTTCGCAAATCAAGTGCTCGTGGTTGATATCGTTCCAGAAGGTTTCCGTTCTTCAGTCCTGATCGAGCTTTTTGCGATCCTCTGTCATTCAGGCGGAACCATAATGTCCGCCAGGTGCAGCTCCTCTCGCAAGCCTTGCTGTTTTTGCAACCTGACGGAGGACAACGAGCTGGAGTACGGCAAAATCCATGAATATAATGGAATTGTCACGCATTATTATTGCCTGGTAGGTTCCACGTTCTTCGAAGTAATCTTAAAGTGTCGTTTTGAATTTGTCTTGTTTTTCTCTAACATTGTTAAATATAGAATTTAAAGAATATAGTTGAGATATAAAAAGATTACAGTACATCTATCAAAATTATATTGTTAATATTATGTGTTAATATTATGTGTAAAGTATTATGTGCATTCCTTTTTTAGCTTCTTTCGTCAAACATGGAGCAGAGAGGAAATGACGATGAGGGTATACTCGGTTTTTTGACAGAAGATATACAGAAGGAAATTCGCAGAGGAAAGCGATTGGTATATCATTTTAAAAATCATTATATATTCTCTGTTTATTGTTCTAAGTATTTTATATATTTTTAATATATATTGTATATATAATTTTTTGATGTTGAACACTACAAATTATAAATTTATTCTAAATGTTTTTAGGTATGCTCATATTGCAAAAAGATTGGTGCTACTTTAGGTTGTTGTAATACAAGGTGTAAAAAGATATTTCATTTTCCTTGTGGCTTGAAAGCTGGTTCGTTACATCAATATTTTGGTGAATTTAGGTGAGAAGGAAATATCATATTATTACTATTCTTTACAGATGTTATAAAACCATAAAAATTACGGGTAACTAAATAATCTATTTGAATTGGAATGTTTCAGATCATATTGTGTAAATCATAGACCAAAGCAAACAATTGATGAACATATTTTAAAGCAGATTAGCCCATTAGATAATATATTATGTTATATCTGTTATGAAAAGGTAAATCCTAGTGACTTTGTAGAAACTTTATGGGCCCCATGTTGTAAAAAGAATGCATTTTTTCATCGTACATGTGTTCAGGTTAGTTATAATAGTACCTCATGCATGAAAAGTTTGTACTAATTAATTAATTTTAAATTACAATGGCATTCAAATTTCTTAAATATATTTCTATGCTTATAAATATATATTCAAAACAATTTTTTGTTTCAGCAACTTGCTACAAGTGCAGGATATTTTTTCAAGTGTCCTTTATGTAATAATAAGATAGATTTTCGAAATGCTATGTTACAATATGGGATTTTTATTCCGAGTCAGTAAGTATAGAAATAGAAGCTCTTTTTTCATTATACATTTTATCAGAATTCTTTAATTTGTGTGAATATTAATTGACTGTATAAAATTAAAAGTTATTTCTAGATTAAAATATTACTAATCCTGTTAACATTAATAAGTTAATACATACATGACAGAATAGAAATACATATTTTTTATGTAATATTAGGGATGCATCATGGGAATTGGTACCAAATGCATTTGAAGAGCTTTTGTATAGACATAATCAGTGTGATGCAGTGAAATGTCTCTGTCCAAAGGGAAGGAAGCATGTAAGCAGTAATGCGTAAGTAATTGTAAAATATGTAAATAAAGTAATAATTGCTTGTAACAGTATTAAAATTTGATATTCTATTTATATGTGTATCATGAAATCATTGTAAAATATTACAGTAAGTGGGAATTAGCATTATGTCAGACTTGTGGATCGCAAGGTATTCATATGGCATGTGGGCATTTAAAATGGGCCAATCCTATATGGGAATGCACTGAATGTACTTCCATATTAAGTAAGCATTTTCTCAATTTGTCAAAAATATATTATAAAATGCTATAAATATTATGGTATTTATATAATTGTGTTCTTTTCTTTACAGATAACTCTAAAAATAATGAAGAAGAAGAATCCAACAATAGTTCTGATCAGTATGTATTAAATTTACTTTTTAATTTTATAAATTATAAAAAAAATTTTTTAAAAGATTTATCTCGAATTACTATGATTAAATAATTAATATTTTTATATAACAGCAATATTTAATACAATTTTTGCTTCTCCATTTCTAGTCCAAGTAGAGATTCTGATTCAGATTCGAACACTGATACAGAAATATCTGTAGGAGTTGACTTTCCTGTGTCATATCATTCATCACCCAGCTTTAATTCTAGTTCATCTTCGATATCCTTAGATTCGATCTCGGAGATTAAATTACGACCTGGACCACGTTCTTTTAAATTGCAACAGCAGCTTGAGCAGAAAATGAATAAATGGTGAAATCATAATTATAATAATAATCATCAGTGACAATTTCTTTTAAATGTTATGGACTATTTTAATAGAACACAATTAACTTCTTGTTCAATTTAAAAGGTTCAAATCACACAATGCTCTTATAAAGGATGAAGAAGATGTAATTACTATTAAAAATAGCCAAGATACCAACACATCAACACCAAAGAATGATGATAAAGAAAAATCTTTGACAAGTAAAGAAAATAATTCTCAAAAAGAAAAACAGGAGTCTAATAAGAACGTAACATCTCAGTCGATTAAAAAAGAAGCGGATGTTATCACAATCGAGAGCGATGACGATAATGAAGTAGAGGTAAATGTAATTAAAATATATTGGTTTTATATATACCTTTAAATATATTATATTTTTTAAAATTGAAATCAAATACATTATTCGTACAATTATTATATTTTCTATTTTATTGCAGATTATTGCATTATCACAAAGAACATCTCTTTCAACTCCATCACAGTTGACATCTCGTTCATATATACCTCATGTATCATCATCAAAAGATACAAGTGACAATAAGTTATCGTTAAACACAGTACAGAACTGTTCAATAACATCTAAAAGTTTAAATGCAACATCAACTAATTTATTGGAAAGGAATAATGTTTCGCATAAATCTGTCGCATTAAAGCCAGAAATTTCAAACGAAAATGAATCGACTACTGTTTCCAAACAATTTGATGTAGCTAGATCGCAGAAATCTACGCCAGATCTGATTGTTTCAAATAATAATGATTTAAATGATACAGAGGATAGAAACAAAAGTCCTGTTATGAATATTAAGATTACTAATGTTACTTCTCTACCACCCGAAGTGTTCGAAAGTGTGCCTGACGCCACACGCAATGACATTGCACTACATGAAAATTCCATCGATACTTCGTCTCCTTCGACGAGCAAAACGACAAGTAAAACGTTAGAAGAATTAGTTACGTTTCGCGCGTTTGTTTCACCTCTGAAACGCACGTACGAAAAAGGTAATTTGAGAAAAGAAAATACGAAGTTTATATACATTACTGTATAATAATTACTATAACATAACATTATATTATATTTTTCAGTGAGTAATTTTGTCAATAATTATAAGAAGTTCAAAGGAAACAATTTTGAGGAAAAGTTTTGCGAAAAAAATTCAATGGCCTGCAATACTGTAGCATCTAAAGCAAACGAGCAGCAAAATGGAAAAATGTCTCCAATAAGAACCAATAAAACTTGTGAAGATAAAAATCTCTTGAAAAATACATCTGTAAACGAACTTTCCAATTCGTATGATAATCAAAAAAATGCTTTGCCTACCAAGTTTATGTCATTTCATGAGACATTTCACGATGAAAAAGATACGAGTCAAGTCGCAGCAAATAATTCGGAAGAAAACGCCGCATTAATTAGTGTAAAAGAAAAGAATGAAAATTTGGTGAAGCCGATAAGGACATATTTACCCAGTAGCAAACGCAAATATCAAAATTATTCGGAAGACACTTATTACAGATTAATGCCAGATTCGGTTCTTACAACTAGTCAAGAAGTAAAAAACACAAATGAAAATATATTCTCTGCACCATCAAGCAACATTGTGCCAACAGTGATGAATAATAACATTGTGATTAATCAGCCTCGCACTATCATTTTAAATCAATCGATAAATACAACTGTGCCCATTGTTGTAAATGGTAATCAGATAGAAATGTTAAATACCGAGAAAACTGCCCTAATGGAGGAAAAATTATTTACTAATGTATCCAGTCCTGGCGATAATTCTTCAAACAACATATTCGTAAGTAACTTATATTCAAACATTTATTACGTACAATCATTGTATAACAATCTTTAAAATATTTGATAAATTCTGGAAGATATTTGAGAAATTTTGTAAATAATATAATTAGTTTTATAATTTTTTATTAATAAAATATTTTTAATAAAATATTTTTGTGCAATAAACTTTTGTAAACCCTGTGTTCACACTTTGCAAAGTATAATAAATGTACAATGAGCATATTATGATTCTGGTGAGAAATATGGTGCGGGGAGTATGTGTTTTATAAACAAGTATCCCCGCGCCTCTCCTCTGCCAGTGTATATCTTGCGATTCTAACAGTGTGACGGGGATGCAGGCACCTGTCTTGCTGAATTTGACTCAACTAGGCAAAAGAAGACAAATCCATCAAGTGAATCCTGTGGGAGGTGAGTCTTATATAAATACAAAATCTCTTAAAAAATAATAAATATTAATAAGAAATTCGTTAATTCTTATTGCAACTTGAGCTGTAAATAAATATATTTATTAATGATTTTTAAATAAAAGAATGAGAGAAAAAGATATTCCAATTATAAAAAAATAATTGTAAAACAAACTAATTAAAATTTATATTAATATAATATATTATTTGTACATGGATGACAAAAATACATGATAAAAAGGAAACTAAAAATAAAATGCTGAAAGAATAAGACTAATATAAATGATACATCTAGATTAATATTAATCTTTTAATGTATAGGATGGACAGCGACGTCGAATCGCAGAATTCAGCCTCAACCCGCAGCGTCTTCCCCCGAGTCACAAACAACCACAGTACCTGTCATCAACCTAGATTAATCCCACAGTATATGAATTTACACGATCTTAAGTTTCGAATTTGCAAACCAGATAATATTCAGGTATCACGTGTGAATTGATTATAAATTATATATATATATATTTTTTTTATATAAATAATTATAATTATATAATATAATGAATTATATATATTATTAATTTTTCACCAAGAAAACGAAGAGTTTAACCATATTTATATTTTCGCAGATGATTTTGTATGATACGTTCTCTGTAAATATCCCGGTGAATAATTCCAAAGAAAGTAAGATTCGAACGGCGAATGGAGCTTCGCAACGGGAACTGAAAGAATTGTTCTATCACGCGAAGAATTGTTCTAGTGCACGAGATGAAGCTTCGTCCAGTGCAGAGTACATGGATATTCAAGCTGCGGAACAACGCTTCAAGTTTTCTTGCTCTTCGAAAAATGAGAATTTGATTAATGATAAAACAAAGTATATAGTACGTGGTAAGGACGATGCAAAAGAGAATTTAGATCCCGTTAGATCAAAAATGCTTTCGCGTAACAACATATTTGATAATAATTTAGTGAATGATATTGATGATACAATGACTGTCCAGGATTCTTTCTGCGGTGAGACTGACAATGAGACGCGTCTCGTTTCAAGTGATACTAATTTAAGCACATTAAACAAAACAATTTGTAATAGAAATATGGAGGATAATGTAACAGATAACGTAGCGTTTGTTTCGAATGATCGTAACCAAATTTTGCAAGCTAATTGGGAAGATATACAGCAACATAAACAAGTATACGATATAGTGACGCCTATAGAAGAGAGAACTGCGCGATCGTTTTATAAAGAAACTAACAGAATAGTACACAATGATTTTGATTTCAATATTGTTAAAACGAATAAAAACATTGAAAAAATATTAGAGAATGATATCACTATTTCTACAAATCGACACAATAGGGATAGCAATAGGAAAATTGGCAACGATCATACGGATGATTCTCAAGCGACGTTACGGAATAGTTATAAACATTTAGAATTAGATAGTATGAATGTTATGAGACCAAAAGTTCAAAGTTTGAGTGCCACTCGTGTTTCGAATATTTTGTTTAACGAACATAGTATTCTAAATAAGCAGATTGATGCCTCCGACTCTGTAAAGTTTATTCGGCAATGCTTGGTAATTGATGACAGTTTCAAATGCAATAACAGCGAGTCTGGTCTTAAAGTTAGTATAGATTTACATAAAATACAAAATTTAATTGACTCGAAACCAGAATTGTTTGTAAATCAAACGGATATGGAAATGGAATATGCATTAGCAACATAAATGCAACATAAAGTCAATTATAACCAAGGAAACTACTCAACAACAGGTAAGATATAATATTGAGAACAGTGATATTAATCACTATCCACTAAAAAGTAAAACTATCAGGAAATTGTATAAATAATATGAAATAAATGAAATATATTGTTCCTGGCATGAGATATAACATTTATACGAAATAAGAAGCCAAAACGTGGAATTAGATATTTTGAATATATAAAGAGTGGAGAGAATACTCTGTATGATAAAAATGTACAAATAACAAAGTAGAAAAAATTAATCATATTTGCTAATATTTTATACAAAACTGGAAAATATTAATGAGCATTTTGTTTTTTTTCATATTTCTCGAATGATGGGTTATATCTTTTGTTTACTATCAAATTGTAATATATAATAGCAATAAGTTTGTATGTAATAATGTATAAGTTGTTATGTAGTTTTATATATAAGATTATTTTCTATGTTCTACTGATATAATAAAGACGATTTTATTTATAAATATTGTTTTTCCTACATCTCCACTTTTTAAATAATATAAAATTTATATAATTGAAAATTGTTTGACCTAATTAACCAATTTATATTTAAAGTTTTTAGTTCTCTTTATAATCTGTTTTATGTTAAATATTAATTGAGTAAGATTAAAGAATTAAAATTTCGCACTTTTTAAACTTAAAGTTTTTTTATTAAATTGACTTATACATATTATACTGCTGGATCATCTCCCTTAGTAGTACGTGTGTAGATAAGTTGCGCATGATGCTGTACAACTTGCTTGATCAAGCCTTTTTGTTGAAGTTCTATGAGTGCCCGTCTGGCGAGAGATCCTCTAATCTTTAACCTCTCGCTGACGATTGAAGGTGTAATCAATTTGTATTGTGGTACTTCTTTCAACAATTTTTCATATGTTGGTTTATCAAAGAGTACTTGATTGTTTAACTTGTCACGTACTTTTCCTTTGGACCACTTCTGCAAATATAAAAAGAAAAATGTGTTGAAACAATTATAGTATCACAAAATAAAACATTACAAATACACAATTTGAATCTCATCAGACTCATTAAATCAGCTTTTGCTTCCATAATTAGTCAAGTTGATATATGGACATCAAATGAGATTAATTATTTGAAATCTATCGCAACCATTATGATAAATAATTCACAAACCTTCTTTTTAGCTTTTCCACCAGATCCACCCTCCTTTTTTTTCTGGGTTTTCTGCGGTTGTTTAGAAGAACCCTTCGTATCCTTCTTAGGCGGCTATAATGATAGATTAAACACATTAAGATATATTCACAGTGTGACAAAGTTTGATTACTTTCAAAAAGAGTAGTCAGACTCATTAAATCAGTGTTTTACTGTCATAATTATCTAGAAAATAATTAGTCATCATAGGGATGGAATTTTTATAAATATATCTTAAAACTTGAAAACAATAAAAAACATCTAAAATATATTTATATTGTCTAGGATATTATATGTATTAATTTATATATTAAAATTGATTTGCATATTATATATTTTACATTAATATTAATCACACAAAAAATTGTTTAGAATTTATAGAAATTTTAACACACAGGTGGATACGCTTCACTGAAAGTACTGAGCATATTTAACATTATATTCTTATCAATATAATTAAATTGTTTTTCGACTGCATCTTTTAAGCACCGATATAGGATCGCTATTTCTTCACTATAAAAATATTTTTTCAAATTCAAAATAAAAGAAACCTATATATGAATTGTGTGTAGCACATGGACCTTTGTCACAGACAGGTTACATTTTTCATTCGTAAACAAAATCGCATCCGAAATGTATTACAATTAAAATTAACCATTATATGAAAATTTATGTAATATTTACGAATCTATCGCAGGATCGCGGTAAAAATACTCCTACAAAAATCGTACAATTTACAACATGTGAAACCTTACCATGATGGCTGTCGAATGAGAAAGAGAGCGGAAGTTAACAGAGCGCCATGTCAAATATCACGCCGACAGTGGCTCCATCCACGACACCGGATATCCGGTACTACATTGATTAAAATGGCGACAAAAAAAGTTGCAGCGTTTCAATAATGTTCGATAAATTATTTCGACGCGTCGCTAATTTCAGTTCGCACGCGAACTTATTCCAACACGTGACGCGTCGATTCATCTGTCATCTGTCATCTGTCACTTTTCCGTCCCCTCCCTCCTCTCCCCTCCTCCCGCCAGCCGTCAGGAGTGGCTGCGAAGCATGGCGCTCCGTCGTCGCGTATTTCGTGCGCGATCCGATTTTCCGCGCCTCTGACAGCCGGCATGTGTCAAACGATCGGTGATTAACGTCGCCGAACGTCACTGAATTCCCACGTGACTCGGATCGTCCGCCGCCGCGAGCGAGGTGAGTTTCGAAGGAGGTGAATGTACAGGTTATGTCACCCACCATTCTCGTAGACGTGTCACCGCATTTGCGGTATGTACACGCGCCGTGTATGTATACGTGTTGCTCCAATTAATAGCATTGTCAACAGCTGGAAATACTGTATGTCTTGATTCACAATCGATTCGATTTGATTGCGTGTTCTGTTAAACATAGTGGAGTGTATTATTTGAATTATATTTTATTAGAATATTAATACTTTGTTTGATTACTTCATAAGGAAAATTGTTGGATAGTTTAATAATTGGTGTATGATCATGCTGATCATCTTTAAAAGTTTTGTAAGTTCTTGAATAATTACTTTGTAACAGAATGGAATATTCTACGGCAATATACATATATATATATATATATATATATATACATGCGTTTTTAATTTTGTAAATAGTTATATATATGTGTATATATATATATATAATTATTAAACATATATATATATTTTGAAAAACTTATAATGAATATATTATTAGCAAAGCTATTATATATATTATATATATTATTATGCAATGCGAGTCTTATTTTGGTGTTTTCTTTGCATTTGGCTTCATATGTTAATTTTTTCTTGTAGGACAAGAATTAGACTTGTAAGATTGACATCGGGGCGATTATAAAATGCTGCCGCTTTCGCACAGTCCACGTGATTCACGTTCCAACTTCCTCAGTAACGTAAAAGAGAAGCTGTTGGGTTGGAAGCGTCTCATCTTTTCCGATCAGAATACCCGGAATCTGTTCCTGTTTCTGATTCTCAACCTGTCTTTCGCTTTTGTCGAACTGCTATACGGAATATGGACCAACAGCCTCGGCCTCATCTCCGACAGCTTTCACATGTTCTTCGACTGCACCGGTTTGCTGTTCGGTTTAGCGGCGTCCGTCATTACAAAGTGGAGGGCGAACGAGAGATACTCGTACGGATACGTTAGAGCCGAGGTATTGGGCGGCTTTGTAAACGGTCTGCTCCTATTATTCGTAGCTCTGTTCATTATGTCGGAGGCGGTGGAGAGGGCGATCGAGCCGCCAGAAATCAAACACGAGAGACTATTTGTGGTTTCTGTCTTGGGACTCTTAGTGAATTTAGTAGGAATATATGCATTTAAGCACGGACACGGCCATGGACACGGACATGGTCATGGTCACAGCCACAGCCACAGTCATAATCATAGTGCGAAAGGACATCATGGTCACAGTCACGATAATCACTATTCCCTCCTGAATCACGATTATGACCATCACGTCGAGGTCGAGATGTCCTTCAGTGGGACAAACTCGCAAATCATGAAGGGCGTATTCCTGCACATACTCGCGGATACTCTCGGTTCCGTGGGCGTAATCATATCAGCTGTGCTGATGCAAATGTTCGGTTGGATGATTGCCGATCCGATCTGCTCCATGCTCATAGCAATATTGATAGTGTTAAGTGTAGCCTCGTTAATGAAGGAATCGTGGGAGATACTTATGCAGAGACAGCCGGTAGCTCTGGATTACATTCTACCACAGTGTTACAACAAGGTGACGCAGATACCTGGGGTGTATAGCGTACAGGAACCGCACTTCTGGACACTGTGCTCGGACGTGTACGTTGGATGCCTGAAATTAGAGGTAGCTAGGGAGGTGGATCCCAAATCTGTTGTGATGACGACGCAAAAGATTTTCCAAGCCGGGGGCGTGAGACACTTAACAGTCCAGCTGGATTATGCTCCCATGTGATGATCTCCAAGAAGTCCGACGCGCGTTGTGGAACATTCTTACAAATGTACTAGAAGTGTATTCATCTGCGGGCTTTGCCGTAAAGAGACGAGAAACAGGACGGTGCCACGGATTGTCTTCGCGGCGTCGAAAGTCGATGATTGTACACTTTTGAATGGCGATCAATCTCGCCTTGGACTACAGATGATTTGAGAATTATATATATATGCCTTACAGAGAAATTCTGCTGACAGAGAACTGATTGAAGAAACAATTCCTAAAAGAGTATACCCAATCGAATCAAATTATTAGCTTAATCATTTTTAAACGCGATATACAATTGAAAAACAAAACTATATTTCTTATTCAAACACATTAGGTATTAAAAATTTCTTTCATTCAAAAATTTCTGGAACAAATATTGCTGTTTAACTTTATACAGATATCTCACTGTTATCAGAGTGAAGGCTTATCTCTCTGTTTGTACGAACTTTTACTTCTAACTTATTTGTTTAACTAAGCATTTCAGATTCAGGTTTAATTTAGTTGTATCGTAATATAAGAGTAACATTGCTTAGATTTTTTATTTTTGCAATGATACCTTAAGACGCGTCTGTAAACATATTTTTAACGAGACCTCCAAGACAAAACAAAAGAGTGTATTGAATCTTATGTAATTTGTACGCTGATCTTCTTTACATAGAATTAAATTATTGTAAGCTTGTAATAAAAATGGCCATAGCAATCTGAGGACAGCTGTAAGAAGCTAGTCAAGCTGTGCAAGCAACAGTGGAAAGTACATACAGTATAACACACATAATGGATTATCTAAAAAAATACTTTTACATCAAAAAATCCATTATTTTACACATTGATCTAAAACAAGAGGTTGCAATTTGTATTTCCCGTCCATGCTAAGTATTATCTTCCTTTGTTAAAATGATACGTTGAATCAATATATGTAACTTAGCATGTGTGGAATATTTGTTGAATAATATTGATTGATACATAATATACAATTGCTGAATTTACGTTATTTATATATAATTTATAATTATATAATTATTAGAAGCCTATATCGATATTGTAGTCGAATAAAATATTTATTAGAGAATACTAAATTAACGATGAAAGATTAAAGGCATGTATAAGCCAGGATCCAAAGAATTTAAAAGAAAGCATGTTTTTTTTCTTTCCTAGAAAATATTTCATCTTTGATTTTTATTACAATTAAAAAAATGTTTTTAAAAACCTAGATAATAGAAAAAATATCAAATGCTATGTTTTTCTTTAAATTTAATTTCACAAGATGATAGATGGCAATGATTAACAATGACAATTTTATCGCATTTTTCCACGAGGAAGAGAGATAGAAATAGCGCGACATTTACACATATATTCCACATATATCATGTTAATATACATAGATATATTATTCAAGACATTACTTCCAAGTGTGATGTGACGCAGGCCAAATCGTTAATTATTATGTTATAAATATAAATAGTAGGATATCATAATAAAATTATTCCAATCGCTATTGATTTCATGCAGAGACAATTTATGTATCGCGACGAGGTGCGATAATTAGTATTCTATTTCCATATAAATAAAATGTCGATGAGATCGAATATTTGTATAACGTATGAGGAAATGCATCATGCTTTGCAGGTCTTGTTATGTTTTTTCCAATAGCTTCTTTGTATAAATTTATGAATGCGCAAATGCGTGTGATTATTATTAAAAAAATGGAACGTGTAAATATAATAAAGATACGTACTTACACAAGTAGGCTCTTGATCTTTTAACAATTCACAACTTGCGTATGCCTGTCAATTAATGATTATTTATTATCGACGCTTTGCAAACATCCTAGAGCATGAATTTCTTAGAATTCATGATAAAAAAAGCTACGTGTTTAATTTATTAACATATATGTATGTTAATAAATATATTATTAGCTAATCAACAATATCATCTATTTTTGTAAAATCTTGCACTGCATGTTATATTCTTTTTAATAATCGTATTTGTACTTCTAATTAACAATGAATCGAATGCAGTCTTCTTGTCTTAATAATAATGATAATATTAAATAATTGGATAGTTTTATCATCATATATCGTATTTCTTTTTTTTTTTTTTTTGCAAATTTGCTTCGCATATTCATATCAAACGGATTGTGTACGATTATCGAGACAAAATTCTCAAACACATATTACATTTATTTGGAGAGGATATGTGTACACATATAAATACATAAATATTTATAATAAAATTATTCAAGTTGATTCCCGGCACGTGCGAATATGTCGGGCACTTCAAGTCGCCGCGGGCTTAATCGCTCAGCCACGTAATTAATGTATGCAATTGTGTGTGGTGTGTATTATATATATATATATATGTATATGTGACCATCAACTTCAGTCTTGCCGAGTGTTGGTTTTTTCGTAAAATGGGCTCACAAATATCAACAGATCGCGCGGTTTAATTTCTCTTTCGCGCCGCGCGGTTTAATCGAAGAGATTCTTATGTACATAGCAAACTATCAAAAATGACAAAATTCGTCGTACACACGCGCTCGAGCGGGAGCACTTACATATCTAGTTTCGGATAATAAAAGATTACGCAGGATGCTGCTGTACGTCCTTGGAAAAACACGAAAAGGGAGAGGAAATTCTCAACGAGTAACTGTCCTCTCTATAAGCGCCAGACAAAATCCGAAATCATGAATCAAAAAGTCAATCAATCTTAGTCTTGTGTTTTTGATATTTAAGCTGTAATGTTCTTAGTAAATATATCAGAGCTAATTATTCTCTAGAGTCAATTAATTATAGAATATTTTTTAAGACACAGTTTTTTTCCAAATTTCAGACTTTTAATATATAGAATATATTTTAAAAAATGTAACAATTTTTTTTAAAGAAATTAACATATGTTTAAATTGAATTTAAGGCGAAATTAAGTCCTTTTTTCTAGTACAATTATTATAATAGAAATTTCCAATTGAGAGATTTAAGAGAATATTTTTGTATATTATTTTTATAGTTTCTTAAATATATTTTCGATTTATAATAAAAATTTCTATAAGATTCAATACATTTATTTCTTTATAGTATATATTATGTATTTGTTAAAATTGATGTCAGATTTTCGATCGGCGCTTTATATAAGGCGAAACTCAAAAATCAACAGACTCCCCTCGCGTTTCGTCAATTGCTCTCTTTTATTTCTATTACTGGTTCCAGTTGAATGGCAGTTATCGTTGGTGCAATTGATCACGATCGAAAATCAATCGAAATCACGCTGCGTAATATCATTCAATTCAGTTCATATGAGATACGTTTTATTGGATTCGTAGCATCGCAGGAACGACTTTCTAAAATGTCTGCGTGACATTGATAAATGATATCAAAGCATTCGCTACTCACATCTAGCGCTAAAAATGATCGGATGTCTATTCACGATGACATTTAGGAGGCGATTTTTTATTAGATAACGATATATATTTTAACATCAAGTTTAGCGCTAAATGCAGCATGCGAAGAATACGGATCTTCAAGTATAATTTGGCAGTCATCTTAATTACAATAATTAATTACTTTATACAACAATAGCTTGCATTGGTGCTTGCCTATGTGTGTACTCCTTATTATAGAGAATTACGAATGTTCGACTTTCTTCTCTTTCGCGTCTTTCGCGGAGGAAAAAACGCGTAATACGTACGTACGTGTATGTGTGTTTTCGTGTGTGTTCTACTGTTTAAAATTTACTCTATAAAATTTCTTCAAATTCCCAACAACGCGCCATTCTTTCGGTAAAGTTACCGTTCACGCCGATCACAAATGACAGTCGGTCGTAACATTTAATAATAAATCGTGTGACGATCGTGTGATCTATATATCGCTAAATAATATATTACTCTGAATTGTATCTTACATCTCCATCTAACAACAACGAACGGTACTTATGTAATTGCAACAGCCTCTTGTTTTCCCGCTTAAATATTCTTCTCGCCTCGCGATAAGTATTTCCGTTTCCCCTCGTTCTTCAAAAAATATTAAAAAGGAGATTCTTTCACGGGGCATTGAACTTTCTCTCATCCAATCGACTTTTTGAAGATTCTAACAATAATGAGATTTATTCATAAGAATCCATTGCGATCCATAACTATGATGAATTATATAAATAAAATATGAATAAAAAACGCAATTTTGCTTAATTCTATTTATTTCGAAATTTATGATAAAAATAATATTTGTGCTTCTAAAAATAAAAACTTTGTTTGCAAAAGATTAATAGAAAATATGCGAAAAAGTCAATGAAAAATAAAACAAATATATATTAAATGATTATTATAATATCAATAATGGTGATTATTTGAGAATTATTTTTAAAACAATCATGTTCTTCGCCTAAGAGCAAGATTATTCAAAATGAAAGATAAGTTTCTGTTTTATATTTTTACTTTTAAAAAAAGTCTGCTGTTGCCAATTGGCATGATTTTTAATTCATATAATCCATCATCAATGGTCAATGATATTCACTTTGTTAATAAAAATCATTTTCTATATAGCATAAATTTATTTGATTTTACTATTTTGATACCATTAGTTTTTTAAAAATGTTAGATGAGCGAAAATACGTCCCATTGTCGCAATGAATCGTCCTCGAGAGCTAATAATCGCTATAATCTATAGAGTCTATATTGTAGATAAACGCGCCGAAACGCACGCGCAGGAAACGAAATCACAGTAAGACAAAAATCCATAAAGTTAACCCGCATTTCCTCTTGTATATTCTCCTACATTTTCATCTCTTCTTCACCGTGCGTCACACGACTGAAATCGACGTTGATACTCGCGATATATTCTCTGATATATTCATCTCCTTTCTAGAAAATCTGTATTATATCTCTGTGTTTATCTACCGCCTTTTTAATTCTTTGTTTGATTCTCTACATCTTCCTTCGGAGTACTTCCTTCTATCGACTTTAATCCTTCATCTCGCCTTTTCTCTCTGAATTCTTTTAGTCCCACAGTCTCATCCGCAAGAAGAGATCAAATCATTTCATACGAACGATTCTTCTTCTTCGTTCCTTCTTGCCTCGGAACCAATTATTCCAGGGTAACTTCTTCCCGAAACCTTCGCGATCTCTTCATTTCTTCTTGCCCCGACCGCCCTTCTGCATCTTCGTGATCTTCAGGCGGCAATTAGGACCGCCGGTGTAAACCACTTCCGTTCTGCCACCCTCCTCGGCCGCGGTCACCAGAGCCTTGACCGATCTCACGTGCACGTCTTTGGCGCTAATTTCCAGGGCGGTTCCCGGATAACGATCGCGCACGCACTTGCCAATACTGGTGGCCTGCATCTCGGTGAGCTCCACGCCGTCCAGGCACAGCCAGGTGAGGCATTGCAGATGCGTGAGGATCGTCTGGACGAATACGTGCTCCATTTGCACCCGCTTGGCGCTGTCGGTGACGATCAGGCCGTTCGCCCTGAGGAAGCTCAGGCCGCACAGCTTGAAGTACTTGGCGATCTGCCGCATCGTCCGGTCGCTGTCCTCCAAGGTGATCCGCCAGAAGTTGATCCGGAGCGACTGCAGACCGCGAAAGTGCGCCGCTAGGCAGCAGAAGAACTGTTGCAGGATCTTGTCGTCGATGAAAAGCAGCGAGCCGCTGCTGCCGCCGATCGTTGACTTGTCCAGCGACAGGTCGAGCTCGCTCAGAGACGTGAAACCCGCCAGGAAAGGAAGCAGCAACGGACCGCGAAGCGCCAAACGATCATTCACTGTCACCTGCAATCAGAAATCATTACCTCAGTAAATCTTATCGGTCGCAATTTGTTTCGCTCGCTTTTGGTGGGAGAGATAAAAAGAGGGACGTATAGGGCGTCCTTAAATTTTCCAACATTTTTTCTAAATATATTTATATATTTTTTTTTTCATTTTTTTCTTAGTCTTTCTAAATGACAACTGATGGAAAATAAACTTCAAAGGGTAAGAAAAATTTATATCTTAAATAAAGTTTAATTTAGAAAAGTTTTTAAATTAAGGATTTTTTTTAACGAAACTGTATACATCTTTTAGTTTTTAAGAGCTTGAGAAGATCAATCTTAAAGTCGAGAGAATTTAAATTAGCTTAATCTTCTCAAGCTTTTAACAAAAGTGGGTTAGATGACTGTTATATCAAGTTCTTCAAGGAGAGAGTTAATTAACAAAGGTACTTAACGTTGAAAATTGAAAACTCGCGTCAGGCAAAGACATTTTTGTAAGAAAAAAACTGGACTAAATTCGCGAAAATGAAGAACGCTTGCAAAGTTTGGCGTTTTATTCTAAGATCACCCTGTATACAAGAGAAGGGAAGCAGAATCGGGAGTCGGCTTAATGCGAGGACAACGAAGATGAATGTCGAAAGGGTCTAAACCGTTCTTTATTTACCGTCGTCGTGGCATAGCCGATTGTAATTGCTCGTGTAATAGAAAATATATGAGTTGCGTAGATAAAGAAAGGAGAGCAGACCAAATTTGACGAGCGTAGAATTGGCATTTTGAACTGTGAATAAGATAAGTCACTCCAATAAATCTTCTTTTTATAATTTTACAGATGAGTTCTCATCTTTTATCAAAATAAACTAAGTAGAAAAAATTGTGTACGTCATAATTCAAATATTAAATATTAAAAATGGTTGTTTCTATTGACGTGTCACGTGTATTATCCTTATAAAGGTGTAGCTGGTGGCTACACGTTGATGATATAATTGACATATCTTGCATTTTTCAAGCTTATAAAAATAGCTGAATTCCTGGCATTAGCATTTCGAACTGTGAATAAGATAGTTAGTCCAATATCTCTTCTTTTCACAGATTCTCATCTTTTATCGAAATAAATTAAGTAGAAAAAATTGTATACGTCATAATTCAAACATCATTAAATATTAAAAATGATTATTTCTATAGATTTTATTTACGAGTCACGTGTATTATCCTTATAAAAGATGCTGGTAGTTACGTTGATGATATAACTGACACATCTTGCATTTTTCAAGCTTATAAAAAATTTCCTAGTTGAATTCCTGGACAGAGATGCCTGGATCAGAGTTTCTCGACCAGATTACCAGGGCAACGATATTAGGCGAGGAGACAATATCCGGGATATAGTTCAGCACGTTCACAATTTCCTGAATAAGGTCAAAATTATCAAGAAGAGGAAGAGATGATATTAGACGCGGGAAAACCATATATTTGGTATTTCGGTGGGCTGAACCGATTTTCTTCGTGACGTGTTTCATGAACCGCGGCGGAGATTCATTTTTCAAGTGGAACGGATCATCTCCGTGAGACATGAACCCGGATCATGGAACTGTTTCTGCCCTGGAGATCGAGGCGCGGGTGTATCTAATGGATTCTACGAGATCTCGGAAACACGATAGCTGTACAACCTTATATACATTCAGGCGGAACTCGGGCAGAGAGACGGACAGTTACATCTGGCCTCCGCTAACTGACACCATGATACCATATGTGTACGTGTGTTATCTTCTCGTAACGATACGGACATCCGCACTTGAAGACATGTAACCGCATCAGTGGATAGGCAAGCTTCGTATGTTAGTCCAGTATAATGGGATTGCATATGTTATTAACGTCAGCGTTGTTATATTGTGGGACCAGATTTGTAAGCGAGTTTATAAGCGAGTTAGACTTAATGGCTTCCCTTTCTCTATTATATATATATATATATATATATATATATATGTATTTTGCATATTCCATTTGGAATAATATTGTTTAAAGTAATTCATAGTCATTTTATACAAATCTCCTAACTTCGCTGCATAAACAATAATGATATTCTCATTGTTAGTAATACATACACGAATATTGAAAGCGTTTGAAGTGGAAATTTTATGATCAAAAAATGAATTAAGAAACAAAGACAATTATACTCTTCGATATTTCGATTATCACTTTCAGAGTAATACAAGAAAACAAGAAGTCTCTTCTCATTATACGTATGTATTTTACATATTTCAATTTTGAATAATATTATTTAAAGTAATTCATAATCATTTTATTCAAATTTCTTAACTTTACTATGTAAACCGTGATCTTCATTGTCAATAATACATTCATGAATACTGAAAGCGTTTAAAGTGGAAACTTTATAATAAAAAAAATAAACTTTTGAGATTTTTTGAATACTTTGATTTAACTAATTATAAAAATAAAAAAATATTGCTGTATGGTTTTCATCCTAATCAAATTAATTAAGAAATTTCCATTTAAGAAATTTTTAAGACAATTATAATCTTCAATATTCCGACCGACTATCAGAGTAATACGAGAAAACCATAAGTCTCGCTCACCTGGAATCCGGCTAGTCTCAGGAAAACGATCGCAGGACAAGCTGGAGGTGGTGCAGCTCGGAGAAGCTCGGCGCCGGCATCGTCGCGACGTCCTAATCTTGAGAGAGGACCCTCGTGCACCGCTAAATGCAAACGTGCGTTGCACAGACTCAGTTCACGCACGCTCGTGTATCTCAGCAACTCGGAGAACACCGCTAGACTGTCGGATTCCTGTTAAAAGCAGATCAATTATATTACAATTTAATTTAATAATTGATTTAAAAAAATATGTATATATAATATATATACAATTTCAAAATGTTTTCTATAATCATTTTCGAATTTAATATCTTTATTTTTATTTTCCGTATGTTATGTCTTACTTGATACTGCACAAAGAGAATTTTCTTTTAGAATTTACCTTGAAAATCATGGTAATCGTATCGCAGGACAATATGGTATTGGAAGAATTTTTACAAAAGTTCCTTTGATTAATAAAAAAATATTAATATCTACCACAATAAGATATATCAAAGTTCGATTAATTTTATTATGTACATATTATAATATTTTTTAATATGGCAAATGTTAATCAAAGAAACTCTTATGAAATTTTTCCAATACCAATAGTCCTACGATTACCATGATATATGTTGAAACAGTTGATTTGCTTTTACTTTGACAAGAGGAAATATTAAAAATTAATGATTTCGAAGAAACGTCAAAAAGAATGAATTCCACGTTTTAATCGACTGGCTCTTAATTATAAAATACAATATATTTCTTAAATTTTCATATAATTAATAGATTAAACATATATTCTTTTTCAAATCATATCAATAACTTGAATGATAAATGCAAGCATTAGCTTCACATCGCCTATATAAGCTACACTCGTATCAGCTACAATCAGGGTGCGCTTAAACGCACTTTACATATCATCTATCCGACTAACTCCACGTTTTAATCGACTGGCTCTTAATTATAAAATACAATGTATTTCTTAATTTTCATATAATTAATTGATTAAACATATATTCTTTTTCCAATCATATCCATAACTTGAATAATAAATGCAAGCATTAGCTTCACATCGCCTATATAAGCTACACTTGTATCAGCTACAATCAGGGTGCGCTTAAACGCACTTTACATATCATCTATCCGACTAACTATGTTACACTATGTTAAAAGCTAAGAACAGTTAATGCTTCCGTTAAATCGCGCGTAAACCGATGTATAGCAGAGCCGCGAAAATTCCTCGTTCGACGTCAGAGTCAGAATCCGTAACATCTTCGCGCAGCTTGAAGATTCGCCGGAGAACTCCGGTTAATCCTACCCGGGTGTGTCGTACCTCGTCACTCTCCGTATATACCCGAATTACTTAGGTCTCACTCGACCTAATCTGCCACGAGAATGTCGTTAAGTCGTATACGAGGAAGGCGTCTTAGCTCTCTCGCGCTTCGTCATCGCGACGACGATATCTCGCCGACGACTTACACGATCTCTCCCGGCGATATTACGTTATTCCGACAATAAGACACCGAGAGGGAAACTGCGCGCAACGCGGATTATAACGCTGTGCGTCGCCCGGGGATGGTAACACGGAATTAACGAGGCGATTAATCTAGCAAAGTCGCATCTTCCGCGAATTAATCGAGGCGCTTTCCGGGGCTTCATTTCGCGCGAGGACGAATTCGTCGAATTTCTCAGGAGAGAGAAATTTTACATCCAAAGTCTCTCGTTCTCTCTCTCCCTCTCTGCGTGCGAAAAGCGTTTAAACTTCTATTAAGGGTTAAATTAAATGCGCCATCCAATTAGATCTCCCTTCTTCCGCGATATATCGAACGGAGAGGCCAACTGAGAGAAGGAGATCCGGAAACTTGGAAAGCAGCCCTCTATGTGCTACGTGTTCGTTCGATCCTCTGCAGCAACCGAGGGCGGGACACGAACGATATAGCTTCATTATGCAAGAAACGTCGTCACGTACGAAGGTGCATCTCACGGGAGACGAAGCAGAGCGAGGAGTTCCTCCGTGGAAAACTATGTAAGCGGAAACCCCCGGCTGTGTTTGCCCAGTTTACGCGCTGTACATTAAACGTGTACGTTCATTAATAAGGTAGTTTTACTTTCGAACCTTATGCGAGATTTATGCGAATCTCCGGAGCGCTGCGTGCACCAAGCTTGAGGGAGTTTCTGCGCCGGAGAGAGAGAGAGAAAGGCAGTTTTTCCAGGCGATATATGCAACACGATTACGCCATCGAACAAGATTGATAACGAGATAACGTGAGTTATTTTAATTTTAATTTTTAGTAAGTTGTTTTTTTTTTATAAACGCTTTTTAATAATAAATATTGAAAAGTGCTGTTTGGATATACGAAAAGCTCTGTCTCTTCGTAAACTTTGCTTATTACATATGTATATCTTGTTCAGATTATTTTGTATTATTATATAAAGAAAGATATTATTTACAATCTTGTATAAATATTTAAAATCTGTGAAAAGTATATTTGTTAATCACTTCGTGAAATGCGAAAAATAAGCGAGTTAGAGAAATTTTGTATTATAGGCAACTGATTTTAATTAAAATTTTTGTGTAAATAGTTTTTTTACAAACGCTTTTTAATAATAAATATTGGAAAGTGCTGTTTGATAAATACGAAAAGCTTTGTCTCTTCGTAAACATTGCTTATTACATATATGTACATATATCTTGTTCAGATTATTGTTAAATGCATTTATCTTATTATAAAAAAAAGTATTATTTACAATTTTGTATAAATATTTAAAGTGGGTTAAAATATATTTCTTAATCATTTTATAAAATGCGGAAAATAAGTGAGTTAGAGAGATAAATTCTGTATTATATTACGTTTAACTCGATAATATCGATAGGATACCGATAGAATATTCATTTTTTTTCCTTTGCCGTTCGGCTCTTTCGAAGCAATTTAAACATCAGTAAATGTAGAACAATATAACAATTCCCTTCTCGATTTGATTAAAAAAGTATCATGTAACGTGCAACATGATGATTATTCTATTCCAGTGAGAGCAAATAGGGTCGAGGATAGATTTCATTCTCGAAAGGACATGTTCGATATTTATTTGCTTTGATCGATCGAATGAAAAAAAGATTTCGATATTAGTAAATAATTTTAAAAAAACAAAGTGCTTATAGGCTTTGACAGATTATTACATTTTATTGCACATCGAGTGCAAACACCACAAAGTGATAATGTATATAATTATTCGTGATCGCATATACATACATTATTATATACGTGTGTATATATTGGATAAATACCTACGATTTAAATAACTGAGAAATATGAGAAAAGATATTTAAAAATTGAATATTTCATTTTATGAATAAAAAATCATTTTAATGTTAATGTAAAAAATTTAAATCACACCAACATTTTAAAATACGCAATATATGTTATATAAGAAATTTCAACTCGTGTTTGTCGGAAATCTTTGTTGTAAAATTTTAGAAAACGCTGTTGAAACTTGGACTATCTCGAACTAGGGAATATCTTGTATATATATATATATATATTGTATATTCGTAGTCTGTCCACATTCTAGTTTCTCGACTGTGCGATATGCACACTTTAAATTTTCAAGCGTGAATGCATGTTGTTTGTGTGTGTGTTCCCATGATAATATTAAACTTTATATTACACCGTGTTTTTTTCTTTAATAAAGTTTCTAAACTGGACAAGGTCCATAACAACAGTTCAGCTCCAAGGGTCACTGATATTCAGTGACCCAATTAGTTTATTTATTATTTCTATTTCTTAATTTCTTGCCTATTGAAAAACAATTTATATATATTTTGAGGAAATAAATAATTAGATAAAAAATTTCACAAACAATAAAACACAACTATAAAGATATTTTTATCTGTTTATACGATTTCTAAAAACATAACACACTTGAATTAAATATACATATACACAAATACTTAAATAAATTCTTACATTCTTTATCATATACTTTTTTGATCAAAATATATTTTTAAGCGATTAAAATTGTCTGTTTGAATAATTTGTGTGATTTGTATTATTTTTAAAAGCTAAATCTTCAAATCTGTTGGGCCACATAAGATTAACAAACGTGAAACAAGAGCGTAAAATGTAGCGCGTTCGCAGTCCTTTGAGATTTGTCTCGTGTGTGGAAAATTCTAAAGTAACGCGGGATTTATTGTTGCTAACCGCGATATTTACGAGCGGTTGATATTTATTGCTTCCTGACAAGCGCTCGTTCACGAGCGTCGCTTCCTGGGGATCGCTTCGTTCTCCAAACCGGCTCGCGAAATTCTGGCCGGTTCCATCAGCGCGAGGCTGAAGAGCGGAATGAATAAAATCGCGCGACGTTGAATCCGGCACGTCGTCATCGAGATGAAAAGCGGACACGAGCACAGTACATACGCAGGGTATCTAGTAAAATTTGAAAATAAAATTTAAGACCATTGCCAGGACATTTCGAGGAAATTTGCACGATTTTCCAATAGTATATAATAAAGATGTACAAGAGACTGAAAACTTTATTTTCTTTATCAAGTCGATATATAACTTGCATGTTCATGAAAATTAATATATTACAAATATTCTATACATATTCTCTTATATTATATTTGAACACTTCAAATCTATAACTTATGCGTAACACATATTTTTGGACTCCTAAATAAAAAATATATTGTATTATTCACAAAATAAGATGAAATATTTTTTACTCTAATAATCTCAATTTTTAGAAGCAACGAAAAAATCAAGCATCTACGAAAAATTTAAGTGCATTTCCAGGATTTTTAAAGAACAAACAAAATTCAAGAACATTTCAAGAACTTTAAGGATTTGTAAGACGGCTAGACACCCTGATACGTGTCTTGAATTTGTTTTTTTTTGAGACTATATTTAAAACGAAATGAGAGACGACACGAGAATCCGTCTTTGATATTATTTCGCGATTCGTTAACGAGATTATTTTCTTCGCGTTCGCTAGAGATTGTATATTATTTGATGCAGATGCATTCGATGATGAAGTTGCGGAGAATTATGGTCTTCAAGAAGGAATGGTACTATTTCGGGATCTTAAAATGTAATTTTGAGTAAAGTTGCGTGAACTTACATGTACATAAACTTTCAATTCTCAACTCAAAATTTCAAACTCTCACAGCTATTTGCTCTCTCAGCTCTCAGTTATTAACCTTCAGCCCTGAATTCAACTTTCAACTTTGAGATAAGTAGCGTTCATTTGTCGAAAATATAAAACTTGTAACAACGTAAAAATATGACTTTCCACAGCCTGAAAATAGTTCAGATGAATATTTATTTCTCTTATGTTTTATCATTACTAACGAATTTGCATATCTCATCATTTTTGTATGAAACTAACGATGTTCATGTGTAATATAAAAATGTCAAAATAAATGGTGAATAAACTGTATGCATACGTGTTGTAATAAATTTGTTGCCTCGTTGAAAAGAAAATATAATCGCGAAAAAATAAAATATCATATAAATTTCTTAGAAGATTGACATTTCGGTTTAATTAAAGTAACATAATAAAATTGTTTATTAAATTGTACTATAAGACGTATTTGTTCTCCCAAAGTCTCGTTTGCACAAATAAATTATTTAAATAGTTTTTATTTTCGCACAACAAAAAAAAATATAAAAAAATAACAGAGCATTCGTAAACGAATACACTGAAAAACTCCATGAAAAAGGTAAATTGCAGCAAGTGCCAGCAAAAAGCACGGAATGAGCACGAAACCGCGGCATTTTTTGTAAACCTGCGACACGAAAAATCCTTCACCGTTTTTTCCTGGAAGCTTTTCCGTTTCCCGGATGAAACCGTGGATGGAAAAGCTTCATCGCGTCTCATCTAGTATAGCAGCGAGAAAAGGCCGAATTCGTCGATGCAAAAAACCATCCCGGATAAACAATGAGACGAATACAGTGACGTAACCAGATGGGATTTCTCCAAGTTAAATTAAGCTTTCTAATTATTTTATATCATACACAACAAGTGTTCTTTTCCATGTGAGACAAATGTAATTATAATATATAATAAAAAGATAAAATAAATTTATTATTAACAAAAACTAGTTCTAAAAAGAGCAATTAAATAAAGATTGCACAATAAATAGCGTTCGATGCGCCTAATGAACGAAAATCGAGCGAGTATAGACACCGGAATTCAATGTACGTATTTACATTCGGATTCAGTACATTCGAATAGATCCCAAACACGTGAGATTGATTCAACCAATTAATCTAATCAATTAACTGTATACTGTGTATACTGATGTCAACGAATTCAATTAATTTTACATTTTCTATTCTCTTCTTTGCGCATACCTATCATCTCAAAGAGTAAACAAAATGCAGTATTTATATTCATTCTCTATACTACTATACAATTATTCTTTCTTTATTTATTTTCTTTTCATAAAAAAATATGTAAATTTTTTTAATTGATAGATTTTTGAAAAGAAAATAATTTTATTTATATGATACTATTGTAAATAAATTTATCTTAATAAATAAATAAGTAGGATATTAAATCCGTTGTATTTTGCCATATCATCTGATTACGCTCTTGCATGAAGGCTATAAAAATATCGTCGGTCTTTTTTTCTCCGGAAGGTCTCTCTATCCTTGGGAGATAGGGGTTGCAAAAAGAGGCACCACGTATGTCGCCCAGTTGCGTACCGCACGTCCTCGTAATTCACCAACGGGGGATTTGCAGCGTATGGAACGTGTGATACCGGTTTCATGCATGTGCTCATCTTTCTCCACTTTCTAGAAATAGCGGTCTTCTCCTTTTTTTTTTTTTTTTTTGGGAGGGCGGGAAATAATTCCCGCCGGTGGATCGTCAGATTTACGAGGGCACTCACTTGGCACTCACTCGGCACTCCGGCCGAGCGTGCCAAGTGACTGGAATAATGCCGAGAAAATTGGCCGAAATTACGGAAGACGCGAGGATCGCGTAAGAAACCCTCCGTGACTATAAACGACACCAGACTCGGATGGTCCGCTTTAAAAAGAATTTTTTACGACCATTTTCGAGAGGGTTCCGGACTTGTCTCGTGTAAAAGTGGAGCCGCGTTTCGTGATACGGCGAATTTTCTACGCGCAGTGCCTCAAAAAATTACGTAATCATTATGTGCACATAGTTATATGATACAGTAAAATAACGGGTAATGTATTGTAAATATTCCGGATGAAGGTAAATCTAGAAAATGATATATGCATTGTACACGGAGCAAATTTTGCAGTATAAATTACATGAAAAATACATTTCCTTTTATAATATTTATTGTAAAGTTGGAATAAAACGTTATTGAGATATTTATTATAAAAATTGTAAATTATGCATTTATTTTGTTGTTTGGTGAATATTATGCATTTGTTTGTGTACTAAAATATTTAGATAATTACAAAAAATATTTCTTTGTAAAATATAATACCTACATAATATTACTGAATAATATGATGATTTCTCTTATATATGTTATGTTCCACGATTACACAAAAATTATACTGCAATTGTTTTACAATAGTGTCTCCATGTCTATATAAAACGTACACTGTGTAAAAAAAAATGTTAAATTTTTCCCAAATTAATATATCGTTGCACTAAATCAGCGGAGAAAGAATGTGATGTGAAAAATTTGGCGAAAATATTTAATTTTAGACCGAGAGAAGATAAAATCAAATATGCATAAAATTTACAGAAAAAAATCCCGGCAAGTTTATCATTCAATTATTATTAAAAACGCACGATTTTTCATCAAAATCAAATATTCATCAATACGCGTATTCAGAAACATATGTGAAACGTTGCGATAACACAATTCTGCTTCATTTGGAATGGATCAACAATTAATCTACAACTAATCTATGGATTCGCTAGAGTTCGGATCCAATTGGGAATAAAGGGAAGCGCTTTGATTGAAATGAACGGGGCTAAGTAATTCATCGGGATTCATCTCGCGTGTCTCACAACCTAAATAGATCCAATTTGTACATTTGAATATGCGGAAAAATTAGGGGCAACACACGAAGAGAATTTTCTCTTAGAATTTACCCCGAAAATCATGGTAATCGTGGGATAATATGGTATTAAAAGAATTTTATAAAGTTTTTCTCATTAATATTTATAACAATAAAAAATATTAATATATACATAGTAAACATGTACATTTAAATATGCGGAAAAATTAGGGGCAACACACGAAGAGAATTTTCTCTTAGAATTTACCCCGAAAATCATGGTAATCGTGGGATAATATGGTATTGAAAGAATTTTATAAAAGTTTTTCTCATTAATATTTATAACAATAAAAAATATTACTATATACATAGTAAAATTAATGGAACATATATTTTATATCTTTTTGTGATAGATATCGATATTTTTATTGTGGTAAATATTAATCAGAGGAATTCTTATAAAATTCTTCCAATACCATATTGTTCTACAATTATAATTTCAGAACTATGATTTCAAAGTAAATAAAAGAAATATCTCTCCATGCAGTTTATAATTTAAACGAACGCATATTTTATTTAATATTTTATTTTGAGAAAAGAATAGTTGGAGAAAATAAAAGAGTGAATTGTTTTTTAACGGAGCAGAGAATGTAACGTTTCGCGCACGTGATTATCGCCGGGCAAAACGAGATCGATTCTGTAAATCGAGAATTAAATTCGGTAATTACTGCACGTCGCGCATATATACATACATACATACGTATATATACTTGTCGGCTTGTTGATTATCGGCGACACGTGTCGGCTTCGTAATTTATGTTATTCGCGCTGGCAGCATTTTATGCGGCACAATGGCTCGACGTGTCTTCGGGGTCGGAGCTATGGTATATGGCGAATAATGCCGGAAAATTAGGACGGAAGGAAGCGGTGTTTAATAGTTTCCGACGCAAATTGATTCCCGCTAATTACGGAGCGTCGGCACGAGCGCCGTATAATTTTCTCTTTTCGCCGGTTATCAATTATTTTACAGCTTCGCGGGATGCCGCGGGACTGCCTTTCCAATAGACCGACGTAATTTTGATGCATTATTATTAAATAGCTCCTCTTCGTTCGTCGCGTCATAAGTTTGCTCTTGTCACCGACGAAAAATATATATTTGTTTCCCAATTTTGCTGACAGCTGAAAACTCGATTATTATCTCTCGTTTATAGAGAGCAATTAACATTATTCCAATTAGTTCCTATTAACTCCTTTTTAATTAACTTTTTTGTAATAAGATAAAAATGTCATTTTTCATCACGTTATTTTAGAACTTTGAAATCTCGAAATACATATAAAGTGATTATTCTGTACTTCTTATTTTATCAAATTATAATTGATCTTTTCTTTTTACCAAAAACTTGTCGATAAGTATTGTAATTTTTAACACAATGCTTATTAAAGATATATGTTAAAAGTCGGAGAATATGATTTTCTTATCATTTATGTGGCGCCGTTTTAATTAATCCTTTTGTAATCAGATAAAAATGCCATTTTTATTATATTATTTTACAATTTTTATATTCTCGATATATAAAGTGATTATGCTATATCTCCCACTTTATCAAATTATAATTGATTGGTTCTTTTTAGTAAAACCTTGCATTTGTCGAGAAGCATTGTAATTTTTAACACATAGCTTATTAAAGATACGTTAAAAGCCTAGTCGGAGAATATGATTCTCTTATCCGTTGTTCGTCCTCTCGAAGAGAGCTCATTTAATAAAAATGCCATTTTTATGATATTATTTTACAATTTTTATATTCTCGATACATGATTATGCTATATCTCCCACTTTATCAAATTATAATTGATTGATTCTTTTTAGTAAAACCTTGCATTTGTCGAGAAACATTGTAATTTTTAACACATAGCTTATTAAAGATACGTTAAAAGCCTAGTCGGAGAATATGATTCTCTTATCCGTTGTTCGTCCTCTCGAAGAGAGCTCATTTTCTGAAAACTTAATTTTCCACGATAAATTACATCGCAGCCATGTGCATCACCGTTTTAGTTAATTCTTTTGTAATCAAATAAAAGTGCCATTTTTATGATATTATTTTACAATTTTTATATTCTCGATACATGATTATGCTATATCTCCCATTTTATCAAATTATAATTGATTGATTCTTTTTAGTAAAACCTTGCATTTGTCGAGAAACATTGTAATTTTTAACACATAGCTTATTAAAGATACGTTAAAAGCCTAGTCGGAGAATATGATTCTCTTATCCGTTGTTCGTCCTCTCGAAGAGAGCTCATTTTCTGAAAACACTTTAATTTTCCACGATACATTACATCGCAGCCATGTGCATCACCGTTTTAATTAATTCTTTTGTAATCAAATAAAAGTGCCATTTTTATTATATTATTTTACAATTTTTATATTCTCGATATATTATATAAAATAATTATACTATATCTCCCATTTTATCAAATTATAATTGATTGATTCTTTTTAGTAAAACCTTGCATTTGTCGAGAAGCATTGTAATTTTTAACACATAGCTTATTAAAGATACGTTAAAAGCCTAGTCGGAGAATATGATTCTCTTATCCGTTGTTCGTCCTCTCGAAGAGAGCTCATTTTCTGAAAACACTTTAATTTTCCACGATAAATTACATCGCAGCCAGATGTCGCGCCGTATTTTCCCTGAGAAAAGCCTCGGCTACAAATTCATCGCGAAAGCCGTAAGTTACGAGGAGGAAATGCCGTTGGCTGGTGCGTTCCGCTCACCTCGTATCTTACACGTCGCGCTAAAGTAATCAATTCCTTTGTTCGCGTTTTCTATAGACCGGCGTCAGACGCAAACACCGTGTGTCAACCACGTGTGTGCGCCGCGTATATAAAAAGGGCCAGGAAAAGGCGGAAAAGGCGAGTCGCGGAGTCCGCGTTGCAGGTGCAGCTGGCCCGTTAAATTTTATCAGGATATTCGCATTCACCCCAAACCAACCCTCCCCAAGGGGGTCACCGACCTCGGCATTGTCCACGCCACCCGCGATTTAATATACGGCGACAAAGTATTAAGTCTCGTTGAACTCTCCGCGCGTTAGACTCATTTCGCGAACACATGAAATGTCTCGATCTCTCTCTTTCTCTCTCGCGGTTCTCTAAAATCTAGAAGGAAGTGGACAATGCTGGCGACGGTCCAGAATTTTTTCCGTCATCCAGTAAATCTACGTCTCGTAAAAATTAATGGTACGTAAATTAAAAGGGAAAAACTGCAAAGCGAGTCAGGGGACGTTCATCATTTTTATATGTATGTATATATAAAATTGTAAACATCCCCCTTAAATTGCTTTATAGAGTTTGTATTTTAATTTTATTGAATATATACACGGAGAGAATTTTCTCTGAGAATTTACTCTGAAAGTCATAATAATCGTGGGACGATATGGTAGTAGAAGAATTTTATTTTATGACTTTCTCTGATTAATATTTACCAATAAAAAATATTAATATGTATACATAGTAAAATTAATCGAATAGATATTAATATTTTTATTGTGGTAAATATTAATCAGAGAAACTCATAAATTCTTCCAATACCATATTGTACCATTTTCAGGGTCAATTATAAAAGAAAATTCTCTCTGTGTATAATTATATATATATATATATATATATAATAAAATATGTAATAAAAAAGATGCGATTATAAAAATAAAATAGAACAATGCAATAATAGAGAAAGACAGTTCACGCAAATAATAATTGCGCGCACTTTATGGTTCATAATTCTGTCCCTGACGGTTCTTTTCGAATGATAATCGCCGGCCTCGATTATGATGTGCAGAATAGATGAAACTGGCCAGCGATATATGGGGATGATTACTAAAAGCCCCAACGGGCCGCATTGTTTATAATCGCATCCTCTGGCCGCCCTATATTAAATCTACCCCTTTGTGCGATATCAGCGAACGGCCGGAGAGATTTTCCGGTTGTGCAATTTATCCGCGATGTTCCGCGAATTATACACCCGATCCGGCGTGCACGTTTTATTCCCAGCATCCGGATAGCTTTATACGCGTTAAGGGTGGATCGTGTGGCGAGCGCTTAAAATGGAACGGTTCTAAATACAGGGTGGAAATAATGAGAAAGTCAGAGACGATTCGAGACAAAGATTTTTAATCCCGAGATAACGCTTGGGTCTCGGATAACTATACTTTATTGCTGATTTTAGGAAGTAGCAATGATATTGAGTAATAATGAAATTTATTGCAATGATAAAATAATTAAGAAGTTGTATAGATAATAATTTCAGGAAAGCGAATTATTAATAACTTTTAAATGTAGAGACACAATTTATACACAGAGAGAATTTTCTCTTAGAATTTGTACCCTAAAATATATTTACCACAATGAAAAATATTAATATCTATTACAATAAGATATAAAAATATGTTCAATTAATTTTATTATGTATTAATATTTTTTATTGTGGTAAATATAAATCGGAAAAACTCTTACGAAATTCTTCCCACGATTACCATAATTTTCAGAGTAAATTCTAAGAGAAAATTCTTTATGTGTAAATAAAAATATAATTTAGATGTGTTAATAATATATATTCATTAATTTAATGTTTCTAATTAACAGTAATTATAGAAAATAATGCGATGTAATGTAAATCCCGAGAATAAAATTTCAATTATTCAAGGCTCGAAAAATTCTCGAAATATTCATTAGAAAAATACCGCAATAATTTGCCCAAAAAAATATTCGTTTTTCATAACTGCGTGGGGAATGAAAGAAAAATTACGAAAGAATATGATCGCAAATATAAAAATGCAATTAAATCTAGGTATTCGGAGACGCGTGCGTGCACGTTTAAAGAGTTAAAATTCCGGGGCGCGATTCTTCAACGTCGTAGACGAAGAGGACAGCGGCAGATACGTCAGCTGACTCGACATTCTCATGGAAATTTTTGGCGATACGTCGTCCGCGAGTCTCGGCCAGGATCCTCGTCCCGGAGGATATTCGGAACGCGACAAGAAGAGAGGAAAGAGCAGCCGGGATGTTGGCCGAGAGAGGACCGCGTAATTTATTGCGAGCAATATTACCGACGACACGCCGAGCGAGGGTTGGGAAAAGCCCGTGTTTCTCTCTCTCTCTCTCTCTCTCTCTTTCTCGTCCCAGAAATGTATTTTATAGCGACCGAAGATGGGGTTCTCTCGCTACGGCGACTCTGCTTACTACCCTTTCGAGTCGACATTGGATTTAAATAAGTCGATGCAAACGTGCTGGTCTTTACTCACCGTTCTCTATCTCTCGGCGTTTTTTATAGATAATTCTTTTATTAATTACGCGATTTGTTTTTTAGATTGGCTAATGTTCTCTCTCACTACATATATGGAACAAAATGTAAAAACGTCTACATAAATTCCATAGTATTAGCAAAATTTTAAAAATTATTTAAAAATTATAATCATATAAAATATGAAAAAATATCAGAGACATATACTTCATTATATGCGTACTGTATTAATTATAATAATAGGCACTAATAAACTAATGCAGGAACAGAAACCAAACCCTATGTGGTATTAAAAAAAAATGTGAACTTAATATTTTACAATGCAACACAATATATTATAATATGAACATATATATTTGCTGAAGTAAATATTGCTAAAATATAAAATCTTTTTTGTAATTTGTTGCATTTGTTAAACTTTTATACGAGAAGATTTCCGTTTCCCGACGTTCTTAGTAAAAGCGATTCGCATGCAATTCGGGGTTAATGGCATCGAGTAATCTGAGATGGGTCAGCATTAAATTTAAATAAGTCGGCCAATTCCACCAAAGCGATTCCGGATAATGGAAAAATGGTAGCGTCCGTTTAATTCGACGATGTAGTATTTACTGCACTTTATGGCCCCTTTATTCCGCATTTTTACGACGAAAATCACTTAGGGATATATTCCTCCAAACCACAGATTCGAGTAATCTCGCTCGATTTATTTCATCTCGAATTAATTAAACAATCAACGCTAAGTATAGGAGGATAATCACTGAAGATTGCACAACAAAATGCAGCATAAAAACGACTTATCGACGTTAATATATTAAATTTTACGACTCTTCTTTGCAATTATTTGCTACCTGAAGACTCGAAATCCTTTTTTACGAAATTGCTCATTATTCATTATATGATAAATTATGTTACATATTATATGAACCATTCTTTTACTCTATATAGATTATTTTATATAAAAAGCATTGTAAAAAAAGTGTTATATAAATTTGATACTCGAGAATATTTACACTGTATGACATATTATAATTTTTCACTAATTTCGCAGGATCGAAAGAGGCATTAGTTCGTTTCGCGAACGTAATCCTGTATGATAAATTGAATGGTTGGAAATCGAAGTGGTGCTTGAGGGAATCGCGGAGAAAATCGGAAATCGATGATACTTATACCGTGTTGTCTATGATCCGATGCGTAATCTGTAGACAGGATTTTTCTATCACAATAATAAAAACCCATCGACTAATATTGTTTTCCCCTCCGACTATTAAGTTTTTCGTTGCACGCCAAAAAAATAATTGTTGTTATCTCGCTAATGCAGCTCTTTTTCCACTGTTCTCGTTAAAAAAATATTTCCAACTGATTATTCTCTACGATAAAATCGTCGGTTTAATAATTGGCAATTTCAACATTCTTAAATATTTAGATATTTATTAAAATGTTCTCTTTCTCCCTCTCGATATATTGTAATTTAATTAAAATATTTTGCGAACGTTTATTACATATTTTTGAATGCAATATTAATTCTCTTCGTAAACATGCATTTCCTGAAATTGATTCATATCACTTTTACGATATGTCGGGTAAATAAGAGAATATGATATGTGCACGTTATAAAGCAAGAACGTTTTCAGAAATGTATACGTCCGCCATTCTGATATTGCTGAATCCCATTTGCTATTTCGACATTCTATTCATTGTCGTGTTTTATTTCCTCATCCGAACGTCACTCGAATATTTTCACATCCATTTTCATAGCTCGACGTTGTCGCGCTCGCTTTTATCTCAGTCAGGGATTTATATTTTTGATCGATATTTTAATTTTCGCATCCCAACAGTCTTTTGTTACCCATTTCGACCAATTATCTCTCTTATTTAATCACGCAATAATTGACACGGTAATCAACGTATATGTCAAAAAATTAATGGTACGTACATGGTTCAAAAATTTAATTTCAAAAATAATAACTAGGGAAATAAAGAAAAAATAATGAAATTGTTAAACGCATTAGAGTAAATAAAAGGTCTATTTGCTTTTTATAAATCGAGTCGTAATTCGCTAATTGCTAGTAAAATTCGATAATATCAAAACAACAATTATTTCTGTAAAATTTGTATTAATTTAATAATTTAATAAAATCAAATTTTATTTTGTCGAAGCTTTAAACGTTCTAAATATGTCTTATTAATGTTATTTGAAAATAATATTTATAGTACATTTTTAAATCAATTATTTCAAACTATTTTAGAACTTGGATAAAACGAATACTCTGAGAAGGCGCAAATATATGTATATTATTTTCTTATTCATTTATTCATTGATCATTTTATACGCACGTGCGATTTTGCATTTTAATAATCTTGCAACAAATAAAAAAAAAAAGACCGCATGCTTGCGAAATAAATTTGTAAAGACGAGAGAAATCTTATTTTAAAAAAAGGGGAAAAAGAGCAAGATACGAGATAAACTAGAGTGGCTAGAATCAGAGGACGAGAAACCGGGTAAGATAAGATGATTCCGGTTTACATTAATCACGCGCCATCTGTTCTTCTCTTCGTTTTTATACGTTTTATATACATCTTATGATTTTTACATACGTAAAATAAAAACGCTCGCGCTAAAACGCATGATTGATCGATTATTGCGAGACCTGCAAATGGATCTCGCGTTTACAAGACATAAGATACAACGAACATATGAATACTATTTTCTTCCTGTCTCTTGAATTCTCTTCTCTAATTCTTCTTCTAATCGGTTTTTGATTTTTCTTTTCACTAGCAATTTCGTCGTATTGTATTATTAAATGATAAACTGATGTAAGAATTATAACATGAAGCGAGTAGCTTGAGATTTTTATTAAGTTTTTGAAGAGTGTTTTATATAAATTTTAAAAACATGAGAAAAGTGTTTTATATAAATGTTGAAAATATGAAACAACTAGAAATTCTCGAGCGTAAAAATTTAAAGAAATCTAAGAGCATCCTCTCTCTGTAAGAAATATGATTCTTACAAAACAACATAATTTACAGAACATTAATTTTAAATTTAGCAACATTTTATTTCCTACCTTTGCAAATTGTTCGTTTAGAAAATGTTAAATTTTACTTATTTTTGACACTTTTCAAACATAATATTCACATCTTGAGAGTAGCATCAAATTACAATCACAATCGTATTATGTCATAAATGTTTCATTAATTTTATTTCAACTATTAATTCTATGATATCCTCTTGTTCGGTTTCACAAGTTCTCAGATTAAACAGTCAGATGTACTAAAGGGAAAGTAGCAAAAAGCGCGACACGGTTCTTGTTAAAGTTTCTGTTTCATCTGGGAAGAAAGGAAAGTAGGAGTCCGGTCGTAAAAGCAAAGTAGCAAACTAATGAAGTGCTATGAACAATACGAGCAATACGTTATGACAGAAAATGAAATGGCGCACTTGAATAACATCTAATCCCGGAAGCGACAATCCACGAGATAAGAATCAGCTGAGAATAAGACTGAGAAGTGCGAAAAACAGCGTTTATTCAAATCCGAGCGTTATCTCAAGCTATTTGAAATAGTGCGTAATAAGAATTATTTTGCGAATGCGAGCAATAAATCATAAAAATGTTAATGATAAATTATTACAAAGTTTTGTACTCAACGCTACAATTAAATAATTATATACAGAGTTGCGATTTTTTAAAAATCTCTAAGACAATTTTTAATATTCAACATTGACATCAAAATATTTTAACAGTTGAGATTCTAATTAAAATTCCGTAAAAATAAAATGTACTCTTATTTGTAAATAGTAATAGAAACGATATATATATATATATATATATATGTTGTTAATTATTATTTGCGCCTAAAGTCCTAAAAACTGTTGATTTTCATTATAGTAATTAAAAAATTTAATGTTTTAAAAAATGTTGGTTGAAACAAAAACCGTCATCAAGAATTATTCGAAGAATTCTCTATCAAACTAAAAGCAAATAGTTTTTTAAAATTCAGATCATGTACTTATCTTGAAAAAACATAAAACTAAAATTTAATTGGACATTTCGAGTAAATCGTGCATGAATAGAAAACTTGTCATTTTCGCGATGATCCCGCTGTTATCAAACCCGGGTGAGCGAAAAAATTGCCACCGTCGACGGAATAATCGGTTATCACAAAGCGATATCCAGGATGGAGGGTTGGAAAAAATCCTGCAGAAAAATTCTCAGAAGAATCTTCGCATTTTCTCGTCCTCGGATTTGAATAATCTCTTCGAGAAAAAGAGCAGAGAGAGAGTTTATATCTCGCATCTCTCCCAAAAAGAATTCCAGAATAAATCCTAGGAGTACATACCGTCTATATATATATATATATTGCAGTCATTTTTTATCATTATCGTCAAGTACAGATTATTTCGAAGAAATTGTCGAACCGAAAGATATCAAATTAAATATATAAAATATTAAATTAAAATTCAAATTAAGATTTACACGAAGTAAATCAAGTCTACAAATTTGAAGATATTTATACACTGAAAAAAATTAATAAATTTTTATTTCAATACTGCCTAATAAGCACAAATAAATATTTATTCAAAGTCAATAAATTTGTTTTCATCATAATAAAAAAAAATACACACACACTCACACACACAAGCTTTCTTATCCTGGTGTTAAAAACGCGCACTTAAAGATCCACCCTCGCAAACAGACCACGGAGTGGCGTCGCCATTAATAAACGAGCTGAGACAATGGGGTCCTAGCGCGTAAAAGCAAAATAAATTGAAGGTATCCCCAGTGGCGCTTCTGCGTCGAGCTCCCTAGCCGACTGCTCCGTAATTAGTGAGCGTCTAAACAATACCACCCCCAGCCTTCCCTTATACGCTTCCCTTAGCGGGATCGCCGATAATTAATTATCCGCTCGCAGGGCGTGTGACTGCTGGGATTATTCGCGGCTGTAGCGTTCTTCTTCTTTCCGTCTCTTCGATCCTAATTTCCAGCTATGTTTACAGCCAAGGTCTTCCCTATCGCTCGCTCGAGTCGTACCTCGGCGAGAGATAATGGCTCGTCGCCAGCAATTCCGATAGAAATGCGGCGACTAAAAAGGACGCGATATATAATTTGAGACGCAAAGTGGCGTCTCTTACATTATTCACATTTTCTGTCATTCATCTCGCGTCTTTCAATTTAGTCCCCGCGATTGTTTCACAATGAAAAGTGATAATAACACCATTTTTTTAAATGAAGAAAAAGATTCTCTTTTCTTTCAATCAAAATTATCATTTAAATATAATTTCATATTCAACATTTTTTACATTCATATTTGAATTTTTTTTTCCATTTTGGAGTTTTTATATTTTTTCATTTCATAAATTTCGACCCCTAAAAATGTTTAGTTATCTATTTCGATGCGTTTATATTTAATATTAATATTTAATACCCCTCTTTTAAAATCTCTTAATATATATATCTATTGTTAAAATAATTATAAGAAATTGCTGCATATAAATTGTTTCGTTTTGTATGCAGTATTTCGCATTTAGCATACATAATGAAATATACATCTTAAGTTAACGTTGAAACCGAGAAAATGGGCTGTCCCGTATTTTCAGCATCCTTAGTTCTAGAAAGGTGGTCTCGAGCATACGCTTCAGAATTTCGCTGTTATGAATGCGATTAAATGTCGAGCGATTAAACGCACGAGTTTGTCGCGTCGGATGGAAGCAACCGCGCTCGTTAGCATACTTTGAAAGTCTTTAATTGCAGCCGGAAGTTTGCCGGAAGCTTGTGGTTCGCAAACAATATTCACCAGATAAATAAATATACAAAATACAAATATGCTACGAGATTGTCCTGCGCGTTAAATATTGTCACAAGTTCTCCAAATTGAATTCTTCTCGCGAAAGGAAAATTGTATATGTTTCCCGGATGCCACGAGTTATTTCGTTGAAATTAAATATTTTCACTGAATTTTCTCATTGTTCACATTTTTTAATGTAAACATAATCTCTTCTAAAGTGCGAAAAAAATGAAAAATTTCGTTTACATAATAATTACGCTAAAAATATTCTGCATATATTAAAAAATTATAAAATAATTATTTATTAATCATAAAAAAACCTTCTAGATTAGAATATTGTAAACCACGATTTTGCGACGTCCTGATACGATACGATACGTTATACTTTCGTGTGTCGACAAAGATGAAAAAAGTTAGTTCGCGGGGTTAAAAAGATATACTTTAGTAATTTTTCTCTGAAAGGACGGAGACAGCATCGGACACATTCGTGACGGAAAACCGCAGAGTTCCGATCGATTCCTTTTGCTGAGGGACTACGAAGTTACTGTGACCAAAGGCCATCTCGCTCTCTCGGTTCCTTCGGTCGATCTCCCGAAATGTTCAATAACTTCTTCGAAAACTCGAAAGTACACCCCAAGGGTGCAGCTTTGCAGATTCCAAACGCATACCGCGGAGAATCGACCTTCTCTCCGTTTCTTTCTCGCTCACCTCTCTCATTCGACTCTTCCCGGCGTTTCAAAGCTTAACGAAATGGAAACAATATTGACTCGCGAGTCTGAACTGAAGAGCTTTGTTGTATCGAGACGATATTGCGATACGAACGATTCCTACGAGAGAGATCCTGCTTCTTTATAGATTCCGCGAAATACTTAATCGCAACTATGTAGCGGAAAGCATTCGTTTTTAGGTGCTTTAACAAAATATACTTTCAATTTTTGATCAATTATAAAAAACTTGGTTTTTGTGATTGTATTTATATATTAAACAACAAGTAGATAAAGGTTCCGTAAATTTAAATATAAACTATATTAAATTTATATATTATAACATATTATATAATATAATATAATTGTATATATTATAATATATATGTATATGTAATTTATATATTAAAAATCAAAAATAAATTTAACAAAATTATATATAAAATTATTAAAATATTTAATTAGGCAAAATGTAACTGTTTTGTCTAGATAATTATTAGACAAAATATATATAAATGAAGAGAGTAGAGAAAGACGTAGAATGAAATAAAGCTTATATGAAACACATGTATCTTATTAAAATGATTCATAATACGCGGGAACTATAAAAGCTATTAAATTTAAAGAGCGACTCGAGATTATTATTTCTCGTCAGGTTTGTATGTGAAAGCCAGGATATTATTGTAGCGAGAATGTGTGTGTACGAGGCGAGGGAGAAACACGTCTGCGGAAATTCGCGGTGGAACGATTAACGGTAAACGCCACGTTGTTACGACATCGGAAACACACGGTCGACGTTCTACGCTCGTGTTAATCTGGAATTATTTAATCGCCGCTCATCTCGCGAGCCCTCCGACTTTGGGGTATATATTAATTATTATCGTTATTGCGAGGGAGAAAAGCGGAGAGAGAGCTGCGAAAACTGAAGCGTCAGAAACATCCCGCGCTATATACGTCTCTCGTTTTACAGCCGATTATCGACTAATGACTCGCGAATATCGCCCGTTTGTTACATTGTTGACTGAAACGGACGGCACTGGATATCGCATTGAGTAACATCAATTACGGCAGATGCGGATAATTTAAATGCGCGTTGCAGCGCAGTTTTGTAGTCGCGCGAAATGGTGCGATGAATGCAGGCGAACGAGGGAGAGAATGCAACAATTAATTAATATTAATTAGAGTCGATATATTGATGTTAATTCTAATCGATGATTTATCACTCCGCCGAGGCTGGAGTGGAAGTGTCAGAACAGACTCGTGTGAATTCCAGCGTAAATTTATATCAATATACACAGAGGGAATTTTCTTTTAAAATTTACCCTGAAAATCATTTAGTAATCGTGGGATAATATGGAACTGGAAGGATTTTATAACAGTCTCTCTGATTAATATTTACCATAAAAATATTAATATTTACACGATAAGATATAAAATATGTTGAATTAATTTTACTATGTATACTACATATTAATATTTTTTGTTATGGTAAATATTAAAATTTAAGAAACTTCTCCGAATATTATATTATCTCACGATTAATTTTTAGAGTAAATTCTAAGAGATAATTTTCTCTGTGTATATTTACACGTATCTCTCTATAAATATTTTATATTTAAATAATTTTGAATCCCTCCCAAAAGTCCACTGCTAAGTGTGTTTCTACTCACGTCTTGGAAAAGAAAATCTGTAATAACGTGGCGCACGAAGACTGTTCGTGTATAGTTATCAAGACTACTGATTGTGAATTTAGTTCTTTCATCGTAGGCGGTCGTATCGTTAAATTTCCGCAGGAAGGTGCGACGGAAGATTTCTGCTCCGAATTGCACGTCGACACGGAAAAGCAAATACATAATTCCCGTTTCTTCTGGTTTGTCCTTATTTTTCCCGCCCACGATTCCGTTTTCGCGAATTGTACTTCCTCTCGAAAGTAGTACAAAGATAAAAATAACGTTAAGACCAGACGAAACTGGTCTGATCGTCTTCTTCATACAAGCTTATTTCCCCACGAAATATATAAGTACGTGTAATTATTAAAATTTATACTTATTATCAAAAATCGAAAAAGCTCGTTTAAAGTATAAAATTGGATCAAGTGTCATCTCGGAGATGACTCATTCACTTTTCTTTGTTATTTAAATGTATCGCAGTAAATTGTAAGTGTGACAACCACAATTGCTACGAAGATTCCTACGGATATAATCAGATATTTCACTCACCTCTATCCGAAAGGTCCATCCTTCCAAACTGAGCAGCTTCAGAGTCGTGTTCCTGGCCAGAGCGTGGCACAATAGTCTCGAGGGATGATCGTCCAGGGCCAATCGAGGACTGGACAAGTCTAGCAACTGAAGACACGGCGCTTCTGTCAAAGCTAGCACTAGGGGCATCACGTCAGCTGGCCTCGACGCCCCAGCGGCCCTCAGTGCGTCCAAATTACGGGCCCTTCTGATGGTCTCCCCTAAACAGCCGGCGTCCAAGCCGCCCAGAAGACACTTGGACACGTTCAGAGACCTCAACTTGCAATTCGGTTCCCTGAAACACAAAGCAATAACGCTACCGATTAGACAAATTGTTTCGCGGAGATTTTTTTATCACTTTTTCATAATATAAGTACCGTGGAAAGAGATAAAGAATGGTCTAAATTTATAATTAAAGATGTAAAATATATCATAAATATTATTAATTACGTGGAATTATTATTTTAGAATAATTTTTGGCTCTCGTATAAATTGTGTAATATTTATTTATCTAATTTCATTGTTAATCACGGAATGTGATTCATCAAATCTCATAGACAGTTTCACTTTGATCGAAGAAAAATAAGAACTTACCGAATCGAACGAAAGAGAGGGAAGAAAGATTTAATCGAATCAACTGATGAGGCAGTAATCATTTAAGATTGATGGTAGTCGGATCGTGATCAAGACTTTGCCGATAAATAAAAGAGAGACGTAAAAGTACCTACTGGCAAATCTCTGTCTCTGTTCTCATTTCTTTTCCTCCATCAATCTTTCATAACAGAGAAAATGGTCGTTCACGATAATGAAACGACACTTCGAATATATCGAATCATGAAAAATTTTAGTGTTCCCTTTTTGAAAGCTAAAACTTTCGAGACAACTTGAAACAGATTTTATCTCGACGTATCGATTTTCCTTCAAGAAATACCTTTAAAAAAAATGAAATTTCTTTATGAAGAGATACTAGAAGAAGAGGAATCTTAATCCTTACAATTAAATAGTTTGTCGAGTTAAAATTATAATTAACAGTTTTATTCGTTAAAAATTAATCAAAATTTTATCATTTATTTATCTTCATTAGTTTCACTTAACCGTTTAATTTTAAATTAGAATAATTAAAAATTTCTATTAACGAAATTCCATTTTCATTGCGCCAAATTATTCTAAACTTCAGAACCGGAGCTGCGCGCGTTTCATATAATTACATTGCGCATTTTTAAATTTTCCCGTTAAAAATCTATTTTTATCTTATCAAGATTCCTACAAATACATATATAAGAGGAAAAAACATTTCCATTTTATTACGTATCATTACTCGTAAAATTGATGCACACATATATCTCGCAATTACAAGGGATACTTTGATATCGTATATACATACATATACCCTCCCTCGTGATTTTCATTTAAGATTAATTTAATTAACGATCCACGTTTCACGTAATTATGGCGCCGACCGCGCGCACGCACCTTTCTCAAACAGCCCGTGCAATCTTGCGGGCGAAAGATCGATCAACGTCACGACAACGAAACACATAATGAACAAACACCAGGGCGGTGGCCTAACAGCCATCAAGCGTTAAGACAGCGGTGAGCCGAATTACGGGACGAATAATCGAATCGCGGCGGCGGAGCAGACCCGGCGTGGATTTACGCGCTCCGTTTACGTGCGTTTAATGGCGAATTCAAGACGAACGATTCGAAGGGTCTCTGGCCAGACCAGCAACAGCGGCGGGACCAATCGTCCGGGCGCGCTGTATCGCGTCTGGATTTAATGGTACCTACTTTGGCCCATATTTACTCTCGACTGCTATTGCCGCGATACGTACGTACATTTCGCGATACATCTGCCGCTATACGTACGTGTACACGTCTAATGGTGTACGCTGCCTTTAACGGTACCTGCGCGTAGCCACGGTAAATTCGCTCCAGTAACTCTTTCTCTCTATATATATTTATATACACGGGGTGTAACTTTTATTTTTTTGATTGTAGAAGAAAATGTTTCAGATAAAAATTGTATGATTTCGAGGGATATAAGACATTAATTTGACCTTGAATAGTTGCTTGAAGGTCGCGTGAAGGTCACGATTCTTCGCAACTTAAAAAATTCTTAACAAAAAGGTGCTTAATTATAGGATTTTGGAAAGCTCTCGATGTAAGCTAGAAAAATATGTAATGAAAAAGTGACCTTCGAGCAACTATTCAAGATCAAACTGATGGCACCGTCTTATGTCACCCTTGAAACCATATACAACTTTTATCTGAAATATATTTTCTTCTACGATAAAAAATGAAAAAAAGTTATTAGGGGTAGGACATTAAAATGAGACACCCTGTATATATAAAAGGGGAGAACAAAAATACTGCACCCTACGGCGAGAACGTACGCGAGCGTCGTGCCGCGAATTTCCAAGAAAAATAAACGTTTCCGCTAGGAGGACGACCAACCCCCTACCTGGGACTTTGCGTAATAAATCAAGCTCTGGATTTTGGAAAAACGAAAATTCTCTTACAGTCGCGCGTCTTCGACTTAAATTGCTTCCAATCGCGGTATGTTCGCCGACATTATTTCTCTCAATTCGCTGTCGAACGCTCCGTGAATTATCGTCCTTTCTGGATCCTTGCCATAAAAGAGTCAGAATAAATTAAAACTTAACATGTTTTTATCTTTTTTTTCTTAATTATGTATATTTCAAACTACCTTCTCGCCTATAAAGAAATCTAAAGCAGGTTTTATGGATGTTGGAAAATAAACTAATAAAGAAAAGAATCTAAAGAAAATAAGTCGGATAATAAAGTGATAAAAAATAATGAACAAAAAAAAAAATGTAGGCACGCAACAATGTTGAATCGCGAGGAAATATTTGCGAGATGGAAAATGATAAAATCCGTCGATTTATCCATGATCGGCCCCAAGCATTTTTCAACCCTCCTCGTCGTGTATTTCGGTACTTTGGTGGGAAAACAACAAATGGCATACCAACGTCGTTCAGTGGCGTGAAGCACGAAAGTTACCCCGAAATAAAACGCGGAAAATACGTCTGGAGGCTTGCGGGTATTATTGCGTTGGCTCGCGTTTAATTTTCTGCGGTTTCAACCACGCGAAACTCAACCGCGTTATTCAAATACGCGCTGCGTCGAAGAGAGGAAGGCGACTCATAAAGATACAAGGATTAGACCTCCTTCCCTTCAGTTTGTACACCTACTTTATTCGGCGATATGCGGTTTCGCAGCAGAAAAACGCACATATAAATGCTAGCACAAGTAAAGTTCTCCCAAATATGCTAGAGTAAACTTCTCTCCTTTTATATTTTATTATACACGTTTCATTACGCTTTTAAAATAAATAATTAAATGTTGCTAAATTAAATACTTAATAATTTTATTATTCATACAAATTCTGTGAATGTATGCAGGGTGTCTGCCGGTAATTTTTAATAGCAGATTCCTGGTATCATTTGAAGACGACTTTTCCTTAGTGAAAATGTTGAGGGAGGCCATTTTTAGCATGTTCCTAATTTTCGTTATGTATCTTTATATAACTAAGCCTTGTATTAAAATTCTATTAAAGCAAACTCTACCTAAAATTGACTGAAGAATGTAGTTCTGTTAACATTTAATTTCCACAAGGCTTAGTTTCCAAGAAAGCCTTTATTTTCAACCGCTTATAATTCGCAAATTATTGGTGTCTCAACATTTTCGCTGAGTGAAAATCGAACGAAGTTTTTAATGGCCAGGAATCTGCCATTAAAAACTTCCGCCAGTTCTGGAACACCCTATATTTAATACGTAAATCCCAACAAATATTACCTATCAAATAAATATTCATCCTAGTCAGTATATTTTTATTTGTATTCCGATTTATTCGCGAATGGCGAAACGTGTCGGAGCGTGACGCGACGAGATTTTCGCGTACCTCGAGCGGAGAAAACATTTATTGCGATCCGAAATCGCGCAGATAAGCCCCGAGAGCGCAATAGAGTTGGGGTCGTAAGTCAAACGACCGTGGGGGTGGTATTTCGCTCGGACCGGCGCTTAAGTTTCGATGGTTTTACTGGCGCGAGGAGACGCGTCCGAAGTCGACTGCGGTTTAAAGGAAGATATAGAAATAGTAGCACGAGGGGGATGAAAAGTGTTAACCCCCTTTTTCTCCTCGTCGGCGACTTTATCGCGTCGCCTTTTATCGCCGTCATACTAGACTTTATTCTCTTATAAAGAGCGATACCGCTTTGTTCCGGCTATGGAACAAACGTTTCGCAACGATCGCGAGATACGTATTTATTTGCTGACGTAGTGTAACGTTATGTAATTTGACGTCCGGAACTCGACGTTGTAGAAATACATTGGGTTTTCGCGCTTTTCACGGCGCCGATAAGCACGTCAATTTTTTGACGATGAAAGTTTCCGTCGAGAGAATTTAGAGAAACAAGGTTGCTATATGTTATTACGTCGCGTAAAAGGAATAAAAAATGTGTATATGTTAAATTATTTAATTAGCTGATTTTCCACATGTAAAAATTCAGTTTATTTTAATCATAGCGAATTGATTTAAAATTATGTTCTGACGAGAGACATGAATTTTTATTATATCACGAGCGTGTTTCGAGTTCGATAAAATGTTCCATTAATTTATTATTATTATTATTAAAAATGCCGTAAAGTTAAAAATTGGTATATTTGATCGCAAGTTAACAAGTTTCACAAATGTGTTTTCTTCTCGAGGAACCGGCGAATTTTCGCGACACGAAGATACATCGGGAAAGAAAAATACCGGATGTTTAATTGCGTTACACCCTGGCGCGGAATACCTTTCCACTTTCAACTCTACCCCCGTTCTCTTTCTTCGACGAGTACTTGCGAGTTGTACTTTGGGGATTTCCGACGAGCTCTCTCGTGGAGCTTATTAGGTATAGTGGAACTCCATTTATTCGGAGAGATCTCCGCGCACAATGGCTGGTAATACATCGGTACTCTTTGTTAAATTGTTATCATCTTAAACGCCGTTATTTAGTATATCCTATATCGCTGTTTATTTACAGCTGTCATCGGATTATTGGAGAAAGTGCGCTAAATCCGCTCCTTCGTCTCAAGAAACGCTAAGAAAACCCGCTCGAGTGGGTTCCAGTTGCCTTTCCAATCCCAAGTGGACTATTAAAATCTTTCCTCGACGCGTTCGATCGCGAAAATAACAGTGCTAAAAATTCGAAGTAAAGTTATTTTTATTAAATAAATTAGCCTTATTTTTCCCTTCGTCTCAATTCCTTTCTCTTACACCCTGAGCTTACTATTTTTGGTACCAAATAATTATATAAAATATCTTTAACATCCGAGAATATATTATAATTAATTTAGATATTTTGTTCTAAAAAAATCTCTATATACCATCAAAACCATCCGATTACCTAACATGCAGATTAAAACATCATTTTTATTAAATAAATTAGCTTTATTTTTCCCTTCGTCTCAATTTCTTTCTCTTATACACTGAACTTACTATTTTTGGTACCAATAATAATTATATAAAATGTTTTTAATATCCGATTAAGAATATAATTAATTTAAATATTTTGTTCTAAAAAAAATCTCTATATATTATGAAAACCATCCGATTACCTAACACATCCAGCCTAAAATATCATCGAAAACATAGAAATATGGGTAAATCGAGAATAATTTATGGAAAACTCTTGTCGAAAACTTAATAATAATTATATAAAATGTTTTTAATATCCGATTAAGAATATAATTAATTTAAATATTTTGTTTTAAAAAAAATCTCTATATATTATGAAAACCATCCGATTACCTAACACATCCAGCCTAAAATATCATCGAAAACATAGAAATATGGGTAAATCGAGAATAATTTATGGAAAACTCTTGTCGAAAACTTATATGGCCCCTTCCCGTTGAACCTGCGCCATGAACAATGGATCCAGTTCCGGGTGAACTTTTTTATCGCGCGAGTGCCTGACTGGCCTCTCTAATCCCAGGAGCGGTGTCTCTTATCGCGGGCCGTGTTGCGCGTGATTTAGGAAGTTCGTCGAGAGAGCTCGACGAAAGAGCGGAGGGAGAAGATTGTCCGGCGGCGATGAAAAACGTCGACGAAACTTGAAACGATGAAAAATCGCCCACCATCGGCGGCCCCGGGAATTCGCGAACTCGCGTTAAACGAACGAACTTCCGCCACGGCGGAGCGCTCGGTAAAATATCTCCATCGTTTTCCCCACCGAAACGACGTGCATCTCTTCCTTCGCGAAAACCTTTCGCGGGTGTCTCGATATACTCATCTCGAGCAGTGATGGGTAAGATACATTTAAAATGTATCTCGATACAGATACGTGTAAAAAATATATCTAGATGCAGATACTCACGATCAGATACTCATAATCACATTTAAATTATATTTTATCATGATAATGGTAATATGCACGAAATGTTCTGAATAATTCTATTATCCTTATTAATATTTTTGTTTATATTACGACTTTATAAATGCCTCAAAGATATCGTCACTCCAATTATTTATTTCGCCATGGTGCTAAAATTTGACCAATGCTTAATAATCGCTCAACCGATGCTGATGACGATATGTTGATAACTTGCAGTCCTGATCTTTTAGAAATTTAAAGAATTAGGCTATTTAAAAAAATATGTGAAAATGTATCTGAAAAAAGCAATTCTGATACCATGTTTTGTATCTAGATATAGAGATATAGATACTTCAATTCGAATATTTCTCAGATACACAAAATGTATCTAGATTGATCTCGAGTCTATGCTGATGTTTTGGGTCTGTGATATCTTGCATTAATGATTCGTGAAAACAGGAGCGAGAAAAACCGCGGTGACGTTTATTTCTGGGTATTTCTGGGAGGGAATTTGACAATGAATTTCTTGTCTTGAATTTGATTTACTGTACTTTCTCGTCGAGTCTGACAGGCTCGGATTTATGTTAGATGAGAGTGATTTACTTCCCCGATCTTTTAGATATTTGATATATTGCGAGACAAATAGCAGTCTTGATTTAATATTGAATAAATTGTCGACTTTCAACAAACTGATCCTCAATCGAAAATATATATAAATGTGTGTCTGTGAAATACTTGTTATTTTTTTATCAAACCACCTGATGTTATTCCCACAATTATAAATCTCATAAATTTTAGTTTTATATCCCGAAAAGATTTTTTAAAAAATACATATAAGTAATTCTATTAGATCGTCCTTTCATTTATTCATAATTTTTCTTTTTGTTAATTTAATATCATGCATATATGATCTCATGATATGATATGTATATAAATTTGCGTAAAAATCTGCATAAAGTTATACGCTTTCTTTTTATGCAGTAACATCGAATTATTTGTCCGTGACGACAAAATAAGAACAGAAGCATTCAATCCTTTATGAATTCATTTACGAGCGCGATTTCTATGGCGTGCATAAAAATTCACGTGAATGACGAAGCAGCTATGAAATTTTGAGGGAGCCATCTGCTACAAACTCACAAGCTATTGTTTCTTCGTTTATGTGTCGGGCAACCTTCTAAAACGGAAGGCATAACAGTTTTTGTTTGACGAATTTCGTGCTTGCGTGTTTTATGCTCATGAAAAATATGAAATATAAAAATATACTTTCACGATAATCTTTTAATTAAAAAAATACAGAGTGACAAATTCATTATATATAATACAGTTTTACATTTTTTATATGAATCTTAAATTAAATATCTCTTCTATAAATTAAACACTCCTTTTTTTAATAAAATTCACAACAAGATTTTCTCGATTAAAGTCTCTCAATCTCTGATTACGACGTGACATTCGAAAAGACCATTTTTCATCAGAATATTCTACGATCCTCAAACGAATAAAACGTTCGACAGACGTTGAACATGCTTTATTACGAATGAATCGGGATAAAATTCTACAAGAAAAAGGAGGAAAAAGAATTATACGCGATATCTCGTATATTAGAAATTCGCGGGTAAGACTAGATCGATAAGTATCGATCGCGCGTTTAATAATCTGAAATTTCGCCGCGGTTCGGCGTGACTCGCAACATTTCCAAAGGGGTCAAAGCAGCCCGTCGTTATTTCAACGATGGGAAACGATTATGACGAACGATCCTTTTGCCAGGCCACTTCCCAGCTATGCATAGCGTGAAACCTGCGTATATCTTGACGCTTATGGAAAATCTTGGACAACGCGTTTATGAAAGATGACGGAACACGCGAAGCGAGCAGGAAGTGAGATCGATTAGTTTCCTTTGTCCTAGAAAACACAGCACGTCGATAAACGTCTTTTAGAGGCACCCGCGCGGCACGTTGATCTCTTTTAGTCGCAAAACGAATGACGAAGCACTCTATTTTCCCCCTTTTTCCATATTTTTTAACGAGAAACTTGTAATCAGAATTTAATTGATATTTGAAGAGTAATTTGGAAAACTCACTTTCTTAAAAAAGAAAAGTATCCAAAATCACAAATAAAACATCATAAAAGAGTGATTGGTGTTTTTGCACCCATGTTTATAATATGCATGAATATGTGAAAAAATATCATAATTATAATAAATATTATTTTTGTGATGTCAAAATGTTCTCATGCTTAGTCATTACTTTTAATAAAAATTTAACAAAAGCTTTGATGCATAAATATATAAACATATATATTCATATTTTTGTGTTACTTATTGCGAAAATTCACAACTTTATAAAGTACAAAATATCTGTTTCGTTTTAATAAATCGATGCGCATTTTTCACATAAAGATATACATAGAGATGAATCGCGTACAATAAAGTATCTCTGTACAGAGTTGCGTATATTTTTTATTGCATTTTCGGACATAGCTTTAAATCCGATGAAAGAGTCAATCCGCGACGAGAGAGTCCGAATATATATATATATATTTCTTTAACATTCGATTCGCGCACTTTTTTCTTGTTCTTTTGAAATTTTCATGCTATTTTTCCACGCGCTCGGCGTTAACGCTTAGATCGAAGCGAGAGCCGATGAAGGGAACACACCAGGAGTTGGCCGCTAAAGGGGAAATTTAAGGGAATATATATATTCGCACAAGTTGCATATACACAGGCGGAAAAGCGCGGACAGCGAGTTCGAGTATAATCTCGGGAATATTTTTCCGCCGAGAGTTCCAATTTACCGCGCGACTCGACGAAGGCGAGTTTTTAATTAAAAACATTATCTTCGCCGTATGCATGTCCGCGTTTGCTACCCCAATGTTACACATACATCGCGTCAAAGCCGCGTCGCGGAGTACAATATATACGATATTTCGAGATTTGGCCGAAATGCAACAAGAGAAGAGAGAAGTTTCGTCTGGGATCACAAACGCTTGTCGTTCTCGATTTATGATATAAGAGCGTCACGTGCGATGTGCGTATAATTGCATTTCGCGGATATATCGGGGTTGCCTTTGTGCGGAGCCAGGTCGACGTTCTATATTTAATATCGATAACGAATACAAATCCTCGTGAATTGTTCGGCGGGTCTATTCAGCGGCGGCGAAATGTAACGGATAACAACGTAATTTTCTCGCGCGATATTACGCGGCGATAATCTGTAATAATACGCAAGATACGCTTGCATTAACCGCAGCTTGTGATAGCAATCAGTGTCGCATTTATCATGTTTTATATGCGAGTTTATTTACTAGTGCCGAAAACACACATCGCAATCAGTAAAAGTTCCTAAAGAATCATTTTAATTTACAAAAGGATATGAAAGAGTTTTAAAATAATTAAAATAACGTTTGAATATTTAAATCGATATTTTATACAGAGAGGATTTTCTCTTAGTATTTATACTCTGAAAAAATTATGATAATTATTGGATAATTATGGAATTATTGAAAGAATTTTATATAAGAATTTCTCTGATTAATATTTAGCACAATAAAAAATATTAATATTTATCACAATAAGATATAAAATATGTTCGATTAATTTTTACTGTGCACATAATATTTTTATTGTAGTATAAATATTAATCAGAAAACCTCTTCATGATTTTCAGGATGAATTTTAAAAGACAATTCTCTCCGCGCGTTCCTTCCATCAGTTCAAAAATCAACAATTTGTTTTTAGTAAATTTAATGATAAATATGACACTGATAATGAGAAACCTGACTGATTTTTTCTGATAACAGAATAGATAATTATTATTAATTAATTTTATCGTAAATTAAAAAAAAAGTATTAAAAAGGATACTATATTTTTGTATCATCCCGTTCCGATTACTTGGACGAATTCGAATAATTTTCTGTAATGGCACTCTTGACAATCGAGCGATGGATAATCAACAAAGATGCAGAGAGCAAGAGTTATTTATTTATCGCGTCCTGGAATCAATATCGTCCACTGTACCGAATTTTATATAAGAATTTCTCTGATTAATATTTATCACAATAAAAAATATTAATATCTATCACAATAAGATATAAAATATGTTCGATTAATTTTTACTGTGCACATAATATTTTTATTGTGGTATAAATATTAATCAGAAAACCTCTTCATGATTTTCAGAATAAATTTTAAAAGACAATTCTCTCCGCGCGTTCCTTCCATCAGTTCAAAAATCAACAATTTGTTTTTAGTAAATTTAATGACAAATATGACACTGATAATGAGAAACCTGATTTTTCCTGATAACAGAATAATTATTATTAATTAATTTTATCGTAAATTAAAAAAAAAAGTATTAAAAAGGATACTATATTTTTGTATCATCCCGTTCCGACTACTTGGACGAATTCGAATAATTTTCTGTAATGGCACTCTTGATAATCGAGCGATGGATAATCAACAAAGATGCAGAGAGCAAGAGTTATTTATTTGTCGCGTCCTGGAATCAATATCGTCCACTGCACCGATAATATCGCGGAAGAGAAGTATCACGGGGCAGGCGGCTGCGAAACTTTTATTCCCGTCGCGGTCTTAAGAAATCTTTTCGAAATCTTTAGAATACAGTTGGGAGCACCCGTGCCGGGGGTTTGCATCTGCGAGAAATGGATCGACTTCCTTTTCCTCCCGCGCCGGCTGGACCAGCATATCGCGCGATATTCCAGGAATTACGCGAGCTATAAATCATTTCGTGAGATGTGCGCGCTGTTTTAAATATTATTAATGGTTCGTGGATGTATATAGGTAAAACAATGTAAGGATTTACGTAAAGATAAATTAATATCTCATTCCAATTATAGTCACATCTCCATTTTCCTCTCTCGAATATCATATATAATATCTCTCGAATACACACGTCGCAATCGGAGAAAAAGTCTACAGAATGTTGTGGCTTCGTTTATTAATTAATTTAGTTAAGCTATGAAAAAATATTTAATATATCGAACGTTAAATATATATATATATAGGTAAAACAATGTAAGAATTTACGTAAAGATAAATTAATATCTCATTCCAATTATAGTCACATCTCCATTTTCCTCTCTCGAATATCATATATAATATCTCTCGAATACACACGTCGCAATCGGAGAAAAAGTCTACAGAATGTTGTGGCTTCGTTTATTAATTAATTTAGTTAAGCTATGAAAAAATATTTAATATATCGAACGTTAAATATATATATATAGGTAAAACAATGTAAGAATTTACGTAAAGATAAATTAATATCTCATTCCAATTATAAGTCACATCTCCATTTTCCTCTCTCGAATATCATATATAATATCTCTCGAATACACACGTCGCAATCGGAGAAAAAGTCTACAGAATGTTGTGACTTCGTTTATTAATTAATTTAGTTAAGCTATGAAAAAATATTTAATATATCGAACGTTAAATATATATAATATATATAGGTAAAACAATGTAAGGATTTACGTAAAGATAAATTAATATCTCATTCCAATTATAGTCACATCTCCATTTTCCTCTCTCGAATATCATATATAATATCTCTCGAATACACACGTCGCAATCGGAGAAAAAGTCTACAGAATGTTGTGGCTTCGTTTATTAATTAATTTAGTTAAGCTATGAAAAAATATTTAATATATCGAACGTTAAATATATATATAAATATATATATAGGTAAAACAATGTAAGAATTTACGTAAAGATAAATTAATATCTCATTCCAATTATAGTCACATCTCCATTTTCCTCTCTCGAATATCATATATAATATCTCTCGAATACACACGTCGCAATCGGAGAAAAAGTCTATAGAATGTTGTGGCTTCGTTTATTAATTAATTTAGTTAAGCTATGAAAAAATATTTAATATATCGAACGTTAAAAAATGATGAAAAATAGAGAAAGAAAAATCTATAGTTGCGAGAAAAGTAAACTTCAGGAAGAATTTTCAACGAGAGATAGATGAACGCGAGTTTTTAAATTTTCTGTATAGGTTACTATGTAAATTTAAATTTAATAAAAAGGAGACAATATTTAAGGCTCATGGTCGAATAATTCCGCAAATTATTCGCGTGAATCTCACACGGCTTCCGAGCGGCGCCGCCAGTAATTATGCGAAATATCGGGAAGCTTCTCGCGACCCGGGGGATGAGCTTGCACGGGCCGCTGAACTTTCCGACGAGTTTTCCCTCCATCCTGTTCTGGACGGAAGTTTCGGTATAGGTATCTAATGCTCGGCCGACGAAGCGGCGAATGCATCTCGTTTCTTCGTTGTCGGACTGAGAATAGCGATAGGGAGAAGTTTCGCGCGACTTCTCCGCGACCTTGCGGCGCGACGGTGAGAAGGCTGTTGACGTAATCGAGGAGATCCAGCGGCAGCTTCCGGCCCAAAGTTTCGCACCCGAAATGCGACGCGACGCGAACTTGCCGTAATTTCGCCGACGAAATATTCGTATCCTCGTGCACCCTCTAATTTCCATAACTCGTTTACAGGCCTTTCCAGGAAGGAGGGAAATCTCCGAGGAAGTTCGGAGATACCTTTTCGCGGAGCCAACTAAATCGTTTGCGAGTTCTCCCTCTTTCAAGGAGGTAATCAGAGGGGACAAGTTGTTCGGTCATTTGCAAGACTCGCTTCAAGATCGCCGATGTAATATTTTCTTCGTATGCGAAGAAGCTTGCGCGAGAGAGATGAATTGAATAACGAGATCATTTTTCTTCCGAAGATCCTTCTCGCCTTGAGAGAACCTTTTTTTTTTTTTGAATTTGTTCTTTTTTGCTCTTTGGAAATTTTCTTCCGAAACTTGAACAAAACTTGTTTTATGGAAATTGTAAATCGGAGAACTTTCGCGAATTTATTACGCGTATTACGAGAGACGCGTGATTATTATTTCAAATGTAATGTTCTATCTGTAGGTTGATACACGGTGCTTCTCGATAAATATTTTATTTATTCGAATTACAGCGCACATATTCCATACGATGAAATGATGATGCGTTAATTTATACATAAAAATATATCTATATGCATCAAGACCGGCCACTCGGCGGATCTCAATGCGATTCATATCGGCATATAAAACATTTAATTATGACGGTAATAGCAAATACGATTAAGTCGATAACGAAATGTCGCACGTAATTATTAACATTACCGCGTTTAACGTCATCGTAATGTGAAATTATTGGGTTTCCATGTTGGTCCATTGGTGCACATGATCGACAAAGATCCATCGTGATTTATGAGACATTAATATTTTACGATGACTATAGATTGAATCTGCTTCCCCCTCTCTAATAATTAATAATGTGCATAACTTTGCATATTTTCATATAAATAATAAATAATGTCATTTACAAATGGGCCTCTCTCTAACGAGAAAAATATAAACAAGCAATAAAATCGTACAAGAAATGTATTCCACGTAGTTGAGAAAATTAGCGATGATTAACTAAAGTGATAGGAAAATAATTGTAATTCAAAGAATTTAATCAATCAAAAAATATCTTTAGCTACATTTTTAATTTTGCGTTAATCATCGCATTATCTTCCCATCCAGATGTATAATATAAAATTGAAAAGAAAGCATTAAAGACGACTCACCGGATCGCGTTGAATATCTCGTGAAAGCCGGTGCCCTGGTGGCTGCTGACGTCACAAGTGGGCAAGGGATGTAACAGGGGTAGCCGGTGACAGAGCACGCTGTCGCTGTTGCGTTTGCTGCTGCCGTTGCTGTCTCGATCCCGGTCGTTTTGCGGCAGAGGCCCGTTGCCATTTGCGGGTGCCGGCCCTAGGCCGAGGCCCAGCGGAAGACGCGGCAGCGTGGCCGGTCTCGTCAGACTTCCGTAGGCCGCTAGGGCGCCTCTGGGCAAGGACGAGTAGCAACGATTCAACGGCAGGGTGCCGAGGGTGCTGGACGCACAGCCGCTGCTTCCGGAACCGGAACCCGAACCTGCGTCAAATTCAATGGTCCGCGTGAAATATATGTGTGACATATGTATAGCTCGCGGAGAGAATTTTCTCTTAGAATTTATATACCCTGAAAAGATGAGTTTCTCTGATTAATATTTATCACAATCAAATATTAATATGTACAGAGTAAAATTAATCGAAATTATTTTATATCTTGTTGCGATAGATATATTAATATATTTTGACACTTGAAATTTATATTTATATTATAGAGCCTTGTTAAACTCTTAATTAATATATTTTATTGTGCATGGTATAAATATTAATCGCAGAAAAGCTCTTATAAAAATTCCTTCAATATTATATCGTCCCACGATTACCATGATTTTCAGGGTAAATTCTAAATTGTAAGAGAAAATTCTCTCTGCGCTATTACTGTATTAAATGAAAAAATAAATCAATAAAATGTGTAAAAGGCAGCAAAAGAAAATTATAAGATAACTAAAAGATGACAGAATGCAATTCTTGGATATGAAAATTCTAATTTTTCTCTAGATTTTTGTAGAGCGCTACCGATTCTCTTTGTCGAGTATATCGATTCGTCGATTGTGATCAGATTTCAGTTACAACGCCGAGAATTTTATCGACATTAAACTCGTAAACCGCAGGGTAACGCGTTGTTCCGTAATCGGGTCCGCTGTGTAACGCGATCAATCAACGGCAGGCCACGTAGGACGAGTTATCCCAAGCGAAGTACACCACCACGTACGATAATCGTGCCACCGCGTCGAGCGCGTTGCAACAAACATTTCGTAATTACTAATTAAATTACGGAATGTTTATCGCTATTTCGAGAGTAAACTCTGCCATTGTATCCGTTTAGAATTGCGGTTGGCAATGACGTAGATCCCTGGAGGATGTCAAAATATCTTTCTATTAATCGTGTATGTGCAATATTACACGGAGAGAATTTTCTCTTAGAATTTACCCTGAAAATCATGGTAATCGTGATGGGATAATATAGTATTCAAACAATTTTATAAGAGTTTCTCTGATTAATATTTTTACCACAATAAAAAATATTCCGTATCTACCATAATAAAATATAAAATATGTTTGATTAATTTTATTATGTATATATTAACATTTTTTATTGTGCTAAATATTAATCAGAAAAACTTTTATTAAAAGATAATGCTCTCCGTGTACCCTTTTAACATTATTAGCTAAAGCTTGTATATTTTTTATAAAAGAAAATATTAACAAATATACATCATCAATCTATATTATATTTTAATATAAAAGACGCAAATAGACAAATTAGTTTACATTGATTGAGTGATGGAAATTTTATGTGAATGATGCTAAATATAATAAAATCTTGAAAACGGTATGTATAATTTAATAAAGAAATATGTAAAGTTATTTTTCTCTAGGTAAATAAAATGAAACATTTCTCAGTCTTTCTCTCTCATTTCGTCCCATTTGTTTCCCTGCCGACAGCTACGACGATGTCGGTTACGTTAACGTCACTCCGAATGGTTCACCGGTGAATATCCAGTCCAGGGCGAGATCTAATTCGGATCCCGTCGTTTGTGCAGCATCGGGGTTAATAAACTCCTTTTTGGACGTGATCTCATCTGGGACGTGTATATATATGCGGAGAAAATTAGACGTACGGGAAAATTCGAGGAAAGTGGCCCGCGAGATCCACGATGAATATTAATCCGAGACGTTCGGTGCTATATGTTCCTTAATTTTGAAACCCGAGAGTTATTCCGACACGACAATATCCATCCGGAGTTTGTTTGGCACGAATTATTCGCCCAATTCTCGAATTTTTTCATTTCTCATCAGTCAAACGAAGTCTGTACTCTTTGATCTTTAATTCGTAAAGCTTGTACATGGAACTTTACGTGTTCTTTAATCCTTTAATTTTTAAGAAACTGAAAAACCTCTATTCTCGAGAAACTGCAAAATGCATAGATTTTTGTCCTCTCAGAAATTTTTATATTAAAAGTATGAATATATGATAGATAAAAAATATTTTATTAATTTTCGATCAATTTTTCTTCGCTCATCTCTCGAATTTTTTCACATCAATCATTAACAAAATTTGTACTCTTTGATCTTTAATTCGTGAAGCTTGTGCATAGAACTTTACGTGTTTTTTAAGCCTTCAATTTTTAAGAAACTCAAAACCTCCTCCATTCTCGAGAAACTGCAAAATGCTTAGATATTTATCTTCTCCGAAATTTTTATATTAAAAATATAAATACATAAAACATAAAAAATGTGGTATTAATTTTTTTTCGTTATTCGGCATTAATAATAATGCATCCTTAGTAACAAGATTACGGTAATTCTAGTCCTCGCGGTAAACATTTCCCTCAAATTCGATCCGACAACAACAAACACAATAGGGAGAGATGGATTAGTCGGTTGGATTTCAATCTGCCGTATCGTTTCCGCCTTATTCAAAGCCAGATGCTTTTGTTCGTCTCCGGTTACTCCCGCACACGTATACATACACATACACATACACATACAAAAGGTGTGTGCCTGATCTAACCTGTCGGATTAATTGATTACACGCCGTCTACACGGTGACGTGAAAGTCGTGTCCGTCAAACAAGCAGCGAGGATTCCGTCTTCGAAGACAGCCAGAGGATCTTATTTTCTCTTTCTCCCTCGTACTTACTTCCCGGAGAAGTTGAATTGTTAATAAGTACTAACTTTTGCTCACGAACTTTGCACATATACACTCTTTCGAGCGCGTACTTTCTTGTTAGACACGTGCATGATGCAAATGTATCGCTCTTTCTCTCTCTCTCTTATCTTCGTCGTTGAGGATTAAATTGATGGACACCACCGGGACATTGTCGGAGTTTCGCGTAATAGGAAGTTACGTCGTAACTGGAACGTAAAATCGCGTTATCTCGCGCTATCATTCGAATGATGACGATTAATCCAACGAGGTAGCGCACTCGCGATTCCGTAATTACGATATGCTCGCGAAGTGAATAGTGCTAATTACGTTGATTTATTAATGCAATTGTACATTGTTTTAAAATATCGAAAGATAAAAGTCATAGAAATAATTATATAATTTAAATATTTTCAGAGAGAGAAATTATGTTTTCTTTTCCTTTTATAATTGAAAAAAAATTGTTACTTTTGTTAGCATTAATAATGTCGCTTTACAAATATTGTTTAATATTGCTGAGATATTAATACAATATCTCGATGGTAAACTGTTAATATTATAAGGTGCAGAAATAAAAAAGAACGGAACTATGAAAGAATTTCGTTGTAAAAAAGTATCAGTATGAAAAAGATGTTCGATAACACGTGACTTTGAATATCGGCTAAAACCACCTTATGGTCAGTGTTATGAAACTCTTTTGTATCAATTTATTTAATATCGATAGCTGATGCGAAAAATAAGAGAGAGAACCTTAAGCTTCTTTAAATTTTAAATGCCTTTCCTGCACATTTTTTTTTATAGAACGAGCTATAGTCAAAATTAAAAAAGTTGAAATTTATAGATTTAAGTAACTATAAAATAATTTCAATACATTTAATAATAGATGATTAGCGATATTATACATTTGACATGTATAAAATGGAATCATTTCGTAGATGAATATAATTCCTAAATAATGTAAAAAAATTATGAAAATGAATTAATTTCCAAATAAATTATTTTACAAAAAAAAGACATTTTAGAAATATAATACAAAGAGAGAAAAAATTATTTCTATCACTCGTTTCTATACGCCTGTTATTTGAATGCTTAATATTGTTTTATCATTTCTTTCGTGTATAAAAGAAAGAAGGAGAGAGAAAGAGAAGGAGTAGAAAGAAACTTAATAATTTTTTTGCTACACCATATTAGATTTCTTAAAATTTGTCTTTCGAATGCGAAAGAAAGTTTGCTATAAATTCATTTATTATTCCTATCCGAGAGATTCGCGAATGCATAATTTGATATTGATTATAGCTTCCTTTATGCAGTAACTTTAACTGATAGAAGTTTCTTATGAAGTAAGCAACTTCTTATTAGGAGAAATATTTCTTGCTAAGTCGTATTAAGCTTAACGGTTGATTATACGACACGGTGGCGGCAACGCGGAAGCTTTTTGTGCTTGCGATCGATCAGCAAGCGGTTTGCATCGCGTTTATCCGCACCAAACTAATTATAATAGAGTCCGATTGGCGACGAGGTGACCCAGTTGCGACATCGGCAACAAGAAAGAGGCGTCCAATTCCTCTCGATACCTCGGGGAAAAGCAATTTCGTAATGCTGATGGCTTATATGTGTGCTTTGCCATCCAATTTATATTTCATATTGCTCAACTTGACGCGAATACTTTCGATAATATTTACCGCTATTCTTTGAAAGAGAGCCTAGTTATCTTTTTCATTTATTTACAACTGTACGTTACGCTGAAAATTTGACGTTATACTACATGTGGAAGTAAAATCGATAAGAAATAAACGAGCAGTGAAAAAATATGTCTAAAATCGTATATATGTATACGATACGAAATCTGTCACGAGATTAAAATCCGGAGCGCACAATGTGACTAAAAAATCTCTGTATATTAAGTATGCATGAATTTTTATTTCGAAGATTTTGTAGCTGTGGCCTCAATTTTTACGCCGTGACCGATGGATTGTTTAAAGTAATCAAGTAAATTTACGATACTGCAGTTACATGTATTACTTAAACCAATGGTTTCCGGACGGTTCAATGTTATCCGAGGCGTTTTAGCGTGATTGGATGCCGCCGATCGGCGAGAAACCGAATTCGAGGAAACGGATATTGCAGCGATGCAAAGCGATTTCGAAACCAAGACGTGAGCAGAGAGGAGGCAGAGCGATTAGACCTTACTAGATGTGATCCTTTGGGCGCTACTCTCTTTTGAGTATCATGATCGAGATTGATCGAGCGAGTTGGAAGCATTTCAGGAATGCGAGGAAAAAATTCGAGAAGATATTTCCACTTTTTTTTTTGAAAAATTAAGGAAAATCTATGGTTTCTATATTTAGTACACAGAATTTATTTTTAGAATTTACCCTAAAAATATGATATTTGAAGAATTTTATGAGTTTCTCTCTTATTAATATCTACCACAATGAGATATAAAAAATGTTCGATTCATTTTACTATAGACATAGTAAAATTTACATATAAATTGTCCCACAATTACCATGATTTTCAGGATAAATTCTAAGAGAAATTTCTCTCTGTATATAGTATTTGTGTTAATCTCTTGATGTGTATAAATTTTGTGTTATTTAAATCTTTCGGATAAAAGCAGAAGGAGAATAATGAAATTTTGCATTGCATATTTTTGTTAAAATGCCACTGTGAAATATTTCGTTTTTTATTCGCGTGCGTGTTGAAGAAACAAAATTGTAATAACTGTCAATTTTCGTTTTCTCTCGAGGCATTTAAGATAACTCTGTACTATTAATTACAAATCAAATAAATACAATGGCAGATATTACTCGCACCTTAATGAATATACAGTGGATCGTGGTCCATGTATAGTTTAGCGAAGTTGATAAGCAAACTCATTTCATTTCGGGCTAACAAAATAATCGTTAATTGCGCAGGGAGCACGCGGCTCGAAAGTTGTAACGGCGCTTAGTTTCGTTTCGAGCTATTATGCGACCGGAACGTGGTACAGCGCCATTAGAAAAACTTTGGGATGAACACTGCTACGCGACCGTGATTTTAAACGACACATTGCAACCCTTAAAACGGATCGAAAATCGCGACTGAAATTCAACGACGAGCAACAAAAATGTCCGCCTCTGTAATGCGAGATCTAATCTTCGAATCGTGAAGAGAGCTTTTCGCGATTTCACGCGAGGAATCCGCGAATGATCTCTCGTACCGATCCGCTGCAAAAGTCGTCGAGCTTCCCTTAGCGAGACGCAGCCACTTTAAGTCGGCGCTTTCGATCGATTGGCAATTTCGCGGCGAAAGAGAAGATGCGAAAGGCTGCTTTTACTCCGAACGACTCTTGCTCGCTCTTGTAAACGGATTGACTCCTTTCTAGATGGCAAAGTGTGCGCCGCCGGTGTCTGTAATTGCTCCGCCGTCGAAGCTGGGAATGAACGACGGCGAGAAAAGGGAATCTCTTGTCTGAGCCCGTATGTAAGTGTACATTATATATATATGTATATCGAGTGTTTTGTCTGCAGTACATATTGTATATTTACTTACTCAATCTGACAAAGACGTTTACTGTTTGAACGGAAAAGACGAGAGCGACGTGAAATTTTTCACCACTCTGGAGAATTGTATTTATTCTTCATTTATATTGTTCGTTAAAAGATTTTAATTTACGTCTTGTAACGTTATTTCTCCAATGTACGTTAATATTGATTCTTTAAATCTAAAGTTTATTTTTCTACAATCTATATGTCTCGTTTGTTAGAACCAATTATACGTATTCGACTTTATTTAGATACTGATACACGAAGGGAATTTTCTTTTAGAATTTACCTTGAAAATTATGACAAAAATTTTGTCAGAGTTTCTCTGATTAATATTCACAACAATAAAAATTATTAATATACGTAATAAATTTTATTGAACATATTTTATATCTCATTGTGGTAGATATTAATACATATTTTTTATTGTGATAAAAATATTAATCAGAAAAACTTTTATAAAATTTCTCAATTTTCCCAGTACCATATTGTCCCACGATTATCATGATTTTCAGGGTGAATTCTAAGAAAATTCTCTCTGTATACAATAAACAGTATGAAAAAAACGATATAAAAAATCATATTAAAGCTGAATCGTGCTGCAATCATAGCTGAATTTTTGTCCCAATATTGATTAATCTCCACCTATATCTGTTTAGCAATTTATCCATCGTTGTTCAGACTATAACGTAACATTATGGACCTTTTACCGCGAAACTGCCGATCGTATAAAATCGTGATCTGCGCACTCGCTTCGGAGACGAAGTTCCGGAAGCGCGAAAGTTCGTTTTAACGTCGTTGCGAGAGAGCTTTCGCTCGCACGCGACCGCCCGCTTCTGTTCCTAATTCCGGTGTCGGTTTAATGGCGAGCGTACGTCCGCAACAATGTACTTTTGCCGCGGTCGTATCGGTTTATGGTGGTCGCGACGTGACCGCGCCGACATTGAACGTGCAGTTTTCCCGGCGACCTGTCACCGTGCTGCTCCCTACCATGCGAGTTAGCCGCGGTTAGACCGCTGACAACAATTTAAACCATTATGAGACAGAGGCGTGAAATTATTATCCCGCGAATCTACGAACCTAATTTTCCATTAGCGACACCCGGAACGTCTCGCATTCTCAAACTTGGAAAACGAAATAATGATATTGATCTTATTTTGAAAAAATTGTCCGAGTAATGTTGATATTTATCAAAAATATATGAAAATAAATTTGACTCTAACAGAACATTACATTTTACAAATTTAGTCATATTTTACTCAACTGTGCGATAATTTGTAAATGTTTTTAAGAAGAAATATATAGTATATTTTATATACGTTTTAGATGGCTTTCTCGGTTCTTTCAAAAAAGAGCAATCGATGATTCTGCCATTATGATGTAACATGAAAGAAAATATCTCAATTTAATAAAGGGACAGTTCAATCGTAAAAGAGAACGTTGAAAATTTGCGAGTCAGCCAAATCGCGGCAGTAATGCACGGAATGTGTTTGGTATCTCGCGGAAAATTCATGGATGTTGAATCTCAAGGGAAGAACTGCACGCTCGCGCTTTATATCGATACAAAGCTCAAAACTTTGTCGACGCGATTCATCGTAGGATATGTATTCTCACGGTACATGTACATTACAATGTATGCAAACCGCGTCGAAAAAAATTAATTTTTTTAGTAACAAAACAATCCTTTTTCCCTCTTATTCCGACATGAATTAACGGCTCTTGCATAATTTTATCCAGCTTTTATTCTTAAAATCAGAAACGAAAAGCATTTAAATATTTTCCAATTAAAGACTAAAATAATGACAAATATATGCAACATATACCCTAACAAAAATAATGATTGATTTCTCAAATATGTATCGAGTATCCTCATAAGATATTCATAGATTCGAAAATTATCAGACAAATTCAACATCGACGAGAAGCGTTGATTTTCCGCAAACATATCCGCACGGAATCGCGTCGACGAATCGAAAGCAAACGAAAAAGCAAGAAAGTTTTACCCATACTGATGCCAGAGCTGGACGGATCCTCGTTCTTGGCGCCCCAGCTGCCGGCCAGATTGAGTGCCAGCAGCGGTCGTTCCTTCAGCAACTCGGCCACCGAGGCCAGGCCCTCGCATCCGCAGCCTAAATGGGGCAAGTGCAGCGCCTGCACTTGAATGCAGCCGCGAAGTGCCTCGCAGACCCGGGACACTTGCTCGCCGGACAGATTCATGTCGAGCACCAACCGTGACAGGCTGCCGGAGGCGTGACTCAGGCCGCGACAAAGTGCGTTCACTACGCACTCCAGTCTGAAATCAATCAATTAATTACGTGGTTAATACGAGGGATACACTGTCTTAAACACGTGTCAAATTATTTTAAATAAATAGATGATCAAATAGTAAGCGAAATTTATATTGTATTTTCTCTTTTTTCATTCAAAAAGGTATGTTGCTTCATAAATCGATGATTTTGTTAAAATACTCCCAAACAGGGCAAATGCCTTTCCTCCTTGGAATCCTCCTTGGAATAAAAAAATGAAGCATTTGCTCTCCTTTTAAATAAACATTGAAATTTATTTAATATGAAAATAAAATAACAAAAAAAAATTGAGAAAGAACAAAAAAGAAATAAGAATCCAAAAAATGTCATCATGCCCTTCCTCTGGAAAAAATCCTGCGGATGCTCTCGAAGACATTTAGCCGATTTAATTGTCCATAATAAATGGAACATTGAAATTTATTTGCATATTTAATATAAAAACATGAAAATAAAATAACAAAAAAAATTGAGAAAGAACAAAAAAGAAATAAGAAATCAAAAAATGTCATCATGCCCTTCCTCTGGAAAAAATCCTGCGGATGCTTTCGAAGACATTTAGATTTAATTGTCCATAATAAATTTCAGTCATTTTTAGACCAGACTTTCGACGTTATCACATCGGCACTGAAAGAATGCGAATAGCGTTATGATTGTTACACGTGCATTCGAATCGAAATTATCCCAAATGGAACGGATATCTCTGTCGACGCGTTGCGATCCGACAAATTGGAAAAACTGCGACGTACCATATATGCGGTAATAACCGAGGGATTCGGGAATGAGGGAGCTGGGGGTGCATTTTCGAAGCTTGGCTTTTACGTCACACGCGCATATACATATATACGATGCAATTCGGAATGTAACCGCATATCCGGATACCGATGTAAATTCGGCAGCGCGAAAGTTCGACGCGGACTGTATATTTATGCATGTATAATGCGCATTTCACGTTGTCTATTCGCGGCGTTACTTCTCAGCCGAATCTCCGAACGAACGTTGCGCAGACACATTACGCATTATGCAAAGTCCCGACGCTCCCTCAGGGAACGGTAAGCGAGAGCCTGGATTTTCTCGCGCGCGGGATATGCGCTAACAACGAGAGAGCGGAAAGTGCAAGGGAATGTTCGTGTTGCATCACGATTATTCTGCTACTTGAAAATTGGTTCAAGTCAGTGACGTAACTAACCGTTTAGAATAATCTCTCGCCACGGTTCTTTCGGAGAAAATTAATTTAAGCAGAGACGTGTTACTTCTTATTGTTTCAACGATATTCATTATCCTTTTTTTCGTGCATGTATCCTTCTTATTAATAATCTAAATAATATAATGAAAAAAATAATTAAATTATTTACAATAGTGGATATGGATGTTAATAAAAATAGAACAAAAAAGCTCTGAGATATGAGAGATATCAGATAAAAATTATAGACTCAACAAACTTATCTTAAAATCTTTATTTAATTCGAACGTTTCAGTCTTTTCTGGATCATCTTCAGTAGATCAATTTCCAAAATTACTAATAAAAAATAATAATAAAGACCACATAAAATTATAATCTAAAAAAATGCTTGATAGTTAAATTTGCAAAATTTTACATTCTGTATTTTTGAAAAATGTTTCGTTCCTTCTAATTCTGTTCCCGTCTTATTTGTATTTTTCTCTTCGAATTCACCCGCTTTTTCAGTTATTTTTTTTTGTCATCATTTTCATCTTTCTCAGATCTTTTTCTATTTCTTTAGGTCATGTCATTGTGGTCGAAGCTTCCGCGCGCGGAATTGGCTGTTCCGCATTCAACACAGCGGCAAGGGAATTGCGGCCGAAGTGCGCAAGCAGCGTATTTGCGAAAAGCGCGGAAACTGCAGTTAAGCGCATTTGCAGACGGGCGCGATTCTCGTATCTGAATCGTACTATTAATTGCTTCCTCTGGATTTCGACATCGTCGGAAAGCAAAGAAATTATAAAGTAAAGAATTATACTTAGAAGGCATATCACAGCAAACGTTAAGTTCGTCGCGCAGCGCGTAAAAAGGAAAAAAACGATATTCATTATCCTTTTTTTCGTGCATGTATCCTTCTTATTAATAATCTAAATAATATAATGTAAAAAATAATTAAATTATTTACAATAGTATATGGATGTTAATAAAAATAGAACAAAAAAGCTCTGAGATATGAGAAATATCAGACAAAAATGATAGGCTCAACAAACTTATCTTAAAATCTTTATTTGATTCGAACGTTTCAGTCTTTTCTGGATCATCTTCAGGGCACGATTCTCGTATCTGAATCGTACTATTAATTGCTTCCTCTGGATTTCGACATCGTCGGAAAGCAAAGAAATTATAAAGTAAAGAATTATACTTAGAAGGCATATCACAGCAAACGTTAAGTTTGTCGTACAGAGCGTAAAAAGGAAAAAAAAAAGAAAGAACAAGACTCTCAACTTTATAGCTACTTTGCATGGTAATTACTTTCAAACGCGTAGCAAAATATCACAAACTTTAAATATCACAAATTTTTCGTTCGAGTTACTCATATATCGAATAAAAGAAAATAAAAATAAAATAAAATAGGATAAGCTTAGAAAGATACAAGGCAATAATAAAATTTACTTTGTAAATTCACCCTATCTCGATAAAAATTAATATAAAAATAGTCAAAGAATTATTGAAAATTTATAAATTTGAAAGACAATAGATATGAAATAAATTTCTCAAATAAGAGCGGTATAATAATATAGATTTTACATCGTCGTGTTCGATTATGGCTTTTATGTTGCAGCAATCGATAGCTTCGCAGCAAGTATCAAATACAGGAGACTTCTGCGAACTTTTCACAGAAATATTCAAGTCGAGACGATAGGCAATCGATTCTTATAGCTCGAATAGACAAAGTCGATTCTCGAAGCGCGTCGAATACAAAAGTGAAGGCTGACGTTATGGAAAGACGATAGAATGAAGCAAGTAAAGAGTAAGAACAGGCTTGGTAGAGTTGTAACAAGAAGATGCGAAACAATAGCTGGCTATCGAGGGAGAGAAGAAAGCTTTGTACTTCGAGACAAACGGCAGTTAGGTGTTCGTTCTCTTTTATATTTCTGTTTCGCAGTTGCATAGAGGAAAAGATACTCCTCTCATGAAGCTTCAAGAGACGAGAGAAGGATAGGAGATTCGCGCTAAAGAAGAAAAAGATAACAGAAAGCAGGGCAAACGAAGGCCTACTTGCGAAATATTCTGCGGAATAAAGCACAAAGAGGAAAATTTAGATTAGAAATTAATTTCAACTGATACGAATTATTTATTTTCGAAACCATTTCAATCAAAGTTCATCAAATTTGATTTCATCCGCGCTGGTTCAAAATCTATATCACTTTAGAAAGAAGGATCGAGCTTCGCGTGTAGAAGACGAGTAAAGAATAATACTGTGCTATACACACAACGGCGTAGAGAAAGTCTCCGAGGAAAAAGTTGGAGCAACGATGAAACCAAAGAGCTTGAAACCGAGAGATTCAGTAAAAAAACAAAAAAAGAACGAAAAAGGAGATAAAAAAAAGGGAGCAGCAAATTCGGTCGCGAGTTAAAACGCGTCTCGTCTTGTCGTTTCCTTTAATTTTTCGTCACAGTTTTTTCTCTCCTCGCCTCTTTTCCCTTCGGGGTTTTTCTCTCGAGCATCTGCCCGCGTTCTTTTGCACAGAGTGCACTCTTTCTCTTTTGTTATGTTCTGACGGCCGAAAAAGCGGAAGCTCGCGCGCCACATCCGGAATATAATTCGAAAGGCGATGCGTTGTCCGGGAAAAAAAATTTCTCGATAAGGAAGAAGATAAAGAGGCACTCGACTCCGGAGATGGACGAGATTGAATTTTTAAGCGCAAAGTAAAGAGAAAGGTTTCGCGTACGCAGAATTAAAATGTCTATTGGAAGAATCTCTCTTAACTGGATCTCTCGTTTCGCAGAATGGTAACATTTGTACAGAAAAGCATACCAAACGGCAAAAGTAATTACATTTCGCAATAATTTTTTTGTCCAATTCGATACGTGATATAAAATAAATAAAAGTATGAAAAAATCTATATAAAATAATTAAAATAAAAGATAAAAAAGTTTATAGAGAGTTATACAAGACGAGACGAATCAATCTTATTTAAATTTAGAGCTATCTCGACAAACATACATTTCTCGAAAAATAATACTATGTAAAGAACATTATAATGATTTTGTAATATTTCACATAAATTTAACCCATTTAAATTTATAATATTTTCACATAAATATTTCATATTTCATAATAAATCGCATAAATAATTTTTCCGATTCGACGCGTTCGCTCCATTTCGAAATCCAGGTCGACGAGACGGCAAGTTCATCGGTAAATCGAGAAGTTCGCGCGAAAACTCGCCCGCAGGAGTACTTTCTCCATCTCCTCGAGGACACAGACGCGAAAAGGGAGAGTAAAGCGTCTCGGCTCGGGATCGAAAAATATAAAGCCTGAGTGGAGTAAAGATGCAAAAGATGCCCGTGGGCTCGCATAAGAAGCCAGTAAAGCTTGAGTTAACTCGAAGCAACAAGAAATTAAAATCCATCGCGAGGTAAACAAAGGAACTGTGTATATAAGAAAATCTCGCAAAGATCCCTTCAGGGATGTTTTCAAAGATGTCTTTTGCATACTGCGTATACGCAACAAACGAATACACGTGTATTCATTGTGTTGTGTTTACAAATGTATGAAAAACGATACACTTTGCTACATTCAATGAAACAGCAGAAAAATACGAAGGAAAAATATGCAAATTAGAAAAGTTGATACATAGAACTCTATCTATGGTGAACTCGTAATTCAACGATCTTAATGTAAGCGATATACTCGTACTTTGCGCGAGAAACTTGGTAGTGTTTTATCGCGCGTACGAAACTTTAGATTATCTTTTTAATTATTATTCTTTTATTAACAGAAAGAAATTAATGGCGCTATTACCATCTGTTTTTTATTCCACTTTAGGAGAAATTCACGATAATGGCTTTTATCAATTGTTTTCAAGATACATAGCTCTCTCTCGCTTTTAAAACTATCACTCGGCTTCTCGCGCGAAAACCGCAGATATACGAAGAGAATTTTCTCTTTGAATTTATCCTGAAAATCACATGGTAATCGTGGGACAATTACGGTATTGGAAGAATTTTATAAGAATTTCTCTGATTAATATTTACTACAATAAAAAATATTAATATGTACATAGTAAAATTAATCGAACATATTTTATATCTTATTGCGATAGATATTAATATTTTTTCCTGTGATATAAATATTAATCAAAGATTTCTTACAAAATTCTTTCAATATCACAATATAATTGTCTCACGATTACCATGATTTTCAGGGTAAATTCTAAGAGAAAATTCTCTCTGTGTAGAGATGATAATTTTCTTCGACAAGATAGTAAAAGCTCTCGTATGTATGCGAGCGAGCCACGCCGACTGTGCAAATGTATATTCACAACTCGATTCTCGCAAAGTAAACACGTTTTTTCGACGTCTGCCATCCACCCCCTTCAGGGCGAAGACAAATATCCGTGCAATAGACCTTTTCGTCGCTCTTCGCCATGCGACAAAACAGATTTTTCAATTTTGACGTCTCCGTGGAGATCGCGCGAGCTTAAATTGAAATAAAAATTTTAGGGGATGGTCGACGGACTTCGATAAATCTTGATGATTTAATGCTGCGTATAGCGATAGCCAAAACTTAATAACATTCACGACAAAGCAATTTATATTCTCTATAATTATTAAAAAATCAATGGGAATTATAATATAATATATTGTGATTCGTAAATTGTTATTACGAAAATTTATAATTTTTCAATCTTGTAAATCTAAAAAAATTACTCATTCTAAAAAACAGACTTTCTTTCAAAATGAAGAAAAATCTAAATACAAATAAGTAAATCTATATATTTAAAAAGTAAGTCATTTTTATTTGAATTTATTTTTCAGGCAATCTGTTTCACTTTATATTGACTTTTCACTCAAGAATCTAAAAATAAATCTCGTATTTTGCGCTTCTTTTCACGGCGCGGAAGAGCAAATATCCTCGTCGACTTGTTCTAGCAGACCTCATAGCGACCGAACAGGCTTTCTGTAATAAGTCTTCGTCGTCGAGACTATCGACGGCGCCGTACCGAGTCATCGAAACACAATAACGCCGACATGTCCGCCAGGCTCTTTATCTTTCTAGCTATTGAGTCGCGCGAGAGAATCGACTCGATGACTCGGATCGTAAAGTAGTCGGGTGCGACACGAAAAAAGTTCGTTGTTATAATCTATCGTTATTTGTGGTTTTTCGTAAAACAATTTTAAACAAAAATTGCATTGTAGTAAAATTAATAAAGATATAAAGATAACAAGAAACGATAATAAAATGACAAGAAGTAAGAAAAATTTGAGTAAATAAAAAAGCAGATAAAAATGATCCAAGTTTTCTTTCTGTCGAGAACAAACTTTCCATGTATCTCAATAATTCAATGACGTATCGTACGATTATATATAGTTTATTCCCCTCAAAATGCTTAGTCGGCAATCTTATAAATTGCTCGAAAACTCGAGGAAAAGATCGGAAAACGATCTCGTTTCGCTAAGTAAATATACTCATAAAATGACTCACCTGTCATGGGCCGCCTCCTCGAGACAGGTGATGACAAGCTCGAAGTCGTTGAGTTTCTTCTTTCCGAGCACGCTCTTCAGATGTCCGGCCAGTCGTTGCGCCTCGTCCGCCGGGAATTCCTGTCCCAGCAGAGACGTGATCCTAACAAGTTTGACGCTCTCGTTGCCGGCGAGCGCGTCGAAGAAGTCGTCGAGATATCGAGGATCGGAGCCTCGCTCCACTTGGAACACCACCTCGAGCGCTTCGAGCGTGCAAGCGGGACTCTCGAGAATCCTGGCCCATCCCTCTAGTTCCAACGGGGACGTGTGAACCAACGGGGCCGGTGGTCGTTCGTTGGGCGCGGGTCCAAAACCGGAGCCTGCTCCGAGTAATCGACAGACCGCCGAGATGTTGCCATCGGACGCGCCGGCCGCCTTCAGCAACGAGAACACAGCTCTAGGTGGCACCTCCAACGGGCATAATTGGTTCAGAATTAAGTGGGTCTTAGGACCGAGCAGACCGGCCAGATGACCGATGATCCCTGAGGGCAGACCCTCCAGTTCACGGCGCAGAATATTGGCGTACTGCGCTACCGAGGTGAGATAGTACGCGGCCAGGAATTCCGCCACCGCCGTGTGAATTGGCGTGTAGAGATCCGGCTTGCGTCTCTGGCCGAAAGTTAATCCCCTCGTCAGGAAGCCGAGCCGCGTGACCTCGATGCCGCCGCCTCGCGCCCTCAACTCGGCTTCCGTATAACAGCACCTGCTCTCCCGCAGTGCGGCCAGGGAGACCTTGCCGAAGTCCTCGAGACGCTTCCTGCAGTGTCCCGGGATCTCTTCGTTGTACGGAATCGGCGGGTCTAGGCTTCTCTTCACAATGCACTTCACCGCTGCTTGTACGAGAGCGCTTGTCTCGGTCGGTAGACTTCCGGAATCCTGCGAAAGTGAGATTGCGTTCATGGATCAGGTTGTTTCAGCATTTTATCTTCAAATTTATCTTTCAATTTATTGCTAAAGTAAAGTTAGTATAAATATGAATTTTGCAGGTATGTATTATTGAAAAGTATTTAATGTAATTATATACCCAGCATTACAATCTAAAATATAATTTTGTAATTACAGTATAATCTAATAATTCTTTTAGAAAATATTTAAAAGCAGTTTTGAGTCAACAATTTTTGTTATATTATATAACAATGTTACGAAGATGATTCCTACCTGATACAAGCAGCAGAGCATGATCCAGCCGAGTGGATGCTGGCCGAGCTGCCTGACGGATTGCGGCTGCACGTTGAGCGCCTCAAGAAATTCGCAGGCCTTTTCGGCATTGTCGTTGTGAATAAAATAGGCCACGCAAAGCCGCTCGACGTGCGGCCACTCGAGGCCGGCGAGATGGATCCTGCGCTGGACCAAAGGCGCGAGAGCGGTCGAGTTGCTGGGCGAGCACGTGACCAGGATCCTCGCGTCCGGGAACAGTCGGCCCTCCAGGAGGTCGGCGGCGTCGCCGAGGGACGCCCGGCCGCCCACGCATTCGTCGTAACCGTCCAGAACGAAGAGCACGCGGTCCTCCATCAGGTGCAACGTGCGCCAGACCTGGGCGACCGCGTCGCCCAACGCGGCCGTTCTCGGGAACAATTCTCGCGCGAGATAATTCAAGACGGGACTCCCTCGGAGTTCGCGAAGCGGCACGATGAAGGCCAGAGCCGGACCATCGCTCTGGGTCGCCCATTGATGCAGCAGTCGTAGACAGAGAGTCGTTCGCCCACTCCCAGGACCTCCCTCGACGGCGACGCGTCGCGGCGCCTCGGACACGGTGCCGTCACTTAGCTGGTGATAATCATTTATTTCGTGTTAGTTCACGACGTAATATTCAAAGTTTGTCTTATTTAAATTATATATATATATATATATAATAATATGATTAATAAATGCTTTTGAGAAATGCTTCAATGAAATTCATTCCAAATAATTGAATATAATTCAATATTAAATATTAAAATAAAATATATAAAATATATAAAAATAAAATATATAAAAAAATATAAATATTAATAAAAATACGAAAGAAAAATTATTATGAATAAAAAACATCAGTCAGACACAGGATGAAAGTAAAAAGGGTAAATGCGATTAATTACGGATTGTTTCCTCGTCTAGCGAAAACCTAACCGAACCTTCGATGAGCGACTCGCGATGCGAAAATAAGGGAAAAAAAGGTTTCAGTCACTTCGTGACCAGCTTCTCGGATACTTCTCGGTTTCCCTCGATCTCCGGTCTAGCCAATTAGAACTTAAAACGTTCCCTACGAACCACTAATCCCCTTGGGATGGATCAAAACACTCCGAGCACTTTATTGCTTGTTACACACGAGACGCGCGGTCAGCATTCGAGATATCGATGTCTCGCGATATTATGACGAAATGTTCTCGCCGCGGGAATTGATGTTTATCCGATCGCGCGCGTTTCCTCTTTCTTTTTCGTGAATTTGTCGCATATTTTTTAGCTACAGGGAGAGAATTTCCTCTTAGAATTTAAAAACAATATGATAGAATTTTTATTTAAGGATTTCTCTCATATATATTTATCACAATAAAAAATATTAATATGTACATAGTAAAATTAATCGAACGTATCTTATTGTAGTTGATATTAATATTTTTTATTACGGTAAAAATATTAATTAGAGAAAACTCGTAAAATTCTTCCAATTTCAGGATAAATTCTAAGAAAAATTCTCTCTGTGTATTGTGTATTCTTAAAATTCTTAAAATTTTAATAAAATTATAATAAAAAATTCCTCACTTTCAAGAGTTTACAGCATGTAATAAAATATTTATACTCGTTCGCGTTAACGAGATTAACAAGGATCAATTTCAAATATCACACAGAATAATGCTCTCTTACTCTGTAAATAAATCCAGGATAATCTCTAATAGGATAAAAATATATTTATAATTGGACGATCGAACAAAGAGGCGAAAATGTAATTCGATGCTGATGACATTAGCATTCATTATGCAAACGATTAACATACGCGCGATTAAACTTAACACACACGTCGCGGACAGCAACCGATTGTTAAGGCGACGTCGATTGCGGCGGTGTACAATCGGCAGCCAATATCGGCAAACAGTCTCAATTCCGTAATCGATAACAGTAATCCATGGAACGCGGAACACGTGGCGTTTGCCGGCCATTCGCTCTGTCAGCAATAATCTATCCAGTCGCGCACAGAGTACACAATCTGTCGAACGATGGATAACAGTGCTCAGCCATTATACGGCGTGCGATTCCGACATCCGATTCATTGGGATATAGAAAAAAAAAGCAAAAGATGCAATTTTATATTTGTCGAAAATGTATTTTCCCAGCGATTTTTTCAGCCTATGCAAATATTATATATGGACATTTTTATCTCATATGCACCTGCATACATATATGTACATCTGTAACGATATTTGCATCAACATGTATATATACATAAAATATTACACAGATTCCTCGATAAATTTGAAATCTGCTTTTTTATTTATAAAAATTTCACTGACTTCTTCTGTCTCAATTATACGATTTAATTAACGTTAACGTAAAAAAGGAACGTTAGCATAAAATATATTTAGCTTTTACTATTTATTTTTAAGTTGCAAACTATGGCAGAATTCCTTTAAACTGAAGCTTGACTGAAATGAATTGATGCATGTTTGCCGAGAAGGATTAATAAAGTGTCGATAACATGACATGAATTTTTGACAGGATAATGCAACAGAATAATGTAACGACGTATGAAGGATAGTAAGCTCGTTACCGGATATTCCGCTCAGCGTATTTCCGTGTCACGCGGAATCTACCTATCAATCCTTTGCAAAGGCGCATTTGGTCCAGCCACTTCTCGTCGCAGTCAAATTGTGCCAAGAAGGAAAAGCAAAGGGAATCTTTCGTAAAAATGCCGAAACAGTCGCGTTACAAGGCGCAGGACGATCAATCGATCTTCTCTTCCTGAGAGATTAAAACGTCTACACGCCTATAAATATTCCTCTGTGTACGTAAGGAAGCAGACATTCGATATTGAATTACGTGGGGATAAAGTAGAACAGTTAATTATGATTTGACAAGTAATTAATTTTTTTAGAAAAAAATAATATAAAGGCAATTTTTACAGATACAGAGATTGCGATTTTTACTTTCCTGATATTAATTTTTAACTAATGATTTAAAATAAAATTAAAACTGCATATATAATATATATAAGAAATTTCTCTACATAATATTTTATTATTATATATTTTATATGTAATGTTGCATTATATATTTTGTTATATATTATAATAAATATATGATTGTTCTAATTATTATACACTACAATAATGTTTATGTAATATATGTGTGTCACAGTGTTTATTACGTCCTCTTCATTAGTTTCAAGATGAAAAAATTAAAAACCAGAATTTTGACAAATTTTCAGAATAGATCAGCGTCCGACGTTGATATTCATGCGGTACCGCGAGAGATATTGCGCTTCATTCCGTTGTGAAAAATTTAAGAAGACAGTGATACAGGGAGCGGTGTTTCACAACCGGCGATGTGTCTCTTCGCGGGTGCATCGTGGAAAGAAACGCGATGAGAAAAATCCATCGCGCGGAATCGTGCCAGACCAGAACGCGATCGTTTCCAGATATACGATTTCACGTATCGAAAATGGCAGGCAACGATTGGACCGCAGATCGATCTGTCCAGCAGTTGTTCTCTCTCTCTCCATCCGATTTTTATATCGTTGATTCGATTGCACAAACGATGCAGTGAAATGCACAAACGCGCGCTTCGGCGAAAAAAAGCGATCACTCGAATAATAAAACAGATAAAACATAGATAATAATAAAACTCGTTAGCTTTTAGTTACACTCAAATGCTTTCGAGATATGCGGACATTCTTTGTATTTTCTCTTGAATTATGCGAAATTTATGAGGATGAAATTTATCTTCAAACACAATTTCTCTTTATTGCTTTCATATCGGATATACATTTTTATTCATCAATAATTTCAATTAATTATATATTTTCCATTACTTTATTTACCGGAATTGAAAGGCAGAGCGAGAAAGACTGACCTTTTATTTTTTAAATTATCTCTCATTGTATTCTGTATCTTTTGAAATAGACTCGCGATGCTGCAATTTCGTGATTGCGCGAAGGAGCGAACGTTCAAGCATCCATTAGCGAACAGTGATCGCATAATTCGAGCCTTTCTTACACACGAATATATATCTCAAATAATAAAGAATATTGCACAACGTTATATAAATGATATTTTTTTTATTTCACGAGTCAGTCGAAAAAAGCGGTAATTGTTTTTTTTTTTTAATAAAAAGTCGATTTTTTATATAATATTTTATTGAAACCTTTGACACTAGATTCGAGGGCCTTAATTATTTGTTTTTTTTTTATATTCAATATTTTGATTTCTAGCATCGAGCAATAGAAATTTTGTCACGAATTTTATCTATTGTTGGAAGAATCATTATTTTTATTTGCAATGTATAATGATTCGCCATGAATTTTATTCAATGCATTATTTGAAAAACAACTGAAGACTAATTTTACAGAATATATTATTCTTTTATATATATATATAATAACAGAAGATAGATGTATTTTAAGCGCAGTAAATTATAAACACGTAATTTTAAAAAACACATGATGCATTAATCAATCATTTTATCGTTGAATAAAATATTTTAATAATATCCCTGTATCTGTCGTGTACACTTTACATCGGAAAAATGAATCGTAATAATCGAAAGCAAAAGGAAATATAAAATTATAAAATAACAATCTAGAAAAGACTAAAATACGATAAAAGAAAATTTATACGCGTCATTTTCCATACAACGCTAATAAAAAATTGACATCTAAGTACTGAATTTTACTAAAATTTATCTCGCATATATTCTTTAATCAAAATAATATAATTATCGTATTTATTTATCATGCAGTTACACTTAATAAAATGTATTTTATTGCAGCAAAAGATATCATATAGCCCGACATCTCAGAAAAGAGCAGGAACTGCATAGAAATAAGAGGTGCTTTCGACGGACTATGGAATGAATAAAATATTACGTAGAAAAAAAGTAGCTTTATTGAAGCATTTACTTTCTTTTTTTACGGCAGCCTTTCTTTATGTCAGCTCTTTAATTTCTGGTGCGCGAGGGAACCCTGGAGAATACACGGAGAGATGAATGCGGATGCATTTGGCGGTCCCGAGGACGATTTCTGAATGTTGTCTGCACGGCGCGCTTTCGTTTATTTTCGCGGTGGAAGCATATCGGTTTTACGACGCGGATTCATCCACCTGCACATATGGTCCCGTTACGTATGTGCTTGCGTGCACCTTGCCTGCACTTTCTTTCCTCCCCATCCTATATATCCTACGTATGTCCTGACGGTTACGAGGCTCATTTTTCGACGCGAGCGTTTTCAGGCGCATTGTCTGCATTTTATGGCTTTTCATGTTATATAGCGGCGATTTATCGACCCGAACAAGAGAGATAGATTTCCTCAAAAAAACGCAACAACAAGAAAGTCGCGTTCCTTCAGACGGTTATCGAAAAGGATTCATTTTGATCTTCCACTTCACATGTGCTTCGAAATCCTCTCCATTATACGCACCTATAATTCTTCTTCGAAATTTAAATACAATTTTAATCGCTTAATTTTCATAAAATTAAAACTATTTTGTTTTACTAAAAATTGTCAAGTTTTAATTTATTAATATAATTATCATGTAAGAGAGAAGTATTATTGTAATCGTATTATTATATATATTGCTGTAATTCGATCTATGATCATTATTTTAATTAATTATCAAAATTATACTTTTCATAACGTGAAGACATCTTGCAGCAATCATTGAGTTTTACTTGTCATTATGAGGTGCTGGCTAAGAATGCAAATAGGATCTCTATGATGAGAAGAAAGGATGAACTTTGCTCTTGGTTTTCGATAGGTATTATGGTTTTCCATTTGACGATGATACGAGAGAGTTTCTAACGGCTCTTGGGAAAACGTTAATAAAGCTAAGCTCGACTTATCACGCCCCGACAAAACAATGCCTCGTTACGTGATCCAAAAGGACGCCCAACCGATCGGAGTCTCGATCAAAATCTCCTTTATCCAGGTGCCGAGAGAGAGAGAGAGAGAGAGCAGATATTATCGCGTGAGAGGTGAACGACCATTCGTGAGATACGTGGGAAAGCGCTGAAAGGGGTTGAAGTCGCCCCTTATTCCAACAATTTGTCTAAATTGTATTTTAGGACTTTATTTCGGAATTTTAGATCGATCAATCGATGTAAATAATTTCTCATTCGTTAACTAAATAAATAAATATTGAGATTTGAAAATCGAGAGAGAAAGAGAGAACTTAGTGTTAATAATTTTTCATTTTAATAAGAAATTTGTGTGAAAAGTTTATGCGCGTTTCTCTCTGGTTTTAATATATCGTTGAAAAGTAAATAAATCGCTAATTTAAACGTTTCATCAATGTTTAAAAATTCAAATTACACACAATTTACAAATTGTATTTTAGGACTTTATTTCGGAATTTTAGATCGATCAATCAATGTAAATAATTTGTCATTCGTTTACTAAATAAATAAATATTGAGATTTGAAAATCGAGAGAGAAAGAGAGAACTTAGTGTTAATAATTTTTCATTTTAATAAGAAATTTGTGTGAAAAGTTTATGCGCGTTTCTCTCTGGTTTTAATATATCGTTGAAAAGTAAATAAATCGCTAATTTAAACGTTTCATCAATGTTTAAAAATTCAAATTACACACAATTTACAAATTGTATTTTAGGACTTTATTTCGGAATTTTAGATCGATCAATCAATGTAAATAATTTGTCATTCGTTTACTAAATAAATAAATATTGAGATTTGAAAATCGAGAGAGAAAGAGAGAACTTAGTGTTAATAATTTTTCATTTTAATAAGAAATTTGTGTGAAAAGTTTATGCGCGTTTCTCTCTGGTTTTAATATATCGTTGAAAAGTAAATAAATCGCTAATTTAAACGTTCCATCAATGTTTAAAAATTCAAATTACACACAATTTACAACATCGATCTTTCGTACTTCATTTTCACTCGTGATTATTATGAATTCTTTTTTTTCTTAAAAGAGACACGTATAAAATGAATATATAAATAAAGGAAATCGCTCGTAGGTCCGACTTAAAGGTTCCTTTATCCCTTCATCCGTGGAAATCGATTCGGTAAACCAATCTAATCAAAACAACTATCCGGCATGGACCAATCCGACTGCGACCATAAATAAATCGCGGACCTCGATTCGAGGATTTCAGTGCATTTCGTTCGCGGGAGACTGCATCGGGAAAGCAAGAACTCGAGACAGCGAGTTCGCGGAACTTTTTCACCCTCCCTCGCGGAACTTCAGACGACACCAACTTGGCTTTCACATTCCGGAGAGAAGTTGCCCCAGCGAGGAAAGCGAGTTTTCGAGTCTTCGACAGTCGTCGGAAAAGGAACCCATCCCCGTGGACATTCGACTCCGTTGCTCGCTCGCAATTACGTAGTCGATATCATGCAAATCCGCCCAAAAGATCTCGGTGTTCTGATAACGCATCGCGCATCTTTCGCGAAAAACTCTCGTGTGCGCCACGTGAACCGGAAATCTGTTTGACGTTTTCGGGACGAGATCTCTCCGAGATTTTTGTACCTCTCGCACGGTTATGATGTAAGCCAACGTGTCTCTCGAGCTTTCTCGCTCCCGAATTTCATTTTATATTCCCGTGATTTTGATATCTTCCTCTCCGCACTGATCGTCTTATTTAGGAAAATGAAAACAAAATTTTTTGCGCGATTGTTTCTATGTATTTTTACCCGCGAATCTTTATATAACGCGACATTTACAGGGTGCATCTGAATCAGTGCGAAAAATTTTAGATGATTCTTTGTCGAAAATTAAGAGGGGTTTCTTATATAAACATAATTTTTATCCTACCCCTCCCTGAGGAATTACGCTTTTCTAAAAAGAGAGGTGAAAATTAAGTTTTAATTTTTTTCCTCAAATTTCAGACAAATTATAAAAAATAAAACTTGGTGGATATTTTAATATTTAAAAAAATAAAAACCTAATTTTTACCTCTCTCTTTAAAAAAAATGTAACTTCTCAGGAAAGAATATAAGAGTATATATGTTTATTTTAGAAACCCTCTTTAATTTTTTCGACAAAGAATAAGAATAATGATACGAAAAATTATAATTATACATATATCGATGATTTGAAATACAAATATTGCATCTTCTCTTCGTATTTACTTTATTTTTTAATTAAAATAATTTTCTAAAATATTTGACGTTTAATTAAAATATTTAATTAAAATATAAAAATTATTTTTTAAATAAAATATTTTCAAGTTTATTTTCTAGATATATAATATTTCGCGTTCCAAGTCATCGATGCACATAATTGCATAATCTTATATGAGAACACTTACCCTAACGGGAGCGAAAATCTGGTCGGGTTTGATGTTCTCTAAACGGTGCTCCTGCTCGCTTTTATGTACCAACTGCAAGTGAGGCTGAAAGTGCGCCGGACAAAGGGTACCAAGAGGAAGAGGAGATGCCCATGGCGGCAGATGAGGTGGATCGCGAGTGCCCAGTTCCCTGTAGAAGGTCTTCAGGAATCTGCAACGATACGGTCCGGAGAAATATTCAATCTGTGGGTCTCGTACAACACGGAAATTCTTCGAGCGAAGTCGGAGGTTCGCCGAATTTCGGGAGATTTTGGGGATGGGCATAATGAAATAGTTTTGGTGCCCCAAGGTAAGACAAATTGGTTATCGCGCGATTCTAAAAAGATGATGAACGTCTTAATAACTAGTCGAGTCAGATTTGAATTTAACGTGTAATTTTTATATTTTTGCTTAAAAAGAAATTATTTGTTAATTCATATAATTATTCTAGTCTTTTTGACATTTCTTTTACGAATAATGTAAATACCAAATTTGATAAATTTCAATCTATTTCAGTATATATATATTTTATTTCGATATTGTTATAATTACATTCGTCGTTTTCATTATTATTATATCAGCGAAACAATTGTTTCCTTGAAATGCATACTTTATATGAGTAAGAATATTTCCTTCTTGATGCTTTTTGAAATATCCCCTCTTAAATTAAAAATATATTGTTAATTTCAAATAAATTAATAAAATAAAATAATTTAAAATAATAAATTTATAAGTTTCAATTAATATTAAAGATAAATAATACATTGATAAAAAACATCTCATTAAATATAATATATATATTCTTGCTTGTAGAGAATATCTAAAAGAATTTTCCTCTTTAGAGAATATTTTTCTTAAATTAAAAGGATCTTTTTGACACTTACTTTAGTGGAAGATATTACGGATATAAATGGATATAAAATGTATATAAGTTCAGAGATAAAAATACAATTTTTTCGGTAATCGAGTGACTTTAGCAAGTGAACATTATCCATCTTTTCAAGAGAAAAAAAAGAGTAAAAAAGGTAAATTATAAATTTGATAAAGCCGATAAATGAAGCAGATTGAGTGTCGGGTAAAGATTCAACATGGTTCGAGGAGCGCAAAGAGCTCAGGTCAATTTAACATAAGTGATCCTCCATTTACCGGGTGATCGGTAAATTTCCCAAGACGACAAAATGGTAATACGAGCAAGATGTTGGATGATGCATTTGTGTATACCTCTTGCCACGGAGATTGATGGATCCAAGAGAAGAACCCGCAGGGCTATGGAGGTAATCAGGAGAAGAACGTCCCGAAGGGAGGCGAGCAAGGAAAACCCCGTGAGGCTTTTACAACTTCCGGGTGATCGGTCTTAAAGCTTGTTTTGATTTCATGAAAGTCATTAGAGCGAATATCCAGCCGTCTTTTCTGACTCGACAAAGATTTCTGAACAAATATACTTTGCACGCACGAATCGTCGTGCATTTATATTTTGTGTGAGTTTAATTAACATTAAATCTAAACTAATTACACAAAGAACAAATTTATTTCTTAATTAATCACAGTTAGTATTCAATTCGCGTAATATAGGAATAATTAAAATTACAATTGCGCAATTATTTCCGTGAAGAAACATTTTGGAAAAGCTCGGAGGAGAAATATAATAATAAACTTGTATGTGATGTTTACGTAAATATGAATCTATGAAAGCTTTTTTCATATCATAAAATATAATTGCAAGGATTTTATTCAAATTTATAATTATAATTCAATAACAATAAATTGAAATACTTGGTAATTTTTCACAATATAACGAAATTCGATTGAAAAATATGCTGCAATATATTGAAATCAATGATCAACCATAATCCAACTATGAGAGAAAACTCTTCGGAGAAAAATCGCAAAACGATGTAAAAAATAGAAATAATAATCTAAATGATAATCGCGATTAACTCGAATGTGCAATATTTCGTATCTATTTGTACCGAGTGAAATTACCTCCGCCTCATATCCTGGGACAATGGCAAGCATCAGCGCGGACAAAACGCGCCTGATGGAATTAGACTTTCCGAGAGAGAGAGTCGGGACGATTCCGGAGAAGTAAGGATTCCGTCTAGCAGGAGGGCGGAGAATCTGCGGATTACGTAGAACGAGTGTGACTCACCTTAACAGTCTTCCCAGGGGATCCCTTTCCGGGGATGCGGGCCCGCCGAGGCCACTTCCGGCGAGTCTACGCGAGGATGCGCGCGCGCTCGATATGTACGCGGCCGGCGCAGGCGGCGGGCTGCAAGGCGGACAACAAACGGGGCTGCTACCCCCTGGGGTCGAGAGCGTATAACTCCTCTCCAGTTCCTGCAACAGACGAGCGAGCGGCGGTTATGCAACTGCGAAACCTCGGGCTCGCGACAACACGCGCTCGAGTTACGTTCCTTAGCACAGAAAAAAGGAATCCTTCATTCAAGTATATTTTTATTCTTGAACGCTATTTGATTGATTTAAGCATAGAATGCTCTTTGTAATCACAAATTTTCATTTGCCTTAATAATAAATAAGTTTGTGTAAAGTATATTTTATCCTTAAGATATATTCTTGTTTTAAAAATCGCATATGGTAAAAACAAACTTAGTCACATTTAAACTAAAAATTATTATATTTATAAGTAAATTTCAGCTTCAACCAAGAATATTTTGCACTTTGTTTTAAGGATAAATTATCCTTTATCCAAAATTATTTCTATTTGGCGCTATTATAAGGATAAAATATACTTGAATCAAGGCATATTTGCATTCTTTCAAGGATACTGGATTCAAGTATATTTTTATTCTTGAACGCTATTTGATTGATTTAAGCATAGAATGCTCTTTGTAATCACAAATTTTCATTTGCCTTAATAATAAATAAGTTTGTGTAAAGTATATTTTATCCTTAAGATATATTCTTGTTTTAAAAATCGCATATGGTAAAAACAAACTTAGTCACATTTAAACTAAAAATTATTATATTTATAAGTAAATTTCAGCTTTAACCAAGAATATTTTGCACTTTGTTTTAAGGATAAATTATCCTTTATCCAAAATTATTTATATTTGGCGCTATTATAAGGATAAAATATACTTGAATCAAGGCATATTTGCATTCTTTCAAAGATACTGTTTTTCCTTGATTCAAGTATATTTTTATTCTTGAACGCTATTTGATTGATTTAAGCATAGAATGCTCTTTGTAATCACAAATTTTCATTTGCCTTAATAATAAATAAGTTTGTGTAAAGTATATTTTATCCTTAAGATATATTCTTGTTTTAAAAATCGCATATGGTAAAAACAAACTTAGTCACATTTAAACTAAAAATTATTATATTTATAAGTAAATTTCAGCTTTAACCAAGAATATTTTGCACTTTGTTTTAAGGATAAATTATCCTTTATCCAAAATTATTTATATTTGGCGCTATTATAAGAATAAAATATACTTGAATCAAGGCATATTTGCATTCTTTCAAAGATACTGTTTTTCCTTGATTCAAGTATATTTTTATTCTTGAACGCTATTTGATTGATTTAAGCATAGAATGCTCTTTGTAATCACAAATTTTCATTTGCCTTAATAATAAATAAGTTTGTGTAAAATATATTTCATCCTTAAGATATATTCTTGTTTTAAAAATCGCATATAGTAAAAACAAATTTAGTCACATTTGAACTATTAGAATTGTTATATATATTTGAAAGTACCGCTTATATCCGGTGCTCACTTGTCACTTGTCCTTGTAATATTTATAAGTAAATTTCAGTTTCAACCAAGAATATTTTGCACTTTGTTTTAAGGATAAATTATCCTTTATCCAAAATTATTTATATTTGGCGCTATTATAAGGATAAAATATACTTGAATCAAGGCATATTTGCATTCTTTATATTTGCATCCATAATCTCTTAATATTCAATTTTCGAAAACTTGTTCTATAGAAGTGGTCTAAATTTCGTCGTAACAGTTCGAGAAAAAAATACAAGTTTTAAGGTTCAAGATCTAGCGATTTAAATTGCTTCGAAAGTAGAACTAATTAAGAGACATGCGCATTTATATTTGGCTATTTTATTGAGATTTATGGTTTATTTCTTCCCATTTCATTTCAGTGAAATCATTAAAAATAACTGATCAAAATTATGTTTAGGAGATACTTGAGATTATATTTAATATTTCGCAAATATGTTCATAATGAAATTAAAATAATTGTTTGATAGTTAATATTTACTATAATACATTTACTACACAGTAAAAATTTTCTCTTAGAATTTACCCTGAAAATCATGATAATCATGAGACAATATGGCATTGGCAAAATTTTATAAGAATTTCTCTGATTAATATTTGCCACAATAAAAATATTGACATCAAAATATCAAATGTGTTCGATTAATTTTACTATGTACATATTAATATTTTACTATGTATATATTAATATTAAATATTAATATGTACATAGTATTAAATTATTTTACCATATTGTCCTACGATTACCGTGATTTTCAGGGTAAATTCTAAGAGAAAATTCTCCGTGTATAAAAGTGCGCGCATATGTTGTCATATTAAATAACTTACACAATTTTTATTTGTAAAAAAACAATGTTGAATAGAAGCTGAAGAATATTTTATTACTTCATGTTTTTCTACCTATATGTATATTAATTTAGATTAATTTATTTGGTCAATGTTTCATATTTGTCAGTTTTATTAGGATATCATTTCAGCATTTATTCGGATTTATGGGACTTTTTAGAATTAAAAAACACGCCGAGCAATTGGAGTCGCGCAAACACAAACTCGGCGAACGAATGATCGCGCCTTACGACTTTCTCGAGGATCTTCACAATGGAGGTACCCAGTTTAAGACGATCCGAGCAAAGAATCGAATTTACGATTTCGCGGAGAGTCGTTCGCGAGGAGCTTCGGCTTCCGGCTCTAAGCGACCGTTTGATCCTCGCCGTTTTCGGTGGTCTAGTTAAACCCAAGGATTAAGTTTCGAGAAATTTTCAAGCGATTTTGCGAAAGGTCGGACTTTATCGTGCGCGTGTGCACGCTTTCACGCTGTTAACGGAACTCGGAGATTAAACTTCGGAAACTCAACTAGATTCTCGAGATTTATGAGAAAACCGATGCTTCATATACACACACGCCCCCTGATATTTCTCTTTTCAATTTCATTAATACACACCAAAGTTAATTTCACCATCCAATATTATCGAAAAATTCTTACCTTTAGAATTAGAAATATATATATATATTTATAATAAATTCGATTATTCAAAATATCAATAGCTATGTCATATTTTCATTCTTAATAGTAAAAAAAATGAATGCTCTATTAAAAATCATTATAATGTCATTTTAATCTCGTTTGATCGAATTTCAATATTACGAGAAATTTTATTAATGAAACAGATACGCATCGTCAAATCGAAGATTTTCATAAAATTCAGTGAACGACATATAACTTTGATCGCGCAAGCTTATTACAGCTTCCGAAGAGTAACTTTCGTTATCAACGTTTAACTTTCTGACGGCGAATCCGAACGAAATCAAAGCTTCTTCTTTTCTCATCGAGTTTCCTCGGAATTTGCAGCGGGAGATCGTTGCTCGAAAAGGGATCGGCATAACTTTTTGAACCGACCAGTTTATACGGTCGATCGGACGCGATTTAAACTATCGATCGCCTGCAACTAATTATCAGTATCTCGGGCCACCAGTCGACAGATATTCTCTTAATTACCCTGCTATATATATACAGGGTGACATAAAGTGTCGCACCAAAACCAGCAAAAATGTCGAGGAATGCTATCATTTTTTGCATGTCCCCAATTTTTGCCATCGTGTATCTTTATAACTAAACCTTAAATTAAAATTAATAAAATTAATAAACTCTATTTAAAATTAATTGGAGAATGTGGTTTTGTTAATATTTTATTTCCACAAGACTTAGTTTGCGAAAAAACCCTTTAATTTTAATCGCTTGTAACTCGAAATTTATCGATGCCTCAATATTTTTGCCCAGAAAAAATTGTCTCCAAATAACAGGATTTATTTGTCTCAGAAATAAATATTTTTATCGGCTCTCAATATAAAGAATATAAGTATGCTGCCTTCTAAGGGTTTATTTGTATATATTTTTGATGTGATGTCAGACACCCTGTATATACCAATCCGCGCTCTCTCGTTTGCCTCCGTTTAAACGAAAAAAGTGATTCTTGAAAAAAAAAAAAAAAAAGCTTCTGATGCGATTAAAATCCTATAGTCGGCTAATCCGGAAAACAGTACATTTGTACTGCTTCAGCGATTCCATTCAAATCTTCCATTCTCCCTCGCTATTCGCGTAAGCTTTTCAGCAAAGAGCTACTGTGTAACGAATAGTTAATTAACGTTGCATAAACTCTGCGATACATTCAGATTGCAGAATATCTTGAAATTCGACATTTAAAAAAACTTATAGTTCTCAATACCATTTTTACAAAACAGTCGTTTTCATCGCGCTTTCATTCCAATAACAATTATTTCCCATTTTTCGAATCGTGTCTCTCGATAGCGAGGATTACGAGATTAAAACCTCGCGCAATTTCGATCTTTATATCTGATCTTTATATCATCAAGCTAGACAAACGTGTTGTGTTTAAAACGCGTATAGAGAGATGCATTTTTTTTTTAAATTGAAAGGCGAGAGACAAGAAGGACAGAACTTGGCGGCGATTAAACCTTGATAATCGTATTACTCTCGGATATTAATTCCGCTCGAAGATAAGGCTGCCTGTAACCTTCACTGAGCCGATGTTAAGTGATGAAATGAAATAATGAACAAAGTTGAGATCTCTCTTTCACTCTCTTTCTTAGGAATCCCATTAAATTCTTGAAAACGGTAGAACTTTTGCAATCCGATTACGAGGATAATAGTACGTCTTTACATTAACATGCCTTATTACCTTTCTTCATATATTCTGTCCTATCCACTTTATGTTCTATCCATTTTGTATATCAGATATACAATAGATAGGTTTATCATAGATTCTTCAAAATTCGGAGTCAATTTCAATATTACTCTTGCATCATCTATCCACAAGATCATTTACGGCTCTCTTTCTCTCTAAGAAATATATTTAAATATATTTAATATATATAGATCAATAATAAAGTTGTGTTGTTTTAGCTTATATAGGGAAAGTTTTTAATGGCAGGATTCCTGATATCATTTAGAGACGATTTTTCCTTAATGAAAATGTTGAGGGAGGCCATCATTTTTAGCATGATCCCAATTTTTGTTATTAAGTATCTTTATAACTAAGCCTTATATTAAAATTCTACTAAAGCAAACTCTACCTAAAATTAACTGAAGAGTGTAGTTCTGTTAATATTTCATTTCCACAAGGCTTAGTTTCCAAAAAAGCCTTTATTTTCAACTGCTTATAATTCGAAAATAATTGATGTCTCCGAATGATACCAGGAATCTGCCAGTTAAAAACTTTCCCGCCAGTTCTAGAACACCCCGAATATTTTATATAATTGACATAGTTATAACTCTTGTGCCGGATCATCGCCGGAAATTTCCAGGCATTCTCCGAACTTTGTGCGAGGAGGATGATAAGTTTTCTCGAATCTCTCGAACGCAAGAAGCTGGTACGTCTAAAACGCGGCACAATGGCCGTCGAATACCGCAAAACTATAATACCGGAACGGAATGGAACGACGAGGGCGGTTCCGAAGATCGAGTTGCAGAGAAGCACGAGAGAAGGAGTGAGAGTGCCGGGGTATTAATCCGAGATAATTGCAGTGGAGACGACAAAGGAGGAAGGAGCCGCATCCTCGACGTTTTCGAGGCGCAGGCACGCGCCTTCTCGCGAGCGGACAAAGGGTTGCCACCCTTCGTCGGGGGATGCTTTGAGAGAGAGAGAGAGAGAGAGAGAGAGAAAATTGCGCGTCTTCGCGCGTTCTCGTTAGCGCGAAAGATTATAGGTCGAAATTATGCGCGAGACGAAGACAAGTTCCACCTACGCGCATCTCCGTGCATGTGTGCGCAGAGGCAGAATTTACTTCGCAATTATCCGCCGGTTACATTAGCTGTAGTTTAAGCGAGGGCAACGAGCGCGACTAAATTTTCCGAGTGCGTCTAATAAAGTCATTATTATCTAATTAAGCGCACGGGCTCATTAGCGCGAGAATAATTTAAAACGCGCGCGCGGATCTCTGAGCAGTACATAATGTCTAATCATTTTTTACGTTCCACGGACCTTCGGTAACACGGCCTCGAATTGGGACGCGGTTGTTTAACCGCGCGCGGAGAATTTTTCTCTCTTTTAGCATAGAATCTATTAGCTTATCAATTACTTCCATTTTTTTATTTTATTCTCAATTTTGTATTATTTTTTATTAGCATGTAAACATCGACTAAAGAGGTAAAATCTAAAAAGGAAAAGCTATTTAAGAAAGTAATATTTGTGTGAAATATATCGTTAACAAATTTTAAAATCTCCATTTACATAGCAGATGTTTAAAATTCCAATTTTGCTTTCCCTTAAAAAAAAAATAGAATATTTAGAAAATATTAGCCAAATTTCTTGCCGTTCTCCAATCATGAATTAATCCAATTTAATGTCTCCTCTCTTGTTGATTTTTCTCCGAGATGTGATACCTCTTGGTATCAATTTAATTATCGGCCCGTCTGCGTGAATTTCAGTGCGACTCATTTGCATTTAGAGTGACGCGATTATATCGCTCTCGTTAATTTGTTTAATCAATTAATCAATTTTATCGTATTCAGCGATTCATTCATCGGTAATATGTCGCGATCAAGTTGCGCCGTGTACTAACTAACTAAGTACGCTGCGCGTTCCAGATGCATACATTGCGATTCGCAAATAACAGATGAGAGAATATTCATAAAAGCATTACCGCTCGCGCTAATAGACACCGGCGTACGGAGGTATATACGTAATTGAAACCGCATAATTAGTAAAACGCGCACGGCATACTTCGTATAAGTAGACGCGTATGTTTCAAAGATGCACCGGGATGGAATCAACTCGGTAGATCGTGATAATTCGAAGAACAAACCGAGAAATTATATTTGATTAACTCTTCTCGAGATGCTCGATTTATTTATTTTTTTATTTTTTTTTTTTAGTCATTTTTTTCAATCTCACTGCGCAATTTCCCGTGATAAAGCGCGCGATATATTGTGAAGAAAAAATTGCTCTCTCATAATTAAAAGTTTGTATTAATTAATTAATTTGTTCGAAATTAAATCTGCGCGAGAGAAACTTGATGGCGTTGTAGATAGATCGCGAAATGAAAAGCGTTCTCATTAGATTTTGCGTCGAATGGATTGTTTCAACTGCTCATTGTTCGACTGCGTAAATTGGTCAGGATAAAATGTAAATTTGCAATATAGCGAGTTATTATCGTAGTGATATACATTATACATAACGCGCGAGATATACCGGAAGTACGTTTTCGAGTAAAATGCATTTACCGCGTACGGAATTTTTATATAGCGAAGCTAGAAATAGAATCTCTGCGGCATCTCTTACAGAAAGAATAATTTACTCCGAATTGTCGTCAAAGATTTTTCAATTCTTTTTGAATAAAAACACTTTTTTTTTGTCAATTATATCATAAATATTTCTCGTGTTGAAATTGATCTCTCTTTTTTGCTTCACGGTTTCTCAGCTCTTTCTTGAAAGGGTAAAACTGCATCCTAATAATCATCTGTTAATTTCAACAGAGTTGATAATTGAATATGTAAATAGCGTGATTTGCAAATCAATTCACGACGCTATTAGCGTTATCGCACAAGCATATGGATGACACGTAAAGTGATGAGAATCTGCACAAACGGGATGAGATACAAATCAGACTAACGTGGGTTTATGCATTCAACTCGAATGACTGGCGAGTAACGAAGAAAAAAAAAAAGAGATCGCGAGTGAAAGAGATAAAATAGGATAACGACTTCGTCGTCGAACGAAGATGCGCGCGCGAAAGATTTCTCTATATTACGACCGAAAGTGAATTTAATCCCGATCTAATTAAGCCGCGGATATATAACGGCGAGTCTCTTGGCGATTGGATGCCTACAGTTATGGGGCTCGCGGTACGTTAACCACGAGCGTGTAAATTGGAAACTGGCCTCCAATAAATATGAGATTAGCCCAATAAATCGAACGGAAAAGCGATCCGCGATGCGTTATATCGTCGCAATTGACGCGGAACGGCGACGCGAAATTAATGTGCCATCGTGTACACGTGAGGAGCTTCCGTTCCCATCGACCGGAAACGTGAAACACGATGCCCGTAACGTCGATCGCATATAACGGGATTGTGGAACTTGTCCCCGATTTAGCTCCTTCTTGATCAACGACGAACGTGGCGGGAATTCTCCGCGACAGCTTTTCTTCTATCGCGCGTGTGTTACTTTTATATATATATATATATATTTCAATCGCTTATATATGTTTTTATTTATTTATTAGATCTTTATTTGTTATCTATTATTTATATTATGTATTTTATATATTTATTATTACACATATATATGATTATTATATTTTATAATATAATTTTATATATTTGTTTTGTATATGTAATACACAGAATTTAATTTCCCTGAAAATTATGTAATCGTGGGACAATTTTATAAGAGTTTCTCTGATTAATATATTTACCACAATAAAAATATTAATATTCTACCATGCACAATAAAATATAAAATATGTTTGATTAATACTATGATATTAATCAGAGAAACTCTTAAATAAATTTTAAGAGACAATTCTCTCCGTGTATAAATATATACATATATATAAAATTTTTTAAAATAGATACATCCCTTATTCTAGCAAAACCATCTCTTGCATATATCTGTACTCGTTAAAATTTACGTCTTACGCGAGAGAATGAAGAGAGAATGAACGAGATATCAATTTAACAAAACCTTATGAACTTCTCTCAAGCGGCTTGCATATGTATGTGTGTACCAGTTAAGGAAAGTGGCGTGTGGGTGTATAAATATATACATATATATATAAATTTTTAAAAATAGATACATCTCTTATTCTAGCAAAACCATCTCTTGCATATATCTGTACTCGTTAAAATTTACGTCTTACGCGAGAGACTGAAGAGAAAATTAACAAGATATCAATTTAACAAAACCTTATGAACTTCTCTCAAGCGGCTTGCATATGTATGTGTGTACCAGTTAAGGAAAGTGGCATGTGGGTGCACTGCCGAGACATTGACCCGGGTGAGCTGGCGAAGGCACCGAAAGAAAGAGCATTTTTCAACGTCGCGGAAACAAATGGCCCGCGATACAGGTCCACCCACGTCACCGTTCCTCGGTCTGAGAGAGAAGGAGAGCAAGAGAAGAAGAACGTGCGACCGGTCGTGTGCAAAGCTCAAAAAGCACCGCCTCGCAGAAACCAGGGGTCCGTCCACCTTCTCGCTTTTTGCCAGACGCTCTCTGTTCCGGCCTCCATATCCTTCTCTCTCGTTCCTCTTATTCCTCCAGCAAGTGACAGTTCGATTGCTGCGCAACTCGTTCCCGAGATGCCCATTACCGGAATTGCTTTACGCGGCGTTCGGGGTCAACGTACATTTGTTACTGGCCATCATTATCGGAACCGTCGACAGACGTGCGTCTGAAATTTGGCTCTCGGGTGTTTGCAATCCACCCCCATCAATCATGGAGTAATATCAATTCGGTCACGTGTCACGTCAATTGCGTATACATTCGACAAATATAAATAATTATGTGTATATTGCAAGCATGATTCAAGGTATAATAACAATTACATGTGCTATCTAAAGCAGTGATTCTTAATCGGTGTTCCGCGAAATTATGAAAGCACGGCATACCTACATAGAAAAAACTATACTATAGTTTTTTTTAATTTTATGAATATTATTTTTTAAATTTAAATTTATATTTTTTACTGTTACATCATTTGTACTGTATAATTAAAAAATATATGTTCATGCATATTTTTGTTATTATCTTTATATCTTAATAATTTTGGTGTTCCGTAACTTCAAAAAAGTTAAGAACCGCTGATCTAAAGTATAGATATATAAACGGCAAAACGCACATATCTCATTAAACTTATATCAAAATTTTATATTATAGAACTATACACATATTCATGATTGCATAATGCATGTATATATGTATGTATGAAAAAACAAACCGAAATAAATTAGAAATTTATGAATAAAACTTTAACTAGTACTAATAAGATATTAAATCTGTGAGCATGTCTTTATCTAAAAAAAAAAAAAAATAATGATTGAAAACTAAAAATATACCTCTCTAAAATATAAATTCCAATTGTATATAATAATATAATAATTCTTTCCCAATATGGTTCTATAAAGAAAATATTCTCTTTTATCAATCGCATTATTAAATTAGTATTGATTAAAATAATTTCTTTCAGTTATTGCAAACAATTATAGTTATATAGTACATACATGTATTAAACTGAAAAAAAAAAGAATTTATATTTGAGAGAAATATATCTTTTTTAATTTTATTATAAAGTATCTGTTTTTAGAAACAAATAAGAGAGGGTTAAACTTCCCCTTGCAAATTGAAAAAAATACGTCGTCGATCCTGGAGTGAAAGCTAAGCATGAAACAAAAAATGAATTAAATAATTTTGCACAACATCTCGCCCTATTATCGATGTCAGGATTCAATAGTGGTTATATGGGATCCTTATTAGATCGAAAGTCAATAAGGGTCATGTATAATGAATCAATCTCTCGATGTTCGTATCTCTTTTTATCTCTCGGTTACTAAATTCCCCAACGACTTTGTTCTCTCCTTAATAGGGTTGAACCGCTGTCGTCCTCGCGGAAAATTGTAATTACACCGACTTAATTGCATCAACCGATGCTGCGTACACGCGACTGTTTATCGAGCGTGTAACAAAGGAGAAGATGGCTAGGTGGTGAGGTATTTTATAGGAAATTTTCAGAGGGTCGACTGTTCAATTTTCCGTCAAAAATTGAGCGGCAAAGAGAAAGAAATTTTTACACAAAAAATTGTCAATATAAGTTTTCTACAAAATAGAAGAAAGGAAAAGTAAAAAATAAAATAGTTTCCATATGCGAATGTGTCATTAAAGAAAAAAGGTTTCAATTTTGAAATAAATTAAAGAAATAATTTGTTTTCCATTGTAAAGGATTCTAGTAAATTGAAATGGAATAAAAATAAAAGAAAGAGATTTTTTTGAATAAAGAAAAATGTGAAGAAATATATCTTGCCCCCGAAATTGATTTGAAGACGAAAAACCGTGCTGTATTATATTAAAAGTCATATCAACTTTGAACTTTTTATCCCTTTTCCTTATCAAACTAGCATCTTTAATGAGGAAAGACGATCAAAGCTGACTCTGTCTAATGGATAATCGTAATTATACAGAATTAATTGCGCACAGGGGCGAATAGCAGCCGGCAATGTTTATTAAACGCGCGACAAAGGCGACGAAATTAGTGTCCTATCCTTTCCCTGGGAGGCGGAAAAGGCTTCCGATAGCTCTTACCTCGCTTCTTCCATCAGCGAGCGGTGAACGCTTTGATGTGATTGCCGCATGACGGTGCATGCATGGCTTGTCTTGATTCACGTATACACGGCTTTTACTGTACCATCGGGTGCAATAGGGAGGCCCTTAAGAAGAGCGATGCGCACAAGGACGATCTACCTCCTCATTTTCTTCCGCTTTTACGTACTATTAAGTATATCTATTTACATGGTAAATTATAGATTCCGGTATACATAGGTACACGAATTAGCAAATTCTACTCCGAATTTTGAAGGATCAGATTAGTTCGTCTTTTACATTTACTATGTAAGATATCATGTAGATTTTGCTCACATTTATATTACGATATTATTGTCATTATATAAAAATATACCTCTTTCTTTTAGTATTTTGTAAACCCGTTTTCGAACAAATTGATGCGGAAAACTTATAAAATTTAAACATTTTATTCGCAATTTTGTAAAGTTTGTTTTTCTTTTTCATATAATACATGTATTATACAATTAGATTTATGTAAATTTGTACAGTTTTATAATAAAAAAATTTGGTATAATTTTAATTAAACGTATGCTTTACTGTTAACATTCTGTAAATGCAAATACATGTAAAAATGGAGAAATTAATCAATAATTATAAAATCTAAAAATTTAAATTGAAATTTTATGCAGACAAAAAATGAGTCAAAAATAATGTTCCTAAATAAAGGAACTAAATGTGTGAATAAAGGAATAAAAGAAAAAGTAATCGAATAATTAAGCAATGCCAATTAAAACAATCTCGTACACCACATTACATATTATATTTCAGTTGAAAAAATGCAACGTTCTATTCAAATTATTCTTTTGGCTAATATAATCTACCATTCATCTCTGAAACAAAGGGCTCGTTCATTTCAACGTAATTTAAAATTTAAAAAAACCAAAATCTATGAAACGTTGAAGTGAAAAGAACTCTTCGTGCTCTCGGAGATAAGATAACAAAATTATATAAATGTGAACTTGATCTTAATAATAAAAATAGACGATTTTCAGAGATAACCGACTGCTATTTCAGCTGCAATTTCAATAAATAATTTCGAACAATTCAGCTGGTATTTTTATTGCGATAATCACAATGAACGAGGAGCTAAACTCGAGAAAGTTCGCGTACGATTTTGCCCCATTAACTTTTCGTTTTCCAACTTGTACGATCGTCGTTCCGGAAATATTGCGTTTCGCTTTGAGATGAGAGCAAAGCTTAAACATCGCCAGTTGCGAACTAATGTTTCAGTGAGCACTTAAATTACGCGTTTCATCTAGTATGTTTCTGAAAAATAAATTTTTTATGGAATGTTTTATCATGTTTCTCTCTTCTTCCAAAAAAAAAAAAAAAAAAAAAACAACCGCTGTATATCTATTTGAAATGACTTTTTCGTAATTTTTTATAGCTCTTTATCGTGCAATCAAAATTGTTAAATTATTAATTCCACTTTGTTTATATATTGTTTACTATAAAATGTATCATTATCACACAACATGTAATTAATTAAACGCGTCAATTTTCCAGAGACAAATATAATCTTAAATGAACCTCTCGCTGTAACAAATTAAAAAATAATGATGCCGACACAAAACCTATAGTTAGATCTACAAATAAAAAAGCAATAAGAGCTACATAAGTTCTATATTAGAAATCATTATCACACAACATGTAATTAATTAAACGCGTCAATTTTCCAGAGACAAATATAATCTTAAATGAACCTCTCGCTGTAACAAATTAAAAAATAATGATGCCGACACAAAACCTATAGTTAGATCTACAAATAAAAAAGCAATAAGAGCTACATAAGTTCTATATTAAAAATATATTTGTGAAACGATTTATAACATAAATTATCCGGACATTTTTATTTTTATTATAATGACTTTGAAGAATAATTTATTGTTAATTTATACTAATATTTTAATTATTAATTGCGCTGAAGAAGGTTGGAAAAGACAACCGAAACGTACGACGAATTGAACTTACTTCTGTATAATTTTTAATAATTTATGTTATAAATCGTTTCACAAATATATTTCTAATATAGAACTTATGTAGCTCTCATTGCCTTTTTTATTTGTAGATTAAAATTTTCTAAAAAGCTTTTATAAATTATACAATAGTTAGATATTCAAACATACCTACAATTGTTTTATTCTCGCGCTATACTCGTTATCATTAATTCTTGAATCGATCGACGGTCTAATAAACTGCTGCCTTCCATCTCACCGATTTCCCGTCGAAGTTGCTCCCGGGAATTACGTCCGACGTTCGTCGAAAAGAATCCGCTCGCGGCCCGGATAGCTCGCGAGAATCGCCGCTATATACGAAAGCAGTCGCCATTTATTCGCGACGGGAGAGTTTCTCTCGTTCGATCGCAATTAACGAATACGCGAGGAGTCAGCGAGATGCGTAATGAGAGCGCCTGGTCGGTAATTCGCCCGTAAATTAGCGCGCTCGAAGTCGGGGAGGTTTTAACGGCGGCGCGACTCGCAAATTGGAGGAAAAACGGGACTGCTCAAAGTTTCGTTAAGCGAGACGGTGTTTTCGGTACAGTCGCCGCGCCGGAGAGCAGACGCGTGCGAGCGATAAAAACGTTCTCGAGATAAATACGAGGCACATCTGACTTTCGAGATTGTGTTTTATGACAAACGGCAATTACAGCTCGTACTCGCGTTTACAAAAATATTTAATTGCGTTAAAAGCTTAATGATACATTAAAGTGACATTTCAAATTTTTTCACTTCAATTTTTACTTTTTTCAACAATTTCCGTGTCCAACTGTTTTTCCTTTCACAGAGGGAATTTTCTCCTAAAATTTACCCTGAAAAGTATATGGTGATCGTGGAACAATATGATGTTGGAAAACAATTTTTTAAGAGTTTCCCTGATTAATATCTCTATCACAATAAGATATAAAATATGTTTCATTAATTAGTACAATTTACTATGTACATATTAATATTTTTTATTGTGATAAACATATATTAATCAGAAATTCGAAAAATAAAGATTGAAAAATATCCTGTGGACTTAAATACAATTTTTCTTGTTAATAAATGCCGATATGAAATTTTTGAATATAAAATTGTAATTAACTTCTGGACGAAAAGTAAAGATCGCAATGTTTACTATTTTAGTTTGTAAAATCGATAATACGACTTTGAAAATTCCGAATTAATATCTCTATCACAATAAGATATAAAATATGTTTCATTAATTAGTACAATTTACTATGTACATATTAATATTTTTTATTGTGATAAACATATATATTAATCAGAAATTCGAAAAATAAAGATTGAAAAATATCCTGTGGTAAATACAATTTTTCTTGTTAATAAATGCCGATATAAAATTTTTGAATATAAAATTGTAATTAACTTCTGGACGAAAAGTAAAGATCGCAATGTTTACTATTTTAGTTTGTAAAATCGATAATACGACTTTGAAAATTCCGGATTAATATCTCTATCACAATAAGATATAAAATATGTTTCATTAATTAGTACAATTTACTATGTACATATTAATATTTTTTATTGTGATAAACATATATTAATCAGAAATTCGAAAAATAAAGATTGAAAAATATCCTGTGGACTTAAATACAATTTTTCTTGTTAATAAATGCCGATATGAAATTCTTGAATATAAAATTGTAATTAACTTCTGGACGAAAAGTAAAGATCGCAATGTTTACTATTTTAGTTTGTAAAATCGATAATACGACTTTGAAAATTCCGGATTAATATCTCAATCACAATAAGATATAAAATATGTTTCATTAATTAGTACAATTTACTATGTACATATTAATATTTTTTATTGTGATAAACATATATTAATCAGAAATTCGACAAATAAAGATTGAAAAATATCCTATGGACTTAAATACAATTTTTCTTGTTAATAAATGCCGATATGAAATTTTTGAATATAAAATTGTAATTAACTTCTGGACGAAAAGTAAAGATCGCAATGTTTACTATTTTAGTTTGTAAAATCGATAATACGACTTTGAAAATTCCGGATGCGGAACATGCGGTGAAAACAGATTCTCTGGCGTCTCCCGTTGAATATTCGCGAAGAAGTATAGCGCAGCGCGGCGAAACTACTTAGAAGTTATGCATGGGGGTGCAAGAGGGTCGAAAGAGGAGAGTTAGGAGTAAACGAAGCCGCGCCGCGTATGTAACACACGTCGTTGCGAAGCGAGCGCGTAAAATATGAGTGCCCTGTCACTTATCATCCCCTTCCTACTTATCCGTCGTGACGACGAGCTTCCAGTGCCGTTAACGTTTCCATCGTCATAAACGCGCCCTGGCACCCACCGACTAACCGTGAATATCAGAAGCACTTCCGTGCCCACTTACCATCGACCTAATTTACGCGAAAATACCGTGAAGATAATTATACATCCTAATAAGGAGTCTCCGCGGGATCTCTAATGACATTAAACTGTCGCGCGCGCTAAACCCCAATGAAGCTTTTGTGTCGACTTTTTCTCAATTATTTTGAGAAATAGAGGGAAAAAATTATACACGGAGGGAATTTTACCCTCTTAGGATTTACCCTGAAAATCATGATAATCGTGGGACAATGTGGTACTGGAGGAATTTTATTTTATGAGTTTCTCTAATTAATATTTACCGCAATAAAAAATATTAATATACTTTATATCTTATTGTGGCAGATATTAATATTTTTATTATGGTAAATATTAATCAGAGAAACTCTTACAACATTCTTCCAATACCATATTGTTTCACAATTTTCAGGGTAAATTCTAAGAGAAAATTCTCTCTGTGTATAGGAATATATATATTGATAAAAAATAAATAATATATATCTAGTTTTCATGTACCTATATCAAGAAGGAGTAGTAATCTTCTTTGATATTTTACGATGCATGATCGAAAAGGTGCGCAGCAACGATTCGCCTCTTCAAGTTCATGTAAAATTCTGTGAAGGAACTTTCGTCGCGAAAAGGCTGTTTACCCGAGTGTTTAAGGTCCTCAGCAAAGGTCCCTCGATCCTTTTGTCGCCCTATCTCGTCTTTAAATATTCATGAACGACCCGGAAATTTGCTCGTCCGCGAGAAACGCGTGCAACGAACTTATGCACCGTAATCGCGTTCGCAGGAAACATTTGTAGCCATTTTGAGCTCGCCCATCAAGGTATGACGGCGACATTTCTCGGCTTTGAGCTGCACGTCTTAACACATTTTTAAAGCCATCAAAAATTAATGTATATAAGAAAAACTGAATTGCAATCTATTTACGCCAAGCTGGGATGAATTTCGACTTTAGTCATTTTTATAAATCCTAATCAAATAACATTTAATCCGTCGAGATTGTAAATTTTCAATATCACACAGAGATAAGCTCGCTAGACTTGCGTTTTATATTAAAATATCACTCATGTAATCTACTTAATACGTGCGCAAAAAAATATCTAAAAATGCGAAGTATATAAAATAGATTTTAACCTTGCAATAAATTCGATCCGTGTAATATACATATGTAAAGTCTTTATATTGAGATAATCTCGCTCATTTTCCGTAAAGGTTGCATTAGTAGACGAAACGAGATACGCAGCTAACGTCGCTATGAAATAATTTACCGAGATACGGATGATTGCACGCCGTAAAATTATATACATATATATATATATATATATGCGCTTCATTAGTATATGCATTCATCGAGAGAGATTCCGTAATCGCGCGAGGGAAGACGCGGACGAAACGAACGGATTACTACTCGAAGAACGTTCAAACGGGCTCCTCTCCAAGGACTTCCATGGCCTGAGATTATTATCATCGCGCAGGCAAAGCAAATGCATTCGTAATAGCCTCGCGCAACCCTCTCGGACCGATCCGCAAAGATTCTCTCTCCATCACGTGCTTACGCAGACGTGTGTAAATTCCGCCTCGAGAAGCCGCGGATTACGCGCTAATGCAAGTCCGGCTATAATGTTAATCTCTCTCTCTCGCGCGCGCGCGCGAGCACCTTCGAGCCCTCACTTTTCTTCGATATCCAATCAAAGATGATTTAAATTCGCTCATTATTTGAGATTTTACTTTTAAAAAATGAAGAAAAAAATTAGTTCTCCAGCAGGCTCAATGAAAAAAATTCCCTAACTTTTTTAGATTTTCCAAGACCAGAAATTCATTTTTGCCCTGACTTTTTAGTATTATTTTCTCCAAATATATAATTTGCATATATCTATATGATAAATCAATTAAATGTTAAATCATGAAATCCTTAGATATTTTGGTTAACAATGAAAAGATTCGGAAGTTAAAAAAAAACAAAAATTTAAATCAATTACAATCAGCATTATGTACGATACAATCGAAACAAACGTGTCACTATAAACTATTTAAATAATCACCTTTTTTATTTATATTATATCAAATTTTATTTTTATGTATTTCAACAAATTATAATACATATATTTAATAATATCTAATATCACAACAAAACTTTTAAATAAAACATTTTTAATAAAATTAATGTATTAAATTTTAATAAAAAAATAAATAAAAATAAAGTTCTTGAACAATATTATAATTCTTGAACAATGCTATAATATATTTTAAAATATATATAATACATTGAAATAAAATAACACAACGATAAAAATCTAAATTAAGATTCAAAGAAAAGTTACATTTGTTTAATAAAAAATTTCAAATTATTGAGACAGATGTAGAATAATATAAAAAAAATCTAGATAAATGGTAAAATTTCCTGACTTTTTTCCCTACAACAATTCCAGATTTATAAAACTCCCCGACCGCTAGACACCCTGTTCTCGGCTTTGACGAAATTTCTCGACCGTAATAGCGCGACATTAAATCTTGCTGTAAACGGAAATCGTAATCCTGTAATTCCTCACGGAAATTTCAAACGTCCGTCTTAATCGCGACGATATTTTTCGTTACTCGCCCGTGGACACTTGCCCGCACACCGACAGGCCATAAACATTAAGTGCTTGCACAGTCTCTAGAATTTTGCCTCGAAGATTTCCGGGATTACGACTTCTTTCTGTCGAGTTTAAACCCTGATGGCAAAGGACGGTAAATGCCGCCGGGCGAGCTCGCACTTTCTCGATTTTTACCGGCGTTTCTTCCTGCCTTCTCTCGCGAACAAAGATGTTCGCGAAGAAGAAAAGCAGAGCGACGTTACGGCGGAAGTAAGCCGACAACTCGGTGAAAGCACATAATAACGACGACAGAAAGAATCGAGAATCGAAGACGAAATACGATGCAGCATGAATTATTGAGCGGCGATAAGAAAGTCTCTCTCTCTCTCTCTTCCTTTCTTCCGAATGATTTGATATCCGAAAGAAGCGACCTCGGAAAAATTGTTCGATGCAAGCGCGCCTTCCCTTTACAAAGAGTCCCCGATTATTTGATTGTAAAATGAAAAAAGTTTCGAGGAAGAAAAAAAGAACCGAATAAGAAAATTCATTTACTAATTTCAACTCAGATTTCGATCGCGAAAACCAAATTTAACGCGAGGTAAATGTTTTTCTCTTTCAATTGTAATGTCGCGCGGAGAATTGAACTCGTAGAAATTGTATTTTCGAGTCAACAGTCTGCGCGACAGTTTTTCGCGAGTAATAAGAGAATAGCGGTTCGGAAAATGTGGGCCACAACAGAGTACGTTCGCCGGGGATCGTTCGTGGAATTTATGACGTTTTCTCCGCGTTGCGCCGCGAACAATTTTCTCCTCCGAGGCGGGCGAAGCGAATGGATTTTCACCATTTTTCCCCGGATTCCGTTGACGCGAAAGGCAATATCTCCGGATAATTGCGACGACGGTCGCCTTTGTGCGAATCAACTGTTTGTATCACGCGATGCGAGAATATACCTCTGATACGCGATCGAAACAAATTAACGAGCCTTTCGTCCGACTTGTCCCAAATACAGAAATCCAATATCGTCGTTCGCAGTCGTTCCGTGTGCGCAGTCCCGTAAATTTTTTCGCGGGGAAAAAATATTTTTCCACGTATATAGGAATTTTACTATTCCAATTTAATGAAAAAATTAAGCACTCTTTGTCCTCGCGTGTACGGATATATATGTATATAGAGAGTAGCTATTATTTGATTTTTACATAGAAAGTTGAATTATACACAAAAAGAGAAATAGGGTATGTAATTTCATATATATATATATATATATACATGTATGAGTCAGTGAAGTTTTAAAGTTTGAAATATTCATATTAATGCAAACTGTGTCGCATATGTTTTTCCCCGACTTTCTCAGATTTTGTTTCATACGTTCTGCGCGTACAGTAACATTTATTAAATTTGCAGATAAATTTAAAACTTCAGGTAAAATTTTAAAAATGTGCATCCATTTACTGCCTTTTGTTACATATTACATAAAAAGATAGATCTGTAAGTTATCATTTCGTAACAAAGAGTTATAGGTAACCAACCATACAAATATTGCAGAGAAAGGCAGAGAGAAAAGGATTTGAATATGAACATAATAGACATAAATCAATGGTACAGTACGTAAAGAGTAGCTCCAGAAAAAAAGAAGTAAATTTAATACATTTTATCAACATTTTATTAAATGGTTGAATTGCTTTTTCTTCTTCTCTCTCCTTTAAAGAAAATCTATATTAAAATGGTTCGTGTATCAACAAGTGCACAAGTTATTTTTATAAGACAAAACCCATCGTAAATCATAAATTAGAATGTCACAGCTATTTTAAAAGCTCTTTCGCTGCCAAATAAATATATAAATCAATACCTCGAATAAGATTTCTTCTAACAATTCAGAAGCTTGATTACTTTAGAATTATAATATATCAATTCGACATTCTAGTAAACTTCATGATTGAATTTTATATCTCACGAAACGAAAAAGGAGAGATAAAGCAGCTCAGCTGGAGAACTATTATTGTAGGAAATTATCGTGATTAAGAAAATTGAAAGCATCTCCGTAAAAAGCAGCAAGTGCTAAATTCGGCACTTCCGAGACTCGGGAATCTCCGCAATCACGATCGACGTGTTTTTGCCATCTTATGTTATCCCTTTCCCCAAGCATCCTCTGTCGGATCTAAGCGTCTAATTGGAGCACTCGTGTACCAATTCGTCGATCTATTGTCTGCGATTTAATCCAATTCTGCGAATTAGTTCGCGCGATCGAAGGATTCGACCTTTTGACGCGTCATTCTAAACGGATCTGTTATCAACTTACACGTTTCTCGCGATCCTCGGCTAAATATCACCAGATTAATTAACAGACAACAGTAATAGTCTATAATGCGATTTGATATAGCATAATGTAGTCTGATGCTAGTATAAGATAAGTTAAAGAATAAATTTGCAATAAATTTAGAATTCAAGAGATTATCCCACTCCAAGCGTGATAATAATCTCGCTAAAGATCGAGAATGTTATATCCATTTGCAAACCTAATCGTACTTTTAAGTTTAAAAGACATATACTTGACAAATTATTGTATTACCAAATAATTACAATAATTGCATTTACGAATGCAGAGAAGATAATTGCAAGAAGATCGAATGCAGAAAAGATCGAGAATGTTATCCATTTGCAAATCTAATCGTACCTGTAAATTTATAAGACATATATACTTGACAAATTATTGCATTAACCAATAATTGCATTTACACTACCAACTACAAAACAATAGTGCTCTTTTCTTATTCCTTATAAATGAAAGAAAGCCTGATTCTTTATAAACGATTCGCCTTATTTCGCGGGTAGCCAAAGAAGACCAAATGTCGCGTTTCAAATAATAAAACGTGACAATGAGTTATTTATTATACACTAATACCAGGGTAGTAGTTTATTTACAGGAGAAACCACGTTTATATACTACAGATTTGAAGGGGATTGTAATTTCCCGACTAAAGATTAAACGAACCGGAAACGAGGGGTCGAAGGAAACGTCAATATCACGACGATACATGCGAACAATGTGGTGCAGCTTATACGTATGTCGATACTATCGCGATACCACCTAAAGCTTCTGTCGTGAGCTTTTCTGCGCACATTTATTTATTCCGCCCCAACCGTTGCACTCTGAAGATCCGATATGCAATATTCGAATTTCTCTCTCCTTCCCTCCCCTTTTTCTCTTGTTATTTTCTAAATGTGGAAAGTGCAACATGGTAAACACGTAGCTGTTTACAAAGAGTGAAAAGAGGCAATTTTAAGCTCGCTCGATGCTATAATTAAAGCAAGCGCGAATTTATTTTTGTATACACACCGACTATTTATATATTTGACATTTATATAAAATAAGCAATTTTATGCAAAATTAATTTTTTCTTATCGTGTTGTGTTTTCTTTGCGTTTAATTTTTTCTGCTTTATAATGTATTTACAGCGATGTGTGTATAGAATTGTTTTCTCAAATCTAGATCTGTTTATATGGATAAAAAAATATTGTTTTATTAAGTTGCAAGTACCTGTAAACTGCTCACATTTATTCATTAAAGTTATTTATTTATTAAAGTGGTTTGCATTAAGTAAATTTTATAATCCGTGAAATTAACCATTTATTCATATTATATATTAATATATGTGTTGCGTATAATATCATTCATTTTTCGTTTTAGTTTAGCACAGCCCGTATTCCGCGCTTTTGATAAATAAATCGAACGAGAAAAAGTGCACCGAATAATGCCGTTAGCAATGAGAGTGTAACAACGCGATTTAATTTTCTGCATACTGCGAGTAATTACCCAATGGAATTGAAACGATATTTTATCAAACGTGCTAACCAAATAAAACGAAAAATTTCTCACTGCAACGAGATTCTTCTGCAGAGGCACGTTATAAAATTATGTAATAGCTGAGAGCGTAAACGTTTATCTTGTATGAAACACGGCTGGTACTTTGTTATAAAGTAAATCACCGAAGATTTATATGTTGAAATACAAATACTGAGGTAAACTTACTCTAGATTTATATTGTATTCATCTGGATATTTGTAGTTGTTTTACCAAAGAATTAATTTTTACGTGCAAATAATTTAGAGAATTAAAACTTGAATTTGCGATCATTAAAAAACACGTTTTATATATATATAAATAAACAATTCTCATTCTACTTTTTAATTAAATTTTAAGTGATATTTACGTGGTTTGAACTGCAGAAAAATTATAGGGGAATAGATTGTTTCGAAAATCGAGCAGCTCGAAAAGATATGTTGATGTGAATATTTTTGCTGGATCTCTAGATTATAAAAATATTCTTGGTTTTATGATTTTGAATTATAATGAATGCGAATTCTTGAATCGGTGAGTTCTGGTAATCTTGAGTAACTCGATTCTTGAAACTTTCCTTGCTCGCTAAAGTTCGCTCCCTTTGATTTTTTATTTGCTTCAACAATCATCGTTCTTACGTCAAAAAATTGACGTAAAACTTATCGCTACCCGCATAAACTCGCAAGTGGTGGAAACTTAAAAAGCGTGCGCCGATTATCCGGGGTTTCCAGGAGGCGACTTATTTTTTTATCGCGAATACAAATCGTCCTCTCTGTAAAAAACTTTTAATGGTGTCCAATTTCAGTTCATCGAACGCGAGAGATGTCGATTATAATATATTTTCTCATCTGCGGAATAAAAAATGGATTATTTTCTCGTTATTGTTAACATTATTCTAATTTCAAACAATTTATTTGCAGTCACGTCTTAATATTTTTTAATCCACATAGCATTTAGATTTATTCTACACAGCTGCGTCTTAAATTTTACGCGACACGCATAAATGCTGTTATGGACATTGGGGGAATTTTTAATTTACGTCATGCGAATTTTCTTTTTTTTTTTAATTTACGTCACGCGGCTAACTGATCCGTGCTCCATGCAGGCGGATTTCATTTGAGATAAAGAAACTTTCCGTCCTCTCTCCGGTCGGCATTTAACGAACTTAGCAAACGGCTCGGCTCGGCCGTGAAACTTTCATGAGGCGCCTCCGGGAATGGGGTGGAAAAAGTTTTCTCGCCTCTCTCTATTCGATAAATCGAAATGTCTCGGACAAAATTTCGACGCGTTGTTCATTTATATAGTAAGACGCGCCGTAAAACCGACGCTTCGCAATTCATTGGATCGTATAAACAAAATGGAGCGTAAATGTTCCTGTTCTTACTAGCTTATGCTTCGCGCGTGCTTCGGGGGAGAAAAATATACGAGCGGAGAGATTCGGGCGAAATTATTTATTACCATCTGTTATCATCATCTATCCATCGAGTTATTAGAGAAATGAAAACGATAAAGTTACGCGAGCCTGAAATTTACGATTTAATACTTTAAGCTGCTTGCTATGATGTTGGCAAAGAAAACGATAAAATTAAAAATTATGCTCTTTTAGGGAGTAAATTACGAGACAAAAGAAGCTCTATATATATACAACACACTTTGCAAAAATAAGAGTATTAATTCCCAGTATTTTCGCGCGAAGTAAAATGAAGTTTCTTCAATGAGGAAAAATATTCTAGCCTCCACCGCAAGCGTACCTATTAATAATAATAAGTTTAATAAACAGAGAGAAATATAAGTTTAACCGCTCTCGCGCGCATAATAAATTTGTCGTTACAATTTGATATCCCGCCTTATATCTCAGGACAAAAGAAACGGCCGAGTAGCGGTATTCTTGATGAACAATTAAAAGTAGATAATGAGAGAAGGAAAGGGTAAAGTATCCTTGCAACTTTTCATCTAATATCCAGCAGCCATTCCGCACGACAGATCGGTAGAATTTTAACACGAAGCTGGAGGGAGCGAACGCTATTTTCGCGATCCTTCGAACTCGGCAAGAATTTAAATGCCGCGATTGAGCAAGGGTTGAGCAGAAGAATGAAACGCAGCCGAATGACGGAGTAGCGTCTCTCGCAATCTACAATTTCTCCGAGGACAGACCGTGAGAGGGATGCAAAAGGGAAACGACCGATGAGCTGCCACGTGCCGGGCGCGCCGAGGGAAAATTAACAAAATAATTCACATGCCGCGGCGTTAAAAGCGCCGACGGGACCGATGCGGCGGCGCTATAAACGCTGATGTGATTTACACCGGGTGTAAGCTTCCGAAAGTTCTCTCTTAGCACCCCTTCTCTCTCTCTCTCTATTCCACCAGCTGTGCCGCCGTTCATCTTCGATGCCTAACTACTTTCGTTGCAGCGCTGCATACGAACTGGAGTCGCGATAATTGCACCACCTTAGTACAGCAGTCTGGGGATCAATATTGCGGCTACTCCTTTTGGAAATTGTTAATGATGAGTTCTCGTAGGAAAAAGTTGGACAAAAATTCGTTCAAAAGAACATTTCAAAAATGTTTATTAAATTCGAGAATATTCATGTACTTTTTTATTCGCGAGCTCGCTTTGTTAAGCTGTTCTAGTAAAAGGATTATGTACAGAGAAATGTACTGTTCTTATTCAATTTTATCCGAAAGAGGATTTTTGTACTTCTGTAATTTCTCTCTTTCTTTGTGCGTTAATGATATGTGAGGTTTACGCAAGTTTTATTATTTACAAGGATCATTATATAAAGTTGTATAAAATGAGCTTTTGTTAGATTACAAATCTAATTTCCTTTTCAGATAAGTTTAATGTTGAAGAAATAAAAAATCTAATTTGTAAAATATTTTCTGCAATTTTGTGGAGTTCGAAAGACGTCTTTCTGAACATCCCTCTTCGCGATATAAGGAGCAAACACAAACGAGGGAATCCGTCGCATGGAAGCAAATGGAGAGGAGCACCATCGACGTTGTTGCCGCGTCGTTTCTTGCTTGGAAGAAATAGAGGGCGAATATCTATCTTCGCGGAAGAGATGCGTAATATTTCAACGTTCAATGTGATAGAAATCGCGCGACCGGCGAAACACCATTCAGAACGAGGAAGAAACAATCAAGGGATGGCGGATGCTGGCGGTTTGGGAAAACCGATTCGGACGAATTCAACCCCCGAGAAATCGTTTCATTGAGTTACGCGGTTCGCGCTCGTAATCGGGATAAAACGTTCCGTTATGGCGTCTACTATGTCAGGTCAAGCGTTTCATTTCGTACTAACACACCGTCCAAATAAATTTAATCCACCTTCTCCACTCTCGCGCCACATCTGTGGATGCTACATTTTCGGTTCTCGTTTCGATTTTCGTGAGACATCGAACTGAGACTCGGAGAAATTGCAACGATTATTCGAATGACATTTTTTAACGTCGTAGAAAGATGAGAGTTGAAAAATAGTATGTATATACAGTAATACTTTTATATTTAACAGATAATAATTCTTAAGATTCGCCAGTAATAATTAATAAAAATCTTTCCTCAATGGTAAAAGTCGACCAACTGTCAGTTCTACATTGTTCATTAAAACAATAGTGAATATTGTCGGTGGTATGCAGTGAATTTGATTTATTGTATTAATTTATTATGCATTTACGTTTGTTATGTAACATATTTTTGTATATGAATTTATAATTATTTGTTGCGATGAAATTTATTAAAATTATAATTATTTTTATTTAACCTTTTATAGATTTACTTGAAAAGGGCTGCAATGATAGCCGAAACGTTGTATTTTAATTAATTATTTATAATAAATGATTGCCAGTTTTGGTCGACTTTTACAATTGAGAAAAGATTTTTATATTTAATATTATTTTTGTTTCGGTTTTAGTTGGTTCGGTTTCTCGGAAAATGCGACGATTCGCACAAAGTTTTTCCGCGTCAAAAATAATATTCGCGCTTCCTCGAGACGCAAAAGTCTGTTTTCTCAAGATAAATTTCAACGGGACGCGATGCGCGTCGCTTAAGCGAGGCAACACGGCAATGCACTTAGGATAATGCTCAATTTTTAAACTCGAGCGAAACTTTCTCATTATTATCGCGCGATCGAAACGCGTTATCCGAGTCGCATATGCGAATCGCGTGTAAATCATGCAACTCGCGTTTCGCGAAAAGAAACTTACCGTCGAGACTCTCTCCGTCATATTTTCCACGAAAGATTAATGTTTCGACTTTACGTGCTCTAACATTCCAAGAAATTTTGCGATACGTTGCCCATCTTTTGTGACAAAACCGAATTTAGACGTTCTTAAGATGTCCAGCATACTCAATGAAAAAAGTTTCCTTTTTCAGATTTTGCAAGACCAGAAATTTATTTTTTCTCTATAAAATATAAATATTTTCTGACATTTTAGTATTATTTTTTCCAAATATATAAATTGCATATAACTATATGATAAATCAATTAAATGTTAAATCATGAAATCCTTGAGATATTTTTGTTAACAATGAAAAGGTGCGAAAGTTAAAAAAAAAACAAAAATTTAAATCAATTATACAATCTGCATTATGTACGATAATCCAAACAATCATGTCACTATAAACTATTTAAATAATCACCTTTTTGATTTATATTATATCAAATTTTTTAGTTTTATCTCTATCAAACACATTGAAATAAAATAACACGACGATAAAAATATAAATTAACGAGTCGATTCTTAACATAGAAAATTAGCGCGCTGGGAGTCAAGGAAAAGTTTATATTTATTTAATAAAAAATTTCAAATTATTGAGACAAATGCAGAATAATGTGAAGAAATCCAGATAAATAGTAAAATGTTCTGACCTTTTTTCCCTGACAATTCCAGATTTATAAAATTCCCTGACCGCTAGACACCTGGTTCCGTATCTGAGATTGATATACTACACATTTTTGTTGTAATGTAATCAATTTCTCATAATTATATTATATTCTTTTCCAAGTAGAATTTTTCAAACCCGTCGACCTTAAACTTTCCTCCCTACAACGTTTCTCGTCTCATTACCTTTTTCTCGTTTATCAAAGAAAAACACCGAAGAATGGACCGATCAACGATGGTCGATCGAGCGCACGAAAGCGTCGAGTATCTCGCGTTAAGAATCGATAACTCGACGACCGTGGGATTCCTTCCTACCTTGACCTCGTCCGTCGCCGGCGACGATTTTTCCCCTCTATCGTATCGCCACTTCCGGTGGTCCTCGTCCGGCCGGTAGTTCCTCACGAGGCCATTCAGACTGCGATACGACAAGAGTCGACACATGTCGCTGGTGAGATCGGGCAGACGATCCTTGCTGCAATCGCAGTAGAACTTGTGCTGCGGCATCGCGCACACACACACAAGCGCACAACACAATGTGTTTTCTCACTTCTCGGTCGTCATTTTTCACAGATATGCTTTGGGATCGTTTCAATTAACATCGAGAAATTCGACGTCTTTTACGAATGCTCACGTTATTTTTTATTCACAGAAGATAATCATTGTCTATCGATTAATGGCAATTTTTTATGCACTGGATGCACTGTAAAAAAATATGTAAAATTACATTGCGATTTTACATTTATTATTTATGTAATTTTACACATTTTTTACAGTACGTTAAAATATTGATTAAAAGTTCTGCACTATCTTTCGATAATCGATATATATCGCGTGAGCGATTATATGAATATTACAGATAGGTATATATTTCCATAGATTTAGGAAAATTTTTTAATTGTGAACTAATGATTGATGATTTTATCAATTTGTGCGTTAAAAAGCTACTGCAAAAGTTTATCTCGAAATTTGAGAGTATAATCCTAAATAAATTTTATAGTTACGCTATCAAACTTGTTAGTTAACTTGTGTCATAAAAAGTTTTACACAAAATTTAATAAACTTTTTAATAGACTAAAAACATAGAAGGGAAAAAGAGATTTCTATAACCTACTGCTAGAATTAATAACACATATAGAGCATGAATATTTATAAAATAATACATATTCAAAAATATAATTCTTAAAAATTTTTTAAATTACTGACATAAATCACAATTTCATGATTTACTATACACGCTCAAAGTAATTCAATGCCGCCAATATAAAAATAATAAATAATAATTAATAAAAATAATATCATAATTGAGTATTAAAAAAATTGTCGGATATAAAAAAGTTGATAAAGTTAATGAAAATGTATCTTCTGAGAACGAAGCAAACACAATCGGGGTAAGTATTTGATCACGCAAAATTGGGGCAAATGAAAAAGATATCTCGAGGCTATGCTGTTATTTGGTATCATTTTATATAGAAACCACTTTCCGCTTCGTTCACGACCTGGTTATTTACCGACTATCTATTGCTCGCTTTTTTGCCTTTGACATCTATAGTGAATAGCAAAACTGGCATGAAATACCGTTTTAATATAACGTATGTCTTTTTATGAGAACTGAGTAAATTTCAGATTTGAATTTACAGATGTTATATTAATTTAGGCAAAAATTTTTCTTTAAATGTGATATGAGAGTTCAATGTTCGTTTTTTAAATATTACACATATTCTTTTTATAATCATTTTTAATTACCTAAAATACGTTTTTGTTCTAAACTTAAATTGTCAAATTCCAAATATGAGACAAATTACAAGCATGAAAAAATATTTTATATTTTTCTTATTTTCTTTTGTAACATAAATATATATATCAGAGCACACAAGTAACACATAGACATGACAACAACAATTTTAAAAACGTAACACAAATACATCCATCGAAACAAACGCGTTTTTCTGACGGTTCTCTACAGCCCACGGCAAATCGGTCTATGGATGACCCGTGGAAAAAAAAACAGTGAAAAATATTCGCGGTCGTTTCTCCCGAGGCGGTTTACTACCCCCATTTTGCGAGAACGTCGTGAAAAATCGCGCGATGATCCACGAACGACTGGAGAGCGATGTCGAGCCGCGGGTAGTTCGTAGTTGTACGTTTAAAAATATCCGGGAACGTGAATGAGGTCATTTCGAGAAGACGAGACGCGAGAGGCCTTCGGAAGGTTGGAATTTACATAAACGAGGTCGAGAGCGCGACTAACTCGTGACGTATACAATTTCTGTTATTAAAGAGGATATCAGCCCTGTGTATTGTTGCTTCTCATTTCAATTGCGAGACTTTTGTATTCAATCTATGCAGCAATCTCTTCAGTATCATCAACTGAAAGTGTAAAAAATCAGTTTAATATTAAGATACGATTCACTAAAACATTAATCTTTTTTTTATTTATTATTTCATTTATTTCTTTTGCGTTATTTCAATTGCGTTTATTTATTTATTTCATTAGGGGAGGTACAAGGGTTTATGAAATTAAATCTCAAGTATGAGATATTTTATATTTAAAGTCTTGGTAATAAACCAAGAATAATATGTGACTCGTGCACATTTATGTTTATTTTCCAAGGAAAAATTAATTTTCGTATTTTTTGACAGAGATCAGCTGATTTCTGTCAAGAAATATTAATCACAAATAAGGTATTAATCACATTATTTATATGTTACTATTTTAATTTTTTTACATGTTATTATTTTAAAATTGAATTATCAAATTAACACTTCATTAATATTTTTTGACATAAATTAACTGATCAACTGCATTAATTTGCTAATTAAATTTCGAAACAATATGTTATAAAAATTAAAGTGTGTTTTAAATAATATGTTTTATCGTTATCACGTTATATTTTAACGTTATCAAATTAACACTTCATTAATATTTTTTGACATAAATTAACTGATCAACTGCATTAATTTGCTAATTAAATTTCGAAACAATATGTTATAAAAATTAAAGTGTGTTTTAAATAATATGTTTAGTATAATACTCTAAACTCGATAAATATTTTTTGACAGTTATCAGCTGATTTCTGTCAAGAAATATTAATCGAGTTTAAACAAGTTTTATATTATTCCGCGTATGGCTCTTAGGCCTTTTTTATTTGTATTTAATATTTAATAATCTTTGTATTACACTCTGTGATTTTTTAACGTTTCATTATAATGTGGTAAATATTATAATTGTAGTAAAAAAAAAAGTCAGAAACTGCAATGTGTCTAAAAATACCTATACGAAAGATACTTATCTAAAAATATCTTATTCCGTCTGTATGCTATGATCACTTTCAGCCAGAAGCAATAAGCTTGTTACAAAAATCATTTTTTTCAGCTGTAATGTATTGTAGTATCTAACTTTTTAAATTGGATGTCACAAACTTAGTTATTTACTTTTATTTTCTTGTCGCGTTCCATATTATGCGGTTTACATTACTGTTCCCTCCTACTTCTTCATTTTCCAAAAGACGAATGTAAGTTTTATATTCACGGAGAAATTACGCGACACGTAAATTATTTCTTTAACATAAATGTTTACGAAAAAAAAAGCGGAGTCGGGAACGAGATAAATTCCACGAGAAATTTTAAGACTCTCCGGTTGTATATCAGCGCGCTGATTTAACGATGGATAATTACGCGTCATTATGTCGATCGTTAAGCGAGACTAAAACGCAACTCATTGTTGCTGGTCGACTTTACAGCTGCGCGAATACAAACAAAAGTATGATGAGTCCTGTATAACGATGGGTGAAAAGTCCGCAAATTGCAAATCCGACAATCCTAAAAAATGATCGAGACCGTTCGGGAAATCGTTTTCAGTTATGGCACATAAAATGCCGCTCATAACAATACACATTGTCGATATAAAAAAAAAAGAATTACGGTTAAAGAGAGAATAAAATCTACCTTTTACATAACGTTTAACTCGTTCACATTTTCATTTTATTCGCAAAATTTTTAACTCTTTTTTTTATTACACTTTTTGATTTTTCAATTTGGATAAATTAATATCCATATCTATTATTATATTTTTAAAAATGGCATTTACGCGATGTATTCGTAATGTTATCCGCAACGCGAAAACCTCCCCGTTCTCGCACAAATTCTATTTCGACAACGACGCTCCTAATCATTATTATTCGAATTCCCCGTGTCTTCGTTTTCGAGACACGGAATTACGCGCGTCTCGGATTCTCCTCATCGACGGCGCCGTAGCGTCGGTGCACGATATAAAGGATAATCCAATTTCGGAGGCTTTCTATCCCCTGATAGCGTTGTCGGGAAAAGACAAGGGCAAGCTCATAAAGTTCGGGCCCACGGGAGCGCGATATTCAGCTAGACAACAACGAAGGGAACACGAGGAAGAAGTTGGATTTTCTGGAAGATTACGGCTGTAATGCGAGCTATATAGCTCGCATCAGACTTTTTGTCCATACCCTTTCTAATAATCTTTATTACGGGCTTTTATATCGATACTTCTAAGCCGTAGAATTCGGTAACTTTTAGATTTATTTCTTTTTCGCTTTTATTTATTCATTTATTTATTTATTTTTCGACTGATACGAAGAACAACTTAATCAAGAACTTGATTGTTTTGACAGATGTTGTTAATTACATTTATTTCAATTTAATAAATGAAAATTGCTAATATTTATCTATTATACATTTCCTCATCGTTCTAAACTATTATTAAAGTAGATGTACACTGTAAGAAAAATTGAATTCATTCATTCAATACATTTCATTCGTCAGAGATTGCGTGTGCGTAACAAATACAATTAAAGACACGATCATGATACAAGATAATCCAAGAAATTACAAATTACTCCCTTCCTATCCTTTGGGATAATCCTAACTCGGTACTACCACGTCCCGAGGAGAATATCCTTCGTGCGCAGGATCACGAAAACATACTTGACAATCTAGTTTAGTTCAACCCGAAATTTGGTATTATCCTAATAGCAAAGTTGGTGTAACGCAGTTTAAAAGAAAAGAAATGTGCAATTCGATTGTTTTTAGGCATTAAAGATAAAAGATTTAAAGTTCACGGGTAAATAAAATATTTTTCGCTCCTATCTCATAAAGATTTATATCAGATTAAATATCTAAAAATATTCTATCAAATAATTTAGAAGAATCTATTAAAATGATTAGATATTTTAAAATTAATACTCAATCTTAAATATGTATTCAGGAAAATAAAATCAACTCTTCATCGATCTTTTTCTTTATCTTCTAATCAACCCGAAATTTGGTTTGTCCTAATAGCAAAGTTGGTGTAACGCAGTTAAAAAAAAAGAAATGTGCAATTCGATTGTTTTTAGGTATTAAAGATAAAAGATTTAAAGTTCACGGGTAAATAAAATATTTTTCGCTCCTATCTCATGAAGATTTATATCAGAATTAAATATCTAAAAATATTCTATCAAATAATTTAGAAGAATCTATTAAAATAATGAGATATTTTAAAATTAATACTCAATCTTAAATAATTATTCAGGAAAATAACATCAACTCTTCATCGATCTTTTTCTTTATCTTCTAATCAACCCGAAATTTGGTATTGTCCTAATAGCAAAGTTGGTGTAACGCAGTTAAAAAAAAAGAAATGTGCAATTCGATTGTTTTTAGGCATTAAAGATAAAAGATTTAAAGTTCACGGGTAAATAAAATATTTTTCGCTCCTATCTCATGAAGATTTATATCAGATTAAATATCTAAAAATATTCTATCAAATAATTTAGAAGAATCTATTAAAATGATTAGATATTTTAAAATTAATACTCAATCTTAAATAATTATTCAGGAAAATAACATCAACTCTTCATCGATCTTTTTCTTTATCTTCTAATCAACCCGAAATTTGGTATTGTCCTAATAGCAAAGTTGGTGTAACGCAGTTAAAAAAAAAAAAGAAATGTGCAATTCGATTGTTTTTAGGCATTAAAGATAAAAGATTTAAAGTTCACGGGTAAATAAAATATTTTTCGCTCCTATCTCATGAAGATTTATATCAGAATAAATATCTAAAAATATTCTATCAAATAATTTAGAAGAATCTATTAAAATGATTAGATATTTTAAAATTAATACTCAATCTTAAATAATTATTCAGGAAAATAACATCAACTCTTCATCGATCTTTTTTTTTATCTTCTTATCTAGATTGTAATACTATTTAATTCTTTGAACAAGAATAATCGATAGATTCCCGTTATATATCAAATATTTGCAAAATAAACGAAAAAACGAATGGGAAAAGCAATCGGCAAACCTTTTGTGCGGATGGTTGAAAAAATATTCGCAGAATCACAGAGATTTTTTTTGCAACGCAGAATCTCTCGCGCATCGCGAATTTCACTTCGAGAGATTCTAACAAAATCGAGACGCGGTCCGGTATAAGTGAATACATACGAGGGCGACGGTTATAAATACTCGGTTAGATAGTGCAAGAAAATCGCGATTCGAATACCAGCGGCCGCTAATGAGAACAAGAAACGTGAAAACGGACTCATCGCGCTAGTCAGGAAACGTTTGCTTGGAGCTAATGAATTCCTGTTTGACGAGCGGTACGAGAGGTCGATAATCACAATCTTGGTAATTATTGCTAACGAAATTCCACCGAGATGATTAATATTGTAAGCATTGTAAATACTATCAATTATAGAGCGTTGTATGGAACGTATTACGTGTACTCAGCTGCTATAATTGAATATCTACTCATTCTACTTGAAGATGTATCGATAGTGTTTTATTGTACCGTAAATATATCGTGTTTTGCTTCGACTAATTAAAAAGCTCTGCTCTCTTTAAACGGCCCACTTTCTGACCTTTTATAAATGCAGCAAGAACAGTTATTTTTTTTTTTTTATTATAACAGCGATATAAAATAAAATTGATAACAAAATAGTTCCGTCACGTGGATAAGAGTTTTCATTTATTTTGCTAGTAAATAGAAATCATAATAAAGTTATTTAATTTGAAAATAACAATCTATTGTCGCATTTTGTGACCCTCTGATTTATTACTAATTATTTATTTCAACACATGAGATTCTTTAATTGATATTCTCATTAAAATGTCAAGGGAAATTAGTAAAATTAAAATATATCGACAAAGGGTCGGAAAGTGGGTCGTTTACCTTATTTGATCAAAGATTGATAATTTGCAACATCACAGACGAAACAAACTTGATTTTTTATTCTAAATTGTATTATACAGATACTTTTAAAGATAAAAGATAACACGTGCAATATTTTTTAGGATCTATCGACCGTCGTTCCGGGACTATTGAAGTTTAAAAACTGCGGAGGAAAAATTTCAATCTCACGAGGGAAAACACACGCGATGAGAAGTTATCGAGATACGTATCCGGTATACGATGAAAATTTCTGATCTTTATTTCCGCCGGTGAAAGATAGAGCAGCATGCCCCGTTAGCTTTGCAAATTCCGGAGTTACATGCTTGTAATGTTTTTCCGTTTTACGCTTTTGGCGCGCTCTCTCTCTCTCACGGAGAGTTATGTCTTAAAACACATTTTACGACTTCAATCTTACGACGTCTACGTTTCCGAAGGTCGTTGTCACATCTCTTTACATCGGATACATCTCTCAAACGCGACGAATGCAACCGGACGCACATTTTAAACTTCGCAGAGGGCAATCACAAACTTCTCCGAATCCGCTCCGTATAGTAGCTCGTAACGGAAGCTGGAATTTCTTCTCGTCGAATCGCTTCACTTAACAACATCCCGACGAAACACACGAAACGGAAAGGAATTGAAACTGATTACGTCGCTGCGCGAGATGGGATAAAAAAGTTTTCTAATTAACGGCGCGAAAATTCCTTCGCGGAATCGCCAGCGGCCGCGGGAACAATGCGCAAGTTCGAAATAATTCGTTGAGGAGAAATAATCCCATCACGAGTGGCTTCGTTAAGCTTCTCGCGAAGATCATTACACGAGTAAGATTACGAAATCAAATCATTACCAGTTGTCTGAGTTGAAGATTCTCCACGATGTTATACATAGATATTTGCGCAATTATATTTTTCAAACTTTTTACAAGTTTATTATAAAACATTTACACATACACCTATAAATATATATATATATATATATATATATATATATATATATTTATATATATATATATTTTTCAAACTTGTTACAAGTTTATTATAAAACATATTTACACATACATCTATAAATATATATATATATATATATATATATAATATATATATTTATAGGTGTATGTGTAATATATATATATATATATATTACATGGTATAGGTGTATGTGTAAATATGTTTTATAATAAACTTGTAACAAGTTTGAAAAATATAATTGCGCAAATATCTATGTATAACATCGTGGAGAATCTTCAACTCAAACAACTGGTAATGATTGATCATTTAATAATAATTACATATATATATGTATATTATGTAATTATTATTAAATGATGTGTTAATTTAAAAGTAATTATTATTACTGATTTTGTAGATATTAAATATTTATGCGGTGTTTAAATTTTGAAACAATCACTGACGCAAGTTACCAAAGTTATTCATTTTGAAGTTGAGGAAGACAAATTGTAATGAAGATATCAAAAGATTCTCGCGAGTAAACTTACAATTGGAGTACTCTAAATTGTTTTACGTTCTGCAACATCTCGCGTATTTATTCTCTCAAAGCTAGTTTATTCTGACTTAATTAAAATTATAGTATTGTGTCTTTCGAACTCTGCATTTCACCGCAACTTTGCTACGTATAAAGAACTCTGTACATTCATACATCAAATATTAATAATTGTACAGTATAGTAATAAATTTGAGGAAGGAAGGTTTACAAATAACGATATTATTTACGTTAAATACAGGATATCTGACATAAAGTGTCACACCGAAAATATACAAGTAGATCTCGTTATTTGAAGACGATTTTTCCTTAGCAAAAATGTCGAGGGAGACCACCATTTTTTTCATGTTCCCAATTTTTTCCATCATGTATTTTTATGACTAAACCCTAAATTAAAATTTTATTAAAGTAAACTCTACTTGAAATTAATTGGAGAATGTGGTTTTGTGAATATTTTATTTCCACAACACTAAAAAAATGATATTGCAAGTATAGCAAAAATTTTCTAGGTATAAAAAATTAACTAAAACAGCTAAGTAGTTGACAAGTATTGTAATATTGCATATGTAATTTACTTAATTTGCCTAAGTAACAGAGTCAGAATATATATTTCTGCTATAAATTCTATACGTGACAAACAACAGTTTTAACAGATACAAAAAACATCTAACTATATCAGCGAAATATTTTTTTGAGTGAAGGCTTAAGTTTGCGAAAAAACCCTTTTTTTCAAAATTATTGATGCCTCAATATTTTTGCTGAGGAAAAATCATTTACATATTCGGTCTATATACATTTTCGGTCTGACATCTTATGTCAGATCCTGTATATATATATATATATATATATATATATATATAAATAAAGTAGAAAGAAAATTTTTGTGTAGATGTCATACAGGTGAATTTGCTCGCAACTTAGGATCGACTTTCTCGAAACGGACCAAATCAGATTCGGACGTGCGAGGCAAAAGACATCCGCGGGAGATAAATCACACAAGGTTGCGCAGAGAGACCGACACGAGAAGACAAAACAAGGTGAAAGCGAGTGCAGCGGGACAAAACGCGCGGAGTGTAGAAAAATTTCAAAGTCCGAGCCCGTAACGCGATGTTCCCGCAATTCGCTTATTCCGGCCCAGAAATTCTCTCGCCGCGGAATTGCGGTGGTTCGCGCCCTCCGATCTGAGGGTTGAATTTCTTCCGCGGAGGACGACGAAGGAGAGTCCGGCCATGTGGTTGACCTAATAACGTTATCGCGGACACGACGGGAAACAATATGAGCGCATCAAAATGACGACGATGCAGCCAGCTCGAGAGAGAAACTTGGACCGACGACGTCTCAATGAGAAAGGAAAATTTCATTCTACTTCCCTCGTACTTTCCCATGGGTTTATCGCGCGCTCGGAGTATAATAATTTTCTCCTCTTTGCGCGAGATTGAGGCAACAATGGAGCGCGAGCGAGGATAAATAACGCGAGAGAGAGCTGACTCCGTTCGGTCCATCCCCTGCGGGAATTTCTGGAGGTATTTATTAAGATGCCCCACTATATATTTCGTCGTTTCGTCGCGCGCGATGTATCTTCATACATATATGTATATGCTATGAAACTTCGATATTAAACAGCATATTATTTTTTTCTTCTTTTCCTTCTTGTCTCGTTGAAAAATCGGACAAATGCTAAATATATGAAGGAGATAAGAGAAATGGAAATATCTAGGCTATATGCGATAACGCGTGTTGATGATACGGCTGTTTGTGCGTTCATTTTCCGCGGAAAAATGAAATCTGCGGATTTTACGACGAACTTACGTTCTTGCTACAACAGCATAGATATCGCGGAACAAACGACAAGTTCGCTCAAAGACAAACATTTCGCGAAAACTTTTCAAGCGCTAGCTCGCGCCAGCTGCCATCGTAAAAACTTATATCGAGAACTTTTCTGCCGGGACCCTAATATCCTACGGAACTCCATCGTTTAAGACAAATCTGGCGCAATCGTTTCGGCCAGATGTACTTGATTCTTTTTTCGTTTCGCTGACCTAACTCGATTTCTTCGAAACGAGAAACTAAATATTCATATTCCATAAAGAATGTTAAGTATTTATATTTTATAAATATTTATATTCTATATATCTGATCAAAATAGATGTACATTTAATTTTTTTCTAAATTCTGATAATATATTTAATCTTTATCTAAATATATAAATATATTTCTAAGTATCAATTTTATGTTTAATATATATATATATATAAAACAAATTCTTTTCAATAATCCCGATATATATGTAGGTATACTTGAAATACAGGCTTTGCTAATTATTTATTCATTAATTTACATTTTTCATTATATGACAGCAACCGCTCTACACATATTTTCGCAATATATTAATACCTCGATCGAACATTTGATAAACAGTACAGTTAATTATCTACATTACACGAGAACGCACACCCATTAAACAAACATATTTACGCCCGTCGTGCTTTCTGGCCGATAAGAGACCGTTAAATTTCGCCGGTCTCTCTAATCAGCGGAGCATCGTTGATATCAGCCGCGAGTGCATTGAATGCAGTAAATGCGGTAAGCGCAGCACACAAACGTACATATATACACGCGTTTCAGCGCGTTCTCCGAATAAACGTATTGCGTACGGTCGCCTGGGTACACACAGGCAAAAGTCATCATTGAACCATCCGCGAAACGACAGGCCTGCACAAACGAACGCGGAACTTATTGCCCCGAGGGTTGCGACGGATTAATTGGCCCCTGATTATCACCGGGACGTTACCTCAATTAGTCCCGGAGCGCGCAAGTGTATACGCGAGCGTGGATATGCACTCGCGTGAAATTCCCGATTGCACGGCCGTCCCTGACACTCGTAATTGAAATGCGCGCATCCCAAAGTGCAAGATTATTAGCCGACCAAGTACGGCTCTTTAAACGCAAATGGAGAGTTAAGGACTTTTCAGGATAAAATATTCAGAAATTTAAACTGAGATTCCTTCTTTCTCAAGTTTCTTATCTATCTTCGAATTATTGAAGGATTCTTGGTAGTTGTAAGAGCATCTTGTATTATGTTAAAAAAAAAAATATATATATATATATATATATTATAAATATCTCGGGTATGTTAGATATTTATAATATATTTATATTATATATATATATACTAAAGAATTTTTTCTCTTAAAATTTATCCTGAAAATCGTGAGACAATATATGGTATTGGAAGAATTTTATAAATTTCTCTGATTAAATATTATATATAAAAAATATGAATATGTACATAGTAAATTTTACTTGTGTACATATAAGTAAAATTAATCGAATATATTTTATATTTTATTGCGATAGATATTAATATTTTTGATTGTGGTAAATATTTAATCAGAGAAACTATTAAAAAATTTTTCCAATATACTATATTGTCCCTTAATTACCACGATCTTCAGGATAAATTCTAAGAGAAAATTCTATCTTTGTGTATTTTATATATTGTAAATATTATTTGTGTGCTATTATTTGAAGTGTTGATTTTCATACGTAATTAATTGCCATTTCGCAGTATATAACGATAAAAAAAGTCTCGCCTAATCGGGACGTTGGAGCGTGAGAAAATAATTTGATTCGTCACAAAATGAGACGTTTCACCCTCGAATAAAGTTAACGACGTTACACGCGTATGTGTATCATGCTCGAGGCGATTCGCGCCGCGGTCTTTCGATGACTCGTTATTTTTGCTAATGGCGAGACATTAACCGCTCGAGAAATTACGATCGTTAGAAACCATCGTTCGCTCATTCGCTCGCCGCAAGAGGCCGAACGGTGGCGAGATGAAATCACGAAAGCGTGAACGAGCAGTGGTAAAACGAACTCTAACGGTTAGGTCTCTCGAGCCGCCGACCTAACGATGAGGAAACGAAGAGACGTACAACGGCAGTCCGTCCAATTTTCCAGGACGCCACGAGGAGATCGTTAATTGCGACTAGAACGGCCGAGTTGTAATGATTTTCGTAGCATCACGCGATGCCGAGAGTATCCCGGATTTCCTGAACTTGCCTTGTGGCAAGTCGATAAGAAGTATACCTCGGAAATCTCATTTGTCAATAATAATATCCTAAAGTTTCTGAAAGAACATTGAATTCTCATTATCTTTTAAAAATTATATTTTTCGAGATTTCACTAATCTCTTATTGTATCTAAATTGCTTTAGATGCATAATTGTGCATCATTGTATTTTTCAATTCTAAATTTTTTTTAAATTTTAATTTGAAGCTTACAATTAGCCGAAGTGATGCTTCATATAGAAAATAAAGATTTATAAAAAGTATTCTAGGTATTTGTGATCAAAGGAATAAAGCATCGCAATTAAAATATTATGCATCCGTACCTATGACGTAAATTAGTCTTTCTAATCTTTACTCGCACAGATTTAATGACATAACAACTTAATGACTCTGTTCAAAGGTGTAATCTTATTTTTTGACGCCTGTTATACGTAAATTAAATTAATTAAAATCACGTTAATTATTCTCGATGTTATCGGGGCCGCAATATTATTTAGTTCAAGTGCGGCACTAAAGCTAAAACGGTCGCAGATTACTCGACGATTGTCGGAGAACGACGCACGACACAATGCGGAAAACTAGACACGGCGAGTACCGCTGACGTAAACCTCGAAGCACGCTGACTCCACGTTGAATAGTTTCGACCGTTCACTCCTCGTTACGCATTCCGTCGCGAATACTGCGCCTCGATAAGCCGGTTCGATACTATCACGTATCGAAAGTCGCGATAAAGCTGAACAATTTACCGCCATTTCCTGATAAAGAAATGCGAAGGCAACCTTTCCAATTTCCCGACATGTCTGTGTGTGTAAAATTTCATGAATTCATCTTTATAAAATTTGTACCAAGTTGCACTGAAAAACAATATGTAAAATTACATTTATTACTTATGTAATTTTACATATTTTTATGTAATATATTACTTATTTTTTTACAGTATAATTATAAAAATTGATTAATTTTGAAATATTATTTTCCATTTTTATATATATATATAAAATTATTTTTGTGGGTTTAATTCGTTTCCCGAGCTCTTTCTTTCTGCGGCGAATAAAATAGCTTGCCTCGACACTTAAGTCGATCGCTTTGTTTCGATTACCTTTAAACCAACGCGCTTTAATGTAAACGGATCCTGATAATCGACATTTTGTAGCGCATGTTATGACGGAACAGCAATTTCAGAAACGGTCGACGGCGTAAATCGTCGTATGGCATGTCGGGTGTTCATGGACGAGTGATAAAACGGAATCGCGCGGATCTGAACTTCGCGAGTCAACTCGGTCGAATATATGTTTAACAACTTTTCAGCACGTTGTAACCACGGCGATGTTGCTTCTGCGAATTCGCGTCCCTCGTGTGCCCCGGGTTTTAGGTTGACTGCGAGTTGGCTAACTGCAAAGTTACCGAAAAGTTCGCGAGAGATCTCTCCTCCGAAAGGATATCGCGCGCGATTTTTGATGCAACGAGGGACATTGAAAGCTGAATCGAAACAGTTTCCTCTCTTCTCTCTCTTCCAAGTTCATATTTTCCTGACAAAACACTAGAATTTTTCAAACAAATATCCGACAGATCAATAATAATGAATTATTAAATTCCTGCGCCTGTTTCGTTAGTTGTTTGTCGGTGAGTTAAGTAATGCAGTCAACTTTTTACATTTTTTTACACGCAAAAATTCTCACTTTGCAGGCCGGAATATATGTGGCAGAGTGAAAGCGAGAACAGAACTTGCCGTGCAACGTAAAATTTAATAACATAATTAAATGTATAATCAATATGCATATATGAGTTCTGATGTTGATTCGCAAGAATTTTGCTGATGTTAATATTTGCATAAATATTATGAAACGCGAAAATCCGGCGCTACGAGATACGCGCCTCTCTAAATATGTTCAACAAAATTTGCAAAATATCTCGTTATTAAACATGCTAAAGAAAACACAGAAAGAGAGAAAGAGAGAGGAAGAGAAAAAAGAAAATTTGATAAAGTTTCTCGCAAAAGAAAAAAATAATTAAGTCATGCAAAAAAGAATTTTTTTATCGAAAGCTCCTCTCGTTGAATACATTCACCGCTCATTTTCACCTTGTAATTTATTACACTAAATTCATTAATGCATTCTCTGCTCCTCTATTAAAGGAAAAATGTAATCAAACAATTTCTCATGCATAAAACAGTTTCTAATACTTTACACCATTAAATTCATAGCGCGAACGAGGGAAGGCCGAGTTAGGGAAGAGTATGCCGGGCAGATTTTCAGGTCGTAATGCAGCATTATAACTCAGCGGCAGCCGACGTCGCGCCATTATTAAAGCGGATGCAGGCGACGCGAGCGTTTGCATCGGCCAAGTGTGCGGTGTGCTACAAAACGTCGTCGAATAATCAAGCCACGTCGCTCGCAAAACGGCGGCTAACGAGAACTTGGACACAGAATTATGCGCGGGCTGAAAGCGTCCCGGAAACTCTCCCTTACAGACGGAATCTTGCCGCGTCGCGTCGCGTCGAGTCGCGTTAGGGAATCCCCCGAAGATTCCGCCCGAAAGCGCCCAGTATTCGTCGTCGCCGGCAAACTTGCAGCCAAGTCCCGGGGACTTGCGAAAGGACTCCGTGTGAGAGATGTGTATATATATATATATGTATATATACCTGCGATATTCGCCTGCAGCTGCGCTATTATCGCTACAACTGTAGCAGCAGCAGCGAGCACTACTCACTCGTACACTCGAATGGAATGAAGTTATTAACGAGCTCGTTATCTTGCCGAATAATAACTGCCGTGACGAACGACTGCGCGTAATAAGCGTCGCGATAATTGCGAGAACAAAGCGGCGGCAGTGGCGAGGCAAATTTTCAGACGCGAGAATTATGCACCGGCATTGCAGAGTGGGTTAATCTGCGAGCCGATAACGAAGCCTCCGGTTAACCGTCTCGCGCGCTTCCAGAGGTTGACTGATAAAACTAATCCGGGAGAATGTATCCCCTTTGTTTCGATACTTGCAGCGTTTCTAAAGATTCACTTCGCGATTTTTCCTCCAACTTTTATCAAGCTTCTTTATCAGACGCGTTGAACGAAAGGGGTTGATAAGAGCCAACAAAATTGTTTTCAATGCCTCTTTCATTATTTTTTTCAACGCTACAATCTTTTCCTTGGATCCGCCTCATATAGTCTTCTTTCATTGTGAACATTTATTAGGATAGAAATGAAAAGACACGTGAATTCTTTTTATTAATCGATATGTGAGGAGGAACCAAAACGTTCAAAATAATTAAAGAGGAATTTAAAATTATTTATATATCGGAGCAAAAAAAGCTCGCAGCTGTGACAAGAATGAATGCATTAATTAAAATCCACAAGTGAGTGTTAAATATTAATATACAAATTTATATACGAAAATTTTACTCCGTTTGATCTGTATAGTTGTTATCATTAATGAAAACTTAAATATTTCGCGTTGTTTCAAATCACATCGCGCAGATATCGATCTAATCACTATGAAGTGGCTAATTAATTTCGCAAGTGTCGTTCAAAATCGCACGATTACGCACCCGGATATCGAAGTGACTCCTAATTATTGAGTTTGCAATTTTCACGCGACTACCACCGTGAAGCTTTTCGTTCGACGAAGGTAATGCTATTACTCTTCAAATCTGCGGAAAATGTGGATACTTGGTCAAACGGTAATTACCAGAGTCTAAAAGAGTCTTACGAAAACTGAGATCCAAACGAGCGGAAATTCCAAGTTGTAAAGTTACGAAGAGTCTGAAATTTTTGAAGTTTGCAGTCAAGCGAGTCTAACGAGAGATATCTATAAAATATGATTAATACGAAAAGAGGAAAAAAATCAAACAGTTTCTTTTCTTCGTCAATAAAGCATCATCATAAATGTGTCGCTGTTTAAATTTTAAATTATATAATACGCATAAACATATTTATATTTGGAACACGATAATTAATTTTCACGAAGTAAAATACGAGCTATCCTTTCGCTAATAATTTATCGCTGAGAGCGAACTGGTATTATTTCAAGTTGCAAAAAGAGGAAGATCTTTCTTTCATTGTAGCGCCGCAGAAAATTAAATGACAATTTTATCTTTTGCGCAATATCCCGACTTTCCGTGGATTTCCGCGTTTGTTTGTGGCGGTTTTCATACATACGAAAATCTCGCCTAATGATGCAAGTGTAAGAGAGAGCCATTCGCGTAACAAGATCCTATATACGTGTAAGCGTGAATTAAATAGTCAGGCCATGTAAGCTCTCGCTTGTCGACGAAATCTAAACAGGATTCGAAAGCTTTCAACGTGAAAACTACGGCGTTTCGTTGAGATTTCGAGAAGCAGTAATGTGTCGAGTTTAATGTAAAAGCGATGTAAAGTTTACATCTAACATAATGGTGTAAAACTATACAGGCGCATCGTATGACAAATAGGAAAAAGTATCGAATTTGTTTAAATTATAAAAAATATAATAAATATATATCATGTCGCGCGATGACGATTCCACTGAAAATTTTCCCACGAATAAATGAAGCATAATTATAATAGTAAATTATTATAATTATATTCAAATTATTCTGAATAATGTCACAATTTTATAAAGATAGATAATTTCGAAATTTGTGGCACCATAATACAATACGATTATACTACTTACAGTTTATTGCAGTTATTGATTAAAAAGCGCTAAACTCAAACATCGAGCTACGTAAAAATATTGTAAATATAAATAGAAATTATTAATCAAATATGTTAATAATCAAAAACCAGAGTGAATAAAAAAGTCGACATATTTAAATTTGAAACCAATGAAATCATCATAATAAAATATGCGTATATATCAGAGGAAAGACAAACTTGTCGATCTGCAATCGCGCACATGGAATAAGAGAGCATAATCTTAACGGTATAACTCAAGTACGTATAATTAACGCAGATCGGTGCTCGTTTAATTATACACAATTCCGAACGTACAATCTGTGACAAGACAACGAGGTATCGAGCTACGGAAACCGAGCCGCAAGAACGCACCGACCGCAATCCGAGCGAATCGCATACAAATCCCCAATGCTGATTGGCTCGCGGATGTATATACGCGCGTATAATCCGCGTATATCGAAATGTCTGATTAAACAGGAATATTACATCGCGACGCGAAATGTGCGGCAGCGCTCAGAATCTCTCGCGTTGTATCTCGTAAATTATCGATACTGACGTCGCGCACGCCACGCGATGCCAATCGATAATTTAATTATCAATCGCATATTATCTAAAAGCACGTGAATTTCGCCGGCTGGCGCTTCGCGTCGCGTCCGGATTTAATGTATCACGTGCGCGACTGTTACGTGCCTTTGACGTGATTGCAATTTATATCGTTCATGCGTTCTATTCTGCGAGCGTTATGTCAAGAATGCAACCGCGCTCTCTTCCAATAATGGTGCGTTACCAACAATTGCATTTTTTTTCAACCTACAATCATTAAATGTTACTCTCGAAATTGCATCAACATTTCTATTTTACACTGAAAACAAACTACTGATTTCAAATAAATACCTATTTCAATAGTGCCATTAACACCATTTGAAACTAATAATATTTATTTGCCGTGAAAAATACTTATTTGATCACAGAAAAAAAGGAATCCTTGATTCAAGTATATTTTTATTCTTGAACGCTATTTGATTGATTTAAGCATAGAATGCTCTTTGTAATCACAAATTTTCATTTGCCTTAATAATAAATAAGTTTGTGTAAAGTATATTTTATCCTTAAGATATATTCTTGTTTTAAAAATCGTATATGGTAAAAACAAATTTAGTCACATTTGCACTAAGAATTATTATATTTATTTGAAAGTACGGCTTATATCCGATGCACACTTGTCACTTGTCCTTGCAATATTTATAAGTAAATTTCAGCTTCAACCAAGAATATTTTGCACTTTGTTTTAAGGATAAATTATCCTTTATCCAAAATTATTTATATTTGGCGCTATTATAAGAATAAAATATACTTGAATCAAGGCATATTTGCATTCTCTCAAGGATACTGTTTTTTCTGTGATATAAACAATCTTTTTTCAAAACAGATCAATATTTATTTGTTTCAAACAAATGGTGTTAATGGCACTATTAAAATACACATTTATTTGAAATCAATAGCTTCTTTTTCGGTGTACAATCAATAAATTCGTAGACAGACCTCAATGACATTTATTAATTAAACACACTAAAATAATTCATGTTCTAGACTCATTTTATTCTCGTTTCGCTTCTATAAGCGTAGAATGTCCCAGAATTCCCAATTCTCAATTTCAACGACAGATTCTTCAACCGTGCTGGATTCAGTTACAGAGAGAGAGATAGAGATATTCGGTTTTTTATTAGCGCACATCTCTCGATCATCAATCCCTAATTGTAAAGGGGCCTCTCATGTCGCGTCGCTGCTCGATGCAATCTATTTACGAGCAAAAGTGCACCCGCGTTGCATATACCGGCTCTCGAGAACCTATATATATGTATACCTATATGCAGAAAGAAACGAGTTTGCGCGTTCACCGACATCCAGCACACTCGTATGTACGTCGCGAATCAAGACGATGACACATGAATGAATCATTCGCGACAAGCGTCGTCAGGCGCGCGATATTGTTCCACGACGAAATTTACGTGCACCAACTAGAGCCCGACGACACAGACGAGATGCAGCGAAACAATATCGAATCGATACGTCGATCGGGAGACGAGTGGAGATGAACAATGGGATTATCCGAATCGAGTGTTTCGCGCGCGCGAGAGGCAAATATTATACGGGGCGGCCCGGCTGCATTCCACCCTTCCATCAAGGGTGGAGTCAATTTGTCAAGAATGTTGAAACTATTGCCGAGTTTCAGAAATGCGCGATCGGATGAGAGAAAATTATTCATCCCGCCAATATATCAAATTTTCATTTAAGAGCCTTCGAAATTTCGAAATAAACTACCGAGAGTTTTCTCTTATTAATTCCCTTCTCCCTTTTTTCTAATTTATCCTGAAAATCGTGGCAATCGTACATAACAATTTTACTATGTGTACATAAATTAAATTAATTATTGCGGTATAGATATTAATATTTTTTATTGTGATAAATATTAATCAGAGAAACTCTTATAAAGTTCTTCCAATACCATATTGTCCTACAATTACCATAATTTTCAGGGTAATATCTGGGAAAAAATTCTTTCCGTGCACTTGACGCAAAAAATATTATTTTTAACAAAAATTTTCGTTAAAAATAAGGTACTTTTAGATTGAAATCTCGAAAAAGATAAATCTGGAATATACTGCTTCAACTCATTTTTCGCGTCGGAAGCAGTTACGGATTAGTCAGCCGAGACGGCATTAAAGTCACCGAAGTGTTAAACACGTACCAACATACAATACAAAAGCTTACACTCTGCGTAGATTATTACGCGCAATTATTCCGTGGTAAATTGCAAATTTAGAATTCTACACAGCATTTTCCAAGAAGAAGAGAAACGGAGACAGAGACAAAGTGCGACCGTGACATATCATTGTCATACCGCGAGTCAAAACTGCATCAAGAAACTAAACACCGTTCTGCTGGCACCACTCGCGCATTCCTCATCTACTCTCTCTCCGTTTCGCGTCACCTTCTCGTCTCTACCATCGTTAATTAACACGGGAGGACGTCGATGCACCATTCCCAATCCCCATCTCATCACTCGCGCGTTGAATTATTTTTTTTCTCCTCTTTAAAACGCGTGTTGTTACGAAACCACGACGGAAAAAAATACGGAAAAAAGTGACGGGGATACGAGCGAGAGAGTTATTCGCGCCTGCAGCGCAGCACTCGCGTTAAAGAGCGCGCGGGCACTGCATGCTGCGCTTGGATTTTCCTCGACGAACGCCGTGGGCGAACGCGCGACGCGGCGTCTACCCTACCTACGCGCGTTCGCCGCCTTGCTTCTCGCTGACCTTCCCTAATGCTATGTCGCGTGACCGCGGCCCTCGATCGGAGTGCGTCGCGTGCCAGAGACCGTCGCTTCCAGCGCTTAACTCGTTCGCGCCAAAAGAGACACGCACTCCGCGATCCGTCCTTCTCCTGTCAAATCTGTCAAAATACTCCAACATGTGAAAAAAGACGCGAAAAGTACCAGTCCGCATTTATGGAAGGAATTATTGTCTCGCACTCTCTGTGATCCGTCCTTCTTCTGTCAAATCTGTCAAAATATTCTGACATGTCAAAAAAGTTGCACGGTAATCATGGGACAATATAGTATTGGAAGGATTTTATAAGAGTTTCTCTGTGACTAATATTTTTGTCACAATAAAAAAAATTAATATCTACCACAATAAGATATAAAATATGTTCTATTAATTTTACTATGTATACATATGATTTTCAGGGTAAATTCTAAAATAAAATCCTCTCCGTGTAACGACGTGCATTGTCAATGCGATGTGTTTTAATTTTAATTTTATATCTGTCACGAAACGAACGGAAATGTGTAGTCATATTTTATTAAAGGTCGATATAATAATTGTAGTTAATAATGTAATAAAGTGTGTATTTAATTATTAATATTCCGTTAACAATTTATTTTTAATAAATTGTTGCAATTATTTCTTTAATACCTATTCTGATATTTCGATTTATGCCTTAACTCGCGAGAACGATAAACGCATCAAGGTTCAATGCACCGATGCGCCGAAACGGGGTTACGATAAATTCCTAGATCAGGCTTCCGTAATCATAAGAAAAAGGTTTACAGAGAAGTCGTTTAACTTAGCAACTCGACACTGCCATATATATGTTATCTCAACTCTGAAATTATACACATATTTATCTGTGGTTGTAAAATCCGCTTTACACAGTTAGCAGTCTGCATCTCTCCATCACGGAAGTGACAGAAATATATATGTATATATGGAGAATACATGCCACGCGAAGGATGCAACTGCATTCAACATGAATAAAACATTTAATTTTGCGTATTTTTTGCGAGTAATTTTGTCCGCAATTTATTTTGCTAAATTTATATTTCCAACAAGCATAAATAATTATGTATTTTTGATCATTTTATTTTGACAAATATTTTCTCTCTTTCAGTCCATTTTATACACAACGTGCGTGTCATTGCCACTTTTTACATCTCATTTCCAATCATTATCATTGCGATATCTGTGTCATTACATTTGCGTCCTGCGTTATCATTATTCCTCTTATTATCACAAAATCTCCTGATCAGAGAATCAAGTTCCGCGTTCTCAAAGACTACTTCGTTACGTTTAATTATACGAGCGGCGAAGTATCGAGCGCGTACGCGAAAGGCGTGAAAAACTTCATTTATGACGGATCCGCGCGTGCGCAATGCCAATAACAAACGCACATAATAATAACGGTGCTTTGCAATATATAGGTAGGTATACACACACATATATAAGCGAATACACCGCTTTTATTCATTCCATTAGCACGTAGGCGTACTCGACAAAGTGCGAAACGCAAGACAACCATTCCGCCATTTCGGATGTTGGTAAAAGGAAAAGAGAGACGGTTCTCTCTTTAAGCTCGGTCTCTTCGAAACGCAACGGGTTAAATTTATCCCAACACGTACAGACGTAAGGCATTTACCGTCTCTTTGTGCCCGCGGATTGGCGGAGAGTTGTCTTTCGCGATCAAGCAGTGGTACCGAGTAACTCGAGACCTCCCGACACGCGGAGAGCAAACGATCCGCCGCACAGACTGTGTATTCAGTTGCCTCCATCTCTCTCACTTCGACGTAAGACCGAAACGGATGCTGAATCGTCGAGGATGCTTCTCTATTTCGGAGATCCTCGACGTGCATCTGTCGCCGGTAGAATGTTGAAGCTATGTGCACCTGTTACTGTAAAACGCTCAAATTATCGATCTTTGCTTCTTACTTAGAACTTGGAATATGTTGATGAATATAATCATTTTGTATGCGAAAGATAATTATTCTTTGAACAAAAAATCTCCTCTCATCTATCTTTGGGTCTGTACATTTTTTCTTTTCGTTTCTTTATAATATTTAAGAAAGTATGTGAAACAAATTATTAAGCTAACAAATATTTATTTCAATACTGCATTATTAAATCTTTTAAAAAGAATTTTCTTATATCGAATAAATATTTTTCACATGAAACCAATATTATTAATTTCAAATAAATGATTTATAAAGCAGTATTGAAATAAATATTTATATTGGATTCAATAAAATTTTTTCAGTGTAGAAGTCAGTGTGAATTTTTCGGATGCGGTGATGCATCATTCCACAAAGAATATTTCTGATATTACTCATCCTTTAAATTTCTTTCTTTCCCTTGCCTAACATTTAAAATTATTTTCTTTCAAATTATACGACATAAATTCGAATTATTATGCCAAATATTCTCTCGTTGGAATTTTTTAAGTTATATTTTTTTCTAAAAAAATTAATGTTGTGTATTTTCTAAAATATATATAAATTTGTTAGACTTTGATTATGTGTTTAAATAATTTCATGTCAATTTTATCAAAGCTACATGATCAGCTGTTTAACGTGTCACTGGAAAATATCATCGCACCGATGCTACAAACATTATTTGTATAATGATGCGTCGCTTTAAAATAGAAACATGCGTAAAGTGCACCGATTAAGTGTGTTTTGCTTGGCGACTATCCAAGTAACAGAACCGTCTATCTAAATCTACCGTGTCAAAAAAAAAGCAAATCAGAGAGCGGTGCTTTGATTTGTCTAAAATATGAAATATTGAAACTATAAAAGGTAACAATAAAAGAGTAATAAATTGTAGAGAATATGTGCGGAATGCAATTTGCATGAATTTGAAAAGTCGTTTTAACTACGGACAAGAATCTACAAGCAATCAAAAGCATGCCTTGCAGTTTGAATCCAAAGTTCAAAATTTTTACGGCATCACGTTGTACAAGCTGACAAACTTATCGCAGCTGCGAATGACACGCAAAATTAACGAGTTGGTGCTGATATCTGCGGCGAGTTTTTCCCTCGACATCTCGCAAATTACTGTTGTTTGAGTGAAAACGACGGCGCTTTTCACCATTGAAAGGGAAGAAAGTTTTAATGGGAAACAAATACTTTTGGTTTTCGATGGAACGATTTCCATGTTCATGCGAATTCAATTCGATAATAAATAAAAGCGCGCGCGCTATCCAAATGCAAAAGTGGCGTCATTATTCTCCGCGGTCGCGATATTCTCTTTTATATCCCGAAGCGATAAATATTTTCATGAATTTCATCGGTCGGCCGCGACAAAAGCACGAGCTTGTTATTCCCCGTGAAAATAGAATAGTGCGGGAATGTGCCGGCGAAAATTAAAAAAAAAAAAAAAAAAAGAATGAAAAAGTAGCCCGCCGTGTCGCGCCGATCGTTGACTTGATCCTCTCGCGTTTTCTACACATTTTTCGGACATATTCTCTGCGTTGCAGACAGCATGAATTTGGATTTTTCATTTCAAACGTTTTACGTTTTTTGTTTTTTTTTTTTTGTCGCACTGGAAAACCATTTTCTGATTTGACTCGCGAAGAAGAATAAAAGGCTACGCGCGTAAAATTGATAGAACGATTAATATCGATCAATTTGTACTCGGACATTGTTTCGCGTGGAATGTGGAATATAGAGTCGATACAAATAACTTTGTAATTTTTCAAACTCGTGATCGATTACCGATAACCGATCGATTAATCAAAAAATCACAGACCAATGTAATCTTTTATATATTGCAAATTGTTAAATAGTTGCGCATTCTAATTAATATAATTAATATTGTACTCAATAGATAAGCCATGCCGTTATTGACATAAATCTTGTTTTCTCATCACTTCGATGTGATTACAATATTTAAAATTAACGTTTTGATGATCGATCTATATAGATCGTATTCTCGATACATGATAAACCAAACAGCAAATTCGCGGAAGAGAGCAAATGGCATATTAAACAGTCAAAATTCCATTCGTTGCGCGGCGAGATATAAATTAAAATTCGCAAATAAAATCTCGCAAACAGTCAACGAATCGCTTGATACCGGTGAGATACGCGATATTTAACATTTAACGTAATATCAAACAACCGGACAGCGCATCATCGGGAATAAATAATCGGAAATAAACTCCGGAAACTACGCTTCGTGCATCCTGCAAGGATTCGTTCGATTAGTTCCCTTCTCGATATATAAAGAAATATAGATTACAAATATACGCGATATCGCTGAAAATATATATGATGCATAAGAAAACCGAAGTCGATTGACAAGGATCTATTAAAATTGTATATAATAAACAGTGATAATTGCGAGGAAGAGAAAAAAAAATATAGAATTGCATTCTCGTAAAATATCGAGATATGCACATGATATATTTAAGTAATAATATTAATTTCTAATAATCTCAGAATTTATTATATTTCTGGCAGCTCAATAAAATATATGCTTGATCTTTCTACTTCCTTAAATGCTCACATTAATTCGAGTTGTGTGAAATTCGAAATAGAATTGTTATCACACACATGTCGCTGCGTTATACTATCGTTTGACTATCATTTAGCGTAAGACTGAGATTGTGCATAGGGGACCACAGTAAGGGAACTTTAACCGGTTTCAACTTGTGTCAGCTATGTCTCTTTATCCTCCTATTAGATAGAAAGCCCGTTTATGCAATACCTCGTGAAACACACTCAAAGACCGGCTACTACTATGTCGAAATACATAGCCAGTTGTACGATAACAGTGACTAGTATTCAAATACCTCTGCATATTATCGATGACCTTTAAGAGATTAAAATTAATAATCGCCCATTCGCAAAATGCTACATTTTTATACACGTGTTGCTTGGCTGAATTTCCATATATTCGACGTATTTTTGTACTTTCCGCATATCGAAAAATTAGGGGAAAAAATCTACGAATTATTTGAATTAGATTTCGTCGCATTTTCCATTTCTCTTTTAATTTCTGTGGTTATTGAAAAATGAAAATTATATTTAACAATTTTCTACTTCTACACATACGCGTACAATTTATTATTTAAATTAAGAGGCCGCAGAAATTTTAAAGAGAAAAAAAAATCGCCTTTGTCATATAAAATACGGTCATAACAAAATTACTCCAGAAACATCATCGGCCTCTCCGAGCTTCTGTTCCACTGCAATTAACTTCCAATTATCCCGAGGGTCTCACTCACTCTCTCTCTCTCTCTACCAAAACGCGCGCGCTCGTTCGGCCAGAAACGCTTCCGAGGGAAGAGTAATTCGATTCCCGAGCCCTAAATTTACAAGCAAGTGCACGTGTCCCCGTTGATTCCGCAGCTCGCCATCTCGTTTTCATCCCCTCGGATTCGTATATGCGTCGTCGATCGTCAGTCCGTGTTTTTTCCGTTCGTATATCTCGTCGTTGACGTCAGCGGGAGACCCAATTTTCGAGTAGTAACTGGGATGAAACCTCCACCACTGAGAGTGGTTTTACAAGCCGGTATAAAGGGAGAAGGAGAGCACAAATGAGGAATATTCCAGCTTGCTTCAGCGCGCGGAAACTTAAGGGGATGCTGATCATAACTGTTTTACCGACTTTGAGTTCAAAGGCTTTTCTTTTTATTGACTATACAAATTGAAAAATCCTTCTCCACAATTAAAGTGTTGATAATAATGAATGGAGAGTGTAATTTCGTATAAAAAACAATAAAAGTTAAAAAATTAGTTTTTTTTATCGGCCTCTTGCATCAGCTCATAACAATACTTATTTAATATAAAAGTTCTGCAGTTTATTTGTGCACAAAATGACGGCTCTCAATAAAGATGACATGAAAGAATAATACGGAAGTAATAAAAATGAGATTAAAAGCTTGTATATTTGCGTGCGGGGAATCGAAGCATAAAACAGCAAAAATTAGTTGCCGGAGAGCGCTCCCCATTCATTATTATCAATACTTTCATTGTGGAGGATTTATCTATATATTCAATAAAAAGTGAACCTAACTTAAAATCGGTAAATTAGAACAACGGCAGCATTCCCTTAACTTTCTTACGATGAATCGCTACACTCGTCTCTCGTTTTCGACGTTGTAATTCCTCCAGGCGGATGGAATTCTACGACATTCTGGAATATACGAGTTTTTACATGTGTATATATATATGTTTCCTCGGGAAACGTATTCTTCAAGTTCCGCTCCGAAGATCGCTCGGACGACAGTTATTTGGAAGTTGAGTTCCGCGAGTTCTCCGAGTCTAAACGACGTTGTTGTTTCGGACAGATTCGAAACAAAGTTGGATCGAAGTAAACATCGGGAGACATTTAAAGAACACGAAAGAGGGTTAATTCAACGTTGTATAAGCGCAATCGCCATATATATGCGCAAAATGTTCTCTCGTTAACATTTCAAAAATTTATATACAAAAGTTTTCTGTCTTCTTTGATTTCTCTTGTGTATTATTATTTAAATAAATTGCAAAAATTATATATGGAGATTGAAAATTAATAATTAAAGAGACGCAAATTCAAACTTTGTATAAAGGAGATTTATGTACATGTTTAAGCATGCACTTTTCGTATGCATATTTGTTACAATAAATTATTATATTTATGCACTGAGCACGCCAAGTAGATGCGGTGAGCCATCAGCGGCAACAATTTCGTAAAATTATGCCGCGTAATATTCGTAAATTGTGTCCTCGCGCGTTTTCCAATTCTAATCCTCTCTTCCTCCGCAAATTCATAACTATTGCGCGACAGTCTTGACGAAAGTTTTTCCAGAAAACGCTATACGTATATACAAGTTCCAGTTCCTTATAAATAATCATTAATCCATGACGTGCGCTTCGTTATAGCAAGGCGGCAGAAATGGAAATGCTCGCGTAATACGCGATGCATAATGTGGAAACTGGTTCGAGAAGCGCGGAGAGACCGAAATTGAAATAATAATAGTTCTCTTACTCTCGCATAGAACTCTGGCGCGTTTCATTTTATTTAACGGGAAAACCCCTGGATAATGTATCGTTCTCGAGAAAAGAAAATCCATGTGCTTACTCTCTTTCTTTATTCATTAAAAATATTTCTATGAAAATTATATATAAAAAAAACATTTATTATTCGTTGTCATTATTATTATAAAGTATATATTAACATTTTAATTGTTATTATTATATGTTATTTTATTGTTGTTGTTGTTATTATTATTATTATTATTATTACTATACCGATTGTGCGCATTTATAGTTTTCTGGGGACAATAACGTGCGTCGTCGAAATTGAGGCCTGTAGGAGCATTACTATGATTAAATTGCGTTAACGTTTATTTAGAGGTCGGAATATTATTATCGTAATGAGAATCGTTATTATTGCGCGCCATATGGCGTAGCAATGAACGTACTACAAAGCTCTTGCAGTACAATAGTCAGAGATTGTTCAGGGGGAGCTTTACATTCCCATTGATATGCGGACAAAGCAATAACGTGATCGCAGTTCATAACATATTCAACGAAATAAAATAATTCACTGTTGCGTGAGCGCGTATGATCAACATCGAAACGTTTGTAACAAAAGAAGTTACGCGAGAAACTGACGCGTGAGATATATGCAAATATAATATTTATAGCTGGAAAATTACTATTAATTAATAATTATATTATAATAGTAATACTAAATGTTAACCGACAATGTTATTATTATTACATAGCATAGAGTACGCATAACAAATTAAATTATTCTTAATCAATATAATTATTATATACATACATTCGCGCGCGCATCGAGTTCGATTGATTCCAAATATATCCGCAAACGATAAATTAAGCTCGAGCGGGCAGCGATAGATACACGATTAATATATATTTATAGATAATAACTAATCATAATGCATGTATAATAATTATCAATTAATCGTGGTTATCTACTTCGAAGCGATCTTCCAATCTAATTTCGACGGAAATACTATAGATATGGTAAATATACAACGTCGGTGACAATCTGAGTGATTTTTCCAGCCGAGAAAAAAAGGAGAGCGAAACACGCAACGTGCAACGTGATTCGCGCCCTCAACTGCGCGCAGGCAATTAAACCAAAATCAATTCCGGGCAGGTACTCAATTGATCCAACGCGAGCACGGACACCGCACGTCCACCCTTTATCAGATCGGATCGAGCGCGAGAGAAGCGCCGTTGTGCCAATCAACGTTTTCATCCGCATTGTCAGCTGTCGTATCTTGATCCGATGGAATTCCGAGCATCGGAAGTTCGAGGCTCTGACAGCCCACGATCGTACTTTCCGATAATCCACGAATATATTTCTCGCGCTCGCTGAGAAATGCCCGTCGTATCATTAAAATTCGTGTGACTCCGACTGACGAGTTAAATTAAAAACCAGGCCCCGCATAATATGTCAAATTCCAACGCGTCAAATATTGTATATACGTATACTATTTTTTCAGCGCGTATAAACGTGTACATAAATCTCCTTTATATGAGATTTCAACTCTTCAATTCTCTTCAATCACTTTTTTTTACCTTATTCAGCATTTGTTTCCAAGAAAAAAAGAGACTGTAAAAATAAAAATCTCTAAAAGTTACATAGACGCCGAAATATTAAGTTTAAAATTTGTGGTTGTACACGGAGAGAATTTTCTCTTAGAATTTACCCTGAAAATCATAGTAATCGTGGGATAATATGATGTTGGAAGAATTTTATAAGAGTTTCTCTGATTAATATTTACCACAATAAAAAATATTAAAATATGTACATAGTAAAATTAATCGAGTATATTTTATGTCTTATTGTGATAGATATTAATATTTTTATTGTGGTAAATATTAATCAGAAAAACTCTTATAAAATTCTTCCAATACTATATTGTCCCATGATTACCATGATTTTCACGATAAATTTTAAGAGAAAATTCTGTGTGTAGATAAAAAAATCATGTCTTGACGCGTCGCGAATCCCATTAATGACCGTCGATTAATTCGGGAGGGATCTCAAACAACGACAATCACAGTCGTTATCGGTGCACTCGGCGGAATATGCATGCACTGATGGCGGCTATGCACGATCAGTGCTTCAACACAACAGGTGGTTCTATGAACGGCGACTGATCGAAGGAACTAGTAATTAATGTAACGTATATAACTCGCTTTATCTCAAACATGTCCTAAGTAATAAATCAGAGGATTATATGCATCTCGCCTTCTCGCTGCATATTATGCGTTCGCACATATGTATGTTCAGAGTCAGAGATTCACTTTTTTATGAAAACATCATGATTCTATTTTAAATAATAATTTAAATGAGATAAATTGAAAAATTTTTCTACATTTTTTTGCAATTTTAAATAAAATTATTTCACACGTAATAGCTGTGTTTTATTAGAAATTGTTCGTGACACATCAAAAAAATGGAATATTTTAAAATTTTAGATATTCTGACCAAATATAAAAGAAGAATAAAAAGCGTTATTCATATAAATGCGAGTGTCGAAACGTTCTATTAATTAGGTTTTAATATCGGATGAATAAAATCTCTCATATTCCAAAACGAGATCGCCCGACTATAATGTAAAAACTGCAAAAAGGTTGATGATAATAATATCGCGCGCACATTGCATAAATTAATATTTTCACTCTCAACATTAATATAAATTCTAGTTTAAACATTTATAGCACTCGGCCATTAGTTTCCTACAATAATACATTCTATGCGACGACGCTGCAATAAAAGCCATTTCTCTTTTATCAATTTTTTACGTCTCTTCTTAAAAGAACTCGTAAAGCGTCTTTAAAACCATCTTAAAAGTGCCGACACCGCACAACCGGATTTAACGCCAATTTAATTATGAAAAAAATATTGAGTTCCCCAGAACGGAAAAGGAATTATGATTTGAAAAGAAACACTCGGGATTTTTAAAAACGATTGCGGAAAACACACAGACAAGAGCGGAAAATTCGATCACGTATATACTTTTTCTTCTCCTTTTGACAGCAGGAGAACGGTCCTGCAATCCGCGCCGCTGCCCTCGATCTGCACTCGCGAAAAAAAGCGGATTTCCCACGGGAACATTATCATTTTAGCTTGCGGGGAATTGCGGCGGCGATGTGTCGATTATCGATTCGAGGACCGGCGTCGTTCTCGTCAAGTAATCAAGAGCCGAGATCCGGCCGCGAATCTCTCCTTCTCGTCCGTCTGCACTTCGTTTTTCTTTTCTTTGATTTTTTTCTATTCTCTCGTGAAAATTCGCCCGCTAACGAAAGCAAATTCTCACGACCCACCACTTTTCGCCGACGCTCGATAGACGTTTTATCCGCGGATCTCCGCACGAGTCGAGATTGCTCGATGAATTTTAAGGCGATTTCGATATTTCCGAATTTTAATCTTCTTATAATTTGACGTGAAAAGATATCGTCAAATTTCTTTCTCGCGATAAATGAGAAAAAATATATATATAATCAGATAATGAAATTTGGTATTCTTTCATCTGGCTTTTCTTCTCGAATAGAGTCACGGATCCCATCAACGACTCTGTTATATACGGATTTTAAAATTACGAATTTTCTAGGATCAACTGCACCTTTGTGAGATTGCTCCTCAAAGGTGGATGGCTATTCTCGCCCGAGTAAAATTGGCATTCTCGCGTCACGCTTCACGTACATATTGCGCTCGTATATATACTCCGGGCTCTAACAACTCCTCCTTGCAACACAACGCGATATTAGCGTCGACTAACGAACGAGATTCAAAGTGTCTCGGTTATCCTACGCTATGTGAGGCCATACGAGCTTTTAGCTTAAAGCGCAAGTACTGGCTTTTAAAATCTTCTCTTAATACAAATACTTGCAAACACGGCTCAAAGTTTTCTGTTAAGAGACTTTTAAGTATGTAATAAATTTCCTAAAGATAAATGTAATGGCTTTATAATTAGGTAAAATATCAATCTTAAAGTTGTGCAAAAATAACTAGAAATCTGGATCAGTCCCACAAATGCTATTAATCATTTTATAAAAACTATTTTTTTTCTCTTTAATTACTATTTATCTTTAGAAATTCCAAGTAATACATATTCACCACCCTTTTCATTAAATGGAGAAAAATGAGCGGAAAAAGAAGATGACTGAGCGCAGATAAGTCCGCAATACTCTCCCGCGTGTACTTAATGACTATCAGATAACCTGGGACTTCTACAGTAAGAAAAGAGTCATTTGTTCTCATTCGCGGCAGGCCTTAAAAAAGAATCGCGTAAACGACGACGACGACGACGACGACGACGGAGACAGTTGTAAACAAACGGCCGCAAGCTCACGACACTCCATTATGCAATGTAATGTCAGCAGATGTTGCATAATGCAGCGACGGGAAGGAAACAGGACGAAGAAGATGGGGCGATTATTATAATTCAAGCTTTATCGTCGCTTTCCGCTTCGGGATGGTAAAACAATGTTAAGAAACAGAAGGGGATGAACGTCAGAGTGGACGTCGAGCACCGGGAAGACTAAAAATCCGTCGTCGTCGTGATCGTGTATTTCCGCCGCTTACAAAAGCTAGAAATAGAACGCGATTTCCGTGATAAATGGATTTTAATCAAACGCGTTCCAGCGGGAAAATAACGCACGCGCGCACGTTACGGCTTCGCACGCGACGTGCATTAACGATGAACTTAATTAGGTCATCGCCATTCGTTCGCGCGCCACGATCGAGCGATCGAGTTCTCTCTCGGGGAAAGTCGATTCGTCCGGATATTTATCAGAATCGCCGGGATGACGGATCCGCCGTCGTCGGCAAGAACTGGAACGCTCGCGTGAGCATCACCATTTTCCTCCTGTAATAATGACAAGCGCTAATTTTTCCGACCATTTTTCTAAGCCTTGTAACACGCTTTCAAAGTGTGCAAGATAAATGTTAATTAATCGTGACGCGCTTTTTCTAATTGTAGACAAGCAGCTGATTGCAAAACAAATCGCTATCTCCATCACATAATTATCTTGTAAATTATTCGATAAAATAAAATTAGCAGTAATACATAAAATGTTATTTTCTTCAAGATTTTCAAAAATTAAATAAACCTCCCGAAAGGAACAGTTTCTTAGTATAAACAAGTAGGTTGAAAAATACTCTTTATATATATATATATATTTTTGCGTTTTATGAACAGTTTATCTAAGAAACTCGAAAGTATAATATAACCAATTAGATTTATCAGATGGAATAAAATACGAGAGATTAAAATTATATAGAGGTCATTTCCGAGAGTTGCGCAGAATTATTACGGGAAAAGAGTACGTATCTTTTTACGGCGAATGTTGACAGGTTCTGTTCTGTAGTTTTATCGCGATGGTGTTTAAAGTGATAAGTCACGCTGTTAAAAGGACCTTTTCACGATAACTGCGAACATGGCACGACTCCCGTAAATTTTCGAATCGCCAGATGAAAAAGTAGTTAGATATATTTATAGTATCGTTCGAATTATAGATATTGTTAATAAATATAATTCACGATAATGTGTAATTTAGCAAATTGAGAGAATGTTAATTTCCATCGTTTTAATGAGCTAGTGAAGCTCTCACAAACCTTTGTTACGATAACGAAATCAATATATGTCGTCGTTGACATAGTTGAATCGATTCCTTTGTAAAATCCCGCTCTGGGAGCGAGTTTGCAAGGAAAGATAGCTTCCAGCTAATTGAACGACGATCGAACGTTTAATTCTGAATTTCCCGCTTATTAAAAGCTATCATTTAAAACAACTTCCTAAGATAAATAACACTGTCTTGTCATAATTTATTTTAGAAATGAAAACCTCTTTCTTATATGAATAATACACTAAAATTAATAAAAATTTAAAATTGTTGATAAACTCTAATAAAAATGTATTATTTTATAAAAGCTATCATTTTTATAATGAATAGCACAACTGTCACCAAAAAATTAAAGAATCATCTGTACTTTTTATACAGATTTTTAATTTCTTAGCAATTTCGAAATCTGTCATTATTGGTATAATATTTTTGTATCATTTACATATGAGAAAAATAAATCAAGAATGTTCCTTCTCGCGATTTAATGCGAAATAAATACGCCTCGTTAACTTTTACTGGTGCTTGTCGAGATACATATGTACAGATTTACGAATAATATATCCAGCTTAAGAAAAAAATAATCTTTTGCTCCGAAAAGAAAAAGAAAAGCAATAATGTCGGTATAATTTCCGCTGAGACCGAAATCGCGCCTCGTACGTGAGAGATGTGATCCTCAGAGTTCAAGAGTTCGAATCAAGTCACAAATACGTACGTATATTCCTCATTAAGCCATCCAAGTAACGAGCGTAATTACGGGAGTGAATCCCTACTCGAAATTCCCGTCATTGCAGCAATATGCCGCCCATTAATCGGCGGATAATTACGCGCGCGGACCTCATCAAAGTCGCCTTGCGAACGGGCAAGCGACGTCTCTCGACTTTCGTGCACTGAAATCGATTTATACCATTTCGTCAGTCCGTGCTCTCTGCACTTGACACATGTATATCGCCGATTAAAGGATCATCTCCGCCGGCTCACGGCGGAGTTTAATTGGATATCGTCATCTTGTGTCTGCGCTCGAGGGAGAAACGCGCGCGCGCGCGCGTCATTTGCGTCGTCTCGTGTATTGCAAATTATGTTGCAAGCTCCAAACCTCTTCGTTTCGCTCGCTTTTGAACGCTGACAAAGGCAAAGGGCGGCGTAAATGAGGCAAAATTTCGACTCAATCTGTGAAATGACAATTGCGCGATGTCAAAAATTTATTAGCTTTCTCTTATCATTTTTTTTCTCGCGATTCTAACACAGAGAGAATTTTTTCTTAAAATTTACCCTGAAAATCATGGAAGAATTTTATAAGAGTTTTTCTGATTAATATTTACCACAATAAAAATATTATTATCTACTACAGTAAGATGTAAAATACACTCGATTAATTTTATTATATACATATTAATATTTTTTATTGTGGTAAATATTAATCAGAGAAATTCTTATAAAATTCTTCCAACATCATATTATCCCACGATTACCGCATGATTTTCAGGGTAAATTCTAAGAGAAAATTCTCTCCGTGCAATATTAAAATTATTACACATAATATTAAACATTTTAAAAAATTCGATATAGGTGACATTTAGATATTTTTACTAATTCGATTTAAGAGAGCGCAATTTTAAATTAGTTTGAAATTTTTATATTTTTTTCATTTCTGTGCTACGATTAAAATGTCTGCATGATAGGTGCAAAGAAGAACTTTCTGAACATTTTATGGTTCGTCGTGACTGTCGACCACGATCAATTACGCGTCGAAAGATGTTTCAAGAGCGTCGCTTTGCGGGGTTTCCGTCACGAAAAAAAAGGCATTTAAGTGAAAGAAGTTAGCGATCCCGAATGGCATCAGGCTGTGTGCAAAAGACTCTGTTGATTTTAATTGGATCGTCCTTCTCTTGCCTAGTTGCCAAGAATTACACGTAGAAATCACACAACTCTCTTGCCTCCTTCTCCATGTGTAAATATAGTTGCCTTTGCCTTGCGTTTATTCGCTAGATGCAAAGTTCCAAGATGATACACCGAAAGAGACAACTAATTAAGGAGAGCGACTCAAAGAGTGTCAGAAAGAGACAGGAAGAGAAAAGGCGAGAGAACAGAGAATCTTTGTACTTGAGGCGCTAAATAAAATCTAGTAAGTACGCGAGTATACTTGTAAATTCATATATAAATGTTTATTTATCATTTATTTTATAATTAAGTGATAGTCGTATTTAATTATAATTATATCTCATTTTATCACACAATTCAATATTTGGCAAAAAATCAAAATATTTTTCATAAAAGGGTTCTCTTTTCATTTCTCTTTTTGTACATTGTATAATATTATCCTCTCTATGATATAACTTGAAATTTTCAAAACCAAAAGTTAGCGGCTAAAACAAATTCCGTTATCCGAATCAATTACCGTGCTCCAAAGTTAGCAGCACTACTTTCTGGAGCGAAGAAATTAATGATGCATCGCACGGTCGGAATTATCCGGTGAAGGAAAACGACCGCGAGTCACGTGACACGCGAGCGACAAAGCTCCGTCATCTTTAAAAGGAATCGTGGACTACGATGAAAAAAGCAGAAAAAAATATACCTCAATATCCGACTCTAATATCCCGAGTGGAATGGCATTTTTATGTCTCGCGCCTCGTCGTACATCGTTTTCCGGACAGATTTCAGGTCAGGTCCTTTTGATGCTGTACATACACACGCAGATACAAGATACGGCAAGCATCTAGCCAGCTTGACGAAAGACAGAGAGAGAGTCATTGTTTCGTTCATCGCGCGTGATGAACATCCGCCTTGTCACTTTGTCGCACGTGACGTATCGCGTGACGAGACAATAGTTATTTTCACGTGGTCGAAATAAACGAAATTTTTAGAAAAATTATATAGTTACGTTAAATCGTATAATAGATCACAGAAAATTAACATAAATGTAAGTAACTCATTAAATTTTGAATTGTTAATGTTTCCAATTCATCTTTCTCTATTTATGCGATGATTAAAATCCGCGCATATTATAAATCGATTGAAATAACGTGCATAAATGCGCACTATATAGTAAACGCGCAATGAGTCGTGTTATGAAATACATATACCTGTGCAATGATATATATATAATATATTCATGTAAATTATAGATTACAAATTTTCAGTTTTCAACGAGTAAAATACATATACATATATATATTTCTCGTGAAAAAATAAACATCTTTTTTATTTGGCAAAATGCATGAAAAAATGCATCATTTTTTAAGAATCGAGAAGTAGCAAATGCACTATATTGGCATATTAAAAAATAAGATCTTGAAAATTGTGCATTTTTTAAAACTATTTTGCCTAGAAAAAATGCTTATTTTTTAACAAGGAATGTGTATAATAAATTCATATTTATCAAATCATTGCACTAATTGTAAGTATATCAAAATAAATATAAATCTAAGAAATATTTTTTTCAAGGAATCTATAGAAATTCTTGCCGTGCTGCACAATTTTCCTTTCAACCACAATTATGCACCGCTAATACTTTAAAGTTTTAAACGCTATATTGTGGAATATTTATATTAATAAAATATTTAATAGCAATATTTCAAAAATTTTGTGAATGCGCACAAGTTAATAAATAATTTTTTTTTAAACTCCGAATATATTCTAATCTCTTCTCCATTTTGGAAATAATATTTTATATTATTTCCTATTAATAACTTATTTCACTAATGCAAAATTTAATAAAAATTCAAAAATTTTATAAAAGAGAATTAATAATTGAAATAATTTCTCGCATAAAATCTTATTCGTTGATTTAAATTATAAATTATCCATAAAAAACCTAGATTTATACTTATTATCCACAAAAGTACATTTATTATATATTTATATTCTTGAAATTTATATTTATATTGTATAAATAATATAATTAATAAAGAGACAGTCGCGCACTCAAAAAGCAGTCATTTTTGCTTCAACCCGCGTAAAATATGTATATAAAAGCTATTGTCCGTAAAACTGTTGACATATACGAGCGCCCGTAAAAAGCTAGACTTAAAATTTTTACCATCTATATCTCCCCTGGCGATTTCTCGAGATTTAGCGCGCTTCGTGTTCCTGCACGAGGAATGTGTATGCTGTTTTAATAGTTTCTGTCAACTTTGTTACTCGCCGCACGAGCGGACGCGGCGCTTTCGTGTTTTGTTTATATTTGGTGAACGCGGGTTTTATTTATACAATCTGGAAAGATGCCAACAATGTAGCATGTGTTGTTTTCGCATACGGTCGGTATTAATAAAATTGACAAATCTCAATGTAACAGTATGTGTTTCTACGATAGAATGCTACTTTTATATTCCATTTCATATTCAAAATTGTTTAATTGTTAAATTGCATTAAAAAAATTTGTATCCTCAGTCTTCGATTATTATTAGACATTTTAGGTTTAATTATTAAAAATAACCTCTTTGTCAATTCATTGTAAATCTTTAAAGAATTGGAATAATCTTCAACAACTCATTGAAGATGATTAAAAAATAATAATTAGTAGTCAAATGTGTTTCAGATAAAAATAATAATTTATCAATTTTTTTGTGAGCACAATTTTTAAAATTATACAAGCTTAATAATTTTAAAAACTAATAAATGCATCACAACTTCTTGTCTTTTTAAACGATTTTAAAGATTTTGTTTAGAAGAAGCAATATCGTAGTCAACAGTGCATTGTTTGATCCGCTTTCGCTCCAATTTCGAGGATATAGTCTCTGGCTGTGTGTGACTCTCGAGATGTATATTCAATTATCGCGGAGAATTTCCGGGGGAATAGATCGAGAGAGGAGAAAGTCGGTAATCCGCCTTAAAGTGTACACAAACCGCAACGCGGCGATAAATTCAGTTTACGGTCCCGGGAGTTCCCGTCAAAGTCTCTTCTCAAAGACTTCATCATGATAAAAAGAACACGACGAGTAAGCTCTGCACGACAGGGTTCCGCGACTTTAGCGCAAGGTAATCCAAACTTGGCGTAATAAGTCAGTAGGTTAAATTTTTTTATATCATAGAAGTAAGGAGAAATCATTTGAATTGTGTCTACTTCTTCGGTCGAGCATGTTTGCTCAAGTGCTCGAAGTCATTACAATAATAAAGATCAGAAACTGTACAGTAGATGTAACGATTGTAATTTTGCTTCGTCTACTAATGACGGCATTTTTACCGTCAACTGCGAAAAGATCGTTTATGCGTGGCAGAACAAAGCCCCATCCTCATAAAAAATAAATACGAAAACTAGACAGAATTAAGTTTGTGGTTGGCATAAACGTTTCAAACGCCACTGTAATAATATGTAGTAGAGCGAAAACACAAGCGAGCTGTTCATTGAGTATAAAAGAACATCCTCCGTCCTTTTAAAAAGACTGCAGCTCTCGCAGCTATCCCGACAAACATATAATTATATATTTTAATTCTTTATAAAAATAACGTGCGTCATAATTTTAACGTACTCTCGCATTTTAATTTCTTAAAAAGATGCATTAAATCTAAATGAAAGAACCTACACGTTAAGAGACAACTATCACAGAACACGACACCGCGAGACTCACCAGAAACTCGCCGCTGCCGAGGCTCTGCTGAGATCCATCCGGCGTGATCGCGAGGTCCGCAACGATCGACGTGGAGAAGCTTCTGCGTGCCTGATGATGACACTTGTGCGGGCCCAGATTTCTCTGGGTGCCGTAACCAGAGACCACCGGGCTCTCGTCCAACTTGGACGTCCAGATCTCTTGCTCGCGCTGCGGCGACTGACTGATCGTGCGATGCTTGGTGAATCTGGAGATCCGTTCGGTCTTAACCCAGTCGTGATTCGGACGGGGCTGACGCGTGATCGTCTGCAGCGACTTCATCGCGTTGAACCGGGAAAACCCGTCCTCCATCGCGGCCGCCCAGAGATGATCCGGGAGATCTCGGGAGCCGCACTGGGTCTCGACGGACTGCCGATCCGAGGACGAGCCCAGGCCGGAAGTGGTCGGCGTGGTCGGATAGTATCTTCGGTAGGACGTGTCCTTGGAGTCCTCGATATCCGTGGAGTAAAAGTCGCCGTCGCGCGACTCCAGCGAGCGATTGTTCTCGTGCAGATTCAGGGACGAGCCGATTCCGGTCGAGGTAGTCGACGTGCGGCAGAAGCGCCGTTCGTTCGCCGACGTCCATATCTCATCCGTGATCGAGGAACCGATCCCCGTGGAGGTCGTGGGCGTTCTGCGCGAGCGAGTCTTTCTATAGCCGTCGTGTAGTTGATTACGGCGAATAAAATGGAGGGAGGGAGAAAATGTTTGCAAGATCGGTTACGGTAATAAGCTCGGTCTCATTTTAATCGTGTTTTTCAAGCACGACGGAAGAATGTACTCGATAAATAATTCAATTTCAAGCAAATTTTTGTTAGAGAAAAAAATGCAAATTAATCGCAGATATGAACAAAATGAATTAAGCATCAATAAGACTATAATTTGAAAAGATTCAGAAAATGCAATAAACTGTGATACAATTTATTTTTCCTTTACGAATTATCCGATCAAGAAGTCAAATAAATTCCTGTATTCCGAAGATTGATTTTAAACGTGTGTATAAGACGCGCAAATTTTCACGGAATTTTCCTCAAACGAAAAATGTTTAAAGATTTCCTGTCAATAACACTCGAGAAATTTAATGAAGAATTAATAAATCGCGCGCGACTCGAACAAGGGACTTTTGATATGACATAGATACAGTGACACAAAATTGATCGAATGTTTAAAAAATTATTAATATTAATTATGACTTATTAAAATATAATACTGTATACATGAAGAAAATTTTCTCTTAGCATTTACCATAAAAATCGGAGTAATCGTGGGACAAGATGTTGAACGAATTTATAAGAGTTTCTCTGATTAATATTTACCACGCTGAAAAATATTAATACGTACATAATAAAATTTACGATGTACATATTAAATTAAACGATCATATTTTATCGTGATAAATATTAATCAGAAAAACTCTCACAAAATTCCTCCAATACTACGATTCGATTACCATATTTTTCAGGGTAAGTTTTAACAGAAAATTCTGCATACATATATATATATATATATATATATATATTTATATTCTTCTAATTTACAGATACAAAAATTCCTTTTAATATCCTTTTTCCTTTGCATTATCCTTAAAAAAATTTCTCCAATACCATGATTATACCATATTTTCAGGGTAAGTTTTAAGAGAAAATTCTGCATATATATTTCTATATATTTATATTCTTCTAATTTACAGATACAAGAATTCCTTTTAATATCCTTTTTTCTTTGCATTATCCTTAAAAAAATTTCTCCAATACCATGATTATACCATATTTTCAGGGTAAGTTTTAAGAGAAAATTCTGCATATATATTTCTATATATTTATATTCTTCTAATTTACAGATACAAAAATTCCTTTTAATATCCTTTTTCCTTTGCATTATCCTTAAAAAAATTTCTCCAATACCATGATTATACCATATTTTCAGGGTAAGTTTTAAGAGAAAATTCTGCATATATATTTCTATATATTTATATTCTTCTAATTTACAGATACAAAAATTCCTTTTAATATCCTTTTTCCTTTGCATTATTCTTAAAAAAATTTCTCCAATACCACGATTATACCATATTTTCAGAGTATAAGTTTTAAGGGAAAATTCTGCATACATATATATATATATATATATAGGTATATATTTATTTCTAATTTACAGATACAAAAATTCCTTTTAATATCCTTTTTCCTTTGCATTATCCTTAAAAAAATTTCTCCAATACCATGATTATACCATATTTTCAGGGTAAGTTTTAAGAGAAAATTCTGCATATATATTTCTATATATTTATATTCTTCTAATTTACAGATACAAAAATTCCTTTTAATATCCTTTTTCCTTTGCATTATTCTTAAAAAAATTTCTCCAATACCACGATTATACCATATTTTCAGAGTATAAGTTTTAAGGGAAAATTCTGCATACATACATATATATATATAGGTATATATTTATATTCTTCTAATTTACAGATACAAAAATTCTTTTTAATATCCTTGTTCCTTTGCATTATCCTAAAAAAAAATCCGAGAAAACGTAAAACCATCGATCAATGAAGTGCACAATTGTATGTACCTATGAGGGAGGCTTCTCTCTCTCCAGAGCTCATCGGGGTTCGCGGGGGACGTGTGGTTCGTGGAGGTCGCGACGAGGGTGGTGTGCTGATTCGCGTAGGAGCACCTCTGCGGAAAGCCCATCCCTTCGTCGAGGCCGGCCGCCCAGAGCGACTCGAGCGGTAGATCCTGAGCGCCGACGGAGGTGCCGTCGGCGCCCTTGCCGTTCGCCGTCCCGGTTCCGTGTTTCCCTCCGTTCCCGGCGGAGGGAAACACCCTCTCGGCACCCTGAAGGACGCAGCACATGCTAGTGCCGCCTCCCCCGTCGCTGCCCCCGACGCCACCACCCTCCTCCTCCGCCTCCGACCCCCTGGAACCAGAGCTTTGCAGGCAACCTATTGTGACCGAGCTTTTGATCTGGTGCCAGGCCTCGACCCCTTTTTTTTAAAGAGGGGCTGACGACCCTCCCGGCAGCTCGGTTCGTCTCCGTTCGCCTCCTTCACAGGCCCCGACGTGCCCTTCAAGGTCGGCCCTTCATCTCCCTCTCGTTGTTTTTGCGCGTCTGCGAATGCTCCTTTGCTTTGCTAATCTGGAATTAGTGGCTGACGAGCGATGACGGTCGACACGAAGCTCCAGGGTGTCTTCTTCGGAGGCGAATAATAATTTCGAGGCACTGAAAGTTGATTTCGGTCTATTGTAGCTCGCAGATGGAATAATTTCTAGTGTAGTGTCGTTGCGGACCTTTCGCAGGATGACTTCGAAGGAAAGGAAGAATCGCAGGGAAAAAAGGGGTATATTTATACGAAGAAATTGTTATCGCGAGAACGAATATTATATATCTGAATCCTAATGATGTGAAATGTCGTACAGGCATCTGGCACGCCGGTATTTCCCTTTGCTAACATTGCTGGACGCAGTTTGCGAAACCTGCAAACTCATCACCAATTTCCCGTAACTGTATCTGGCGCACCAATTACAACCATATTTCATTTGCCTCGTTACGTGCTACGTAAATGTAACCTTTCGTCCTAACATTCGTAACATAACTCTAGAATTTAACATTTCTAGTGGAATGCCTAACAAAATTATCCTAGTATCCGTAACAGACATATTTATTCAAAATTACTCATAATAGTTCTATAATAATGAAATTTTGCTTTTATTCACATAATATACCTATATAATATATGTAATATGTAAATTGTGTTGATGAGAAATAACACCATATGATTTTCTCTTTCACTAATCTCTCTCTCCCTCTTTCTATTATCTAGTTCCATACAATAAATTATTCAGATAGCAAGGTATTTGTAGCCTGGCGGATCATCGAGAATGCAAACGCACGGCATCGCGCGTGGAAATTCGATATCGCGCCCGTTCTGTCAACCATAGCTTCCGTGCTCATTTTTCTTGTTTATTCGTGAGGACACGTCCTGGGCCGGCGCGACATTGATGAAGATTAAATGCGAAAGTCGAAATAAAGTCCCGCGATCGATCCGGACGCGACTATCCACACGCGCTTACCCACATGCACGCACACATCGAATCGATTCCGAGAACATGAGTAAAAAGCTTCCGATGCCGACGGGGAGAGATTCGATGGATTCCGGCCATTATACCGTTATACAGACAAATTGAATGCCCGCGTAATTCGTTATTTACCGGCGCGGCTTTGTAATTGACCGAGGCACGGCGGACCCGATGATTTATCGCGATCGTCGAGACCCTTTTCGCCGGGGTCCGATTCTGTCCCGTTCGTGTCGGCTGTCAACTACGGAGATTTACGAGCGATATGCTGTCGAAATGTCGGCAAAAACATATGGTGGTAGCGAAACCCTGGATGGTCGTCGCATCCCCACGTCTGACCAGAAGGTTCGGGCTCTGTCTGGACGCGAATGTACGTATATAATTGTCAAAATGGCGCGATTGAATTAAAAATGCGAAGAAATAAGACTCGAACATTCTTCAAATTCAGAATGAAACGCAAGAAAGACGACGTTTTTCAGATGAGATAATACTGCGTCACTAAACCTCAGAATTTAAAAAACTCTTATTATGTAAAATACTGTACCTATATTTAATTTCTTGAATATAACATTAATGATAAGCAAATCGCGTTTGTTCGCATGTAATTGTCAAAGCACGATTAAATTAAAAACGCAAAGAAATAAGACTCGAACATTCTTAAAATTCAGAATGAAACGCAAGAAAGACGACGTTTTTCAGATGAGATAATACTGCGTCACTAAACCTCAGAATTTAAAAAACTCTTATTATAGATATGTAAAATACTGTACCTATAGATATGTAAAATACTGTACCTATATTTAATTTCTTAAATATAACTTTAATGATAAGCAAATCGCGTTTGTTCGCATGTAATTGTCAAAGCGCGATTAAATTAAAAACGCAAAGAAATAAAACTCGAACATTCTTCAAATTCAGAATAAAACGCAAGAAACACGTCGTTTTTCAGATGAGATAATACTGCATCTCTAAACCTCAGAATTAAAAAAAACTCTTATTATAGATATATGTAAAATATTGTACTATTTAATTTCTTGAATATACCATTAATGATAAGCAAATCGCGTTTGTTCGCATGTAATTGTCAAAGCACGATTAAATTAAAAACGCAAAGAATTATAAATAAGACTCGAACATTCTTAAAATGCAGAATGAGATGCAAAAAACACGACGTTTTTCAGATGAGATAATACTGTGTCTCTAAATCTCAGAATTAAAAAAACTATTATTATGTAAAATACTGTATTTAGTTTCTCAAATATAATATTAATGATAAGCAAATCGCGATTTTGATTCTACTACAAGGATATTGCAGTAGCATAACGTGATGTTTGTACGTTCAAATTAATATCTTGTTTACCCTTTAAATATGCTGATCTAACTCTGAATTAAACTCGGCACATTTTCCCAGAATTCCCAGCATTTGCACCAAACGTAGAAATAATAATTAGCAAATTACGCAATCGCGTCATGCAATCATGCATGTTGATTGCACAAAACGAATGTTAATTTTCCGATCGAGAGAGCGAAGATACAACAAAAGGATTATTTGAATCTCTTCTATGGTCAAGACAATCTCTTACGTTTTCTCAAAAATTCGTTTAATATGCAAAAACACACTTTCAACTCGTCGAGATAATAAAATTTTCGATAAAAATATAATAAAATAAAATTCGCGATATTTCGCGATAACAAAATTTCTGATACGAATTTGCGATAAAATTTATCGAAGCGAGGCGATGCGATCAATTTTATTTAATCTTTCTATTCACGTTGCGCGTCGAATGTGTGCAAAGATCGTTCGCGATATATATATATATATATATATATATAACTCTTTGCAAGGCGCTCTTTAACGGATTTACTCGCGAAAACCCTCGACGAATGCGGAACGGCCGCAGCTTCGCTCTGGGAGTCTTTCAACGAATTTTCCTTCACATCTCCGTTAAGAGCGCGTTTCTCGACTCGAGATTTTGATATTTGAAAATGTAACGAGGATCCCTCGTGAGACCGCGATGGATAAAGTTTCGCGACAGTATTTCTCAATGTAGCAGCGCTCTTAACTGAATAAAATTAGTCAAACTAACTAACTAGAGAAATCTCTTTCAAGTCTCATTCACCTAAAGTATGCTCTCCTGAAGTATAAACTTTTGGACCAGATATATACATAGAAAAATTTGATGAATATCAAATCGAGATATATTTTTTGTGTAAATATGTAAAATATATTTCTTATACCTCTCTGTCTTTAAGCAAATGTATATTATTTTGATAGATTCAATAGTCGAAGTCTCTTTCCCTCGTGAGATTGAGACTGATTGTGAGAGAAATTCAGATTTATAAGATTTTAAAGTATATATTCATATATAAATCGAAGAATAAGTAAGAAGCAAATATCCAGAACTTCTTAAAGAATAACATTTGATTAAAATATAAAAAAAAATGCACAAATATTCTAAGATTAATTAAAGCGCTTTTCTCAGTAAATAAAAACATATATCTTCATAGTTTCTTCTATCGAAAGGAAACTATTCCAAATTTGAGACAATCGCAAGGGGAGAAGATTGTTTTACATTTCCATAAAAGTATTTTTAAATTCCGTTTGCGCGTTTCGTGAATTAATAAAAAAAAATAGTGGCCAAGAGAAAACAAAATTAAGTACGACGCCGGCGAGAAGAATACGAGAATAAGAGTCTAAATATTTATAGAATATTTCAGTGTACGACGATTCGACACGCGATACGTAATACGCTTGCAAAAAAGGAAGGCTGATGCATAAATAAGCGAACGAAATATGCGGATGGGGTTGAAAAGAGAAGGGAGGCTGTTTCCCTCCTTCGAATGGTCGCGAAACGAGCATGATCCGTCATTACGATGCGAGGAATAACGCGGAGGACGCGGGCAGAGTAAACACGGAATTTAATATTGCAGAACCGCATGCGATGCGCGCATGCAACATTACCGATATGAAAATATCCGCGCGAGCATCGCGGAATTTCCGCGCGCCTGCATCTGTATGCAAATATACTGTAGCCATGTGTTCGTGGAAATTCTGTTACGTTCGCGATCAGCGCGTATCCCGATCTCGTCCGGATACAAAGAAAAAGATAGGCAAAAAAAAAAAAAACATCAAAGCCCCGAGCCATACCGTTAACCCAACTGAATTACACACACGTTAGCGGTAGTATATATATATGTACGGAAAATGTACGTTACTCGTCATTAATAACATCGATCGATGTATTAAACAGAATTATTTTTCCGCCGTGATAAAAATGAGATGCGCGCGTTATAAGTGAATTTAAATATATTACCGAGCCAAATGTATCTTTGAAAATATTTTAATTTGACAAAAATAATTTTTTAAAAATCTTTCTTAAAATATATAATTTTTTAAAAATTAAAAAAAAAAAAAAACGTAAATAATCTATGAAATATATACTGTGCCGTTAAATGCTGTAAAAGCAATTTTCCAATATCATAGTATCCATAAAACATATTATGATGAAGTATCGGTGCAGTGTCGGTAAGAGAGAAAAATTACTTCCGGAGGAAGTGTGCAGCGAGTAAAGGGTGAAAAAGAAGATGTCAAATTTTACAAATGCAGTCGGAGGCAGACAGAATATGTACGCCGAGATAAAGAATACGCGAGTGAAACATGGTCGTCGTTAAATATTTATAAAACGCTTGCGGATTTATAAGCAGAAAAATCGAGCGATTCGTGTACCTCATAGACGGCTCGCGCGTAAAATTGATTTCCATTTAATGTTCCCTATAAATGCGCGGTCTCTCGGCGCGATTCGGTGGCGGAAAAGCGAACCCTGAGAAAAGTGGAGAAAAGAATACGCGCACTCGCGAATCCGTCCACTTTTACATATAATGCACTCTCGAGATGCACGAGGCACCATGCACGTTGCATTATTTCGATGTCGTAAAACCGACGTCTAGACTCTCGAAAACGGCGAACGCTCGTGAAAGCCAAATGGAATCTGCGGAAAGAAGAACGGTATTTAACAAAAGCGGAAGAGTGTTCCGCGTCGCGATTTCGTATAATTTCGAATCGTGAGATGAAAAATAAACGCACGATATTTCGCGAAAAATTCACTCGTTAACTGCGAACGTTCGTCATTATATCGATGCAATAATTTAATATAAACACAAGAATATTCAAAATTTATTTATTTATTTATAAATAAATTATTAATAAATAAATAAATAAATAAATAAATAAATAATTTAAATTTTCGGGAATACATAATCACAGTTTCTTTATATTAAATACAAATAAAAAAAAGAGAGAGATAATTGAGAACCGAGTTAAGAAAAAGCGTAATAATGTAAGACTTCATAACTTATAATAATCGACCTATAAATGATGATTACCGATTTAAAATGTGAAATGAGGTCGAAAAAAGAACGCGGAAAACACGAAGCCTAGTCTGACATAAATATTGTCAACGAAATTATGAGACGTGGAGTCTGCGATCGGCAGCACGCTTCATCTTCACGGTCGATATCAATAGCGCACCGATTTTGGCGGATTTGTTTGACCCATTCTTTTTTTTCCACGCCAGTCATTAATTGTCTGCAAAATATGATCGATGTATTTGTGCCATGGACAGGCGGCTTATCCACGTAAAAAAAAAAAAAAAAAAAAAAAAAATGTCACTCGCGATCGACGTTTATGATCGACGCGAGAGCTCGCAATGAATATCGAGGATTCTTATTTATCGTTGATCTCTGACAGCTTCATAATACGCATTTCGCTTGCGCGATGCTTATGAGAGCGCGTTTTAACGTGAAATAATTATATCGCTTACGATAGGATATATAATTGAATATATAATATAATCATGTTTTCTGTTATCCTAATTTGTAATTAGTTAATTGCGCATTTATCATACAACGCGCTCTGTGATATATATTACAGTATTGAGTTATAAATTATCTCTCATTGTGTCCCAATCAGTATAACAAATATAATGCATTCTCTTTCTCTCTTCTTTTCCATCTCCCTCTCTTTCTATATTTCTCTAGAATAACGATATATAAAACGACGATTTATAATAAAAAATATAAAAAGTTAAATTCTGTATTTTATTACTATAACATAATTGTTTCTCTCTGAATTTCTTCTCTTAAAATATGTCATGCTGATTAAATTACTTTTATTTGAACAAAATATTAATAGAGACAAATGGCAAGAATCCTGACGAGAGATGATTGAAACGAGAGAAGGAAACATGAGGCTCGTAATAAAGATTATTTCCATAGAATATCATAAAATGACTCACTTAAAGAAAAATTAATTTAATCTCGCGCTCTCTCTTTCTCTCTTTTTCACTCTTTCTCTTTCTCTCTTTATGATATACTCTATATTTCCAAACTACATTCTGATAAATATTATTGCGTCAACCAAAAACTTCAAATCTTGGTTATTCTATTTTTTTTTCAATCGAGAGTAATTGTATTACATACTTTAAAAAAGAAAATACTATTGAATTTACTTCAAAATCCTACAAATCTTATTGATTAAAAGGTTTATTTCGAATTTCTCAAAAAAGTTATCTTTATTCCATTTCTAGAAATAGCATCATGTACGGCAAATCTATTAATAAGTAATGCGAACTGCATATTTTTCCTATAATTTCTGCTTAAAAAATTTAATTATAAAATCTCCCATTTCGTTTGAAGATGTTAATTTGATCAGGGTAGCATCTGAGTTCTGCATTATAAGAGAAAATTACAAGTGTCGAGATAAGAGTCAAAAGTATCTGGGGTGAGAAAAACTCTGGAAATTTTCACCAAGTTATTTGAAGAGAAGAGAGAAGAAGGTTCAGCCCTCTTCAAGCATCTGACGACCACGGTGTGGTGCGTTCATGGGTTTCTTTTTCGCGGTGACGAGGCGGACGAGAAGGACATTTGTTTTCGCGTTAGAGCCGATGGAAAGTTGTCGTGGTCGCGACGCTGTGAAAAATACGGGCTGAATATCCCGCTCACGTCTTCTCCCGAGCCGCTCGTCGCCACCTTTTTATAGCTTGTCAAGTGTAAATCCCCGATGCCTCCTCACGAAGACGCGATGAATGGGAATAGTGTTTAACGCCAAGAAATTCTGTCCCCGAGGAACCGTGGTGTGTGACAATCTCTCTCTCGCGTCATTCCCGTCGCGCGATGCGCTTATTTTGCGAGTATCGTAAGTAGAACAAGATGAATGTCTGACGCGACGGCGCTTTTGCTACTGCGCGGATCTTGTCTTGTCAACCTTGTCTATTCATGAGCTTGTTCTTTCGACTCCTGGGAACGATCTCGGGATAGCGAATTTTTATGTTCGTTACGATCGAGAGCGCGACGCTAAATAGCGACTGTTAGTCACACATTTGCTTTCAAAGATAAACCTCAACTTGGCCCGACAAATTGTATTGATTCGCGTATCATTTTTAAACTACGATAAATGGAAATGTCATGAATTTTAAACACCGCGTGCGGTAAAGAATTAATTTAAAATTAAATAATTAAAACAATTTGCACAAATTTAATCATTCAATTTTGAATAATACCATATTCCATTGACAATCCTAATACTTGAGTTTCATGTTCAACATATAAATATTGCAGTATAAACATTGGCTCTTTCGGCTAACGCTTTTTTAATACAATATTTACAACTCTATTTATCTTGACACACCACGTTCGATATTTATGTTTACTGATTACTATTATTTATTATTATTTGTTCAATTTCGTGAATTTCCACGGGTTCCTACATTCATCAAACGGCCGTCGCGTCGACAATGAATAACGAAAACGCGGCCGGGGAAAAAAATGTGATACAATAAAAGCATGTTAAAACCCGGCACCGTTGTTTCCGTCGTTCTGGTGAACTGTTTCTGCGTTTGTTGCAACACGCTCTTTAATTTGGCCGACGTTTAGCTCGCCGTTGGGAAAACAGTTGTTTCAATTTATTCGATCAACACGGACGCGATATCGCTATACCTAAATGCAGGGACATTCGTCCGCATTGCGGCGCGGCAGGTGCGAAATGGAAGCAATTGGATCCCTTTAAATCGCTTTAATTGCACGTATCCGTCGTTACCGTGCCATGCGAACGGAAATAACAAATACTAACGGCGCTGCGCGCGCACGACATCTCGGAAAATATACAGCGCACCGAAATTGCGATCATCGCGCGTCGTTAATTTTTCGTTCGCGAGAAAGATAGACCGATTACGCAGAATTACAGCACAATAATTCGCATAATTGCTAGCTGCATAATTCGCGAGGACCATCGATTAAACGTTATTTCAAGGGTGTCCGGAAGCTCGTTGCAACGAAGCAAAACATAAAACTGCAGCCACTCCACTCAGCTTTTAGCGTTTCGGCTATTAACTTCTAAACAATTTCTGTAAAGTCAAACAACAGTGGAATATTGATTACGACCGGTTGGCTTTTTTTTAGAAAATAAAACGTTCTATCTCGACGTTACGACGAAAAAGCAATCATGAGAAAAAATAGAACCGGCAGCTGACTTCACATAATTCAATATTCCTAAGTTCAATAAATATTGTTTGGGAACGTTGGGGAAAAAATCGACGCTCACTTTATCTGCATGATAATGGCGATAAATAGCATGTGTAGTGATGGTCTCGTTATTAGTTTTCCGACTATCCTGGCCCGGGAGAGTGTAATAATAACCTTGTGCTTTAGAAGTCCCGGGATAGAACGACGCGATGCTTTGCCGAAGGCGAGGTGAAAATCATGACTATCTTCAGAGTGTCCAGCAGACTCAATGACAAAAATTCCTTGACTTTTTCCAAGACAAGAAATTAATTTTTTCCCTGACTTTTTAGTATTATTTTTTCCAAATATATAATTTGCATATATCTATATGATAAATCAATTAAATGTTAAATCATGAAACCCTTGAGATATTTTTCTCAACAATGAAAAGGTTTCGAAGTTAAAAAAAAAATTAAAATTTTAATTACTTATACAATCTGCATTATCTACGATAATCGAAACAAACATGTCTAACTATAAACTATTTAAATAATCACCTTTTTTATTTATATTATATCAAATTTTTTGTCTCTATCAAACACATTGAAATAAAATAACACGACAATGAAAATATAAATTGTACAACAAGCACGCTGTAGATGAATCGATATTTAAAACAGAAAATTAGCATGCTGGGAGTCAAGGAAAAGTTTATATTTATGTAATAAAAAATTTCAAATTATTGAGATAAATGTAGAATAATGCGAAAAAATCCAGATAAATAGTAAAACTTCCTGACTTTTCCCTGACAATTCCAGATTTATAAAATTCCCTGACAATGCCCGGTTTTCCAGATTTTCCTCACCGCTAGACACCCTGATCATGACTTTCGATTCGCTGTTCGCGCTTCCACGCGATCGTAAAGTCCCAACTAGTCCATCTAGGTCTCTTCTCTTGGTCATCGTCCTCCCATTCCTACTCTTCGATCCGTCCTTCACGCACCTGTACATGTAATTGAAAACGAATTGCCCGCGGCCGGTTAATTTAGCCATTTTTCCACTCGCGCGAGTTTCCTTCTTCATCGGTGCATCGCAGTGCAAGAGAGTTGTGTTTTATCTTTTTTTCCCCGCTATTCCTCGTTACAACCGACGGCATGTAATCGACGTCGACCATCTGTTACTTGTTCAGAGTTGAATTCGTTTTGTTTTCGACATTTCGACCATATCAGCGACGCAGCACGTATTTGCTTGTTGTTTTATTAATATATATATATATATATTTTTTTTTTGACGTTATATACATTCGTCATGTTATATTTTTATCCATTACGCGGGGAAGATTTGAGATTCAATCAATGTTATGTAGGCATGTGAGAGCAACATATATTAAATTTGCGACACTATCAATCTGTCCATATTTTTGTTTCAATTTGTTATTTAATTATCGTATCATGACAATACGATTTTTATATTGTTTTCATATATACAGTTTTTGAAGCTTTTATAATTGACATTTTTACGAGTTTTGCAATTGCTTTAGATTTTTTTTAGCCGATACTAAATATATCCGAGAGTGATAAATTTGCAATTTATTACGCTATTTTTTTGATCGATTACGTCCGAAAGATTTCCATTGTGGAGTAAATAAAATTCGTCGTAATTGTGTAAACTCGAAATAAACGGAGCGGCGTAAAGTTCTTCGTGTGTTTTTTCGACGAAAGAAAAGATAATGTCGGCACGATTCCACCTCAGAAGAAACAAGTTACATCCTAGTCACTACGAGAGTACTGTTATCGCTGCAACTCCCAAGCTGCAGTTACCATCAATTGCAATAGTCAGCATTCTCGATACTGGCGGAAGCAATAGAGATACGCCGAGAATATTCAACGCGCCATGGAATTCTCACGATTGCAGGACCACATTATTAATTTAACGAATCGCCTCCAATTGATAAGAAATTAATAATTGTGCGACTCAAATGAGTAATTCTTCAAATTGAAAAAAGGTGATCTAAAAAAAAAAAAAAAACATTTCAAATATTATTTATAGCTGCATTCCAAGTGCAATGACACTCGTAACAAAAAATGCATGTTGAATCGTAAGAGGGTTAATCTTATGTTAATGATATGTAATTGAGTGAACTCTCGTATAAAACGCGTTGTCTCTCTTACGTAGATAATATAAATAATCGCGTCGTATTTTTTCTCTTTATAACGTACACGAAATTAAGGAAATTAGCATAGCTGTATACCGAGTCACCGCCGATTGTAATTGCTAATTAGAACTGTAATTTACATTCGCAACTCTGCGAATGTAAATGCAATTTTAAAAAAGGAGCTGGAGATTACGCGAGGATGGGACACGAATCGCATAACATCGAGACAAATGCGCCCAGATATCACTTCTCCCGTACATCGGGATGTTATTCTGGTAAATGCACGTGTTTTTGAATGCAATCAAATCGTTCGCACACGATTCACGTTGAGTAAATATGATCCGAAGCTCGTTTGCGCGGCAACGTAGTCGCAGTTTACACAGTATCAAGAGAAAATTTTTTTCCAATATCAATGCCCAACGACCAACGACGAAGTATTATCGCGCTTAACTAAAAAAAAAAAAAAAAAAAAAATTTTTTTTTTTAATCTACCTTTCGTTCAAAAGAGACGCAAGGGATTATTTATCAGAGACTTCTGCGATACTTATTTATTTTCAAATTATGTAGTGTCTTACTTAAAAATGTGTTCAAATTGTTCACTGATATATAATCAAATGTTCTAAATAAATATTTAATGATTTTAATGCGCTTCCTATCGCATTAAAATGTTTTTCCTTCATATTAAAAATGTATATATATTAAATTATATATATTTCGTTTTCGATTCTAGTTGCAACAATAATATGGGAACTGAACGAAACTGAGCGAGAGGGTTGGTCGAGGGAAGCAGAAATGTGTGATCGCGAGAAGAGGACTTGGAAAATTTATAAACCTCTCTTCCGGCGAAGAGGATCCAACGAACGTGATCGCGTTGAGCAAGCTGCTGCACCATTAGGATTAGACCGGAAAAAGAAAGACGACGGAAGACACTAATGCCAGTGAGGATTTAGACACATACCATAAGGAGTTTCTCTCTTGCATTCCTTTCGTTTTACGGCAAGTGCAGAATTTTCATGTCACCCAGCAAGAACGATAAATTGCTTTAATACGACGGATCGCCATTTACAACCTTTGCTAAGCTACTAACGTACTTATGTTAAACTGTCCTTCCGCAATGTACACAAACGTATATTAATAGATTTTAATGAAGTCTGAAGAAGTCTACAAATTTATAATATATAATTATTTCAATCTATAAAAGATATGCTAGAAATTTTCATTCAAATAAGATTATAATAAGAATAAAATAAACTAAATTTAATTTTTAACTTGTATGTAGTAAATATTTGTCTCCCTTTCTGTCTATATAAATTGTATATTATACACATAACTGTGTTTATAATAAATTAAAATTAAGAATTTAATTAAACTTTAGAAGTTGAGAAAAACTAATGTGAAACTAGCTTATCCCAATTTTTTAAAAATAATTATTTCTCCAGAGATGTACAAACAAAAATTAAAAAATGGTAAAAATATGCAAAAAATGTACAATCAAATAATGTAAAAAAAAATGTTTAATGTTGGGAGGCTAGTTTTACACAAATAGTAAAGAAGATGTATGATAAATATTACGATGAACATTACGCGGATAGGCATAAAAAAAAGATAGAAGTACAAGAAAAATGGACCCCAGGTTCTCTTTCATTTAAAATCCTAATTGGCTTGGTCACGTAATTAGTAATCGTTAGTGGTTAATGCAGTGAAGGATTACAAATTACCGAGTACTAGCTCGCGAATTATCGTCGGCACGCGAAATATCCCCGCGATTTTTCAACCGCCAGAATAATCGTGAATTTCATATTCACTCATGTTTCATACATCATCATATTGTTAACATAAATTAAATCCCCTATAATTTTATAAAATTAATTAGCTCTCCGTAATATTTAGATAATTATTAAAATTTATATTTTAAATAGATTAATTTATAAATGTTTTTATTTAAATTTTAGATATTTTAGCACTGAGACTGAGAATGTGACTTTTCGAAGGAAAGGGAAGCTTTTTCAATAAGTCTACAACGATTCTGTATCAATATATTGTGAGTGTATATCGATCGATCGCATATGCATTCGTAACATAAATTGATACGACGTAAAAATAGCATATCAAATATACGTTTTATATTTTGGATATCTACCGTGAACGGTTCAAGTTAAAATGCACGCGTTATAATATTTTTCTTTTCTAACTAAAATTTAAGTCAATATTATATAACCCGGACACTCTAATTCAATACGGTCCAATCAAGCTTGCTTCATATTTTTGTAATATTTACATCGAATTTGCAAATAGTTATTCCGTACACTGCTGCCTCAATATTCGATATTGAAAAACTAAATCTTGTTTATTTTTAATTCGCTTGCATTTAATACAATCATTCAGACATGTTGCGTCATTTTTATCGTTGACACAACAATTATTGTTTTCAAAAGTTTATCGAGCGCGGAAAAAATCTTAATCGATGGAAAAAAATTAAAAAATCGTTGCAACTATTTATTTATGAAAGTAATTATTAAGGGGATGCTGACCATGTCTGTTTCACCGACTTCAAGGGCTTTTCTTTTTATTGACTATACAAATTGAAAAATCCTTCTCCACAATTAAAGTACAGATAATAATGAACAGAAAGCACTGTAAATTCGCATAAAAAAACAAGAAAAGTTAAAAAATTACAATTTTTTTTTATCGGCCTCTTGCATCAGCTCATAACAATACTTATTTAATACAAAAGTTCTGCAGTTCATTTGTGCACAAAATATAGCTCTCCCAATAGAGATGACACGAAAGAATAATACAGAAGTAATCAAAATGAGATTAAAAGTCTGTATCAAAAGATTCGTACTTGAATTAATTATGTATGTATATTTGCGTGCGGAATCGAGGCATAAAACAGCAAAAATAGTTGCCGAATAGCGCTCCCCATTCATTATTATCAGTACTTTCATTGTGAAGGATTTTTCAATCTGTATAGTCAATAAAAAGTGAACCTAACTTCAAGTCGGTAAAACAGATCTACGACAGCATTTCCTTAAGAGACAAAGGGGACAAATATATGAAGCTCTCGCGGATCTTCTCGATGTCGCCCTTCGCGAATAACGCTCGCTTTCACTCCGGTGTTCGCTCCCCCGGGATATTAATCGAGAACGGTAATGCGTGACATTATTGCCCCACGGAGAGTCGAAACGGCGTTAAGCGAAGCTCCCGGAGGCTCCAGCGTTCGCGCCTCTCCATTGTTAATGTCGATAACCGATACTGAAACAAGTTATCCCCGAGACGGTATCCCGCCTCGCATAAACGGTGCATTATAAACGGGTTCCTCGTGACAGTCGACATTGAATAATGACAGTTGTTGTTCGCAGGAAATCGAACGGCATTGCGGCCGCTGTCGCGTAAACGCCAATGTTATTTTAATTTGACAGGTAAACGCAAGCCTGCGAAGTGCAACATCGGCAGCGTTACGGGGCTTCCTCGTCGTGTTCTCTCCCGGAGAAAGAGATGTAAATATCGTCAGAATACGCGAGAGACTTTCGAACGCTAAATTGAAAAGCGATGACTCGACGTACGTGTATCGCAGATCTTGCACGTTTCTATATCTAAAGAAAAAAGTTGTTTTGTCGCCGCTTTCAAATTGACACAATAATGACAGATAAAAGAATATTTCAGAAATAATCATATTATGCAGATTGTAATTTTTTTTTTTGCAAAAGATTTATGATATATATTGTCCGTCAATATATATATATATATGTATGTATTCAATTTACTGAATGATATATTGAATTTCTCTCATTGCTTTTATATTTGTTTAGTTTATATATGTTTGTAATATTTGTCTAGTTTCATATTGTTTACATATCTCGTAACCTCGATTTTTCAATTCTTTTTTTTTTTTTAATTTTGGCCTGCAGCGAAAAGATGACCGGAATTATGGATAAAATTGAAATTTGTGTTATAACATAAAAATTGTTTATAAAAAACGCGATTTTACTACAAAATTTTTGTTTGATCTGATAGTTTTTATTAAATCGCATTTCTCGCTGGTTTTCCCTTTGTTATAAACAGGTTCATAAAACAAAAGAAATTGTAACATATCAGAGTACTGCAAAGCTCCGAGTAACCAGGTGAAAGAAATATCTCAGGTCATAATAATACCGATCTGACAAAGTTACTTTTCTAAAAGCTATAGCAACTTAAAAGTTTCTATAATCTTATCGTGTATATACGTGTAATATCCATTACAATTAACACAAATGGTTTTCTGAAAATTAAATTACGAGAGATATCTCTATAAAAATTTATACAACATATATATATATATAAAATGTTACAATATCTTATTACACAAATAATTCTAGTTACTGTACAGATCAAATTTATCTCAAATTTTCTGATAAAATTTTCATTTTCTGATCAAAATAATCTGATTAAATATAATATATATATAATTGCTTTCTAATACAATTATTCCTTTTTATCGAATTCTTTATCGACAAATTTAATTCCTCTCACAATGAATACTACGTAAAATTTAAAAAATAGCATTTCGAACGTTCTTTCGGAAATTCTTTCGATTAAGGAAGTTGTAATTCTTCGCGCCCCTGTGCAAAATGACAAATATTCCCAGGAAGTCGCAAAAAAATCGCTATATATTGGAGTGCGCGCAATTTCTCGTTCTATGGTTTTCGAATGAGGAAACGAACTGTTTTCCTATCTGAATCAGGATGTAGAAATCTCGTTTCCGGTCCGTTTCCACAAGCCATCCCCTAGGGAACTTCTCGTGGGGCGAAAACTCAAGCGAGAAGGGTCCGTGTATCGCTCGATGGAAAATCGAGAGAGTATCACTTCCGTCCCTTTCTCTCTCTTTCATTCTCACAAAATCTATCCCTTCTACAATTCTTTCCATTTCCAGCGTGGGCGTTTCCCAACGTCTGCGATAAAATCAAACGAGTATGTATCGCGATGTACTCTGTGTTTCACTTTGTCTCAATAACATCAATTAAATGATTAATTATCGCTTCCGATAATTGTTCTAATCGATATAAACTAGAATCACTGAAAAAGTTGCTGCTCGATATCACAAAAACGGAGCATCGCGTGATGAACGAATAAACCGCGACGATAAATAACCAATTCGTACAATTTAATCAAAGCTGATAAATTTGACCGGTTCGCATTGCCATTCCGATAGAAAGCTCGATGCAGAGCCCTTCGTTAACAATTACAATGTATAATACCACGCACGCGTGCGTCGTTAACGAATTTCATCTCTAATTGCGAGCCGTTTCGCTCGACATCCATATATGCGACATTATTCCATAGCGTTGCATACCAAAGCTACAAATTGAAAAGCATTAACGTGGCGGTGAGCTTTTACGTGCTGAGTGTTTCGCAAACGTGCTTTATAGCAAAATTTGCAACCGCGAAAATAACACAAATATTCGCGGGAATTAACGAATTGCAAAAAATGCAGTTACTAAGCTAATTAATACGCCATGCATATCAAATAAACAATCCTCTATATAATTCTAAGAATAAAGTCAGCATAAGAATATACCGATTTTTAATTCACAACTGCAAACGATGTTGTTCCCAACCGAATTATCGCACATGAATAATGCGCATAATATCACAAACTACCGTCAGAATTAACTATTCGCGATTATGTCTCCAACTGGTGAATTAAATGACTCGCGAACAGAGCATAGTATAAGAATATACCGATTTTTAATTCACAAGTTTATTTCACGCTGTTGTTCCCACCCGATTTATCGCACGAATAATGGGTATAATATCACAAACTACCGTCAGAATTAACTATTCGCGATTATGTCTCTAACTGGTGAACCATTAAATTACTCGCGAATAAAGCATAGTATAAAAATATACCGATTTTTAATTCACAAGTGCAAACAATGTTGTTCCCACCCGATTTATCGCACGAATAATGCGTATAATATCACAAACTACCGTCAGAATTAACTATTCGCGATTATGTCTCCAACTGGTGAACCATTAAATTACTCGCGAACAGAGCATAGCGAGAAACACGAGCACATGTATACACAGGCACCCGTAAACAGGCGGATGATATAATAACGTGGATACATCGAATGGATGCTGCGTTCGCCGTCCAATCTCCAGAGAAGCGAGCGTCTACCTGGCGAACTCGCTGAGTAATGGCGGGAACCTACTCTCGAGTTAGATTAGATGGAATATCGCGAAACGCGGGACTCTGTCTTAGTAAATTATTTGTCGCGGAAGCGGGGAGAAATTTGAAATTTCGCACTGAACGTCCGATCTCCCTCGCTAATTTTAATCGTTCGGGGTCTTGTAACCACTCGCGCGCTTGTCCTCCGGAATAACATACGATGAAAATTAGACCGCGGGCGCGCGCGCGCGCGCGCGAAACTACGAGCGATGAAACGTCGGTGCGTTACAACGTGATACATGACTGACAGTTCCCAGAGAGATTGCTTGTCGTTCGCGTCGCACAATGCCGTAACACGGGCTGCCACGCGTGGATCGGCTTTGGGCCTCTTTTTTTCGCGATTCCGCGCATTGCTCGACCTGCTGGCATTTGCGCATCATCTGTTTTTGACCTCGTTTCGGAAAGAGTTTTTTGTTAATAAACAGATTAGATTTCGCGAATAAAACATTTTACATAGAAATAAAGTCCGCGTAATTTACAAGAATATACGACGAGAAGAAAGACAATTTTTAGAATAAAATTATCCAACGAATCTGCAAAAAATTTCCCTCGGAAATATTCTATTTTGTTTCAAGCTATTGTCTAGTTTGTTATAGTTTTCGAATTTTTAACCTTTTTAATACTCTTGAAAATATGCTATATAGATTATAGATATAAACATAATTAAAAAAAAACTACATGAGTTTTGTGCAGTTTATATAGGGTTTATCTCGTTATTCCATATAAAGCTTGCAAATAGAAATATATTTATAAAAATGCAAATATACATTTCATTCTGCGCTCGACGTTTCTAAAAATATCCATCCGGATTATCTCCGGTGAAACAGTAAATATCGGGCACGACGCATCAAAAATCGCGAACGGTTCGAGATTTCGTTGAAAAAAAAAAAAAAGAAAAAGAAGAAGAGTAACTGAAGAGTATCCGTGATCTCGCCATTTTTCGCGATTTCGAGCGGTCGTTCGAGAAGCCATTCGTATTTTTATGGGGTCGCCGCAAGGGCAATCGCAGCTTAGTGTAATCCTGATCTCCCACGTTCCGTTATATACACCGCTCGATATACATATACATACATACAGACATATATGCCGCCAAAGGGGTAGTTTCCGCAGGCGGATAACTGTTGCTTTAGCATTTTCAACACCGTGGAATATCTCGTAAATTCGGTGCAGCGCGTCTTGCCATGATAACATCGGGAAACCATTCTATTATTCGACGAATGTGTGAGGCGACGTGTGCATGTGTGTATATAAGTGCATATATGTATACAACATATGTGCGTTTATGAAGTTGTAGCTACTCTATATGATTCAAACATTTCTGTTACTGTTAGTGATTTTCTGCATTCTACTTCGCGCTAATATAACATATCGCTCTCTGTCGAATAAATCCGACATAATTTACAGATATAAACAATCCAAGAAATTTTAATCCCGCTCTTTTCTTTGAGAAAATTTAATACAAGAATATTTTTCATTCACATGAATATTTCGAATAAATCCGACATAATTTACAGATATAAACAATCCAAGAAATTTTAATCCCGCTCTTTTCTTTGAGAAAATTTAATACAAGAATATTTTTCATATACATATATACTTTCCATTGTACATCTTGTATATTTTATTAAAAATTGAGCATTCGGACCTTCGATCTCCGATTTTTCTACGGTTCCTAAAGCCTGATATGCTGGCGATATTTAATTCGAATAAACCCGAAATAATTTACAGATATAAACAATCCAAGAAATTTTAATCCCGCTCTTTTCTTTGAGAAAATTTAATACAAGAATATTTTTCATATACATATATACTTTCCATTGTACATCTTGTATATTTTATTAAAAATTGAGCAGACTTCGGATCTTCGATCTCCGATTTTTCTACGGTTCCTAAAGCCTGATATGCTGGCGATATTTATTTCCTAGCCATTCCGATACATTTAGAAGCGATTTAAGAATATCCGACGCAAATCCTCGAACGTTCCAAAGTCGATACTCTCGACGCGACGGCTGATCCTTCGAGAGGCACCTTCGTATATTTACAATCCCGATTGTTCTCTCGTTGCCGGTCTCATTGTAACCCGATTCCTTTTTATCGCTTCCTATTTTCGCTCCACGTTGTGGCCTACAAATTTAACTGCGACATCGAATCTAGCTTCTCCCGTCCTCTATTCTCTTTGCCGTGAAGGAACGCTTTATTGAGAGTCTACGCTCAATAACGACGTCGAAAGCAAATTAAATATCTGCCGATTCATGTTCGGCTTTTCTGAAGCTTTCCGGAAGCTTTTCTCGTTCATGAGTAATTTCCTGCGTCTTAATCGAGGAAAGCGCAACGACGAATAATTTATATTCAAGCTAATCGATTGATCGATTAGGATTTGTAATCGATATAGAATAAGTAGGTGATAAAGAAAATTCGAGCGGAATGTATAAGATCACAAGAGTTTTCCCAAAGTCCAATGTAAACATTCAATTTCAACGAAAAACAATATAGAGTAGTATATAAAAAGCGTAGGAGAACATTTCGATATTGCGCTACCGTAAGATTATGTACAATTGTGTGATGCGAAGACGGTACAATACTCAAAATACCGACTTCGTATGAAAATATTCTGTATAATATTGAAGAATAAAAAAAAATTAACTTAAAACCCTCTTCTCTCTTTATTAAAAATTATTAATAATTGAAAATCCAAATACTAACAAAATAAAACATTTAATAAATTTAATCTCTGTAATCACAAAATGACATTTAAAAAAAATTGGACAAATAATATTTAAAAATAAGATAGTTATATATGCAGTCATTATACGTTATTAATAATTTTCAAATAAATTCTTAAACGCCTCGTTTTTTTATTCCAATTTTTTGCAGTATTTAAACTTTGCATCATTCGCATAATCCAGGGTGTCTAGCAGACTCAATGAAAAAAATTCCCTAACTTTTTCGAATTTTCCAAGACCAGAAATTAATTTTTTCCCTGACTTTTTAGTATTATTTTTTCCAAATATATAATTTGCATATAACTATATGATAAATCAATTAAATGTTAAATCATGAAATCCTTGAGATATTTTTGTCAACAGTAAAAAGGTTCGAAAGTTAAAACAAAAATTTAAATCAATTATACAATCTGCATTATGTACGATAATCGAAACAAACATGTCACTATAAACTATTTAAATAACCTTTTTTATTTACATTATATCAAATCAATTTTTTAGTTTTGTCTCTATCAAACACATTGAAATAAAACGACGATGAAAATATACATTAACGAACACGCTGTCGATTTTTAACAACACAGAAAATTAACGTGTTGGGAGTCAATGAAAACTTTATATTTATGTAATAAAACATTTCAAATTATTGAGACAAATGTAGAATAATGCGAAAAATCCAGATAGAAATAGTAAAATTTCCTGACAGTTCCAGATTTATAAAATTCCCTTGACAATGCCCGGTTCTCCAGATTTCCCTGACCGCTAGACACCCTGTAATCGAGACCATCATTAATTTCCGCGCGCGTAATATTCAAAGGGCGTTTTCCGGCTGTCTTAATATAGCCGCGCGATGTAGCAGCCATAAATTCGCCGCGATAACGATCTGCGAAATCACTCCACGACGTCGTCGTGTCAACAAGGGACGGCCGGAGGGTGTCCCGAGGGAAGCCGAGACCATTAACGGAATACCGAAATTCCATTGAAAACTTCAGTGCCGCTAACTCGCTCGATTATGAACGAGTTCCTCGCTTCGCTTCCCGCCGGACAAGAAGCGACGAGCAATTTCTTCCCATTCCCTTCACTTCCGCTTCCTGTGTCCCGCAGGAACCCATAACCATACGTAACGTCACCCTGCTTCTCCTCAATATATATATATATATATATATAGTCCCGAATTGTATCCCGGCGTTTCTATGCCGTGGGACAACGATACGTTAAATTCTATCGAGTGACGACGACTAAAGGGAAATTCGAGAAACCGTTTCTGATTACTCCCGCAAATCGCTTGCAAATGCGTTCGAGAATGTAACGAACTGGCTGCTCGCGAATTTTTGCAATGCAAATTTTCCGCGGAAACGTTCGTCCCGATGTTAGCGAAATGATGCGCTATGCAAAGTATCCCGTCGTTCCTTTATGAATTTTCCCTGTAATCCCAATTATTGTCGTGTCCGCGACTTTCTTCGAAACGATATTACGAAACCATGCGATTCTTTCGCACTATTAATCCGACATTCGTCCGCTTCGATGCACGATATCGTGAGAAACTATAATCATGCAATTGTAGAGTGCAGTTCGAGAATCGAGGCTGTTGCATTTTGCTGAGTTTCTTTTTCAAGTATGATAAATAATAAATATGCATGATTTCTTCACAAACGATATCATATGATTGCTAAAATTTGCTAAAGGTATATAAAAACTAAATCGATTATATCTCCTTGTATTTTTATTAAAAATAAAAATTGCGCGATTAATTTTTATCATTTCTTAAGTTGCGAAAAATGTGAACAGCATATATTGTTCATTATGTTTTTTTAATTTGTTAAACAAATATAATTGTCTTTGACTTTATTTAAATTTTGGGCTAAACAATTTTTTGAAAAATCTAAAATCTTAGGAATACATCGCGATGTCATAATAATTGCAAATACAACTAGATGCATGTAGATGTTTTTGTAAAGCAACCAAAAAATTTTACATTTGCAGAGTAACATCAGACGCGAATATTACGAGCGAACTGTAAAATAATCCGGTAGCATATGCATTTTTTACGATCGTCACATACGAGTAGAAAGTAGTTATCCTTTTTTTACAATGATGCACTTTAGTACATTAAAGCAACGTACGAAATGGATACACATACATATCAAGTATATTCCAACGTATTTTCTCGCGAGATAAATATTCCAATTGATATTTTTCGAAGCACTAGCGAAATGAGCAAACACGAAGAAAATTTAAAAGCTTCCTTAAGATATATTTAAAGCAGCTGCGCGCGAGTAAACGTGAAAAATGACGGAACTTTATTTCAAATTAACTCGACAATAAACTCGCAATACGTTTGCGTGTAACCATAATTTTAATTTTAACTTTTCTTTTCCTTTTGTAAGACCGGCAGCAATGTCGACGACAACGTAGTATTAAAAGCAACGGTGATTTTGCTACGGAAATTAATTCAGCGTCCGTCGCGGTACTTTTAGGAAGCAGAAGTTACTCCAAGAAAATCCGTAATGCTCTCTAATTTTAATTACCACCATAAGCGACAACAGTCTCCGTGAATATCTCTACCGAGACTTGAAAATAGAAATTATATTATTCAGCGCATCAAAAGTCTGTATTTATTATTGTGTGATTACAAAATCTACACGGTACAAATTCATTTTCCACCCAAATTTTTTTCTCTACTCATTTATCCACGCATGGAAAAAATTAATTTAGAGCAATTTCTGTATTACTATTTCCTATAAAAATAAAATTCTATATAATGTCAACGCTCTATGTGCGAGCGAGGATGTTTAATTATGATGATCATTTAATATTATCACGTCATTAAACGAACGAAAAGGTACGATACAGGCGCGCTTAACTTACTATAATAACTCGTGGAACTAACGAACCGGCGCTAATGCAGGTCTAAAAAGTGCGCTGAATTTCGTTGCCTTCGAGGAAATATAAAAGCTCGCTCGCCGTCCGTGGAGAAAAATATAAAATGAACCGAAGGGAAGAAAGAAAGATTGAGGAAAGAAAGATTGAGGAATGAAAGAGGAAAAGGCGACGACGAGAATCCGTTCCCCGGCGCACCTGAGGCATTGCCCGATCTCGTGAATTTCGGAGTGAATCGCGGAGGCTTAAGGGAATCCCGGGCAATATACCGTCGAGAGATGGAAAAGTGACGCCGCGTTCCGTGGATACATATATTCCGTTTATCCTTCGTGTCTATCACGCGAGAGACAAATAAAGCGCGAACTACAACAGCCCAAAGATATATTCAAACTTCTACTATTCATTCATTTCTTTAGTGCGTAGCAATATCTTAATGGCAATTAAGTGCGAATAAAATGTCCGCGGAATAAATCTATGCTTTCGATCAATTTCAAATAAGCCATATATATAATTTAGAAATTTTTACACTTTTTTAAGACACGAATAAAGTAAGTATAACAAAGAAGAAACTAATATTCTTCTCTTTAAAAGCTTTTTAATTTTTTATTCGAAATTTCTTCGAACTCATAATAATTAATATCACAATATTTTGTTACGATCATTTTTCTTCGTTAGAACATTTCATGCAACAAAAAGTCTATCGAATGCCAGGCTTTTAGCAGAAAACAGAAATTCTTCGCTCGATGGTCAATTAATTATTTTTGTTTTCTGCATAATGTACATTCATCTTTTCAGCTCGATATTTTATGGGAAAATATCCGACTAGCGTATCAGCGTAAAATTTGAGAACGGGATTGGTATTAATTCATATCTTTTCCAATAAATCGCATCTCTTTAAATTTGGATCGCAAGTTTCAACGCGACGTGCATTGGAATTCGCTTTTTATTTATTGGCTATCATATTGATCGCATATGAATTTTAATTACCTGATGTAACTACTATTATTCTTCGAGTAATTAAGTTTCTTGTTATATAATAATGTATCGTCATAAAAATTGATAGAAAGAACAGACTAATTTATAAAGTAATGAATATTTGTCATTTAATGTAGCCTTTCAATTTCATATCGAAAGACGAGACGTTTAATGTATATAAGCTACGATATAATTAGGAAATGTATAATTAATAACCTCCCATTAATGGCAACCGCGAATTTCTGTGCGTACACACCGAGAAACCTTACAAAACATTGGCCAAAGCAAATTCAATTTCCTAGCTTACTCATTAATTTTCATATATAATTAATATATGCAGTAAGACTATAATACGCGTGATGAAAATTTCTTTTAACGAAGCAGTCTAACGAAGCAATTTTATTTACACACACACACACATATAGCAAAAATATTTTTCTTAAAATTTTTCCTAAAATCTATCGCTTATTTATTAATATATATAAATAAATAAAATACATCGATTCGATGTAATTTTATCGAGAGATTTCGAGATTATTTTATTTGATGTTTTGCTTTCGAGGAGAGATGTCTACGTAGAGATACTCAACTTCGAGTATAGCAAACACGCATAATATGTATGACATCCGCGACAACGTCTTCCACTTCTTCGTCTAACTTCCGTTCCGCGCATTTTGTATGTGCGTCACGACGACTTTGATATATATCGAAGAAAAGATAGATGCACCAACAACGGAGCGTGACGAGAGCGTAAAATAGTGCGATCTTATCACATGCGCGAATATATTACGCACTTCTTCGCTCATTTCTTATTCAGATTTTTTATCGATAATAAGATTCGATATAAAAATCGATACAACGAATAATAAGTTGTATAAACATTGTGAGAAAATTTATTTCGCGCTCTTAAAACTGAAAGATAAATTTTTACTAATTATAGAAATAATTCTTGAAAAACCATTTGCATAATGCAATATACTCTAATAATTTGTATAAATAATGCAAATTATTATTAATATTATGCGAGTGAATATTTCGTGCTAATTTACATTTAATTTTAGATTATTATTTTAATTATGGTTATTATTATATTAAAACATCTTATTTACGGTTAAGCTCAATTAACTCGTATTTATTTTGCAGTTATGCTTTTACTTTGAAAATATACATACGAAGTAAGAAGGAAAATGTCAAATTCTCGCGATGTTTTTGTTAAATAGTAACTTACACAGCTCCATTTTCATCCGGGTTTCAAAATGTCATCAAAAATTTTAATTAAAACACCCATGTTTGAAGCACATCTTATACCGCCGCAATATATTCAGCATTTAATTAAAGTCAAATTTGTAGCCTCCGTTCCGTTATTTATTCGCGAATATTTAAGCAACGCGAAAGTTATTGCAATCTCTCCTGAATAAAGTCTCTCGAAGTTTCTCGTCGCTTTTGCCGAATGTTTCGCGAAACCGATAGATACTTGTCGGATGTATATTTACGATTGCGGCTCGCAAACTCAGTTTTTCATCGTCGCGAACTTTGAACTGTCGCCACTCGGCCGACTATGCCCCGAGTGAATAAGGGGCAAACTCGCGGCGAGAAAGTTCACCCTTTTATCCAAACTTCCCTGTTCGTTAATCGTTCTCCGTGGGATCATATTGAAACCGGAAACGCCGCTGAAGCGGAAAATCGGCCGAAAACGACGAAAGTCAGATACAGGGTGTCCAGCAGACTCAATGAAAAAAATTTCCTGGCTTTTTCAGATTTTCTCCAAGACCAGAAATTTATTTTTTCCCTGACTTTTTAGTATTATTTTTTCCAAATATATAATTTGCATATAACTATATGATAAATCAATTAAATGTTAAATCATGAAATCCTTGAGATATTTTTGTCAACAGTGAAAAGGTTCGAAAGTTAAAACAAAAATTTTAATCAATTATACAATCTGCATTATGTACGATAATCGAAACAAACATGTCACTATAAACTATTTAAGTGATCACTTTTTTAGCATGCTGGAAGTCAAAAAAAAATTTATATTTATGTAATAAAAAATTTCAAATTATTGAGACAAATGTAGAATGTGAAAAAATTCAGATAAATAGTAAAATTTCCTCACTTTTCCCTGACAATTCCAGATTTATAAAATTCTCTGACCGCTAGACATTCTGCAGATATCAATAGAAAACCGCTCTTTTCAGAAAAATGGAAAAAATGGGTCCACGATATCAACTTTTCCACGCGCTCTAATCTCGCTCCTAATTGAATTTCTCCGAATTCCCAATTCGAGAAAGAGACAGGTAAGAGAAGTTCCCTGATAGATCTCCGCGAAAGAAAAGACGGCATCGGCGTCGTGGAAAGGAATCGATATCCGAACGGTGAGAGAGAAGAAACGGAAGACGAGTGCAGGGAAAAAAAAATGGCATGAGAAGATTCCATTCGCGTCCGTCTATGAGGTGAACTTTGGCGATTTAAATTCCACCTGCTGTCGGATTTGCTCTGACAGTAACTTCCTTACGGTATTAAATGCTACTTCCCTCTCGACATCTACTTGTAGTTAAACTTGGATTTTTCTCAAGACGCTTTAAACAACGATCGATTTTCTTTTATTTATTCGCAATAAATATTCTGCATCGATTAATAAAATTAAAAAAAAAATATCCTACAATATAAACCTTTTTTTCTAATTAAACGAATAATCTCCGCAACTGCACATCCACGCCTGTCAGCGAATCTGCATTCAAAACCGTAAATTGATCCTCGCGCGCACACCTATATATCGGATATATAAAAATTACTGGAAACGTCGAGAGTATCGCTTCCAAGTTTGCAATGTGTGCGGCGGCCTGTCACTTGTAAAAGTGTATCGGGATATGTCGAAAGTATATAGCATTCGGCGCAATCTACGCGCGGTCGAGAGCGTAGATTGCGAAAAATGTCGAAAAGTCGAAACACCAAGCGCACACCGATGGTAACGATTTCGGTGGCATTCGTGTCAAATGTTCTGGCAGCTGTTGGACCGAAGCGTTTCGCTATTGGCAAACGGTAATCACGTTTCACGAGCAGTCACGCGCGATATATATTCATTACTGCGCTACGTTTTGAGATTACTCGATTTTACAGTTGCGCGAGAGGACTCGTCTACTTTTGTCAATTTCTGCCATTTACAAATACACAGTACAAAATTGTACATAAAAACAGCGCTATATGTATATGCTCTTCTTTTTCAAAAAGACAATCAAAGACAAATCAAAATTATCCGTGTAATTCTACGTTAACGCGTTTTGCAAAAACATTAGATTCTCAATAAAAATATAATCTCGATTTTAATTTAGTAAAGATTAAGGAGATTATGCGCGGATATAGGAAACAGGTAGTTTTCTAAAACTTGTAAAATGCAGCTATTAAGAAAATTGCTTTAATGTTCTTAATCCGAAAAACCCAATTTAGAACGCGCGTGCACAAACATATATTCATTAAAATAAAGCACAAAATTTTCTTTATTCTCGCAATTATGAACCGTAGTTTTTATTTAGGAGCTAATCCTATTTCCGTTTTTCATACTGCATATACACGTGTGGCTTCGTGGCGACCCGATCGTCGTTAAAAATTCGAGCGCGTTTATCGACCAACAAATGACAATTACAATCCGCACCCGGTCGAAAGGTTTGATCTCGTGTGAATTTGCACGCGTACGGCGCGGTATCCAAAACGAAAAAAAGGAAAAAAAAAACAAAAATATGCGAAATCCAGCAACTGCGGGAAATGGAGTCGCCAAAAGCTCGCGATAAAAATCATTAACCCGATGACAAAAACGACTGGGATTCGTGCACAGAATTCGCATCAACGTGAATAAATCCGCAAATAGATATAATGCTTTTAGATATAAAAAAAAAATATTACAAGATAAAAACAATGCGCCTCTTATATTTCGGAGAAATAAAAAAATTCGAACAAAATCTCGAAAGCACGACTAGGAGTGTGTGTTGCTTATAAATATGTTCGTCGGAATTAATTCTCGCGAATTAAGTAATATCGTATAATTTGATTAAAATGTATTGGAATTTCAGATTGTATTTGATTTAGTTATTTAAACTTGTTTCTAATTTTCGAAATGGAACGTACATATACGCGAGTCGCGGGTAACCGCGGGAAATGAGCAATCTCGCGTTCCGAGATTGCTCGATTATTTAACTAGCGGGGCAAAGGAAGGACTCGGCCTGCTGTCGATCCGAAACCAATCGTGACACGACCGCTGTAAATTAACCAATTCCGAGACTGGTGCGTGTCCCTCGCGAGGGATTCGACACAGTCTGTGTTCGCGGAAAATTGCTAATCATCACATAGGGAATATTAATCGACGTGTATCCTGCAAATATTGCGGATAATGTTTGCTTGAAAATATATTCTTGATTATAAATTATTTGGAAAATATTATGAAAAAGACAATTAAAGTCATAAAAGATCAATTGCCTCTTGAAAGAGACAAACAAGTAAGAATATATATATATATATATATATATTTTTAATATAATAAAATTGTGTTATATGAATTTGCAAGAACAAAAGTAACAAATGTCCCGATGTTCCTGATTGTTTGAAACGCGTGAATAGCAGTTATATTGCATCGCGAGAGAGGGACAATATAATTAATTCTATCATTATTCAAATGTAATTTAGCATGGCAACAATATCGATTTGAGCGATGAAATATTAAAGACCGAGTAACAAATTCCTGTTAAATGTGCGAACACAGGCTGATTTCAAAAACAAATCTCCATGAAAGTCTTGATACGACTTCTGATTATTATATTTTTATAGCAATTTAATGTCTCGTTCTTTTTTTTATATTGTGATATACATATGTATACATATATAATCGTAAATTATAAAAATTAAATGTAATTGATTTAAAACAAATTCGATAAATAAACGAAAAATCTTGATCTTCAAAAATACTTAATGTTCGAAGATGAGTTTTATATTAAACCTCATCGAGAAATTACTACGCTATCTAAAGTACGCAAATATCTATTCAATATGCTGTAATCATGTTAATCATTACTTACTCAAAACACGAGTATCTATATGAAATATCGAATATGTAATATGGCAGACCAGCTTAATGTTCAATCGTAAATATTAGGAGTACATTTCATGTTGGCTTAATTCAATTACCTCGTTTAACACTGTTTACGATCGTGTGATGTCGACTACCGTATCGTGGATAAGGTATCTCTGACGCTCATATGAGTATGGGTAATTAATCGACGAGTATTATACGAAATTACTATCGTCAATCGGGAACTTGCAAACGATATCAAATGATGATGGAGAAGCAACAAAGGATATTCCAATAAAATCGAGTGTGAATATTTTACATAAAACAGCATTCATTGTCACATGTATCTACATGATAATCTGAATAAAATCTCTATATTTATTGCTCTTATTTATCAAATTATTATTGTAAAATCAAAGAGCGTATTATTAATAAGACCGAATAACGTTAAATTCTGAATTATTCTAAATTATATTTTGTTTCCTAATACTTTTACTGATCTGTTAAAAACAATTTACTTCAATCAAGCATACTATAGTAATCAAAATTGGCGAAATAATAAAATAAAAATTTAATACTAAATTTATAAAAATGTCTCAGTGTTTTTACATTTGAAAAAATTATATATTTCTATTTTTTATATAATCTTTGTTTTTTTAAATTTATTTTATCGCTTTTAAGATGTAATAATTCAATACATTTGACGCTATTAGCAATATTATCATAAATATCCTTGATTTTCTTCGCACCACGATGATGTCTCTGGAATGCTTTTAGTGTAAAAACCAAGAAGGACGTAAGAAGATATTTTTTCGCATAGCTCACTGACTTTTAACAAATTCTCGCGATTAAGGCCAACGCGAAGAGACTCGCAACACTGTCGTTCCTTACTGTTCCGTCCGCGCGAAGAACACATTTCTCGCGAGTCTACGATTTATAACTTCAAGAGAGAATAATTTTGAAGATTCTCAAAACCGAGTATCAAATAAAAAATTAAGCGTTTAAATTACAAGCCGCGATTAATTTCTAATTCGTCAGAAATTAAAAATAAGCATAGAATAATTTATCAGATATTCGTGTTTCCGATCATTTTAATAGATCTGAGGTCTCTCATCGATATAAATCTGAGTTGAAGTCAAACATAATTATTCAGTGAAAATGAATCAAACTGAATATAATAATGACAAAATTTCTAATCCTAAAATTAATTTGAATATATAACAAGAGACTCAATTAAAACAAATTAAATTTGTATTTAAATTAATAGAATTGTTAAACGTAATTTCAAATAAATATTTTACTTTGCCGTATATTTTTTCTGAAACAACCGAGTAAATCTTTTGTTTTTTTCCCCTGTATAATAAAAGCTCGATCCAATTTAGAAAAAACCGACGAGAAAAGTAAACAGCCGGACGCGGGTTAGCGCAAAAAGTAATCCGAAATCTCGGTCCGTTCGTCAAGCGCCGCCGAAGATCGTCGAACGAAAAAACATCGGATATGAGGATGCAGAGAGTGCATATCAGAATTCCGGAAGCGTTCCTCCCCGTCCGCCATCATTTTTCATCAATCTATAAAACGCGCAAGAAAAACACGCCAGCAGGGAAACTCGGTCACTGTTTTCTACGACCCTTCGTGGTATCCACGAAGAATCGCAGTGACAAACATTGAGCCAGAAACGTTGGTTCCGTGATTCTAAATAGCGACACACGTCACTCCATTCGCGAAATCACAACTCCGAATTCCGCTGCTTCTCTGTACCGCATTCGCGATTCAAGGAGTTAGTCTCGACCGCGAACTTCGAGTAGAGCTTATGGTCTGACTTGATGGTCAACCACGATCGCGGATAATTGATCGAACTTTAATTAAAACTCCGTCGGAATTTTAAGGGAGAGAGAGGGAGAGATTACTGCGGATTTTTTAAATAATTATCAGAACTATCGTCAAGGACGAAGTCCTGCTCGAGACAAATCCGATTAATGTTTAAATTAATGTACATATCATCAATTATACAGTAATTTAATTGTTGTGTAAATCATAATTAATATATACACTAAATTGTTTAAATTATATAAATTCTCAAATTTGTGTAACAACAGAGTAGTAATATGCGACAGATTTTCACGTTAATCAGTATCAAAATTTATAAATTAGTATTATGTTAGGTGTGTATTATATATATATATTTTGTTGCAGAATTATTATAACCATCAATAAAACAATAACAGATTTAATTTCTGTAATTGCGTATCTTATTTAACTTCGCAATAAAGTGAGATTGCATATATTCCATATTACGTTCCAGCAGCAAAAGCGTAAAAATTACATAATCCCCTAAAGTTGCGATGCTGCAATACTTTCGCGAATAATTATGCACCATGAGCGCGGCTAAATCGCCGGAGATACTTAATAAAGTAATAATCCCCATGTGAGTTACGTTCGCGATTAATTGTCTCTATCTCGCTAGTAAAGCAAAATGTTACATAAAACAGATCCGGCTTTGCATCCCGTTTTCAAAATTGCGGGCAACACGTTATCCCCGGTAACGTTGAGGCTCAAAAAGTACGATGTAATAATCCGCGGAATACACGGAGAAAACGGTGCTTTAAACGAATATATGCGATTCCCGCCGGAGAATCAGTAGTGTACAGACTAAATGACGGCTTAACAGACCTTCGAAGAGCGCGTACCGGCTTTATTCGTGGATTCGACATTAAGCCGATTCGAAGATTCGGAATCCCACCTTCGCGCGCAGCCTCGACTTTACCTCGACTCGATGATCTAATTTCAAAAGCCAGGCTCTATGTGCTCGCATGCATGCTCACGTTTGTGTACGCACAAGTGTGTGTGTGTAAATCCACGCCCGAGCTGACCGATTGTGCGAACGTCCAGCAAAGCGATTACCTAATCGTTATTGTACATCAAAGGCGAATTTGCAGTGTTGAAAGATTAAGAGAAATTAGAATTAAATGTTTAATATATCATCGGACAAAGTGTACCATCTGCATAAGCTTCATTTATAATCGAATCTATATCGATGGCATCAATTCACATCAGATCCGCATTTATGGAATTTAGGTTAAAGGGATTTTCGATGTAACACGGCAAGTTCTTTAGTTAATTATTAACGAGACTTGAGTTTTGTCGACATTTTATTACAGAAAACCAACATTTCCGAGTTTAATAATAAATGTCATATTCTCCTTTTCTACATTGACCGAAGATTATGCAAATATTAAATGTCATAATTTATCTTTGTTTTCATATGAAGCTTCAAGCATATTTGCGCTATATCGCAGTCTTCATCAATTTAGATTCTACTATCTCGTAAGAGTCATTAATTTAGTCTAACGAGCACTGTGATTAATGGGAGTATATAATAATTGTTAGTTCACTAGAGATCTAATAAAAGCATTACCTCAGGTAACATGCTAAACTTATGAAGTAATATAAAGCGAATGCTACAACGGATGCATATATGACGAATAAATGTATAACCAGAATCATTAATAATTGTAAATAATTGTTAATAAAATATAGCAATTGCTTTGAATAAAACAATTATTAAATAACGAATAACTGCCAAATTATATAAATCAACTGGATAATCGCGATGTAAAAAGTCATCAATGTATATTCTACGTCATTTTCATTAAACGCGTGTAATGTCAAATTCAATTTAATATTATTAGTTCTCTCTATACGCTTTATTATATTTTTAAATCAAAACATCTCAAGAAAATATATATACAGAGTGTTCCAGAACTGATGGAAATTTTTAATGACAGATTCCTAGTATCATTTGGAGACGATTTTTCCTTAGTGAAAATGTTGAGGAAGGCCATCATTTTTAGCATGTTCCCAATTTTTGTTATTATGTATCTTTATAACTAAGCCTTATATTAAAATTCTATTTAACCAAACTCTATCTAAAATTAATTGAAGAATGTAGTTCTGTTAATATTTGATTTCCACAAAACTTAGTTTCCAAAAAAGCCTTTTCAACTGCTTATAATTCGAAAATTATTGGTGTCTCGACATTTTCGCTGAGGAAAAATCCGAATGTCCATCTCCGAATGATACCAAAAACATGACATCCTGTGTATATATAAATATATAGTAATTCTGTTAATAAGTTTAATTGATAAATCCTATCCTATCCTATATGTGAAACATCAAATTAATATCGCAAATCCATTTAAGTAGTTTACAACGTGAATTTCTTTCGAAACAATCGTACAGATAAATTGGCTCTTCGCGGCCACATGAATTTTCCCGCCGGTATTTCGCTTTTGCATTCAACGCATTGTATTTTTCGACTTAGCGGTCTCGGCCAGACATTCTTTCCCCTGTTGTGCTTTCCGCCCTTCCGGCGTATCTACTCCGTTGTCCCCAGACAGTGAAAAAAGCGCGCCACATCCTCCTATATCTATCCCGTAGCCAGCCAAAGTTTTGCCTCACCTCTTATCTACAGCTTACGGGCCATCGCGTCTCCGCGCGAGAGATACTCTTGGCTTCTATCTCGCGCCTCGTCGCTTCACGCACACGTATGCACGAGCACGCGTAACGGCAAAGCGCGGAAATTGCGATTTCGTCACCTGCGATGAACAACGACGCGACGACGAGAGAAGCTGTGCACTCGCTCGCTTCATCGAGCACGCTTCGAAATTTATGATATAATGTAAGTGGAGGCGTAATCATATTTATCGATAAAAACAAAGCTTGCGTCAGTGATAAAAAATTTTCCCATAAAAAATTCTTTTTGAAAAATATTCTTCGTAACTAATTGAAAAAATATATATGCTAAATATATAACGCTTAATTTGTTTTATTAAATTATTAATATAATTAAAGATTTAATTATTGAACAAGAAATACTATAAATACATGGTATATTTTATATTGTGCATGCACGTGTGCATGTATGTGTGTAAATGTTAACATATTTAATGCTCTATTGTGTATACTAGTTAACATTTAAAAGATTATAATTGGTAATTCCGAATCGGCATACTTTAGTCACGCTTGTCATAGTCTATAATAAATGTAAGATGTGAATACGGGTTATTTCAATTTTATGGATGGTTCTATTTTGTGTGAAAGTTTCGAAGCAACTACCTCTCCTTGCCTTCACACCCTCCATCCTAAATCGGTCCTGCTCTGTATTCTCGATCGGCGTCGTCGTCGCGACGCGACGTCAAGCACGTATAGGCTAAGAAATCTCCCTTAGGTGATCGCGATCGGAATAATCGGAATAATTCAAGATACGGCATGTAAAATTCGCCGCGATGGCGTCAAAATGGAAATTCCGATAAACATGTGTTGCCTTCTCTCAGAATAATAATTTACACAGACACATTTTCCTTTACGTCTCTTAAGCGATATAATAATTAAGAATTAAGTTAAGATTTAGTATTCAAGAGTCTATAATTTTTAAGTTATAAGCAATAAAAGATCGAAAAGCGTAGTGAAAAAATTATTTTCAAATATAGAAGATTTACCAGAATCTTCATTTCAGACTTCATTTTTTGAAAACGTTCCATTTAAAAATTGGGATTCCCATCAATGATATATAACATCTAATGCGAAATTTTTCCTATGAGAAATGCATTTCGAAAATTGCACAGGGAACTTTTGGCAAATCCAGGGATAATCTCTATTTCATTCCGTTAGCATCGATCGGAAACCATTGAACGAAAATGGTTGTTAGCGCGCGATGATACGAACAGCGAAGAAAATAATCCCAGCGAATTCGGCGGCCAATGATCAGACAACGGCTCGCAAGAGCGGCCAATAAACAAACAATGTACACGTACGGCGCTTTCAGAGGGTCACCACCGCGGGCCAGTTTAACGCGCGGTTAATCGCGTGCAATTAACTCGTTACTTGGTCTCTTAATCGAATTTCGTCTCGTGCTCACCCCCCGATCCGATTTGCATACACTTGTAATTTTCGCGTGTGTCTAAACACTGCAAGTTTGTCTGTACGGCTACCTTATTATGCGTACGCTTGCTTTTAAGTGTTGTTTAAAATTAGCTAGATAAATCATTCGAATTTAATTGGAAGTCGACAGTAAATCAAAATCAGAGAAAGATTTTTCTATATTCGACCACATTGGCAATGATTTATTGAATTAATCATCAACACAACGTTTCGACCATGGGTTTTGGTTCTTCTCAAGTGGATCAAGTTCCGTTATAACTGTCATTGAATTCTTTCTGTTAGGAGTTTGTTCTTAACTTCTTATATGTAATGAGTTTTAACAAAAAGAATTTTCTTTTATCCTTTGGTTTGTGAAATTACTGGCGTTCTAATGACACTTATAACGGAAGTTTTAGTACACTTGAGAAAACCCATGGTCGAAACATTGTGTTGATGATTAATTAAACAAATCACTGCCAATGTGGTCAAATAGAGAAAAACCCTTCTTTGATTAGCTGAATAAAAATTTGTAAATTCATCTTAGATAAGATGAAGATAATTTTGTTTTAAATATATCTAGATAAAAGAAATTATATGGCGATTCATCTGGATAACTTTCAGATAATATTATTTTTAAAAGTACTTATATAAACACAGTTATTAAGAAAATGTATATTATGAAAGGGATATAAAAAATATATTTATATTTTTATTTGTATGTTTTTATCGCTTACTGCTCAAGTTTTATTATTTAAGTGTTTGTCTTTTGATTCTAAATCAAATTATCTGAATTGATTATTCTACATAATTTAATAAAGATAATACTTTTTTTATCTACACGATGCAGATATAGATAATACATATTTTTATTATCTATATAATGATAAGATGACGCCAAAATTTTATCCAGATGATCATCTATATAATTTTATTTAGATAACGGCAAACATGTGTTCTAATGAGTACATAATCGTAACGATTTGTTAAGTTTGATTATTACGAACTTTCACATAAAGAATGAATAATTGCGAAGAAATATAAAAATGTGATGACATCTCACACCATTTCCTTTCGATGAAATTGATCGAGATTTGTTTTGCGATTGTTATCGCAGACTTTATGTCAAATTATACTAATATATAATAATTGCAATTCGCAATTTAAATTTCAACCTATTAATTCCATTTTTAAATTAATAAAATACAGAAACTCATGAAAAAATGTGTGCTTATCAGCGGCAAATTATCTTCTTTCTAAATTTTACAAATCGCGACTTGTGATTTCATTAAAGATGTTTTACACGGGTATATTAGAATAAAAAGTGACTAGATATTTCATTAAGTTGGAAAGATGGATAGATCGGGGAGAAGTAATATGATTTATTCAAGGAGTTTGGATCGTTAAGAAGTCCGCAACGACTTGTTTTTAATTGTGTTAAAAAAGAATCTCATATAGACTTACAATCACGATTGCGTCTGATCCAGGTAGCTCCTTGCTCTTGATAAGACAGAAAAACACGCGCGATAATCACTTTTCACAAGAATTTCAACCAAGAAGAACGCTCATAATCAATTATTTTGATGCGGCTAATCGCACAAGATATATCATAATCATTTCAATATATCTTGCATTAAACATCAATTTAAGAATTAAACTTTCAAATTAATTTTAAATTAGATACTCTAATAAACAATCCGAAATCTTATTTAACAACTGACGAGATTGGTGGCTTTTATCAATAAATTCTTAATATCTCGAGAGCATTAACCATGTCTTCCCTAAAATAATTTTTTTCCAATATATTAGATATGTATAAGGAAGTTCGAAAAAATAATACATCTGGCTATAAAGTTTTTTTTTTAGGTTTTTCACGATATTTAAAATAAGCTCTTTTCTTACTATGACAATAAAAATCAACGTATTATTCTCTAATTAATAGTTCCCATTATAGAATGATCATACCATGGATTACAAATGGAATTGGATCGCGAACTTTGTGGTGCATCATTAATAGGATAACTTCCATCCTCGAAGGGTATCTAGTTAGTTTAGATCGGATAGTGTTCAACCGTGATCACTGTTAAAGCGACAAGCGATATGAAGTCGGATTACAGAAATTCTCTCTTAAATGATGAGTGCAGTAATCGAAAGTTCCTGTTTAATTCCCAAATTTACTATATAAGTTAATCCCGTGCACGACAATATAAAATGTAAAATAAAATCTTAAATTATCCGTGTTAAATAACAAATTGCACGATAAAGACTTATTTTTTTAATTCGATTCTCGCCGAACTTTTAGTTTGAACTTTTTGTCAAATTAACCAGCGATTCATAAAATATTGATCGCCATTGACTTAACGCGTCACTAGAGTTCTTAACTCGCAATTAATTTTCTCTAAACATCGCCGGCCAATCACAAACTTTCCTCACGTCGTTACAGGACTAACTCCGATCCTCAGAGAACCACGTAGTCTTCAGCGAAGTTCCCTAACACTCAACAAGGATCATCGGCAAGCGGAGAATTATTCCGCAAAGTTGCGCTGCAGTTAGCGTTGATCGCCCACGGGATAATCATAGTTACGACGATCATTTTCTCGAGTCAATTAATCGTTATCTCCGACTTGTTGATCTCTCTTTCTTAATTTCTCTATCGCTTTGTAGTCTCGCGAAGCTCTCGACATACACCATCGATTAAAACGACTTGTTGATTATATTAATCCGTCTGCATTAAAAACTAATCTCTGACTCGTTATTGGTCTCTTTTTCAAAAAATTTTAAAAACTGAATTTTCCGACATTTTTAACGTTAATATGACAATTTGAAGATTACAATCAATTTGACTATAATTAATAATACTTTACTCTAATTTTCAAATATCTTTTCTTCAATATTTCTAGTAATATTAATATGCGCGCGATAATCAAGTTAAAAATATGACAATTCCACGAAATCATTCACAAAAGTGTCAAACAAATTTTTTTTAGAATATTACAAAAATACCTACGATATTTAATCGGAAAATGTTATCTCCAGCCGCAACAAACAAACGTTATAATGATTTGCCACGTGAAAACCACCAATCTCGATTCTCGATTTATCCTCCCGATAGCCGCGTCTTCCCACCCTTTAATCCTTCTACCTCGACACTTTTCAAGGATGCTCTCGAGTTCACGTCGCTGCTCGTTCGCCAATTAATCGATCCCGTTACCTTCTCGATCCCGTTTCACCTCGCGACACGACACTACCACGAATTTTCCCCTTCTCTATCACCCGTTCTCCTATCCCATTCGGCACTTGTTAACTTTCGACAAAGTTCCCTCCCGTTCGCGAGTGCTTCGCGGAGGTTGAATGGAACTCGCACGAGGATATTCCGATCGCGTGTCTCGGAAGGAAGAAAGGAAGAGAAAAAGAGAAAAAAGAGAGAGAGAGAGAAAAGAGAGAGGGGGAGAGGGGGAGACTCGTAGGGTCGAGACGGTGCCGTTGTACGTGGTCAGTTCGGCGTCGTGGAGCGCACTGAGAGAATGTAACAGCCCCGCCCGCTCGCTACGAGGAAACTCGACGCCGGGCGTCGCGTAGATTCATCCCCATCGGTTGCCCGGAGCAACGCCGGCGTACACGGGGAGCGACGCGAGCGCGACGCAAGCGTCCCAGACAATCACCCCGGAGTCCCAGACGACGCGCCGCGCCGACAAAGTGCGTGTGCCGGACGAGCGAGAACGAAATCTAACCAGCTTGTCGAATCCAAATCGTAAATCATTTCGATCATATCTGACAATCGAACTGCAAGAAGAGACGACGGAGCGTCCAATTTTATTTCACCCTTCAAACGCTCGCTATACAGCTCTTATTTGTGATTCCTCTTACCTGCAATTGCAATGCTTATTCGACAATTTTTTTTTTAATTTAATCCGTAAATTTTTAATATTGCAATATTTTATTTAGGTGATTATAGATGTTTTCTATTAAAATTTATAATTATATACAGAAGGTTCTCTCTTGGAATTTATCCTGAAAATTATGGTAATCGTGATGGGATAATATGATATTGGAAGAATTTTATAAGAGTTTATCTGATTAATATTTACGCAATAAATAATTTCAATATCTATCAATAAAATATAAAATATATGTTCGATTAATTTTACTATGTACGTATTAATATTTTTATTGTTGTTAATATTAATCAGAGAAACTCTTATAAAATTCTTCCAATATCATATTGTCCCATGATTACCATAATTTTCAAGATAAATTCTAAAAGAAAATTTTCTCCAGACTAAAAAAAAAAAAAATTAATTGAACTTTGAATAAATATTTATTTCAATACTGCCTTATAAATTTATTTGAAACTAATAATATTGATTTGATGTGAAAAATATTTGTTTAATATAAGAAAGTCCTTTTCAAAACAGATAACTATTTATTTATTTCCAATAAATAATTTATTAAGCAGTATTGAAATATTTATTAACAATTTATTTTCAGTGCGTGTATATATTTTAAATATATAAACTTGTAATAAAATTTTTTTAAGAAAATTTTTATAAAAATATATTGCTTATGATAGTGATTAATTTCATTATTCTATAAAATCTAATTATGCAGTTATTCAATTCTAACTAAATTAAAAGTTAAGGGAAAAAATTGATTATCCGCGCATCGGAAGATATTTATGATTTAACCGCGACCTGATTGGTTCAACAAAATCGCGATTCCTGTTTCGAGAGGCAACGACCATTTGAAGAGTCATATGCACACAATACCAAAGCGCATCGGAGCAGTTTGCGCATGCAGCGTGCATGCCGCGTGTATTGCATCTAGATATTCATTTTTACACCCGCCGTAACAAAGGCACTAACCCGCCGTTACTCTCAGCCCCGTGCATTAAGGTCAATGCGATAACATAAGCCGGTACTCACGACGATCCACAGTAAGCAGCGGGACAGAGATATTCTGAATCACTGATCGAGTTCCGCGAATTGCAAGGCAGTGAGGCTGCACACGCTTCGAGTGCATCGGTTTACCGCGGACTCCTCGATGCAGCTATGCGAATAATGCACCTATCCACGCGCCGTGTATAAGAACTCGCTTCTACTTTGAAGATATCATACAAATATTCCTATCAAAAATACGTACTTATCCAGGATGTCGAGCAGACTCAATGAAAAAATTCCTTGACTTTTTCAAATTTTCCAAAACTAATTTTTTCCCTTTTAGTATTATTTAGTATTGTTTTTTAGTATTATTTTATCCAAATATATAATTTGCATATATGTATATATGATAAATCAATTAAATGTTAAATCATGAAATCCTTGAGATATTTTTGTCAACAATGAAAAGTTAAAAATTTAAATCAATTATACAATCTGCATTATGTACGATACTCGAAACAAACATGTCACTATAAACTATTTAAATAATAATCTTTTTTATTCATATTATATCAATTTTAATATTTTAATTATATCAATATTATATATATTTTAATTTTGTCTCTATCAAACACATTAAAATAAAATAACACGACGATAAAAATAGAAATTAACGAACACGCTGTAGATGAATCAATTTTTAACAACACAGAAAATTAGCATGCTGGGAGTCAAGGAAAAGTTTATATTTATGTAATAAAAAATTTCAAATTATTGAGACAAATGTAGAATAATGTAAAAAAATCCGGATAAATAGTAATTTCGTGACTTTTCCCTGACAATGTCCGATTTTCCAGATTTTCCTGACCGCTAGACACCCTGTTATCTCCTCGAATAATGCAGTAAAGCAATGTCATAGTAAAATATAGCGAATGTTGGTTTGAGATGCAAAAATAATTCCCCTCTATTTCCGCGAAAAACTTATGTCCACAAATTATAGTATTCAAATATAAAAAATATAAAAATATAATTCTATCTTATATCAGTGTTACTCGTTACGACTTAAATATCAAAAATGTCTATTATTTCGGAGACGGTCTCTCATATTGCTTTCATCCGTATCGATCGTCACTGTAATCGCGATACAATGCGCGGATTATTTGCTCTTTCGAGCCACTGGCAGATCAATTATTGATTTTCGACTTCATTGGATCCCCCGTAGTACCATTCCTATCAGATCAGATCCGAGCGACATACGCGACACGCATCAGCCGAATTGAAACTCAATCGTCCTATCATCTCCATTCGCAACTGCGAATGTCTTTGATCGAGTCTCGCTTCTGTGCCCGTAGTTAGATTTCAAAAATCGACTCCAACTAGTAACAGTGCAATCAATTTCGCGAAAAGCGGTCTACAACATTAATCTTGGTCGTCCGATTATCGTTCGACACCACACCTCGTAACTTTCATCAATTCATGTAATTGAATAGCCAATTAAACGTTTCCAGTCGATTTTAACTCGGCGGATATAAAAAGCGAGGAAAGTTGGCAGTCTATCGAGAATTCGTTAAGCTGTAATTCGCGATGTTACAAGGAAGAGAGATAAAGAGATGGAAAGAAACGCGACGACATTATTTGGTATTCTTTTGCGATATTTTTTTATAATTATCTCTCTCTGACGTATTTCTTATAATTATCTATGTAATTAATTCGATAATTTTGTTCAACGACCTTTTCCTTGTATGTTATGTAAAAATAATTTTGCCATTTATATTTATCTTACAATTCATGAATTCAAGAAGCGATCATCATAAGTAAAAAAAAATTAATATTAAATAATTTTATTTGTATATTTTTTACAAAATTTTTAGTTTCTTTTATAAATATATTTTTGTGCGCGGTGCTAAATTTCTTGTTGCTAAATCGGCCAATGTATTACATATTAACTGCAGACGTAGCGTATGCGAGAGAACAGAATGATTGATGTTGCAATTGAGAAGAAAGTAAATTTCGAATATTTACTGATAAACGCGTTAATGGACGTCCACTCGTAAATGTACAGCAAAATCTCACTGTGCATATTACACATGATCCTCATAATCCTCTTTTTCCCGAGTATCTTTTTTATTTTTATATATTCACATATAAAATTTTGAATCTTTTATTTTCTCCGAGTGTAGAAAATACTCAAACAAAGTTTTTTCATTTATTTTTTTTAATTACGATGACGTAATATTCTCAATACACAATTCAATACTATGAATCAATATAATTTGAATCAGCTGACAACTCAATTTAAGTAACAAATCTTGCCATTCAACTAAAATTAATTATCTACACCGATAAAATGATCGATGTGACACATTTCAATTTTTTAGCAATAAATTACGTAAATATAAATTTTTTAAACTCTTTTCGCGCTTCATTTGCATTCTATTAACAACTCTATCCATTTTAGCCATTTGGTCTGAGATTGCCTATAAAATATCGCAATATGCCTGATTATGAGTCATTATGTCATCATCGGCATTCAAATAACTTCCAGCAATCACGTTATTTTGCGTTTCAATTGAGTGTTATACAATGTGTTGTATAATTAAGATTTATAATTTAATTTCAAATAGAATAATAATTCTTTTATTTGTATCAATATATAAAGATTTGATTTAAATTAGTTTTAATTAATAAATAATTTCTATATAATATATAAATTCTACATATATTTCTATATAAATTCTATATAATTAATATATATAATAATTAATTTTGTAACATTAATTTTATTACATAAAATCGCCTGCCTTAATTAATTTCAATACAATTATAATTCAACGAAAAATATTTTTGTTCAGTATCGATTTATGTCCGTATACGTATCTCGTACAAATATCCTGCGATTGCCGGAAAATTAATTTGCCACTGGCGTTCTGACTCGAGCTTAAATGTAGAATAAACAGAAATTTATCTAAAGCAAATCTCCAAAACGACAGGCTAAATTGGATACCGTGAAAAGATGTTAAGTGATGACAACGACGAAGAAGATACGCAGAGTTTCTCGTTAAAGCCCGGTACAATTTTCCTTCTATCAACTCCGCTGTCTCTTCCCGCGTATTCTTTTCGTTACAATTTGCTCTAATTAAATGTACTCCGTACATTATTTCGCAAAGAAATTGCCGAGTATGTGCAAACGTTATATCGCGCGAGCGCAAAATACGTCATATTTTATTCAATTTCCTCCCAAAAAAATTATATAATCTTTCGAAATACATAAAAATGTATGTATCGAAAAATGAAATATCAAGTATGAAATATATGTATGCGTAAAACACACAATTCGGGTCTTGTTTTATTAATTTTTGGACTTATCGATCGCATCTTTAATAATTACTAAAGTTAATAGAGTCGCAAGGCATTTGTGAAATAAACAGATTTTTATCATTTTCCCCGAGAGATATTTAAGAGCTAAACGAAGTTCGGGCGCGCCACGACGTGCCTTATCGAGCGTCGGCAAATGCAAATCAAATCCACTGTTGCGGAGAACGGGCTACAAGAGAAAAGGGTACGATCTGATAGTTTACGATAAATGGACGAAACGTGGCGACCGGCTCGCGAAAGTTCTACAACGGCAGAGAAGGAAATGAGAAAGAGAAATAACGCCATCGGCCATTCGCCTGAATCCAGTGCTGAACTGCTTCGAGTTTTTAAAACACAGTTTCTTGTCTACCACCACTACCCTCGTTTTCTCTCGAAAGTAAATCGTTTCGTGACTCTATCCCTTAATAGTTTAGTTCACTGCTACTAACTTCATCAGTTATTTATTAACAACAAAAAAAGTTAGCTCGTTGATTATTATAATTAAATATAAAAATGTGGTTTCAATCTGAGATCAGATAATTTATTAAAAATAATAGGTTGACTCGTTTTAATGCAGTATCAAATTGTTCTCAAATTCAGGCAGAATAGTTAATCTAAGCGTTTTAGAAAATAACAGGCAAACAAATTTGACTTTATCATATAATGGCCAAGTGTTACGATTAATAATCATTTCCGTGATAGCTTTTCCAACCTTCACGATGATGGGAGAGCAAGAATGCGGCAAATTACACGACGACAGGATGCAGGATGCGCTACTTAGGCGCATGCCTAGGTAAATGCATCACATCGAGCAATTAGCGTGTATCGCCGGCCGTACGGGATGCACCTGCACCTGTTATTTATCTCATCCGTATGAGTACGCGATTTCTTACGCCATCGTGACATCCGTTCGCAATTTACTGATGGTAGACTACCGAGAGTACGGACGGACGTAGTTTATGTTTTTGCAGATTCCATAGGCTATCACGAATAAAGGTGTATTAATTGAAAAACAAATTTATTTCACTCAATCTATGTTTATCTCGCCTTTTCGGCATGATATTAGAAATAATTTTACGAAATATATGCACATACTGGCTTTAAAAAAATTTTATAGCGATTTTGAAAAACATTGCGAATCTTCTGATTTGATAAGATTAATATTTTCGAAATTTTATTAAATCAATTTTATAAATTTAAAGCATTCTAAAATTTTATTAATGATACAAATAATATTTAATTCTCGGTGTGTCATTTTTCGCAGGTGAAAAATGTAACAATTAAAAAAATTAATTATTAAAAAAAATTGAAAATAAGAAGCTAAATCAAAGTCCATTATTTTCATTTACCAAAAATCTTTTTAAATATGTTTTTCTTCTTTCTCAAAACGCAGCATAATCTAAATAATCTAATTCTGAATCTTCATATGTGCAATATAAAGATTGTCTTCAAGTTATGTCAATATAAAATATAGAATTAGCGAGACACATATCTACCATTAAATGTTTGCCTAAGTTTTCCGATATAAACAGCAACTCGTGTCTTAATACTCGAATGCACATGCGAGTGCATATGTACAGGCGCGTTGCAGCAGCGTACATTCTACAACAGGGAATTCGAAACCAACTGCGCGTTATTGTTTCGAGTTTTCAAACTGCTATTGTCAATCGCTTCGAAATATCGCGTGTCCGTCGAGTAAACTCGATAATATAATATCCGACGAACTCCACGGCGTGAAATTCGCATGATCGTCGAATTCGACAAAAACGACTATGGAAGATAAATTTGTTCGAGCATAGGTTGCTTCCTTCCTCCAAAGCCCTCGTGTCCTAGTTTTACACGATTATCGATAGTCCTCTCCGAATACCGACCTCACGAATTGTGTCAAAATAACAACAGTTCACCTTTGATCGTATATTAAAAGTCAATCCCAATTTTTTAATATAAAAAGATATTGCATAGAGTTCAACTATCAAATAACTATTTTAACACAATATCAAGCACGGAAAAAAAATTAAAAACAAGCAAACCAAATATTTTGTATATACATAGACACACGCATATATTTATTTTTGAAAATATATAAAAAATATTGGTGTTTATTTTCAAATAGATAAAAAATAATAAAATTCGCATATATACAGTGCAATTCAGACAAACTAAAACCAATGTCGATGCAAATCGTGTGTCTCGAAAAATCCATGTATCAGAAGCGATACGTGATCGTTTTAACTTAAGGGTTAAAGCTAACGCTGCTGGAAGATTGCTCATTCTCTTCTATTGTACGGTCGTCATTATATGCGGATTATCTCTGCCGGCAGTAAAATAAAAAAACTTTCACGCGAACGCGATCGTAAAGATTTATGACCGAGTTTACCGGGGAAGCGAGCAAACTTTTAGCGAATTACAGAGATGAAAACGTGCGCGCTAATTCCGCGACTCGTATCTCGCTTGTCCTATAATATCCTCTTGATATTAAGCGCATCTCGCGTTGCTAATTAATTAAAAATCGAAATAACATCTTTCTTTTTTTAATTCATGCCGAAATGGAAACTTTGAATTATGCGTAAAAATTCATAATTTGCAGGGAAAAAAGAAATTTGTGCTAAAAATCTAACTTGTTTTCTATCATCTGCTGACAAGGTGTAAAAATTCCCTGACTTTTTCAGATTCCCAGAAATTAATTTTTTCCCTGACTTTTTAGTATTATTTTTTTCCAAATATATAATTTGCATATATCTATATGATAAAACAATTAAATGTTAAATCATGAAATCCTTGAGATATTTTTGTCAACAATAAAAAGGTTCGAAAGTTAAAACAAAAATTTTAATCAATTATACAATCTGCATTATATACGATAATCGAAACAAACATGTCTAACTATAAACTATTTAAATAATCACCTTTTTTATTTATACTATATCAAATTTTTTTAGTTTCGTCTCTATCAAACACATCGAAATAAAATAACACGACGATGAAAATATAAATTGTACAACAAACACGCTGTAGATGAATCGATATTTAACACAGAAAATTAGCATGCTGGGAGTCGAGGAAAAGTTTATATTTATGTCATAAAAAATTTCAAATTATTGAAACAAATGTAGAATAATGTGAAAAAATCCAGATAAATAGTAAAATTTCCTGATTTTTCCCTGACAATTCCAGATTTATAAAATTTCCTGACCGCTGGACACTCTGGCTAAGCAAATTTGCATATTCATCATTAACCCCCGGTCTTAATTCTATTTAAAATACAGATCTATGAAATTTTCTATAATGTTTTTCGATATTTTCTGCTGTATATTTTCGGCAGATCAATCCGCAAACTCCTATTTTTCATCACAACCAACAATAATTGTACGATAAGAGAATCGTGTGCATCGATCATGAAACCGCAATACGTTGCGGCAAACGGATAAGCGCGATAATGTCAAACTGACGTTTCATAGAGTTTTTCATCAAGCGGTTTATTGCAACGGACGGTAAACGCGACGCATTACATGCGAGCTGAATATTTTCCGTCCGATTGGATGGGACGGCAAATCAATTCAATGCACAATCGACCGCGCGTGTGTACGGTGTAAATAGTGATCGCAGCAACAACAATGGAGCGTATCCCGCACTGTATTCTCCATCCTCTCGCAAGAAGGATTCTGGGAATCATTCTCGGCTTTTATGACACCCAGAAGCGCTTTTCCGACCAACGATACCCAGTCGAGAGCTTACTTTTCGCGCGTGAAAATCATTTTCGTCCTATTGTCGTCTCGAGCGACTTGGCAGCGAGATGAATCATGTATAAAATTTTTGCTTCTCAAAGGAAAACGCGAGTTAATGAGCAATTAACGCTTTCGCGCGAATTCCTTCCTGAATTGTTAGCAAAAGCTATATAAGACCTGAATCTTTTTATTGAAAGAAAGTTTAATGCGGGAAATTATCGGTAAATTTTAACTCTAATTGCTCAAGCAAATTTTCATCTCAGTGTGTAAAGTTTTCGATTTTCTGAACCGAAGATCTATTTACCATTGCGATGCGCTTGAGAAAACATCTTTCGAAGGAAAATCGCAATTTTATAGAGCGTAAAGAAAGTTCAAACTATTCTATAGTTTCCTCAATTTTTCAAAATTTATTGTAATATTTACTGTAAATTCCAATTAATATTTATATACTGAATATGTTATAAAAATATTTAATATATTAATCTAAAATATTAATATTTAATATATTAATATAAAATATTAATATATTGTATATTAATATATTATATATGTATAATATAAATATTTAATGCATATAAATATCTGTCACGATAATTAATTACGAGAAATAAAATAATTTTAACATTATAAATTGTATGCATATAAAAATATACATATATATATATATATAAATTTACAAAAGATAAATAACGTGGACGTAAAAGTTTTACAATTTTTTTAGTCAGTTGTTTTTGACTTTTACTAAGATCTGCGCATTCTTTTATTCTGCACGAATCAATGAATCTGCGGAGGCATTACGGAACTACTGGAGTCTTCCTCTATCTTTTTCTCTCGGATACCAGCAATCACTTCTAGAATATCCCGAAGGACGGCGAACGAACGCGGCGGTGGATTATTGTTGTCGTTCGTGCAACGCTCGCGGTTTGACGCCGATGCCTAACGGTGTCTAGACATTGGCATCGTCGTCGTCGTCGTTGACGTAGCCACTTCGCGGAATCTCCCATGGGAAATGCGAGAGGTTTATTCCCGCATCGCTTCTTCTCTCGGCGAAATTCTCACCGGTACACCACGGCGCGTCACGTCGCATCTCCAGACGAATGGACTCGCGCGAAAACAAGAACGTAGTAAGGTGTGGATAAAGTGCAGACGCATTATTAACTGCACACGAAAAATAAAAAAAAAACATTCTAGAAAATAGTACATGAACCAACGAACGTGCGAGCGTTTGCGGAAAATTTATAGACCGACCAGTATACATTGTTTATGTCGAATAATGTAGAATCTTGAACTCCGGCAATAAATTATTTATATTAAACAGGGTGTCCAGTAGATTCAATGAAAAACATTTCCTGACTTTTTCAGATTTTCCAAGACCAGAAATTAATTTTTTTCCTGACTTTTTAGTATTTTCTCCAAATATATAATTTGCATATATCTATATGATAAATCAATTAAATGTTAAATCGTGAAATCCTTAAGATATTTTCCTCAACAATGAAAAGATTCGGAAGTTAAAAAAAAATTTTAATCAATTGTACAATCTGCATTATGAACGATGATCGAAACAAACATGTCACTATAAACTATTTAAATAATCACCTTTTTTATTTATATTATATCAAATTTTTTAGTTTGGTCTCTATCAAACACATCGAAATAAAATAACACGACAATGGAAATATAAATTAACGAACACGCTGTATAGATAAATCGATTTTTAACAACACAGAAAATTAGCGTGCTGGGAGTCAAAAAAAAGTTTATATTTATTTAATAAAAAATTTCAAATTATTAAGTCAAATGTAGAACAATGCGAAAAATCCAGATAAATAGTAAAATTCCCAGTTTTCCAGATTTCCCTGACCGCTAGACACCCTGATTAAGACGTGATGACGATGTTGCTATAATAGGAGACATTTTTTTAAATTATCAAGAATAATATCAGCGTCATTTAAAATTGAAGTCATCGATTATTATCGGAGAAATAAAATTTAAATCGATATTTGAGCCATAATAAAAAAAAATTTCTTCATTCATGATTCGATCAATGATCATGATCGATTAAATCATTTTCCCCACACGCGATCAATGCATATGAGAGAATCGAAATCAGATTTTCGAAACCAATGCGCAGCGTTGCATAACGAACAACGTATGACGTTCGGATCGGTAAGCATTATTTGAAGCGTATGGAGATGCGACATGGTGCATCGAACGATGAAACCATCACGGGAAACAGCGTGTAAATCGCAAATGTTTACTCGCCATCAAATCATGCGCCGACCGCGAGCGAATCTTTTGGTTTTGGGAAGGGAAAAGGTGCAAGAGAGCAAGGAAATTCAAAAAAATAGTAAAACTTCTCTCGTAATGTTCAACGACCAAACTACATATTTTTCAAAGTTTAGCAATTATCAGTAATATGTAAAGTATCCTATACATATATAACTCATATACATTTATTATAAATTAAATATTATATCAGATAGAAAAGATCATCACATTTTCAAAAATATCACATAAATGATGATAAAAGAATCGTAACTAATAGAATATACGTATGAATTGTTTCGTAATTTTGTAGAATACTTCAGAATATGGGAATATCATACATATATTTTTTTCGCTCAACAATCCGCAACGGGAAATCGACGTAATTAAAAAAAAATTGCGCGCGTTTCGTTATTTAATAAAAATCCGTGGGTGCAATCGTCCGATGGTTGCAGATTCGAAAGAAAGACAGATTCGTCGTGGGAATTAAAAATCCGACACGGTGAGACACGGCGGATTTGGATTTCTCGCGAATGTGGAGAATACGCGACGGTTTAATAAAGCGCGCGCAAACGTGCGGCCGACATAATGGCGACTCGTTAAAAAAACGGGCGTGACGCGGCGCACAGTTTCGGCGTCTCGCGAATACAACATGCACGCGCTCGACAAATTAACTTTTTGCGGAACAATGAAACCGCACCACGCGTATTCGAACGTTGTCCTGGACGTATACACGTCGGCTCCGTGCAACGATCTGCTCGTTCGTTTATGCCATTGTCGACGAAACACTGCTGCATAAAGCGGATATATATGTACGTCGGAAAAACACGCCGAAAAATTATTGTTATGCGTTATAATATTTAAAAAGTATTGTTGCGTCGCGTTGTTTTATCTTAATGAAGAAAATGCCCAATGTGGAAATCGTATACGAAAAAATATACAAAATCAAATTAGATGTAACTTTATCAGATCGATTTACAATTTTTACTAAATATGTTACGATAACGTTTATTCGTGATTTAATTTATTTATTATATAAAGAAAATTTATCATGAGAATAAATTTATCATAATATTAATAAATATCATTACGAGAGAAATTTAATCTAGTTCTTTTCTTAATTTTTGGTGCGATTTCGATTCAAATCATCGATTGCAAAAAAACCTGTAAAATGTAGCAAAAGAAAACAGACAACTATAATTAATCGATCCAATCGGGAAAATGTAAAATAAACAAGCTGCCGAATAATTCACGCATTTTCAGCGCATGTTCTTGCAGTCATACACGCGATTTCACGATATTCTGTGTGTACACCGACGAACACAGTCGCGAGATGATTCCCATGTATCTACCGTATGTCGTAACAAGTCGCACATGACATACGTTACGGTTTCGCGAAATGTGTAATTGCGTGCAACTTGCAACTTCGTCTGTCGTTCGCACATGTGGTGATATTATAATGTGCATACGTGTCATGCACTGCACGAAAATAAATACAAAAACTTTAATTGCCGCACCTCTCAATCAGAAAATTTGAAAACAATATAATTTTCAAAAGTTGAGAAAATTACAAAAAAAACCTGTTATAACAATACAGACTTCTAAATGCATGGATGTAGAATGCATAAAATTTAATAAAAAATTTAAACCTTCGATTACTTCTGATGAATTTCTCATAAAAATTTTTTTTTAATGTAAAATACAAAATTGTGAATAAAAAATCAAGTCTAAGTTCTTCAATTAAAATCCCATCAATAACAAAACAACTGGGAAATTTATACCTTACACACTAAATAATCCACGTGAGAACATGGAAGAGCTATGCGTTAAAAAAATCGCCGCGTACTGACATTGAAAATATCTTTTACGACATGCTTTCAGGTTATTAATCAAGATTATAAAGTCCTTTAAAGTACTTTTTAATTTTCAGTATGTAATTCTATATCCTCATAAAAGTTAACTTGTACTTTTATCGAATATTATATTCTCTTATCTTACACAAAGATATATAAGCATGATATTCAAAGCATTAACTCAATTTTAACAAAATTTTAACCAAATTTTTAGATCAAATTTTGATTTAATTTTAATCATAATATAGTACAAAGAGATATTTTGTGCGTTGTGATTTTAACTTTCCATTATAATCTAACTTAAATGGACATCGATCGCGCTGATGGCTATAATAAAACAGTTATTCTTTTGAATATATCAATATAGATAAACAAAAAATTATATAGAAACATTCAATTGTGCAATAAATAATTGGCTTAGTAAAATCTATTGACATAAATTTTAGGATACAAACACTGCGTAAAATAAAATTTGCCTCATAAATGATTTTATCGAGCGAATTATTAAACATAATTTTTGTTTCATGTCACGCGACGTTACGCATCCAATTTTTCGCCCGACCTGCTATTATTAACGAAATACCGTTGGTATTTCCGATGAATCGAATCGAATCGTGATATCTTGCATTAACAACGAACAAATGGTTGGTCATATGACTGATACTACGTTCGCGACAACGACAGTAATATGATTCTGGATATATCAACGACAATTTCGGCTGTATTGTGTATTACAGATAGGAATGGAACCGAGCTCTTCGCAAATTCCAAAACTTCAGATCGTCCCTTCGCAACCATTCGCAATTTTACGAATGTAGCAAAATTTATCTCACTATTTGTAAAATTCGTCAAACTTTTTTTATATTCAATGATACATTTCGCGATTGATAGTATATAAGAAATTTTTTTTTAATTATAGAGTAGGTATATGAAATGTAAATTAAATTAAACAATTTCTCTAAATAAATATATACATATATTTTATGATATTAACTCTGATGCATTTACTCTACGATTTAACATATACACGTATTTTTCAGTAGATAATTACTATATAAAATATATCTAACTGGTAGAAATTAATTCGTTAGTATGACGAAGAGTTTATGCAGATTAAATTAATATTGGAAGCACAACACACAGCTTTCTCCCTCTCTCTCTCTCTCTCTCTCTCTCTTCTCTCCCTGATTGCATTACTACATGTGCAACAAATAGAATATCCAATGCAAGTATGAACATGATGCTACGTGATGCTAGCGTGTGTGATTCTCATCAATACTCGCGATACTATCATTGCGATAACGAAATTATCATCGACACTGAGATGTATTCGCTGAGCTTCGTCATATTGTTACGTTTACTGTATTATCATATTTTCATTCATATTGGCGTTCTAACGAAAAATTCGAGCAAATTACATACACTTTATCCGTATGTATTTATACGTATATATTCATCGTTTAATCATGAAACCTTTTTCATGTATAGAGATTTATGAAGAGCGCTATAAAATATTTTCATCGCAAGTGTATACGATCCAGATTACATTAATGTTTCGTTAATTCGACAAGGATACGCGTAAAAATGCATTTAAATCGTATACTCTGCATATATGATATAATGATTGTAATAGAGAATGAATTAAGTGAAAAGAAGACAGAAATGTAACATAATACATTATTTTAGTAAAATATAGACTAAATTATTTGTCAATTAATTAAATATTGATATTTCTTATTAAAATCTTTCAGAGTTATTCACATTCATATACGAAATTAATTAAATTCTTTTTTAAATTAAAATACAAATTAAGTTTGACAAAGAAGTAACTTGATAAAGAATTTAAATGCTTAAATAATAATATTTACGAGATAAATCAATATTTTATCTATTACTTTATATATGTATATCCACTTATAATTTTGTCTATTACAAGGGAAATATATCAATTTATTTATTTTTTTTTATAAAGTATATAAAATGAGACAATTAAGCAATTTCGCGTACACCTAAACAATGTTAAAGCAACCCGCAACGTTAAAGTTTTCGAAGTAAACTCAAGCAACTTAGAGATGTTCTGCGCTTTCGCCTGCAAAATCGACGAAACGTTCGTACTGACAATTAATAAAGTTGCACAACAGCTGTTCGTGCATACAAACATAAACCCATTTTATACGGATGTTCTGACAACCCGCTCAAATTTTTCTCCGTGTTAATTAAAAGAACCGAGATCAAATTGTTACAAGATTGCCGTCTTTGAAAGCGACTGACGAAAAAATGACATAAATACGATTTTTATCGAATTTAATTTAAAGATTTTTCACCGAGGAATGTTAATGAGGAATCGAATTTTAATGAATGAATATGATATAAAAGCGGTCAAAAATCTCATTGCTATTTGAGGAACAATCCATACAATAATTGCAGATACAAGAGCTCAAATATAAAAAAAAACATTCTAAATCTAATTTATCGTGTCTTGTAAATCTCTAATTAATATTATTTTATCATCTGCGAGAAAAGAAAATTCCTTACAATATTCCTATGTAATTATATCTCTTATATCAAATATATTTATATTTAATTATCAATCTAAGAATTAACAGTGTTAATAATTATAAAAAATAATATCCCTCCCAACAATTTAATAACAATTATATACTTCATATATACGAGTATATAAGAATCTAAAACAGTTGAAGAATGTGACCTCATTTGAAAAATCCTCCTCCTATTTGAAGTTACACGACATAAAATCCGCCAATGCATCCACGAACGCGATAATCAGATTACAAACAGTTCGTATCGTGCCGGAAATCACATTTTTTATTTATTGTCGTCGCGGAAACGTGTCACCAGAATGCCGCGGCTCAGCTCGTAAGCTCGTTATGATGCGGAAGCTCACGTTGCGAGGAGGAGCTTCGACAAATTTCCACCCGCACGTGCTCGCGACGCGACGCGAAGCTTAACGTACATACAGGTAGGTGAAACTCGCGCGATACCGAGCGTGCAACAAACTGCCATAGTGCTAACAGCTATTGTGTTCTAATCATCGTTAGATTTGCGTCGTAGTTATACGCCTACATTCACTATCTCGCGTATATGTAAGCTCGCGGTAATTATGTACGGTGTAATTAAGGGATGAATGTTGTTTAAAAATCTTTAATAATTCGATTTACACCTAAAGAACAAAAGCGCTAAATATAAGCGCGATTACATCCGTTCCCGAAATTTTTTTACGTGCTAATAAAAAGAATTTTTATTTTGCTTTTAATTAGATCCTTAAATATTTGTCATTATCGGAGTGAACATTGTTTTCGTACTTGAATACGAAAAATGTACGAATAAAATATTTCTACAAGAGATTAGATACAGAAGTAATTATGTACGGTGTAATTAAGGAGCAAATGTTGTTTAAAAATCTTTAATAATTCGATTTACACCTAAAGAACAAAAGCGCTAAATATAAGCGCGATTACATCCGTTCCCGAAATTTTTTTACGTGCTAATAGAAAGAATTTTTATTTTGCTTTTAATTAGATCCTTAAATATTTGTCATTATCGGAGTGAACATTGTTTTCGTACTTGAATACGAAAAATGTACGAATAAAATCTTTCTACAAGAGATTCTTTCTCTAAATTCAAATTAAAATATTGATTTATACTATATATATTTATTAATTAATCTTCTCGACTAATGAAAGAAGCGACCGTGATTCAAACATACCTATACAGATCATTTTCACTAATCTGCAAATAAGGAATAAATTTAATTTACGATCGACAAATTGCTCTACTAAATCCTTGCTTTCGAGCTATCGCGATTTTACCGCTTAGTTTTCATTATCGAACCAAGTTTCACATCTCGGTCGCGTCTTTAATTAGGAGGTGAACAAGAAGAAGGCGAACCGGTTGAGACGTGACCCATGAATGGACTAAGGTACCCCGGGTATAAACAGCGGCATTGTTGCGCCTCGCAATGAGAGAATCCAAGATGAGGGAGACTCTGAGAGCGCAGGAGCTAATTAAGTCAGCTCGGAGCCAGCGTCGCGGGAGCTTTATTAAACTGACGCCAGATGCTCGGCCGTAAATTCTCCGCACGGTCACGTTCCAATTTCCGAATTGGTCTGCCACGCGCACAGAACAACGGCGGTGCCCAGGAAATGCAACTAGTGCGAAGAGCTTCCGTTTCGCGTTCGGTCTCTTACCCCGGCGATATAGCAACGTCGTGTACAACGAGAAATTATGTGGCAGCGGTTCTTAACCTTCGCCGCCTTTTTAGCACTTTTTTAGATTCTGACAAAATATATGTATATCCCCGCGTCGTGATATATAAAAATATGTCAGGTTTTTCATCCCACGAATGAATAATGTAAATTGCACAAAGAAGAGAAATCTGTCACGCGAAGAATCTAGGAGGAAGGGCGCATGCACTTCCTGTTAAGGATCAGTGAATGGTAAATGAAAATATTTGACAGTTTTAAATTTTTTAATAATTTTTCTTTGTAAAAAAACTTAATAGCTTCTTGCTATCATGCACTAAAAAAATTTATTGAATTTGAATAACTATTTATTTCAATATTGGCAAATAAATTATTTATTTGAAACTATAATAATATTGATTTGATGTGAAAAATATTTATTTGAAATAACAAAATCCTTTTCAAAACAAATAAATATTTATTTATTTCAAATAAGTTATTTATTAGACAGTATTGAAATAAATATTTATTAATTTAGTCATTTTTTTCAGTGTATAAAGTAATATTCTTAATGCAAAACATGAAAATTATTCATTTTATTATAGAAAAAGATTTAACAAACACATGTAATTTTTTACTATTACACGAAGAGAATTTTCTCTTACAATTTGTCCTGAAAATCATGATAATCGTGGAACAATATGGTATTGAAAGAATTTTATAAAAGTTTTTCTGATTAAATATTTATCACAATAAAAAATATTAATATGTACATCGTAAATTTTACTATGTATATAGTAAAATCAATTGAACATATATATTTTAGGTCTTATTATGGTAGATATTAATATTTTTTATTGGTGTAAAATATTAATCAGAGAAATTTTTATAAAAATACTTCAAATATCATATTATTCCACAATTACCACGATAATTTTCAGGATAAATTTTAAAAGAAAATTCTCTCTCTTATAGTTTTGATAAAATAGTAATGGAAAAGTTTATTGGGTTATTACATTTTTAACGAAAAAAATAGAAAAGTATACTATTATATTGAAAAATTAAATAGCCAGCATTTTTAGGTCAAAATTATCCTTTACGTCAAAGTTGAAAAATAAGCTTATTAACTACTTCATTAAATTATTATTAAACGACCTCGAATCTCAATATTTACATAAAAAAAAATTCTCTCAAAATTAATTAAACTGCATTTGCGTTTACGTTTCTTTCTATCTTCTCTCCATGTCTTTCATGTATCATATAATATTCATCTTCGCGTCCATTTAACTTCATCGAACACAAAATTTCCATCAGTATCTATCGCAAATAAAAATTGCGATATCACATAACCATTAATGTCTTATATAAGATTATATATAATATAATCGCGCGACAAAAAGTAACTTCGTAATCGGCATCGAAAAATCTTAGAATTTTAAGCCACCAAAGTATAACATGGGATAGTTCGCTACTATTTTTAATCCTTTTTAAAATATTGAATATTTCCTCATAAAATATATTTCTTAAATTTCTATATTTAAATATAGTTTTATTGTATATTTAAATATATATAATACATATATTTAAATATACATAGATTTAACTTTATATTTTCATTATTTCTCATTAAATATAATCGAGAAGGTCAACCTTTATGAATGTAATTATAAAAGTTTGCCATTAATATTTAATATATAGATCATTTTTAATTAATAAAGGCATAAATAAATCGGCAATATACACACATATATAGGTATATATAAATTGGTTAATAAAATATATTGCATTTTCGTGCAAATATTGAATGACGATAGAACATCAAAATCACATATTTAAAAAGTAAATATTTGCAATACTTACGTCAAATTATCATGGTTAAGAGATTGAGTGATAGAGGAAGAAAAACTGATGGAGTGACATGTAAAATAATAGTAGTGTTTTATACATATAGATATACGACCTCGCAAAATCGTTGTGAGATATAGGCATAATTTCGCAATTTATCTTTATCGTAAAAAAAACCATGTCATTTATCTTACTTTTAGTCCAAAAACATTTAGGCATTTCTACAGGAAATATCAGCCGATTATCTGCCACATACATAATATCATCTGAAATCGCGTTTGTCATTTCATACTTTCTCATAATTCAAAAGTATTCGTAAAAAAACATTTCTCTCCTCCTTTTTTCCTCTTTTCACTCTTTCTCTTTAAATAAATATACCATCAAATATATATTCAAATAAATATATCATCAAATAAATAGCAACATCTCGCTCCACATTATAAAAAGTATAATGTCCAATGCAACTGGATGCAGTTTTATATTACACTCATTATATGTATTTATCTCAAAATTAATTTCGTTACTTTATTTAAATTTAAATAGAAAAAATAATTGAACTCCATTATAAAATGTTAATTAATATTATAAATGATTAAATTGTAAAATATTGAATAAAAATAAATGTATAAAACAGTTTAATAAAAATTTACAGTAAAATATTATAGAAAATCTAAGTGCAATAAAGTCTATTTTTAAAATATAAATCTATAATGCAAAATATATAATTATATACATTTCGCAGATATATATTTTTAAAATACATTTCTCGTTATATTATGTTTTTCCTCATATTTTACTGTAAATTTGTCTAACTTATTTTATATAATTTCTCTTTAAATGAAACAAGAATTTATGCGAAGCCAATTCAAAACTTTATTAATTATAATTTAACTCATAAAGATGCATCCTCGAAATATGCGGAATATGCAAAATAAGCGCATATCAAAGACCCACGATATGCGATATCATCAGGTCCAGTTTTGGAGCGTACAAATAGGCGAACAATTAATTACGCACAATAAATTAACTCACCAGTCGATGCATCGCCACCATTTCCTTGCTGTTTCATCGCATCCAGGACTTCTGGACGCTCATTTACAAATGCAGGACGATCGGTAGAGCGCAATTAATTAACAGTCGCAAATACTAATTAACGTAATCGTCGTATCGCTCTTCCGTCACTTTGTATACGGCATTCCTGGCACTCGTTGCATGCACTTTGAACGGGTGCATACATAACGGGTGCAATAAACGGACGCGATGTTTGCCACGCGAGCGATGCACTTCGACGTGTCACGACGAATTCGAGAGACGCGCCGACAACTTCGCACCACGGCGAATCATCAATACTGAGCCAAGTACTGCACGAACAATATTATTGTCGAATATATCTCAGTTAATCCGAATAACAGAGTCCGCGCGAGCCACGATCGCGAAATGATACACCTCGATAAATAGATTATATCGCGAAGCGGCAGATCGAAACGAAGCGACACGCATCAATTATCGAATATCGCCGAATAAATCTTGTAGTAATCGCGTACATTTTGCGACACGCATGATATGACACTCTCGTTTGCGAATTTTGTCACACGCATACCTTCTTCGACCGAGATGTAAATACTTCGCGAGCGCGAACCGCTAATTGCGCGCGAAATGGGAGCAGAGTGAACATAGGAAATAAGTGAATAGAAAAGTGCCACTGTACCGTGACGTAGTGATGACAACATTTATTACCGAAAATTCGAATGAAAATTACTGAGACTCACCGATACGATGTGCAGCAGCGGAGAGAGAGAGAGATTAGTACCCTGTAAAATATAAATATATGGAAATTATATTAGAGAAATTTAGAATAATTGATATTAAAAAAAAATAAAATTATTATCTATATCGAGTTTAATAGTAATAATAAATAATAAATATATAAATTACTCACCATACTGTTGCTCGGCTGTTGCCCGATGCCACCCCGGGCCTCCTCCTCCTCTCGTAGAAGGTTCGAAACACTTGCACTCGCGTTATTTTTTTTCGCGACACCCGGATTTTAACTATCACATTTTCGACGCGTTTCGGTAAAACGCGAGGAGCTTATTCGCGCGCGAATGAAACCGATGCTCCGTTTTCGCGTCGCCACTTTTCTCAAGGCCCTTATCGGAGGGCCTTATCGAACGACGAAGACGACTTCCCCGGCGACGCACTCGCCGATATTCCCGAATTAGTCTCTACACAAAATTGTCCAGCGGGGCTCAACGCGATTTCGAGAATCCGGCACTTCGCGAAATAAAATATTGTTATCGAACACCTTATATACTCGCGGTCGTCGCGTATTTCGATAATATATGCGATTAATACACGTCCTTCTCGCTCATTCGCTCAAATATCCTACTTGCCGATTCACGACAAAATTTTAAAGAGGAACGTACGATGTTGAAACAACAGCAATATGACGGCGCGATTGTTGTCGTAGCCCACCTGATTTTTCCGAAGCTCATACGAGCTTATTTCGTCGCGAAACGTCACTCCGACACGATGTCGCGAAAGTCCAACCGGAAACGCGCGATCTCCCGCTTAGAATGCTATCGACAACGGCGAAAAACTCGAAAAATTTTGCGAAAGCGCACTCGGTAATTCGACACGCACATACACAAACTTTTGGCGCCCAAGGAGCTGTGACGTCACGTCAAGGTCGAAGGAGACTCGAGGAACGACGCGTAGTTGAGCGAGATTCCTGACAGACAAGATTGATTTCGCGCTTGCGATCGCAATTACGAGGTCGATACGCGCGACGCGAACAAATATTCACGGTAATTAACACGATGTGAAGACCCTAATTAATATTCACACTCGCACTTACGCGAGAGGAACCGGCGAGAAGCGCGCGAACGTCGACCGTGAACCGAACCACGAATGAGAAAGAGCAGCAGCACTCTAGATTGAGTGCAGAAAAAAATTCACGCTAGAGGGGATACGCTCGACGAATCAGGCGAGTCTCGATCTGCGATTGGTCGAGGCGGAATTTGTCCACCAATCGGAGACCGAGGAGCTTTGTCCTGATTGGCCGAGAGTTTCACCCTAGATAAATGTGGCAATTTCGGGGCCCGAAACGTCAAGTCGCGACGCCAGATGGCGCGACGTGCGAGTGTGTCCAGTTTCAACGTTCCGAAATTGGTATTAGTGCTGCCGCCCTCTGGCAAACTTCACATTGTTCACGGTCAATGTCCTCGCACGTCCTCGCCGGTCCGCTCCGAAGAAACGAGAGTGCATTAATTATGTCTTCGTGTTAATTATCGTATACATTATATACGCGTCGCGCGTGTCGATCTCGTAATTGTGATCGCAAGCGCGAAATCAAACTCGTTTGTCAGGAATCTCGCTCAACTACGCGTCGTCGCTCGCGTCTCCTTCGTCCTTGACGTGACGTCACAGCTCCGACTCGGCCGCCAAAAGTTCGTGTGTGTGCGTGTCGAATTACCAAGTGCTTTCGCAAAATTTTTCGAGTTTTTCGCCGTTGTCAATAGCATTCTAAGCGGGAGATCGCGCGTTTCCGGTTGGACTTTCGCGACATCGTGTCGGAAGTGACGTTTCGCGACGAAATAAGCTCGTATGAGCTTCGGAAAAATCAGGTGGGCTACGACAACAATCGCGCCGTCATATTGCTGTTGTTTCCACATCGTACGTTCCTCTTTAAAATTTTGTCGTGAATCGGCGAGTAGGATATTTGAGCGAAAGAGCGAGAAGGACGTGTATTAATCGCATATATTATCGAAATACGCGACGATCGCGAGTATATAAGGTGTTCGATAACAATATTTTATTTCGCGAAGTGCCGGATTCTCGAAATCGCGTTGAGCCCCGCTGGACAATTTTGTGTAGAGACTAATTCGGGAATATCGGCGAGTGCGTCGCCGGGGAAGTCGTCCTCGTCGTTCGATAAGGCCCTCCGATAAGGGCCTTGAGAAAAGTGGCGACGCGAAAACGGAGCATCGGTTTTATTCGCGCGCGAATAAGCTCCTCGCGTTTTACCGAAACGCGTCGAAAATGTGATAGTTAAAACCCGGGTGTCGCGAAAAAAAATAACGCGAGTGCAAGTGTTTCGAACCTTCTACGAGAGGAGGAGGAGGCCCGGGGTGGCATCGGGCAACAGCCGAGCAACTGTATGGTGAGTAATTTATATATTTATTATTTATTATTACTATTAAACTCGATATAGATAATAATTTTATTTTTTTTTAATATCAATTATTCTAAATTTCTCTAATATAATTTCCATATATTTATATTTTACAGGGTACTAAGAGAGATATCTCTTTCTCTCTCTCTTTCTCTCTCCGCTGCTGCACATCGTATCGGTGAGTCTCTTCAGTCTGTACTTAAATTTTGGATAATAATGTTGTGAAAATCCTCTCCTATTTTACAATATTGTATATTTTTATGCGTGAAACATAGATCTATAAATTGAATTTTAAACACTATATAATTCCCATGTATTTATATTTTACAGATTACAACTTCGCTGCTGTACATCGTACCAGTAAGTCTCATCGATTGTTATTTAAAATTTGGGTAATAATGTTGTGAAACTTCTCTCCTATTTTCCGAAACTATACAATATTGTGTATTTTTATGCGTGAAACACAAATCTGCAAATTAAAATCCACTTTCTCCTAACTGTAACTTTTTTCCTACTTATAAGCGACAATTTTAATTTACAATTTCGTATTTTACGCACAGAAATATACAATATTATAAAGTTTCGGCAAAATTGGAGCTCTTCTTGAGTATTACCCAATAAATTGAAAGAGCTGCGTATTCTTTCCGATATCTGGATAAAATATATATGTGCCAATGTTACAAAATTAGCGAATACACGCACACATTAAGCCTATTTATAATAATAATAATAGAATATTTATTCGTTTGAGATAGAGAGAAAACTACAGCATAACGCTGTTTTATGTGACCTCTTTTTACTAGAAGCTTACTCATGTGCAAAGTTAAATTACAAACTCAACTATGTGTCGGGGTTTGAATCCGTTCTGCAGAGATAACATCCTCGAATGATTATTTTCGCGCAATCTTGTTAAAATCTTTATCCAACCGCAATGCCGTCGTCGAGTTTATCCTCTCTTCGTATCTTCGCAATGCATTTCTGCCAGAAAGAAAACTTAAGAAACGGTAAATTAAAATACGGAGTGTATGTGCGACATATTAATTTGATAATTAAGAAATAAAAGAATTTACAATTAGCCTTTTGCTAAATAAAAATATATATTTGTTACAAAATTGATTAAAACGATAACGAGAGACAAATAGTTTCGATGACTCATTCGCAGAATTCTAATTACCTACACAGAATGAATTCTATTATAGTATTTACTTTGAAAATCATGATAATCATGGAACAATATGGTATTGGAAGAATTTTACAAGAGATTCTATTCTCAGATTAATATTTATTACAATAAAAATATTAAATTAAATTAAATAAATTAAAAATATTAATATCAACCGCAATAAGATATAAAATATGTTCGATTTATTTTACTCTGTACATATATTAATATTTTTTATTGTGATAAATATTATATTAATCAGAGAAACTCATAAAATTCTTTCAATACCATATTATCCCACGATTACCATAATTTTCAGAGTAAATTTTAAGATAAAATTCTCTCCGTGTACTTATCTGAGAATATCTCTTAAGATTTTTTTGCGAGCTCTTAAATTCTTCCCGCAGATATTTTACATGATACATTTTGAACACAACATATAGTTCTGTGAAATTTTACGATGTGACAGCTACAATGTGTGTGGCATTAGACGTATAATAAAAATGTAGATCCACGGCTATCGTTATCGAAAAAAAATAAAAGAGAAATGTTAATACTTGAGATGCTCTCATCCACGCGTCGTTACTTCATACTTTTATTTCGCCTTTTATGACGAAATATGAAGATTAACGACCGAACATTGTTTACAGTAGTCACACCCTCTCTCGTTTCCACGATGCGACGAAATGGACGAGGGTGGGCCGGAGAAAGAGGGTGGGAAGGTAGTGGGCTGTTGAGCTTAAGCTAACTCACTTGTCTTGGTGACGTGAAGGATACACCGTACGACCTTCTAAGCACCATCGCGGATATTTCATCGTGCTTGAAGATTAAAGGACTCTCGAAGCTCTTTCAGGTCAGGGTGGAATAGGGTAAAGAAGGGGGAGGTATTGCCACACAGGATGGACAGCCTGTCTTCTGCGAGGCGATGGGGAAAACGGCGTTGATGAATTCGCGTCGTGAAGAAACCAGAAGCGTTAACTTTTGCACTGCGACTTGCCTTTTTTTTCTTGACTAAATATTCTCGATCAGTGGCGTAATTACAGATTGCATCCGCAATCTTATCAACATTTTTCTCTTCCATATCAGGATGAAAATTTTGCAATTAGAAAATAAAAAAAACTATGATAGACTAGCAAATTTGTTAATTGAGTTTTGTCTAAAAAGAATTAAAAAGAAAGATTAATAAAATTCTATGACATAACATTTATATAATAATATATTTATGCTAGTATATTAATATTGTTTATAATTCCTTTTTAAATTTTTTCTTTCATTTTTGAATAATGAATTTATTTATATTAAATATTATTAAAATTATTCTAGAAGAAAAGCATAACAAGATAATCGAAATCTACATAATTGTTTAAAGTAAGAACTGAGAGAAAATTCTTATATTTTTTTCTAAGCTGTTACGCCACTGTTCTTTCGAGGGATACAGATGAGATCCTCAAAGTTGAGAGTAACACGCGACATTTATTCTTGGGAATCACTTTAGCTTCATCAGGGAAGCGACACGTTTGGATCCGCGATTAACAATCGCGGTCAAGAATCCTCCCTTTTAGTTTTGTACAATTTTTTATAGCGTAGAATCTTAGGAATAATTGCGTATATAGAGAATTTAAATTGCAAAATATAAAATAAAATAACGGTAATCCATAGAATTGTCTGTTTAAGTTGACAAATATAAATTATCAGGAACAGATGCGTGAGCTCTTGATTCGTGTCTATTTTTTCATTCTTTTATATTAAACACTTTACGTATTAATGTCTGCAAAATCTATAAAAACATTTTTTCTACAAAAACTATAATTTAATTTTATATACAAAACAATTCTATAAATAATCTCTAGATAAAATCAGTATGAAATCCTATGACAATTTTTTTCCATAAATTAGAAAAGAAATTACTACATTACAAAGAATAACTTGTGAATCTATACGATTTAATCTTCAAAATTTCTATATACACTGCGGAAATTAATTAAAGTATTGGTATTACATCAGATACACAGCATATGTCGTATGCTAAAGTCTATTATAATAGCTTAGCGATAAAAAAGATGTTACATGTTACAAAGAAACTTTACTAAATCGCGCAACGAGAAACTGAATCGTGTCGTCAAACAGAGAATGGCGCTATTGTAAACAGCGGTAACTGGCAAATGGTGATATCACGAATTTGTGCAATTCGCGGAAAGCACGTGTCACAACGAGCATTTATCTACCCGTCATTTTCGCCGACGAGAAGTAACTTTTCCAATTTCCACAGGCAAACTAATTCCCTTTATTAGACCGCGCATCATACGCTTCGCATCTCATCTTACTCATCTCTTTTTCTCTCTCAATTCTCTCTATGCATAGTTTAACACAGCCCTATTCTAGGTACGCTCCAAATTTTACATATTTTTTCACCTGTTTAATTAAAAAAATCGAAAATTGAAAATTTCCCGAGTTAAAGTCATTTAGAAGCAGCATACGTAATGAAAGTTATGCAAAAAGTGCCGCAGAAAAAATGTGATAGAAGTTTTTCAAATTTTTTCAAATTTTTCGATTGTTTTTATCTTTCTAATGGGCTGGAACTTTCGACGATTCGCCGTTTGATTCTATTCGAGTTCCGTTTGAAAACGAGATTGCCTCGTAAAAAAATATGCCGCGATGGAGTATTATTGTCGGAAGTTAACTTTGCGACTGGAAAGTTGAACGATAAAACTCACCCTCGATTTCGCTCGAGGGAGAACTCCCAACTCTCTTCCACACTCGCTGCTGGCCGATTCGCGCTAGAGCGTAGTCGTGATAAATACTAATTAACCCAATGTCGCGGTGTTACGCGAGATAAAGCGCGGCGTTTTTTGTCCTATTTTTTTGTTCTTTGTGGCTCTTTCCTTATGAAACTACGGCCGAAGAATCACGCAGAAGGATTTTGCGACGAAATTGTATGCATATAGTGTCGCAAGGAATAATGTAAAAATGTAGAATTTAAATCAGACCGTAACAAGATTCATGAGATTCAATCTACGAGGAAGAAATATTGCAGAACAAAAAGTGTGAAGGATAGAAGTGAAACTACATTTTTAGACACGAACAATATGCATTAATATGAAGCTACGCTCCTTTTATACATATCGTATAAATACGTTATTTCGTGATTAATCAAAATGTGAATTTTCGTAATTACGCGAATGTCTAATTACTTCTACTAACAAAATTGTTTTAACTCTCACGACTTTTATTGTATTAAAGCGTGATTTTATCTAACTGTTTCGTGGTCCTTTCAAGAGGTAAAGCTCGCGTTCTCTAATAAACGCAGTCGGAACAAGTGTGCAGCGAAGCGTACACTTGCAACATCCGTGCAATACTCAAGAGACGAGCACCACTTCGGAAAATTGCTAGCCCTTCTTAAACCGTCCTTTGTGGTCATCACTTCTTCTCTAATCTATTATTCTCGATACATAATTCATTATCGAAAAATCTTACGCGTTCATAGAAGCTGATTCTATTTAGCATAAGCAGTTTTAAATTTAATTATTTTTTGTGTACATCTATTATAATAGAAAGAAAATTTGCACGTTACTTGATAATTATTTTGTTGCTTCTCTTTTTAAATTAAATTAAGATTAATTTTAAATAATAAAAAAATTACAAATATATTTGTAATTTTTTTTCTTTAAAAGAAAGTAAAATTCTTTAAAGATAAATACATTAATTATTAATTTAGAAAATAGTTCACGTAGTTTTTATAAATATTTTTGTTAGCTCTACAAATTTATTTTAAACAATGTTATATGTTTCTAATGATTTTAACGGAATTTATACTAATAAACTTTGAGAGAGAAGAGCAAAGCTAACACTTCTTCCACTCTCGATCGTACTTGCTCGGTTGCGTCAAACTTCTGTTCGAAAGTTTCATTCTACAGAAACTGTCTAGAGACCAAGTCTTATCTTTCACGAAATCTCAGTGGTATACATTTTTCCATAGAGAATATTTCCATTGAGAACATGTGGTGTCATCATGAGGTTACAACACATGTTTCCATTTTGAAATTGCATTTTATACAATATATTATTACGCTTATATGTTTTCATACAAATACAACAGATGCATTCTTATTTATTGCGTCTTTATAAGCAATTTTCTAATATATGATCTCTCTAATTATTATCTAATATAGATATTATTTTCTGATACTAATATTTGAATATTTTTTATTAATTTTGAAACACACAGGACTCTTTTATTATTTTTTTTTAGGCAAATTAAATATTTCTTAATTTATTATATAAATTTTATATATTACATATTATTTTTAAAATCTTATGGACAAAGAAATTTAATTTTTTAGTACCAGGTATTTTACTTAAGCAAAAATATTCTGTGATTTAATAATAAAAAAAATATCTCTGATATTTGTCACTCTCTCAAGTTTCACATATCGATATTTCGCGATGGCCTCTGGATATTGTGAGCAATATAAACGTAAAAAGTAAGGCTTCCATATGTTGAAAAATGAAATTTTCGTGAAGAAACTTCAAATACACTGTGCGAGTCAGGATAGAATAGAAGACGCAATACGATACGATATTTTCTGTTGTATTAGTCATGTCATATTGACTCGCATGAACTCGAGAGGAGTTATTTTGCATGAAAAACATGGACAATACAGCTCTATCTAGCGTCGCATTGTTGTAAAGAATACATTCTGCGTTCGACTTTTTCATTTCTAACTTTGTCGTATTTTTTTTAATTATTTGAAACCGAATATAAAGAATTTCCGTTCGGGCTTTGATATATTTCCAGCTAATATCGTTCATTTTAATTTTTCCAAACAAATCGTCCAATCGAAGCATCTTCGAAAAGTTACGAGAGAACTTCTTTAGGAAAAAATTTGTAAAAGCTATATCGTGAAATGCTTGAAATATTGCTGAGAATGGGATGCAAGTGGTTTTTTCATAATTTTATGACTACTGAACGCGAGATATACGCGACAGCAAACCAAGACCGCTGCTCCGTGTTGTTTGCATTTTCCCTTAAAGGGTCGCCTCGAGTGCTATGTGGGTCAGGACTATTGCAGTGTGTGTACTTTGTTTGCCGCTTGTCGCAGCTGCACGCTCGCGTAATACACCGACAAGTGGTTGAGCTCCGCGGCAAGGAAACCGACCCGCTAAATTGGCACGACAAACATACCTGTCGCAACTTTACTCTAGTCTTTTGATAAAAATTCCCCACCTCTTTCTTTCTCTCTTCTTTTTTTGTCAAATTTTATTTTTAATAGTTGATAAATAATTTAAACACGCATATTCATGAAAGAACGCATAAGCTCTTTAAATTCACGACAATAAGAATAAAAAAATAAAAAATTGTTGGATTATTCTGTGACTTATACTTTTTGGAGAAAAAGAAATTTAATTAATAATTTGAGTTATACATACAAATATGTACATACACTGAAAAAAATTTATTAAATTCGAATAGATATTTATTTATAATACTGCCTAATCAATCATTTATTTGAAACTAATAATATTGATTTAATGTGAAAAATATTCGTTTTAAATAAAGGATTTATTAGGCAGTATTGAAGTAAATATTTATTAATTTTAATAATTTTTTTAGTGTAGTATTTGTAAAACTTTCTATTGTAAAACGTGACGAAACAGTATGATAGACCTGGCAGTTACAGTCTGCCGTATCTCTCTAACGCGACATATTTGTTATTTATCACATCTTCCGTTGCATGGCAGGCATATATTAGATTATGCATGCTGCATCTCGCGGACGCGTGAAACTGCATCAAAAAGTTTCGGTATATATTTAAATGCGTCTTATGCATCTTTACTTTGTTGTAGTCTGTAAAACTACAGTGATGAAAAATTCGTAAACTTTCGTTTTCGTGAGATGACAACGATATATTGTTACACGAAAGAATTAAATAGCGCATTGAAACTGACTAGAATATTTAATCTAACATGCAATTTTACTTCGCTTTATATTGAGTGCCGATCGATGAAAGGGAGAGCGCGTATAAAACCAGAGATCAATATATCTGAATAAAGAAATTGAGAGCACAGAACACAATGAGCAAAAATTACTCTTTCAGAGATAGATTCATTTTTATCTTTTCCAAATTAGAAAATAATATTCGTACCTTTATACATACACACTTTTTTTATCTGGCATAATAAAAGCATAATGAAATAATTACATATTAGAAAAGCAATTAGAGCTCTTTCTTTATCGCATATCCACTCATCTTGACTTCGCAAATCGTCGAAAACAAATTCTCGCACGTTCAGCTCGGATCACTGTCGGCAAACGATTGATATTGCGCGTTAATCTCTCTTGTTATTGGTGGCTCTCCTTGTCGATGGATGATGGTACGTTTAAGCACGTGAGAGAGAGAGAGAGAGAGAGAGAGAAAGAAAGAAAGAGAAAGAGAGAGACTATCTGACCATTCGAGTGGTTCTCGAAAGCGGCGAATTCGTCGACCAGGGCGTTAACGAGATTATTAACGCGCTCGCGTGTTCTCCAAAGAGTCGTCTCATCGTGTGAAATGATCTCGAAAGTATCCTCACCCTTTTCGAAGATGAAAACGCGGAGATTAAGGCGATCCGACTTCTTTCCATCGATCAAGGAGAAAAATGTCGCCACACCATATTATTTAAAACGAGATACAAATTAAATGAAAAATGTATTCATCATTCGTGATTGAATTCAAAAACAATATTATATATGTGACAAATATAAGTGCATGATTGCAAAATCACAAATTTTTTAAACATGTGTTAATGTAAAAGTAGAAATTACTCAATTAATATTTCTATTACGAATTTTCTTAATTATTTATTAAGTGTATTTTGATTATATTTTTGTTATTATATCTTTACATCAAATATTTTTATACAATAATTTTTTAATTTCACTTTCTGTTGATCTTCCTAAACGAACATATTTTTTTTCAATACAGAAAACGTTTTGGACACATATTTCTCATTGTTTGTACCAATACATTTAGATTAATCGGCGACATTCGGGTTCATGCGAACTTTCTTCCGTGACTGAATCGACGGAAATGATTTTTTCATGAGCGAAACAGACCGAAATCGGGACAGATGGTGGTGCACTGCGAACCGAGAGAAATGGAACGGAAAGCGGTAAATTGCATGGAAGTACATTCGGCGGATTGGATTAGCATTTTATACCAAAAGGTCTCATGTATGCGCATACGTCACCGGACGAGAGCACGCGCGTCCGTTCGCGACGTCGCTCGGGGTCGGATTGGTGAAAACGTGCGAATGGATATTGCTCGCGACACACGCAAAACGATGCCGATAGAAAACTCGAAACGAGTTTTCCCGCTGGAAATATACACCGGATGTTTTGCAAAAAAAAAAAAAAAGTCCGATCTAAAATTTATCGAGAAATTCGTAAATGAAAGCCGCGCGACCCTCCGTTTAGGTCCATGTTTGAAAAAGGGTATACTCTGTATACGTGCGAGTAATCTCGAACTTGCGGAACTTCGGACATCGTTCTTTCGCGTTAGAAAGAAACTTTTCTTCAGATTACGTACACACACAAGAAGTCGAAAAACGGGTTTCGGTGGAAGCTGCTCCTAACTCCAAATTGGCTGGTGTGTCGCGTGTGTAAAAAGATTTTTACCGTCCGCGCCATAAGTGCGCTCTCGTGTGTCTCGGTTTGAAATGAGAAAGGCGAATTTGCGCTCCTCAGATGCTCCCTTAAATGCCAAACTGCACTTGCGATATACTTTACGTGGAAAATAACTCTGCATCCCACTTTCGTCATCAAAACTCGATTGATAATTTTATTTTATAGTGGAAGTCTCTTTATTTCTTTGTTTTTATTCTTCTCATTTTGCTCTCATATATTGCATTTATTACTTAATTTATTTTCTTTTATTTGCTGTATGCAGATTAATAGAAAATTGAAATAAAATTTAATTTTTATGTTATTGGATTGATATATTTTGTTTATGAAAAAAATGTTATATTAAAAATACAATTAATATTTATATATTTTCTAGCCATATTTTTGATTATATTTTCATAGAATTATTACTTCTTGAATCTGAATTGTTAAAATATAAAAAATATATCGTTTTCATAATATTGAATTATTCCTAATTTCAGTAAATTTACTTGATAAAGAATAAAGTAGGATCGATTCCATTACACAGTCAGTAGACAATCTAGTCCATAGTGCATTAACTTACTTTACCGTACGAGTTTCGATCAATTTTATGGATTGGTCGGCATAGATACATACGTGCCACAATAAGGCCGCTTGTCTGATAGTTTAGAAGAAGACGAAATAACGAATTAATGTGAAAAACATTGGCATACTTTTATGTATGCAATATGTAAAACAATGTCGTAAATTGCAATAAAAACGAAAGTTATTTTTGCAAATCATCTAAAGATATAATCGTTTGTAACGCATGTGTATATTGGATCGGAATTAATTAGTATATAAAAATTAGTTTCTCAACATTCGAAAAAATTAAATTTCTATATGTCATTTTATTGCATATTGTTTGCATATTTGTTTGCCGTTTTTGAATTTTTATTTGCACACATCTAGAAAATTATTAACAAAAAAACTTGTAGTTATTATTTTTCTAGATGACTTTTCTAGGTATACAAATAAAAATTTAAAAATAATAAACAAATTTGCAAACAATATGCAATTAAATGGTATACAGAAATTTAATTTTTTCAAATATTAGAGGGTTTACTTCACCATAGGTTTAATATGCAAGGTATTTTAGAATTCAAAGAAATAGAATTAATTTTTTTATCACAATTAACCGATTAGAGTATGCATATGTGCGTATCACAACTTTACAAATTTTAATATTGGACAGCCACATAATCAAGTTTCAAAGTGTTAAAGTAAAATCTCAGTAAATTCACTTGATAAAGAATAAAGTAGGATCGATTCCATTACACAGTCAGTAGACAATCAGCCCCATAGTGCATTAACTTTACTTTACCGTACGAGTTTCGGTCAATTTTATGGATTGGTCGGCATAGATACGTGCCACAATAAGGCCGCTTGTCTCGAATCCCGCAGCTCGATTCACCTATAATTCATGGCCGATAGACTGAGCTGGAGCGCATTCGTTCTCGTTTTTCGTATGTCCGATGCAAAGGCGCTGTTCTAGATCAAACTGGTTTCAAGAGATACTCTTTCTCGCTCTTTTCCACGTCTCGTTCTCTCCTTTCTCTCTCTGTCGTTGGTAGGAAGAGGCTTGAAGATACAAAGAGAAAACCGCAGGATCAGCAAAGGAAGAGAGAAACGAAATAGGGAGCGAGGACAAGAAGAAGGATGGAGAGAATGACGAACATCCAACTCGACATTATACGAGATCTCCTCTCCATCTTCTTTCGGTACTTTTTATCCCCCTTTATTCCGTCTGCTTCTTATCATGCCGTCGTTGCTTCTCTTCGCGTCGTCTCGCGAGGAATCTCGTCGTATCGTATCGACTACCACCTCGAAACGGCTATACATGGATAAAAGCGTTTCTCGGAATACCTTCAAAACTTTACTCAGGAACTTAGGACTTCGATGATCTTTTGGGGAAGACCAAAGATCCGTAAAACGTCACTATGCGACACTTCTGTCGACTTTTGCGTGATATTTCTCATTTTGGAATCTTCAGGAAAGCCTATAAAACTGTCTTCTTTTTTTTCAAAAGCGACTCCTTGACTTTGTTGAGCATTTTTGACGATTTACAAAATATCTTTAGAGAGAGACCCATACAAATTCATCTCATGCGTAATTACTGCAAGTTAAATTTACATCACGAAAGACAAACACGCGTACAATGAGAGAAGTTCTAGACATCATAGTATTGTGCTTTGATGATTTGAAAATTAGCTAAATAAAGATGAAATAAAAATATGTAAATTCATCTTAGATAAGATATGAAGATAATTTGGTTTCAAATATATCTCGATAAAAGAAAAAATTATATAGCGATTCATCTAGATATATTAATTTCCAAGATAATAATTTTTAAAACTGCTTATGTAAACGCAGTTATTTAAAAAAATATAAATTATAAAAAGGATGTAAAAATATATGTATTCATATTTTTATTTAAAAATTTTTATCGCTTACTGCTTAAGTAGTACTATATTTAAGTATTTTTATGTGCTATGATTCAAAATTATCTGAAAATTATTCTAAATAATTTAATAAAGATAATACTTTTTTCATCTAAGATGCAGATATAGATAATACATATTTTTTTTATCTATACATAAAGATAATATGACGCCAAAGTTTCATCTGGATGATCATCTATATAATTTTATTTAGATAACACCAAACACTAATCATAGAGAATATCCGCGTGCGTGGTCAGATTCATATAAAGGAGATGACCAATCCAATGAGGTATTATGTAGAGTGTACATATAGAGAGAATCCAGGATTATTGCACGTTCGTATCACATAGATATCCATTTGGTTCTGCTAACAATAAGAGGGTCGTAAAGAAATTCGCGAGACGTGGAAGCCGCTGCTGTCGGAGGAAAAGCACGTTCAACGAGTAACTGTATATCAGGTGGATAATAAAGTTTTCGCAAGCTTTTCGAGATTTGCAAATAGATGGTTCGGTCTTGCGCGAAATTCAGGTTGCCACGTCGATCGAGACAATGAGCGACGGCGATGAACGAGACAAGAATCGTTGTTCTTCTCGCGAAAACTTGAGAATGCAAATGCGTTTTGCTAAAACGTGGTACGATATTGCGCTTCGAATGACGACGACCTCAAAAGATTTGCATCCCGGTAAAATAAGGCTCGAAAAGTTACCCTGTAAATCACAGTAATAGTATATGTATTGTGCAAAACGCGAGACAAACAATTTACTTGAATAGTAACCAAGTTGTATTTGAGGAATAAAAAATATTTTTGGTCGCGAAAAAATTATTAGGTAAAAGTTGGAAAAGGATATTTACAGCAGATAAAAAATAGTTTAATGCAATTATAAATTAATACTATTTTCGAAATATAATTTGAAAAAAATGCAATTAATATGAATTAAAGAGGGTGATGAATTTATGTCAAACACATTAAATTTATATCTTTAGACATTTCGATTAATTAGCAATTCACATAATTAGTATCTGTTTGAAACAGACTTCTGCATCAAATATCATTATCAAAATAATGCATAAAAATTAATTAGAGATAATATTGATAGAGACTGTATACAATTTTGCAAAGACGGAACTATATATTTGCAATATCTTGCATACATTTATTACGAGCGCACGACAGATAATCAAGTCTGACCTTATGCTGGCCATAAACACAGGCACCAACACAAATGCGTGGCTTATTACATGCAGAACGCAGATATAGATCTATGTTAACCCGCGTCTCGTAGATTAAAGATCAAAGGACGTATAAGGTCTGATGATGAGATATTACAGTGATTATGTACAGTGATGTATTTTCCTCTTCCTCCATCGCGAAAATAACTTTTTATATATAAATACATTTTATATAATTACATTTTGTAACTTTAGGTTTGGCAAATAAATATATAATAATTAATGATTAACTCTTTAATAAGTAAAAAAACATTAAACTGAAGAGCTTTGAAAAATATAATCAAATGCACCTTTAAATGATTTAAGAAAATCGATTTAGGCGATAATATTAAATGTTCAATATTTAATTAAAATTAAATGTTACGAAACACAAAAAATTCGCGAAAAAGACTGCTCAGGCAGAACGTTATATTACGCATAATTAGAGCTTGACTCATTTGCATTTATATCACGTGAATATAAAATTCAAAAACGAACAACCTTGCTGAATCTTGTCTTTGCATGATCACATTTAATATTATTCATCCTTATTCATCTTTACAATATTCCATTTTTGTTCCTAAGCGTTTCAATTGCATTTTTCATTCTTAATTGCATCTTTCATTATTGAAATTCATCAAGAATCACCCAATAAACAATTGCATTAGCATTTTACGCTTATACATAATGCGCGTGTATGCATAACAGTGAGAGGAAAAGAGAGAGAAACTCAACCTTATTTCAAGTGTAAACACTATTTGACCACATTGATCCAAGTACGTGCATGTAAATCCACTAAACCCTTTACTAGAACTTCCTCGTAGAGAATGCTGGTGGAAGATCGCAAGGAGTATATGAGATAGATAGGGAAAAGGCAGTGCTAAAGAGAGAGAGAGAGAGAGGACGTTGTAGAAATTACCAGGCAGAACGCAATATCCTAGCACCTCTTCACGTTCGTGTTCCTCTGTGCGATCCACCTTCCTGTTTTCTCTCCACCTCCGGGAACTTCAACGGGACGTCACCACCTAGCATCTCCCTAAGGCTACATAATATCCTCCCTCGAATTGGTCCCTTCAACCACCGGCAAAACGCCGACCTGCCTTCCGACCTGGAGCTTTTACGACGTCGATATCTCGAAAAATCGCCGGTGAGACAGTCGGGTGCGAGATACATGCATTTGTAATAATCTATCATTGTGTATAATACAAACGTGAATGCTTTTAAAAATGTATAGGGTAATGAGAAATATATATACAGGGTGGAAAAGTTTTTAATGTCAGATTCCTGGTATCATTTGGAGACGATTTTTCTTTAGTGAAAATGTTGAGGGAGGCCATCATTTTTAGCATGTTCCCAATTTTTATTATTATATATCTTTATAACTAAGCTTAATATTAAAATTCTATTAAAGCAAACTCTACCTAAAATTAACTGAAGAGAATGTAGAGTTCTCTTAATATTTAATTTCCATAAAGCTTAATTTCCAAAAAAGCTTTTGTTTTCAACTAATACTTATAATTCGGAAACTATTGGTATCTCATTTTCGCTGAGGAAAAATCGACTCCGAATGATACCAGGAATCTGTCATTAAAAACTTTTCTTTATTATATATATAGATGCACAATATATTGAGAAACGTCAATAATTTAAAAAAAAATCGTAAACTTATATCACAATAAAACAATGAAATTTTTACGTAAATGCAAAATACTTGATATGGAAAATTTGATATGTGTACGTCTGTATATTTTTCAAATATTCTGTAAACATTTTTATCCGACCGCCGTACACGGCAATATATAATAGATAACTGCGTTTTAGTACATTTCACTCATTTTGCGAACGCAAAATATCGCTTCGAAAGAGAATTACATTTTTTTTTATCATTGGATCTATCCATCTCACATCCCTTTCTTTCCCTCTCGATGCAACTCTCGCGTGCACAAGTGCATCAGTATAGTACTCGCGGCAAAATACACACTCGCAGTGATCTCGAATGTCGGTGTAGTCGACGTCGTCTATGTGTGTGTGCACACGTGAGATTTATGACAATAATAAACTATTCGGAACTGATACAAGCCGACGATGGCCGTTTGTATAATACTTTCATGAATCGCGCTGCTCTCGCCTCTATCGGTGATCGAGCAATTTATAGGCGGAATACATATTTCGCGTTTGCGGACGACTCGTATACGCGTAAACTCTCGTCAGGTCAGATTCTCCAGGTCTCTGTGGCAGAAATCGATACGTCGCTGGGGATACGCGAGAAGCTTGCGTAACGAGAGGCAGCTTCGGGGATCGAGCGAGAGGTCTTAATAATTGCGTATCGATGCGCATCGATGCGATGTGCATCGGAAATCTGTCGGGGAAGTCGCGTCGTGTGTCTAATTAGATGCAAATAGGAATTATTAACTTTCCAACGCGTCAGACTTACGAAAGTACACAAATGTACAGAGTCCTCTTATTTTAGTTTCTTTTGTCTAGGTCGAGGTAAATATGCGGTTAACACAAGTTAATTATAACGGGTAATTTAATTTTAATCTTCTCGTGTATGTATATATATTATACTTCATACTTTCCTACATTTTTTATACGTTTAAAATGTAATTTTAATTTTTGAAATTACGAACAAAAATTAAAATGCACACACGCAGAATAAGATATTTAGAACATATTCTTCGAATAATTTTAGAATTAATATACTTTAACAAATTATATTGAAAATATAATACATTGTCTGTCACTCGAGATAAAAATTATAGAGAAAAGAGATTCGTTTGCATATGAAATTATATCAGTCAAAACTCGTCACACTATTTTTCGTTAAAATCGACTTTCTTGTCTTCTTTTTACGCGAAATTGCAGTATTACAAGCCCTCTCATATAACTTCGAGCAACAACGCGATGCCAGGACGTTTTACCTTTCCGCCAGTTGCAGCACGATGCGCAAGGATAGTTGCAGCATCCGCAGCATCTTCGGTCTAATGCTAAAGTACTCGACTGCTCTTTGACCTGGCGTCCAACGTAAATTAACCCTCGGTCAAAGAAACCAGTAAAGTACACCGAGTCAACGCTCGTTACACGATAACGCTCTTTTATATTTCGGGAAATAGTTTTTTAGGTCTCCCTCTCTCTCTTTCTTATAGCATGCATGTAAGTCAATAAAAAATCCTCTTCTTCTACAACTTTATTAAATGTCCATTAAAAAATACAGCATATGCATGAACACGTAAATTTGTTATACACATATCAAATTATATTCCCATAATATTAAGATAATATTAACAAATATTAAATAAATTCGTCAAGAGAGCCACTTTATATGATAAATCAAGTCAATAAAAAATCCTCTTCTTCTACAACTTTATTAAATGTCCATTAAAAAATACAGCATATGCATGAACACGTAAATTCGTTACACACATATCAAATTATATTCCCATAATATTAAGATAATATTAACAAATATTAAATTCGTCAAGAGAGCCACTTTATATGAATCCAATGCAAAAATTCGTGAATGAAGCAAACAATCTATTGCCGTACTGTGTAAGAACGAAATTAACGAGATTCGCGAAAAAACGACACATTTTTTGCAGCAATATACAGAGACGATCGTCCACCTTTCGTTTCCGCGTCCTCGACACCCCGTTTTTTTTTTCTCTCCCTCGCCGGTGTTATTCTTTGACTCGCGTCATTGAAAGTCGACAATCGATGGATGAGCCGCACCACCGATGCGTGTACGTTATGCGACACGCACTTGCTGTGCGTGGCATGAGAGAGCACTCGGGCATGGCATCGCCACCTTCGCACCGAGCGAGAGAGAGAGAGACAGTCCCTGACATCCCTTTGTGCGTTCGAGTAGATTTCTAAATAGCGTAGCGCTCGTCGTGTATAAAGGGCTTTCTCGCTCGAGACGAGAGAGCCCGTTCTTCTTCGCGCGAGAGACTAACAGAACGGGAGACACCGAAATTCAATAGAATTCTTTGTTATATTATTGACGATTAACAACTCGCATAAATCCTCCTTTGTCGAGCTATAGAGACAATCCAACATGATGTTCTCGTATAATCGGATTACGGACAGTTCGTTCTTTTCATTCTTTCCATATGTCCAGTGTTTGCTGTCATCTAAATAAAATTATCTAGATGAAACTTTGGCGTCATCTTAGCTTTATGTAGATAATAAAAATATGTATTATCTGCATCTTAGATGAAAAAAATTATATCTTTAATCTTTATTAAGATTATCTAGAATAATTTTTAGATCATTTTGGTTTAGAATCATAGTACATAAAAATATTTAAATAGTAGAACTTAAGCAGTAAGCGATAAGAATTTATAAATAAAAATATGAATACATATATTTTTATACCCCTTTTATAATTTACATTTTTTTAAATAATTGCGTTTACATAAGTAGTGTCTTAAAAATTATTATCCAGAAAATTATCTAGATGAATCGCCATATAATTTTATTTTTTATCTAAATATATTTAAAACAAAATCATCTGCATCTTATCAAAAATGAATTTACATATTTTTATCTTATCTTTATCTTGTTAATTTTAAAATCATCTAAGCACAACACTGCATATATCGCACATAAATCATCAACTAAAATTGAAATAAAATTGATTAATTTTTCGTGAAACTATAATTATTGTTGCGTCACTTATGATTCCAGACGGCGGTAAAAATTTATCAAAAGTATAATAGACAGTGCCTGATTAATTCAGGGTATTTTTAATAACAACATAATTTTTTATCGTAATTTAATATAATATTTGCGATTGAAGGACAACAATCTTAGATATGGAAAATTCTTGATCTTAAAAAAAAGCAAAGATATCGCGTAAAAGGCAAATAATATTTCAACGAGAGCATAACGCAGTGAAATGTATGAAGTCTCTCTTGCAGTAGTGCTCGTAAATTTTGCACACCTGTTTACTTCAGTCTTGGAAATATCTCCGCATAGTCAAGAATTCTTTCACGCCTGAAAGAAAATCGGTACTTGACCTTAGAACGCTAACGAACTCCGTTTATATATAATACATATTACTATTTTTAGCTGCATTGCCGCCGTTTATTGTTACTATAATGAATTAAAAGGGATAATCGAGTAGCACAAATTGCTAGTAATTCAATCGAAAATTATTTCTGTCCAAGATTAGATCCGCGTTGGGCTTGTACAGCTTGTTTATTTCGAGTTTATATTTAATATATAAGGCCTTTATATTCCTAATGTAAAATTTTAATTAATAAGAGTTCTATTTTATGTCACTTTTATTCCCCTACAAATATTTATAAATTTTGCATGTTAATTAAAATCTCTCTCGTTTAGCTCTCTTCCTCTTTCTCTATATATTTATCTATCTATATCTATATATCTACCATGCACTATTTTATATATTTTCTTATAAGCATTTTTATATTTTCATGCATCCTTACTTCATATCATCTTAATTATCTCTGCTCAACAAAATTTAGAATGGAATAAATTATATTGCAATTATATGTTAGGATTATCGATTACCGTAAATGATCAGACATATCAATGATGCATATAATTAGGAAATAATATGCCGGAATCTCACATGACAATTATCTCGTATCCCGCAGCGTATCATCTGGTTGGCACATGTACCGCGTTCACTAACACACAGTAAGACGTACGTATACATTTGCACGAGGGTCACTTGCATACGTGTATTGGTATTCACGCGCATTCACCTTCCAATGTCCTCGATTACATTTGTAGCTAGCCTACATTTCACTTCTTCGTGTATCATCGTGAAACATTGCACGCTGAAATGGGTCACTGCTAAATACAGCGTCTTTCTGCTATCACCCTCTCGCGAAAATTCATCATACACACATATACGATTTAATCTGGTTATTATTCAGATAAACCTCATGCATTCGGATAGAGAAACGATAAAATTGTAATTTAAGAGATTTAATTAATCCTGCTACAAAATGGTGAATGTAATTACATATTTTTATTTGTAACAGAAAAGTTCATTTAATTGCATAATAATGTCTAGCATTAAAACAAGGCGTCATTTATGAAATATTAAATATCTTTAATAATGTTTTAAGATGTAATTTTTTAATGTAGGGAAAAAACGGAAATTTTAGGTTAAATTAAATTTTTTGCTGTAAAGTATAAAATATATATTTCATATATTAAGGAATCGAAAATGGAAACTAATTTAATATTTTTATTATTTTTCATTATACATGTTATTTTATATAAAATAAAAATAGTAATTAGCTCTGTTGAACTTAATGATTGTAAACAAAAAAGGGCTATACGAGCTATATTAAACAAAATGCAGTTGTCAGATGGTATTAATAAAATTCATTTAAAACGAGAAAATAAATACATAAGAAATAAACATATATGCGAACGTTTCGGCTGACATTTCAAGCCTTCTTCAGCGCAATACAAATATTTTAATTATAAATTGAATTGTAATATTAAACATTAAAAACGGTAATTAACAAAATCAAGATAATAAATATATAAAGTCAGTTTTTTGTCTCATTACATATGTAAAACGAGAAAATAAATACATAAGAAATAAACATATATGCGAACGTTTCGGCTGACATTTCAAGCCTTCTTCAGCGCAATACAAATATTTTAATTATAAATTGAATTGTAATATTAAACATTAAAAACGGTAATTAACAAAGTCAAGATAATAAATATATAAAGTCAGTTTTTTGTCTCATTACATATGTAAAACGAGAAAATAAATACATAAGAAATAAACATATATGCGAAAAAACTGACTTTATATATTTATTATCTTGACTTTGTTAATTACCGTTTTTAATGTTTAATATTACAATTCAGTTTATAGTTAAAATATTTGTATTGCGCTGAAGAAGGCTTGAAATGTTAGCCGAAACGTTTGCATATATGTTTATTTCTTATGTATTTATTTTCTCGTTTTAAATGAATTTTATTAATACCATCTGACAACTGCATTTTGTTTAATATAGCTCTTATAGCCCTTTTTTGTTTACAATCATTATTTTATATACTTGTAAAAATTGTATTCTACACATATTAATTTATACATAACAATCTTCTACACAATTTATTAGAGACGGAAACATTTATTGTACATTTAAATAACATTTTATAGCATCTATAATGAATTATATCATTTTTATTGTGAATTTCACTAATAGTCGATACTCTACATAATATTATGGACATACATGTACATATATGCCATAGTCTCGCATTGCAGTGGCCTATTTAATGCAAGTTACATATTTACGCATGTGCATCAATCTGGTCATACGTCTGCATGTAAAACTGTGTGTAAAGCTAATGATGTGTGTATGCGTGTTTTTCATCGCATTTCATTCATCCGCAGCGCAGAGTATTGAAAAAATAAATCATCATAATACTCTCTTTTTTATATCAGATTTTACTTTTAATAAGAATAAAAAATTCTAAAAAGAGAGAGAAAGAGAGAGAGAGAATATATTATATTAATTTGCATAATTAAATATATATATATATTTTATTTAATATACAATATATTTCATATAAAATATATAAATACATTGAAATATCTTCTAATTTATGAGTGATAGTACATAATACACTGGTCAAAAAAATTATCGCAACACGCAATTAATATCAAAATTTCGCGTAAATATAAATAAGCGTATCTCCGCGAAAAATTATCGTATTTGAAAAAAATTTTTTTTTGTTTTAAAGGGTGAAGTTTCTACTTTAAGAAACTTTCGTTCAATTTTGATTTTATCCTCTCCCCCTCTCTCCACCTCTTTAAAAAATAAGGTGTTTTTTTTAAATTGCAAAATTTGGCGAATTCTACGGGGTAAAATAAATTTTTTTGCAAATCTTATCCTAATTTTTATAAAATAAGGATTTTTTCCTACAAATTAAAAAAAAATTTTGACAAAAAAAACACCTTACTTTTTAAAGGGATGGAGAAAGGGGGAGAGGATGAAATCAAAATCGAATGAAAGTTTCTTAAAGTAGAGACTTCACCCTTTAAAACAAAAAAAAATTTTTCAAATACGATAATTTTTTGCGGAGATACGCTTATTTGAATTTACGCGAAATTTTGATATTAATTGCGTGTTGTAATAATTTTTTTGACCAGTGTATATATATTGTGCAGAATAATTCGCGATTTTTTACGAAACCTTGAGCATATATAGCGATACTGCTTCGTATGTTTACTCGAGTTTGCACGTGGCTTTATACGAACGGTATGCTATGTAAGTGTGCATGGACATCGGCAATCCGAAGTTGGTTCAGGCGCGCACGTGTTCTCATCGAGTCCCCTCCATCACATAAATTTACGAGCTGTTTGATGCAATTTACGAAGAGTGTATGACCCGACATCTCGAGGGTTTGTGTCATCCAATGAATTTTGCGTTAAATCGATCGTAAAACGCCTAGCTGTTGTAATCGCATGCATTTCATCTGGAATATTGCATCGATTTTTCATATCGTCAACAAATACTCAGCACGAATGAATCTCGTCATCGGAGAGTGCTGCGATTAATTTTTTTTTTTTAAAGAAGAAAAATTCTGATAAATTGTTCTTAAAATTTGCACTTTGAGATTTCTTTCTGTGTTTTCTCGCAAATTCTTATGATACGTTATCTCTAGGATAGTGATATAATTTATACAAAGAACGTTCGACAACTCAAAAATTTAAAAAAATCTGAAACTTGGCATAATTTTAGAGTAATAGTAATATATCCTAATAACAAAACCATTTTTTGTGCTAAAAAACGAGTTAAGGGTGCAACCAATCATTAGAAAATCTGTTTTCGAAGCGAATATTATCGTGACGAATAGAGATATAAAAGATTTAAATGTTCAAACAAAAGTTTTATGGCTTTCAATGTATTTACAAAATGGCGTATTTGGATTTTTAGAAAATGATAAAATTTTTTTAAATATCCACACTACTCAATATTTTTTTATATTTTGAAAAAAAATTTTAAATTATATATATTTTAAAGCTTATGTGTTACACCAAAGTCAACCATGTATAATAAAGTTATGTTGCGGAAATTAATTCTTGAGAAATAAAATAAAGACGCACGCTATCTGCCTACTACACTTATTTATTTACTCACAGAAAACAGTATCCTTGAGAGAATGCAAATATGCCTTGATTCAAGTATATTTTATCCTTATAATAGCGCCAAATATAAATAATTTTGGATAAAGGATAATTTATCCTTAAAACAAAGTGCAAAATATTCTTGGTTGAAGCTGAAATTTACTTATAAATATTGCAAGAACAAGTGACAAGTGTGCATTAGATATAAGCGGTACTTTCAAATATATATAATAATTCTTAGTTCAAATGTGACTAAGTTTGTTTTTACCATATGCAATTTTTAAAACAAAAATATATCTTAAGGATAAAATATACTTTACACAAACTTATTTATTATTAAGCAAATGAAAATTTGTGATTACAAAGAGCATTCTATGCTTAAATCAATTAAATAGCGTTCAAGAATAAAAATATACTTGAATCAAGGATTCCTTTTTTTCTGTGCTGTTTCATAACGACTATCTGTTTTTCCTCTTTCCTTCGTAAGTTCTCGCAATACATATTAAAGATACTAAATATTAATCTGTTTTTTCTGTTTCCTTTGTAAGTTCTCACAATACATATTAAAGATGCTAAATATCAATAATTATAGTCTAGTTGTATAAATATAATATTTCAATACTACATATATTTACATACATTATACTACTTTTATACGTTGTACATAGTGCGAAAGATATTTTTCTTTTCAACATTTTCTTAACAATATCATTATTATAACAATTATATAGAATAAATAATATTCCAATATTACAGACGTTTATTCTATATTTATATTATTATTATATAATACATGTATATGTAGTATAGAAGTATTATGTAACTAGACTATAAATATTATTAATTATTATTTATTAAATATTATTTAGTATCTCTAATATGTATTGTGAGAATTCATGAAGGAAAGAGGAAAAATGATAAGTTATGAAACCGTGAACAAAAAAGTGTATCAGGCAGACAGCGTGCATCTTTACTTTATTTTTCAAGAATTAATTTCCGCAACATAACTTTATTATACATGATTGAATTTGGCGTAACACATAAGCTTTAAAATATAAATAATTTAAAATTTTTTCAAAATATAAAAAAATATTAAGTGGGGTAAGGGTATTTTGAAAAATTTTATCATATATTAAAAATCCAAGTACGCCATTGTAAAATACATTTGAAGCTATAAAACTTTTGTTTAAACATGAAATCTTTTATATTGCTATTTGTTTCGATGATATTTGTTTCAGATGTAAAAATCGACTTTTTAGTGGTTGGTTTAATCCCTAAATCCGTTTTTTAGCACCAACAAAAATGATTTCGTTATTAAGACCTATTACTCTAAAATTATGCAAGTTTCAGATTTTTTAAATTTTTGACTTGTCGAACGTTCCTTGTTAGTTGTAATGGACTCATGTGTGCATACTCGGTTTCATGAAAAATATTGATTTTTTTATAAATAATATGTACATTTTGCACTTACAAGTAATGACATGGAATAACTAAACATCGATTAATCTGTTTAATCAACCAACAATTTGTTAATGATTAAGCAATTTTTGTCGAGGATTTTCGCACGTACGATTATACAGACAAACACTCGATTAACAACAGCGCTACGAAATGCACTTATATAAGGCTCTAATTGCTTATAGGTATAAAAATACTCTCATTGCTTACGCATTAAAAAAGAAAAACGTAAGCAATATTGGTGATATATTTTATTTATTCACAGTTTTAATAATTTTACAATAATAATTGATCAAAAAGTCAGTCGAGCTGACATTTTAATTTTTACTCGATGTCAAGTTCATAAGTATGCGCTCTTTCATAATGATTAATTGTTTTTTATTCGTCCAAACTATCGATTAATAAAATGTCGATAGTGTCCAGCGTTGTAAAATATATATTTTAAAATATTTTAACATATTTTTATCTATGCGGAGCAAAAATTAATAACAAATGTAGAAATAAAAAATTGAACAATTTGTTGTACTGCGCAGATTCATTGCGTAACTGTCACTTGACGTAAGCGCAGTATACATATAAGAGAGCTCCTTTTTCGTGCTTACATTTTACAGTCGAAGATAGAGTGTGTTGCGTGGAACTAAGTGAGTGAATGGAACATATATAACAGTATATTAATAACAAAAAAACACCAGAAAATGTGGTTGTTTAAGGAAATGTGTACAAGTGTAGTGCGTCTTGATGGCAAAACTGTAGTGATAACTGGAGCAAATAGCGGTATTGGTAAGGAAACTGCCAGAGATTTTTATGGAAGAGGTAAATATCATAAACGATATTAATTATACATAAATAAAATATTTTTTATTTGTCCTACAACTTTCAAATTATATAAAGTGAGAATTATAATTAGACAAGATTTTAGAATCATAATATAGAATACATTATATAGAATTTTAATATAGAAAAGTAAATTTTTTAATGTATAATATAAATAAAATATAATTTTTTCGGTTGTTTCGAATATTTATTTTAATTATAACGAAAGTTTTCTAAATAAATATTCAATCGTAATTGAATATATGCGCACATTTAGGCGCTAGAGTAATTATGCTCTGCAGAAATTTGGAACAGGCAAACGAAGCAATTGAAGATATAAAAAATAATCCACCTTCAAGGTAAATATGTCATATATAAAAATATGTCATAAGAATTAATTAAATTAGCGGTAATTATTTATTTTAGGGTCTGTATTAATTATAAATTATTTACAAATTAAAATGAGATCTTTCTTCTTTTTCTTGTTTTACTTTTTTTGTTTTTTATATAAAAAATTTATATTTATTTTAATAAAACTTTCGCGCAATGAAGAAGATAATATAAGGAAACTATCTTTTGTATTTTTTAGAATTAATAAGGACAAATATCAAAGTAATGCAGGCCAGCTTGTGACTTATTCCCTTGATCTATCGAGTTTGGAAAACGTGAGAGAGTGCGCTAAAAATTTACTGATGAAAGAAGCATTCATTCACATACTTGTAAACAATGCCGGTGTGGCTATGCTTCCATATGAAAAAACGAAGGATGGAATTGAGATGACGTTTCAAGTAAATTATCTTGGACATTTTCTTTTGACACTTTTATTGCTGCCAAAAATGCAATTGTCTTTTCCTAGCTGCAGAATAGTCAATGTATCATCATTTTCTTACATGTGTATGTAACAATATCGACATCAGTGTGTAGCATTTACAAAAAAAATAAGAATATTGTTAATTAAACTGTGTTTATTAATTTTAAACATACTTATAAGAGAAACGTTCTATTGCAGTTGGCGATATATATTTTGATGATATTAATCAGGAAAACTCGTATACATCTTATAGAGGTTATTTCCAAAGTAAATTGGCAAATATATTGTTTACGAAGGAACTCGCTCATCGATTGAAAAGTAATACTAAAAAGAGATATATCTTTTGTAATAATTCGCAAACGGTTATTCTTTTTCTTGTGTGTGTTTTCTTGTGTGTTAACTGTGTAATTATATTAATAATTTTATAAAAGAAAATAGTAAAACGAATGAATTAAATAGATAGATAGATATAGAATAAATTAAATAAAAATTAAATAAATAAAATATTTTAATTTACAGAAGCAGATATTCATGGGATAAACGTATATTCTTTGCATCCTGGTTTGATACCGACAAAAATAACACGGAATTTTAGTAACACCTTATTTCCAGGTGCAACTTTTATTTATAATTGTTTGACATGGCTATTGTTTAAGTCTCCCGAAGAAGGAGCACAAACAACGATATATTGTTCAGTCGATGAAAAAACGGCTAATGAAACTGGACTTTATTATTCGTAAGGACATACTATTTATTATAATGTATAAGTTATTTATAATATGTTAGATAAGCTTTCTTTGTTTTTTTTCTTTCTTTATTATATAGAGATTGCAATGTCAACATTCCACGATGGAGAGCAAGAGATGATCAATACGCTAAAAACTTATGGGATATATCCTGCAAGCTTCTGCATTTAGAGCCAGAAGAAAATTTGAATACATTTTTGCAAACCGTTTCACGTCAAATGTTGTAAAGAAATATCTCTAAAAACTCACCTTTAAAAAAAGGTAAAAAAGGCGACCAGTTAAGGGCAAGCCATTAACAAAAATTATTTATTGCAAACCCATGTAGAATCCTATATTGCAAACCCATGTAGAATCCTAGGCAAAATTAACCATTGCAAACCCATGTAGAATCGTACCCATTGCAAACCTATGTGGAATCCTATGAAAAATTAACCATTGCAAACCCATGTAGAATCCTATGAAAAATTAACCATTGCAAACCCATGTAGAATTGTATTAAAAATTATCCATTGCAAACTTATGTAGAATCCTACATTGCAAACCCATGTACAATAGAATTGTATGAAAAATTATCGATTATAAACCCACGTACAATCGTAACAAATGTAATGAAATAAAAAAAAATTGCGACAAGTAAAAGTAGAAACTTGTACCAGTGGAAAATTAAAGTTGCAGACATATATATAGTCGTATAATGAATCAGTAAAAATTTAAATTTGCAAATGTAGAATCGTACCATAAAAAAACTTATCTTTTAAAAAAAAAAAGATAAACAAGATGCCAAGTCCATTAATATAAAATAAAAAGAAATAAAAAAATTGTAGTTAAAAAAACTGGGCGCGTTGCTAAGTTTCAAAATTACAATGCACCTTAAAGTAACATTAATTAATTTAAACACAAAACATATTTTAACTGCAATGAGTTTAAAAATAACAATTTAATTTTAATATCATTAGAATATTATTTAGCAGCGCGCCCAGTTTTTTTAACTATAATTTTTTTATTTCTTTTTATTTTATATTAATGGACTTGGCATCTTGTTTATCTTTTTTTTTTAAAAGATAAGTTTTTTTATGGTACGATTCTACATTTGCAAATTTAAATTTTTACTGATTCATTATACGACTATATATATGTCTGCAACTTTAATTTTCCACTGGTACAAGTTTCTACTTTCACTTGTCGCAATTTTTTTTTTATTTCATTACTTTTGTTACGATTGTACATGGGTTTATAATCGATAATTTTTCATACAATTCTATTGTACATGGGTTTGCAATGTAGGATTCTACATAAGTTTGCAATGGATAATTTTTAATACAATTCTACATGGGTTTGCAATGGTTAATTTTTCATAGGATTCTACATGGGTTTGCAATAATTAAATTTTCATAGAATTCCACATAGGTTTGCAATGGATACGATTCTACATGGGTTTGCAATGGTTAATTTTGCCTAGGATTCTACATGGGTTTGCAATATAGGATTCTACATGGGTTTGCAATAAATAATTTTTGTTAATGGCGTGCCCTTAACTGGTCGCCTTTTTTTACCTTTTTTTAAAGGTGAGTTTTTAGAGATTATATCATTCATTTTTGTATATGTATATTTTCTCGCCTATTTCTACAGGGGGTTTAGGGGGAAATAAGCGAATTTAATAATTTCGGATTGAGATACATTTCCTGAAATAAATAAATCTTAGCAGTATGCTAAGAAAAAATTCATGTTTGCACATTATCTAGTAATTTAATAATTTAACATAAAAACTACATGACCGATTTTGATAAAATCTTCACCAGTACATTTGTATGAATATAGTGTGAATTATTTATGCTACAGCGTTAAATTATAAAATTATTGTAAAAATTATAAAGCGTAAAGAACATATTTTTCTGTACGACAAGCACATTTTTAGAAGTTGCAAGACGATTGCATATAGCCTATGTTACTTAGGAAGATCTAACTACTAGCTATTCAACAGAGAAAGATTTTTTTCAAATCGCCGATTGAGCAATTTCCGAGATTACCCCGAACAATGGAACAAACAAACTTTACCTCTTTATATATTAGTATAGATAATTTGCAATTTAATAATTAAATTGCAAATTACATAAAAATGAATAAAAACGTTAATAGACCAAATTTAATTATACAATTGATTTATATAATTTTTCTACTGTATGCTAAAATTGAATATAAACTTTTTCTTATACTTAAAATAGTTTGATTTAAAAAATTGTATGCATTTGTTTCTAAATAAGAACCAAATGGTTATGCCAGTCCTAATTTCCTAATTGTTATTCTGTATGTCTAGTACATACAAATCGAATATATATACTACAGTGTTCGCAGACACATGTCTAAGAGCAACAATTGAACAATACATATCACATGAATATCTGCAAACTGTATGCGAACAAATATTTTATACATGAATGCTATTTTTCGCTCGAAATGGAAAACCAAGGAAGAGATAAAATAATTCGTATTCGCACAAATAAATATTTTCAAACACAATTTCCTTTATCAAGCAGTAAATTTACTTTAATTGTAAATTGCTAATATAATAAATGTTCTCGAACCAGGCAGTCTTTTTTTTATGAAGACACATGACGATTAAGTATGAGTGAAATATATCGACTGTGCACAATCCGAAAACGGTGAATGTAGACATCGTCTATAAATTATTTTTCGCAGTCTACATGTATATAGATGCTGGACAAAAAGATATAATAAGACGGCAGGTAGAATAAGTTAGAAGATAGAAGTGTGAATGCTAATTGACTTTAATATTATTTTTTCAAGCAAAATTTTATTTTATTGAAATATAATTATGCAAATATTAAGAGTTTTATCATCTTCCCGCTCAATAAAATATGCTAGATGTTGAACTTTGTTTCGCTAGAAAAATATGGGGGGGTAATAAGTAATCTTACCTTAACTAAAATAAGTACACAATAAATAAATATACAATTTTATTTTATAAACATTCTATGCACAAAATGTGATTTAATGTTTTCTATGCAAAATAAGATTCATTATTTATTGCCTTATACATTTTTTTAAAATAATGTTTCCAGCATCTATCGTATCATATTTTCTTTGTAAAGTAAGATTATCGCATCGTAACAAGTCACAAAGCCAAATAGAGTCCACAGCATATAAATATAATAATAATAATATAAATAGAATAATGAAATACTTATTATTAGCATTTTCATATTTATATTTTTAAAATATGAAACTATCAATTATCAACGTTTATCGGTACTTTTTTCTTCATAACATATAGACATATATATTATATATAAATAAATTATGTCAAGGCTATCGAAAGTATGTTTTCTAATGTAAATAAATATCAAATAAATTCTTTGATCGAATTTGTCTCTAAATATCGACATCAATTTAGAGATGCACAATTTATTTTTTTTCTATTAATTTTCTATATTCATACAATAGGAACATTTATTATAAATATTCTCCTAAAGCCTTTCTTTATCAAAAAAAGTTATTCCATAAAAAATATAAAATTTAAAGATTGGTATTTATATGTATGTTATAAGGTAGCAATTGCCAGTCATGTATATTTTATATTAATTTTTCTAATTTAGCATAATTTTTCTATAATTTTTTCATCATTTAAATTTTGAAGTATAAAAAATTATATATGTATATAAGTACCGTCCCACTACCGTATCCCACTACCGGGTACCGGTACGCACTCACCCACGCACTCACAAATTTATCGATCGATTTTCTCAAAATCGGTACCAAAATTTTCGAAATTTTTAGAGAATGGCTACTATATGATTTTTTTATTTTTACAACCCTACCCACTCACCCACAAAAATGTCATGTATAGAGAGATTTTGTAAATTAGAGAATTCTAAAATTGTGATATCTGGGGGAGGGAAAACAATTAAAAAAATTTTTTGATGTATTTCTACATAGCACAGACTTAGTTTGTCTGACCGCATATATGAAAAGATTGAATAAATTATAATATTTAATAATATGTTATTAATACATTATTAGATAACATTTAAGCCAGCGCAAAAATAATATATAAATTTAAAAAAATTAGACATGCTTTAAGGCCCGCGCGAAGTGCGGACCGAAAAGCTAGTATAGTATAAAGTATGAAATATGTATATAATATAAACGTTTTACGTCAAATATTGCAAGAAAATAATTTACATAAAAGAATTACATGTATATATAATGGTCTTATTAAAAAAATTAAGTTGATCTTGAAGACTCCTAAATTTGACAAAGAGGGTTATGGTTAAGATTCACTATAAAGCATTTCCCCCTAAACTCTAAAATTTTTGTATTCGACATTTTTTTTGTCATATTGCTTCTCTTTCGAGATAACTGCGTCAATTAATTAAAATATAACGACAAACAGAAGCAACAAAAAAGTAAATTATCAGAGCCGAAAATTAAAACATATATTGTGTGTGTGTGTGTGTGTGTGTGTATGTGTTAAACGAAGTGATACATATGCGAAATTTACGATTCCTTGATTTGAGCTTTCAAATCAATCACCTAAGTATCACTAATTTACGGTTAATTTAAGGATTTTCAGTGTGCTTTAAAATAAATAATAAATAATTTTTATTTTCTAGTCCGTTATTTCTTACAATGATTTCTGGTAAGCATCGAATACTATTGAATGTGCCTTTTAACTTTTCTTTGTTCAAGATGTTTTTTCATTCGGTATAATTACAACTAATATGTAACATGACATTGTAGGGAATGTAACCTACATACATGTTACATGCAAAGAGGTTACATGTCATCAAATCTGACATCTGATCTGACACATATACCTAACATCATGGATCATGGAGCGACATACTATCGCCGTCTGTTGTAAAACGTGCGAGATGGACATTTCCAATGCATGCATCTATTCATGTGTTGTGTACGTGTGATATATGTGTGCGCATGTGTTGTATACGTGTGAATACGTGTAGCACGATACTACTATGTTTGCGTGGTCGATGATGACGGGGACGTTTCTTAAAAGAAATTTTTCATATTTCGACTTTGCAATTATATATCTCTGCTTACAAATCACGTAGAGCAGAAATAAAGACACTTTTATTATATAATTCAAACTCAATCTATCGATTAAGTTTAGTATAAACTCGATTGCTTCAGCCGTTATTGAGAATTCGAAATATTATAAAGAGTCAAATGTCCGACTCGCGTTAAGATACACGGTGTCTCGGCTACGCCCTTAACTGGTCGCGAGACACTGCCGTATCTCAGCTCGACTGACATTTTAATTTTTACTCGATGTCAAGTTCATAAGTATATGCGCTCTTTCATAATGAATAATTGTTTTTTATTCGACCAAACTATCGATTAATAAAACGTCGATAGTGTCCAGCGTTGTAAAATATATATTTTAAAATATTTTAACATATTTTTATCTATGCGGAGCAAAAATTAATAACAAATGTAAAAATAAAAAATTGAACAATTTGTTGTATCTGCGCAGATTCATTGCGCAACTGTCACTTGACGTAAGCGTAGTATACATATAAGAGAGCTCCTTCTCCGTGCTTACATTTTACAATCGAAGATAGAGTGTGTTGCGTGGAACTAAGTGAGTGAATGGAACATATATAACAGTATATTAGTAACAAAAAGACACCAGAAAATGTGGTTGTTTAAGAAAATGTGTACAAGTGTAGTGCGTCTTGATGGCAAAACTGTAGTGATAACTGGAGCAAATAGCGGTATTGGTAAGGAAACTGCCAGAGATGTTTATGGAAGAGGTAAATATCATAAACGATATTAATTATACATAAATAAAATATTTTTTATTTGTCCTACAACTTTCAAATTATATAAAGTGAGAATTATAATTAGACAAGATTTTAGAATCATAATATAGAATACATTATATAGAATTTTAATATAGAAAAGTAAATTTTTTAATGTATAATATAAATAAAATATAATTTTTTCGGTTGTTTCGAATATTTATTTTAATTATAACGAAAGTTTTCTAAATAAATATTCAATCGTAATTAAATGTATGCGCACATTTAGGCGCTAGAGTAATTATGCTCTGCAGAAATTTGGAACAGGCAAACGAAGCAATTGAAGATATAAAAAATAATCCACCTTCAAGGTAAATATGTCATATATAAAAATATGTCATAAGAATTAATTAAATTAGCGGTTATTATTTATTTTAGGGTCTGTATTAATTATAAATTATTTACAAATTAAAATGAGATCTTTCTTCTTTTTCTTGTTCTATTTTTTGTGTTTTTTATATAAAAAATTTATATTTATTTTAATAAAACTTTCGCGCAATGAAGAAGATAATATAAGGAAACTATCTTTTGTATTTTTTAGAATTAATAAGGACAAATATCAAAGTAATGCAGGCCAGCTTGTGACTTATTCCCTTGATCTATCGAGTTTGAAAAACGTGAGAGAGTGCGCTAAAAATTTACTGATGAAAGAAGCATTCATTCACATACTTGTAAACAATGCCGGTGTGGCTATGCTTCCATATGAAAAAACGAAGGATGGAATTGAGATGACGTTTCAAGTAAATTATCTTGGACATTTTCTTTTGACACTTTTATTGCTGCCAAAAATGCAATTGTCTTCTCCTAGCTGCAGAATAGTCAATGTATCATCATTTACTTACATGTGTATGTAACAATATCGACATCAGTGTGTAGCATTTACAAAAAAATAAGAATATTGTTAATTAAACTGTGTTTATTAATTTTAAACATACTTATAAGAGAAACGTTCTATTGCAGTTGGCGATATATATTTTGATGATATTAATCAGGAAAACTCGTATACACCTTATAGAGGTTATTTTCAAAGTAAATTGGCAAATATATTGTTTACGAAGGAACTCGCTCATCGATTGAAAAGTAATACTAAAAAGAGATATATCTTTTGTAATAATTCGCAAACGGTTATTCTTTTTCTTGTGTGTGTTTTCTTGTGTGTTAACTGTGTAATTATATTAATAATTTTATAAAAGAAAATAGTAAAACGAATGAATTAAATAGATAGATAGATATAGAATAAATTAAATAAGAATTAAATAAATAAAATATTTTAATTTACAGAAGCAGATATTCACGGGATAAACGTATATTCTTTGCATCCTGGTCTTATACCGACAAACATAACACGGCATTCTAGTAACACCTTATTTCCAGGTGCAGCTTTTATTTATAATTTTTTAACATGGCTATTGTTTAAGTCTCCCGAAGAAGGAGCACAAACAACGATATATTGTTCAGTCGATGAAAAAACGGCTAATGAAACTGGACTTTATTATTCGTAAGGACATACTATTTATTATAATGTATAAATTGTTTATAATATGTTAGATAAGCTTTCTTTGTTTTTTTTCTTTCTTTATTATATAGAGATTGCAATGTCAACATTCCACGATGGAGAGCAAGAGATGATCAATACGCTAAAAACTTATGGGATATATCCTGCAAGCTTCTGCATTTAGAGCCAGAAGAAAATTTGAATACATTTTTGCAAACCGTTTCACGTCAAATGTTGTAAAGAAATATTTCTCTTTTTTTCAAACTGCGATAAAACAACTAATAAAGCAACGAAATTACCATAACTATGTATAGAATAAATTTTATTTCAAAATTTCTCTGTTGATAATTTTTCCTATTATTAATTGCTTGCTAAATAAATATGATTAGTATACTATATCAATCTCTATTCGAATCTTTTATCGTATATTTTTTTTCTTAAAAACAGAAAATATATAAATATCTCTTGTATTTTTTTACACATAATTTGAATTCATACATTGTAGTATATATCGTATATCTGTATATATGATACTTATATTATATTAACATTGCGTTGATTACGTATCGTTAAAGACGAAAGATAGTTAATTCTATGAACGTATAACTCTATTAATTTTTACAGATCAAATGATCGATAATACATTTGTAGATCATGATGAAATGACCTACAAATGTATTATCAATTTACTGAAGTTATATCAAATTGCAAAAAAACATGAATATGTATATTCACTAGTCTTGGTTTTCAAACTATGTAGTTTGATACGTATGTAGACCACGGTTGTATGCAAAAGAAAGATAGAAAGTGAAAGGCACACGCATCAAGTTGCATATAATACCTGTAAATATATTGATATATACTTTGTTATAGCATTATCGTATTACATAAAAATTATAATAACATTGAATGCATCAAAAATTGTTTTCTTAATTCTTTGTGATTTTAATTGATCGTTATGTCGCACCAAAGGAATTTCTGATATATACATATAATACTTAATTCTTATATATACATATATAAGGCTTTATGATGGCCTATGAAAAGTTTCTAATTTTTTTCTTGATATCGCAGCATTGTTTGATCTATGTCGCGAAAGCAGAAAAAGATAAGAAAGCCTAATGATATGAAATTCAATATAATATATTGATAAACATTTTATATATACAATATATATATATATATTTTCTATGTATTATATCGAATAATTTTCATTATACAATTGTTATTAAAATGCATACCGAAATTCCAAAACGCGAGTATTACAGGATGTACAGTTTTATCCAGAATATAGATCTCTTTTGCGAAACTGCAGTTGACAGTGCGCTTGAACTTAATCGAGGCCCGAGGGAGAGCGAAAGAGTCCGCCTGTATTCGCTCTTTGAAGGGAAAACCGTCACATTAATCTCTCCCATTAACGCTCGCAAGTAAATATCTCCTTTACGGTCGATTCAATACTGGCGATTCGCGAAAACGTCCTTTTCACCGGGAGCTAGATGAACTTTTTGAGAGAGGGCTGCTGCATCGCGCGGACGATAAATCGTTGATGCATTCGCCGCGACGATACGTTCCGTCGCGTATAACGACGGTTGCAGAAATTGCACCACTTATCTCACATGTCACGTTCAGAATTTGTGCATCGCAATATTCACCGAAGAAAAATGGTGGACGACGCCGATGTAACAGTTAATTATTTTCAAATTCCATTCTCTTTTACAGTTTATTTGATCGTTATTTTACTGCGAAAAAAATATTCGGGATTATTATTATATTAAGGTAAAAATAATCGAGAAAGATATTGAGTGATTCGATAGAATTTAAACCCGTAATATTTAATTCCGCCTTCATTTTTTCACATAGACAGGCAATATCTGGCAAATATGGATAATTGTATTTTTTTTTATATCGTTATTCTTTTTTCAATATATCACAAAGTGAATAAAATTGCATACGTGTCGCGTAATGCATCAGAAATATAACAGAAAATTTTCCATCAACGACGTTATATAAAAGCATATTAGAGGGAAACGAGTTGATCGCGTCTTTGAAGGTCAACGTCGCAAGGAAAGGAGGAAGAGAGCGACCTCGTCCTGCGAATCTCGTTAAGGGCGAGTCTCGCATTTACCCCTGGCTCTCGAGACGCATTTGCACGCGCGGAACAATTTATTGCACCTTTCTTGCACGTTAAAGCGTACTATGAACCGCATACCTTATGCTAGGTTCCCAGCTGGGTCGAATCATAAATCGTGCGACTCTCTCTCTCTCTCTTTTCCTCTCCTTATCTTTGTCTGTCTCTCACCCTCGGTCCACTACGGTCACCCTTATTTCTTACACGACGAGTCGAGAAATCCTCTCCTCCGTACACCTTTAAAAGCGGTCACGAGCAATGTCCAGAGTCTCCTTCGTCGGGATATGTACGATGAGTTCTCTTTTACTCTCGACTCGTCCATGAGGTATTCTGATAGTTTGACTTAAGATATCTTAAGTCAAATAATCAGAATGTAATAAATTATACATGGAAGTTGCTAATTTTTTGCTTTTTTTGTAAAGAAATTTTTTGTTCAAACTATTAAAAAATTACGAATGTTAAATATGCTTTATTCTTGAGCGCCGCATTTATCAATATCATTTTAAAAACTTTTTTATACTTATTATGCAATAAAAAATAGCAAAAAAATGTTGGTACTATGAATATTTTGCTCTGACTTATGTATATGCTATGTTTAACAAAGCTATTATGGCTTAATCTTAATTTATAAGCATTCGTAACTTTTTAATAGTTTGAACAAACATTTTTTTACAGTAAAAAAAACAAACAATTAACAAATTAATTTCATACATAATTCATTATGTTTTGATAATTTGGTTTAGATGTTTTAATATACCTTTGTCCGTGTCTGTTATTTAAATCTTTGCTCCACGTGTGTTTCGCGCACATTTTTATCATTCGCGTCTATATTTTACGTTTTTACGAGCTGTACCATTTGGAACATGTATATACTACATACCTGCGTGTTGCAGTCACAATATTTATCCATCATGCAGCTGCATGATGCCTTCGAAACAAAGTTAATATTTGTATCAAAGGCTATATAGTTTATATTAAAGAAAGAAATATCTCTCTTTCTTTCTCTCTCTCTCTCTCTCTCTCACTTACTCTCGCTCTCTTTATTGACAAATGCAAAATTGAAAAATATTTTTTTACAAATATTTTTTTTGAAGACTATTTTTTTAAAGACGACTATATATATATTTTTTTTTTTTTTTTTTTAAAAAAGCTCTTCCAGCGTGGCTATTCCGGAACCGGAATTTTTATTGAAATTCCTTTTGTATGCGGTAGAGTTATCTTTCGATCCGATAGACACGATGAAATAACGTCATCGACATCGATATCAAAATATCGCGAAATACCAGCGGTACGCATCTCGCATATCTCAAATCGGGTCTGGCGAATTATCCTTTCGCATCCTCTGCATTCTGCATTCGGAAATGAAATATTACGCTCTCTCCCCTTTCTCCCTCTTTTCGAGGAAAATTTGATATGCCGAGACATTTGCGGAGCACGCGAATCCCATTATATCACATTTATGGCGACCGCGACGCTGAAACTTGATAATTACATTACGTCACAATGTTCTTTTATGACACGCGACATTAGTAAAATGGCGACATTTTGCACGTCTTATAAGTCGCTTAGGTCGATGATGCATCTTTTACAATTCTCATAAAACACGTGCTATTTGTTTTATTAACAGATCTCAATTTTTATACTAGCTGAGATAATTCAATTATACACACACGCAAATATTATTTATCAATTATCATTCTTAAATCATCAATTATCATTCTTAAATAATATTTAAATAATTTCTCATTTTTATTTTCTCTATTAAATATTGTAGCTTTTTATCTCTACATATTTCACTCTTATATAAGAAAAGTTATATATGTTTATTTAAATATACACTTGTATAATGCGATGCAAGAATCATTTGTGATTTTTATAAAAAGACGAAAGAATAATTAACTGATGAACTCGTAAATTATGACTTTTTATAATTATAAGAAATAATTATTATATATATATATATATATTTCTTTTTGTTGTACAATATTGCAATCTCATTTATCTCACTATCATGTTTAGCTCGATTAATTCTGTTGATTATATTATCGGAAAATTAGGATTCGTACTGTGTTAAATAACTGAATATTGACAATGCGACAACACGTAAATAGTATCGTGTCGTTGTGTAAACATTTTGGTATATTTGTTACCTAATCGGAATAAAGAGCCGAATGAAACGAACAACTTCGATTATACGCCGGGCGTGTAATTACCGAAAGAGCCTGCGGATTCGTCGCGCAAACTATCGTGTAGCGGCACGCGTGTAATTATTGGTTTACTGTCAAGCATATCTTGTTGGCAAGTTTTATCGCGACTAAAACGAGACAGTATTTCGCGGCGGGGAGAAACAATCGATACGAAAACCGAATCGCGCATTGTCGATTCATCAGGATTGAATTTCAACCGCCGGATAAACTTTTTTTTTTTTTTTTTTTTTTTTTTTTTTTTTTTAATTACTGCTGATGAATGCATGTTATTTGTTACAGCAATTCACTTTTTACGATTATACGAAAACATGAAAGATTAATGACTTAATATAAATATGTTAAAATATGTATTTATATGTACCTATATTTCGTATTAATGAAATTGTAATGAAATATTATCGATTTTTTTTAAATGTTGAATATTTCAACAGTTCGATGATGAATCGTCAAACTAACGTAAGTTGTTAATCTAATATAAAAACATGTAAAATGTCTATATCACTCACCGTCTTTAACGCCTCGAAGTCTCCCTTCTTCAGCATTTCTATCAATCTCTGGTGATCCATTTCCTCCTTCGTCATATATAGTTTTCCGTTCCTCAGTTTCTCGTTCTCGTAATCGTCGCACAGAATATTATGAAAATTCACCTGTTGAACACTATGATACACTTTTGTTTCGGTTGAAATTTCAGGCAAATCTTGCTCAAAACGTAGATTTTTAACAAGAACTTCATTGATCACTGCACCACGCTCTTCAGCATTCTTCGCTGTCTCTTCAACGCGGTCTTGCGTATTTTCACCAAACTGAAGTCTATTCTGAGAAGAATCCCCTTCATTCTTCGACCTCGAGCTTCTTTGATTCTCTAGTTCGTCGATAGGAATTGTAGCAGTTGACAGATTACTATTTTCTCGCGAATGAATCGTCGATCGGTTCTGATCTTCTCGCGATGCGTTTTGATAGCCAGTTACTAGATCTTGAAGAGCCATCGTTGCCTCGTCCGAATTTTGTCTAATGTCTTCCTTGGATTGTTTCATTTCCACGGATCGAGACTGGACGTTTGACTTGACATTTGACTTGACATTTGACTTGACATTACCCTGACAGGATGTTTGAAAAGTCGCGAAAGTCCTCGCGGACTCGTTAAAGACAACCGGATGTTGCTGCTCCTTGGCATAAATCGACGAATTATCCTTCCTTTTATCCGTCGAATCTCTCGACCTACCGTTCGGCAAACTTTGCTGCACCTTCAGGCACTGCTTCAACCCAATTTCCGGATATTTGCAGGCCGAATCCTCGCTCTTCCGATCGTCCTCCACGATAGTCTCGAGATGTTCGTGTCGCGACTCGTCCTCGAGAATCGTCGACGTTTCCTTCACGGGCGAGTCTCGATCCAATCTGGAAGCGCCGATTCTTTCCCCGTAAGGCGACACCGGTAGCGACGGTCTAAGGATCGATTCCAAATCGTCCGCGTGAATCACTTGTGGCTGCAGACTACGTTCGTAAATCCTCTCCACGTGATCGGGCGAGGTGTAACGCGTAATTTTGCCGGACGAAACAGCTTCGCAGATCGTGGGTCTCGTAACATTTTGTTCGTTCGATTGTTTCTGCGAATCGCTCGTCGCGATATAGGCACGACTGTTAGGCTTGAAGCTCGACGAAGACGCGCCGATCGGCGCCTTCGCTCGATCCTGCGTTTCTACATCTCGCGAAGGAGACATCCCGAGATCCTTGCGCGAGAGGACAGGTGGTTTTTTATTAATCTCCATCTGCGACGTTCCTCCGATCTGGCGACACCTGATTCTTGGGTCGCCACGTGACTCCGCTCGGCCTTGAAGGGCGCGCACGTGGGCGCCAACTGTCAAATCGTACATCGGCTGCTCCGGTCGCGACTGATCGATCGATCTGGCCTCCTTGCGGAGATCGCTGGAAATCTGAAGTCGACGTCGCGGTTCGATCGCGACCCCCGATTCCATCGGGCCGATTCTCGACGATGAGTTGTCTCGGGTATGATCGGTAGCGCAACTCGTTGACGCTTCGGTCGATTTACAGGTCGCCTCGACTGCTTTATCGGCGGCGGCAACTGTTGCAACGAATCGCGGCGTCGGTCCGCTCGCCGTTGCAGTTGGCCGTCTACTTTCTCCGTCCTTATTTGGTGAGATCGGCTCACCTTGGTTATCAAGGCTGCCCTTCGAGAAGCCAGTTCCGCGCGGCGAACGCGGATCAGTCTCCTCCTTAACGAGCAAACGTGCCACCGCGGAATTCTGATCCGCGCTATTCCCAGAACGCTTCAGCGATGGCTTTCTGCAGGAAATGATTGACGTCGCTGTCGTCGACGTGATGGTAGACACTTCGGCTATCTTGGAGCTATTAACGATCGCTCTACCGTGATTAGATTCGCTTTTCGTCTTCGCTAAATTCGCAAACCTGCCATCAGCCGAGCTTTTCTCTTCGGAATTTAGTTCGGCGCGTCTAGATCTGAAGCTCGAACCGAAGGGCTCTCTCTGAGGGATTCTAGAAGCCGGGCTGGAATCGCCAGATCTCAAAGGGACACTCGACTGAGCACCGAAACCGTAATCCTGCTGCTTAACTTTGTTCCTTACAGCGAGATATTCTTTGTACGCGCCTCTATTGGTGTTCACGCCAACGTTTACTCTGTCCGGTCTGCCACGCTCCAGTTTACGATCCATCCGAGTCAGATCGTCGTAACTTGACGAAGTTCCACCGTTCAATCTATTCTTCGCCTCGTCGATCGAGCGCGATCGCGAGTCTTGGACGCGATATCGTCGTTGGCTCTTCTCGGCGCTGCTGTTGGATCTCGTCAAGGGTTTCTCGCGAGGTGACACCGGGAAATTCTGACTGTGCGCCTGATTCAGCCACTCGTCCACTCGCTTCTGGACCTCTCCTTTCCGCAGCAGGATCTCGGGCATCTTCGAACAACCGCTCTCGATCGCGTCCGTCGTCGTCGACGACGCGAAATTGTCCTGTTGATGTACTTTACTGGAATCCTTCTGTCTGTCCCGCGAACGCTGCCTCACCTGAGTCTGCTGGTTCACCTTCAACACTGGCTGAATCCTCTCCCTCGTCGGGAGGATCGATTTAACGTGAACTCTCGACAGCTTCGATCTTTCCTGTTGCTGCTGTCGCTTCTGCTGATCCATTATGATCGCCTCGAAGTTGGTCACGTTGATATTTCCGACGTCGCTAAGGTCCGAGGATCTGCAATAATCCAGATCCTCGTACTCGTCCAGAATATTGTTCACCGATTGCGCGTCGATCGAGCTGGTGCTCTTCGACTTGTTTCTCGCGACGCTCTCGTCGCTGCTCGAGTTCTCGTTCTGGTCCCGGCTGATCTGTCGCTTGGGTCGCGGCCTCGGCTTCTGATACCTGAGCACCGCGTTCTCGATTCCCTCGTAATTCTGGTCCCTCCTCGAGGCGGACGATTGTCGCGCGTGACGTTGCTGAAGCGACTCCCGCCGATGATTGAGCATTTTGCCGTCGTCAGACGCCGACGGACCGGAAGCCCAAAAGGTCGTGAAACTCCGCACGTTCCGCGAGCACGCGTCGTCTCCCGCCGCGACGTTCGTCAACCTCCTCGACGTGATCCATGAAGCGGTCGGACGAGAGGCGCCGATAGGTGCATCCTCGTCGGCGAGGCAAATGTCGCTGGGTTTCGAAGCTATTTCATCGTTCATCTTCTATCGCAGGGCGGCATCTTAATTCTTATCGAAGAGAAGGAATATCGGTGACCAGGAGATTCTGAAATGAAAATATTTCGCTATTAAACAATGTTTGAACATATCTATAGGTATGGTGTTTCATCATTTTATAAATGTGCGAGGGAATATTTTTCAATTACACGAAAAAATTGTTGAAGTATTCGACACACGAGAAAATAAATTTTTTTAAGTTAAACAATTTTAATTAAGAGAAATTCTTTAACATATGACAATGTTGCGTCATTGTTGGAAAATATATACGAACGCGAAGTATATAATCAGCTGAAAGTAGAAGCTCGTGCAATTTTATTGGCTAATTTATCAGTCCTGATAACGTGATTAACTTGGCGTAAAATTTTAGAAACTGCGCTTCGCTCTGAGAGCGAGTACCAGAAATTATCTACTGGAAAACGGTTCCTGTAACTGCTTTCGCAAATCTAGCGTAATAAACTCTCAAACTCGCGGACGCGCGGCGCAAAGCGGCCGGCGAAGAACGTTCTCCTCGTTAATTTTTCACCTAGCACGGAAATTTACGTGCGTGCTCCGCTAAATGGCCCCGCCGCCGCCGCATTTCCACTGCATGCCTCACATGCGCATTAGGCGCCGCTTTAATTTGCAAAAGAGAAGCCCGACCGACCTTCCTAATCCATCGTTTTGCCAACGAGAGAGCGCGGCGCAAAAAATATACGGTGCCGTAAATAATAATCATAATTTGAGAAAATCTGATATAAATATAATTATAAATTTAGCGAAGAATTTAAAAATATATATAATATATATATGGACGCTTTAAATGTTGTGAACGAGAGGAATTACAAGTTCGGGGTTGCAAAAACTCGGGGATGCTTTCGTAAAATTTAAAGCGTTAAATTTAAAGTTAAAATTTCGGCAAAATTCGCCAATTTCAAACTCGACCACGTTCCGGAAATCGGCGATAAATAGCAGAAGGCGCGCTTCCGTATATAACGATTGCGCCGATCCGACACGTGTCGGCGGCACGTTCTGTCGTTCATAGAATTTCCGGCAGTTGACCGATATCCGGTTTGAATTAATTCGGTTCCTCAACTCAGGGACAGTAAATATTATAATACGTCCGCTGTGGAGATCGTGCGTGGAATATATAGTTAAAAAATCCAAAAACGAAAGTTAATTCGCTCGTGATCAATAATATGAAATAACATGATTTTTCTATAAAAAGAAATGTATTTCAATCACAGATTTTATTGCAGAAATATCATCAAAGTATCTTGAATATTTTTCTATGTAATATATAAATAACAGTTTCATAAAATACGATGATTCATCTAAATTGCTTTTATTTTAATTAATATTTTCCCTGGATCGATCAAAATAATTTTTTTCTTGACAATTTTTCTGTAAAGCACTCAGGAAGGAAATTAATATGGATGAGCAATTTAACCGGACCATCCTGTTTATGTACAATATACAAATATTAATTGGTATTGATTGTATTTCACAAGAGAGATTAAGCTAAAATATTTCCAAACAACGCTAAAATATAGAAAATACAATGGAACAACAGACATGAATAATTTCGTCATAAACAGAAAATAAACTTCGATTTAAATTTCGCTTCAATTTAAATGTTATTTGCGTGTGCGTATTGAAATTTTATTTTATTTCAATTATGTCAATTTTTAATTCTCTGTACACATTTTCCTTGGGGATTATAAAACCTCTCGGGTGAGGAGAGGTCGCGATAACGCACGTCGATAAATGTAAATTAACATAATTAACAGGACTAGATTTGAAAATCTGACTCACGTGGATGAGGGATATTAAATGCATAGCGGCGCGAGCCTGAAATATAAATTAAACAAAACGTATTTAATGGAGCGAGTTTAAACGAAAATGCGAAAAACCATGCTGCTTATCGGAAACGCCGGTTCGGATCAATGCAAATTGCGTATTTTCCGCAAACAATTGGTTTTCAACGGCGATGTATCATCCGACCGACGTGAATAAAGGTCGAACCCAGCGCTAAATATTCATAAAACAGTAAACGATAAGAGGAATCGAAGAGGCGGGAAAAAGAGAGAGAGAGAGAGAGAGGAGAAGAGATGTAATCGGATAAATGTACAATATTCGCGAGACGTGTAAAAAAGGGATGGTGGATTTTATTCCATTTAATCACGATTTGTTGCGCGCGGTAACGATCGATATATACATACATCCAACATACGTCGGTGTAATTCGGCAGTCTCGGCTAAAATCGGCAAATGCGCCAGGTAAATATTAAATGTGAAATCGCGCGAGGGATCGACTAACATTGCCGACTCCCCACGGGAAAGGGTAGTTGCAATTCGCACGAGACGGTATAAGACTGGGAGCGCGTAAATTGAATTAAACTGTCGCGGCTTTTCGTGCCGTATTACGATGTTACACCGGAGCTCTAATGATTCCCACGCGAACGCACACACTTACATATGTTACATGCACACACGTCTGCTTTGAAGCCTCCCGGCTGGAATTCTACTTTTAGATCGCAGATTACGCGTAACGCACCGCGTATAGTAGCGTAACGTGTATACGTGAGTCATTCATATAGCACGGTGAGATCAATCTTTAATTAAACGCCGGAATCGCGAAATGAACATTCGACAAAAAGGAATTCGATTGATTTAATTCGAGTTAGCCTCGTTTAGTGCGTTTTGCGCAATTTCCTCAAATTTGCCATATTGAAATAAATTCGTCTCCCGTGTAACGAGACTCTATATACTGGAATGAAAGAGCAGAAACGCGGATAATGAGGATATCGTGAAAAATGGAGAGGTGCGGGCGAGAACAAATTTTTCTCGAAAATTTATTTTTTTTTTTTTATAGGTTCTAATTATGTTCTGCATTACGTCATATGCAAATGAGAGCAAAGATCGAGCTCGCGCGGGAGAATATTAATTCCGATGAAACGTTCGCCGCGCTTGCGCCCCAGGAATGCGAGGTGTGTTAGCCGGCGTAATTAACGGTACTGTAAAATTCAGGTGTTTCCGCGAATGCACTGACCCGAATCTTCTACGCGCGCACTAGTGCGCGCGGCACGCAAAGGTGACTATGATTTGCTCGTAATTACTCACGAATCATAGGCACTCGTCGCTCGATTTAGCTCGCGATATCCGTCGATGAATCCTCGACATTCCTCTGGCAACTCTTGCAGTGGATTAAAATCACAAAACATTAAAAGTGAAAGATCACGTATATAACTTTCTTCTTCTACACGGAGAGAATTTTCTCTTTGAGAGAAAAGAGTTTCTCTGATTAATATTTACCGCAAGAAACAAGAGTAATATGTGCCATAGTAAATTTTACTATGTACAGAATTAAATTAATCGAATATATTTTATATCTTATTGTGTAGTAAATATTAATATTTTTATTGTGGGAAATATTAATCAGAGAAACTATTATAAAATCAATAATGAAATCAGTAAAAAAATTAAGCATTTGCTCTCCTTTCAAAAACACTATTTGCATATTTAATATAAAAAATGAAAATAAAAAAATAAAATTTAAAAAATTAAGAAAGAACAAAAAATTAATTATACCCTCTCCTGGAAAATATTGTCCCACGATTACCATGATTTTCAGGGTAAGTTCGAAAAGAAAATTTTCTCTGTGTATCATATAAGTATTGTACTTTGACATAAATCAATCTTTGTCGGTATAAACGAGAATCTGAATTTTTGGGGAGGAAAATGGAAATATTTCGATTCATGGTACGGTACAACGATGATGTTTGCATTACGGTTCATAAAATTTCTTAATCTTAGTCTTGGGAAATTTCGTTTCCCGCGAAACGCCTCTTCAGGTTTGCACGAAGCTCCATAAAAGACAACGTATTCAGTAAACAATAAGAGAATTGTAGGCTGTCAGCGGCAAATAGTCGCCACGCATATACATAATTCATCGATCGACATTCCTGGACGAATCGCAGCGCGCGAGAATCTCTTCCGTCGAGAGATGATAATGGAATGTAAAAATGATTGCGCGCGTGGGCTTAGCCAGCCATGGCGCGATTGCGTAATAACGGGAGACGTTAATCGGCCGACGATCGCGGAAAGAAGCGAATATGTACGTCGGAAACTGACTCGTTAGCCGTGCGTGCGAGGTTCTCTTTGTGCACGCCGTTTAAACCTTTTTAACCTCTTAATTAATCGAGTGACGAGATCTTTGATCTCTCTCTTTCCCCGTCTCAAAGTCTGTAAATCATCTGAATTATTCACGTCGGGGATATTATATCGCTTCAAATTTGTCTTCGTTCCAGAAAAACTGAGGAGATACAGGCGTAAAAAAATTCTACTTTAATGAAAAATATATGAAAACGTATTGCAATGAAAATTAAATGCGGTGCAAAATGGTGAATATATATATATGAAAATGAGAAAAACAATAAACTTTTATCTTCGTTTATTAATCTTTAAATGCGCTATTTTTTTCAAAGTGAAAGATAATTAGAATAATATTGAAAGAGATATACGTGCGCGATATGCTGGAAATAGATTTTTTCAGTATTAATCAACATGTAAATTTAAAATGTATTTTAGCTAATGGAAACTCGTTCCATTAATCGGCTATATAAACTATAATCAATATTAGCCTCGAGGAAAATTCTCTGTGAAATTGTCACGAATATTCTCATGTTGATTAGCGTAGGATGAGCGTGTAAAATAATAATCAATACTATAAATAGAAAATAAATTTTGTTTACCAAGTGTATACCGCAGTATAATATAAAATGTATCAAATGTGCATTTAAAATGAAAACTAATTTCTATACTATATATAATTTCTACATATTTTTTACGACATTTATTCTGATATCAAAAATGTTTATAATTAAAATAAAATGAGAAAATTACTCGTGCGCGTCAAATTGTCTCAGTTTAATCAAGTGTTTGATCATCATGCTGGAAACATTGAGCAGGTTAAAAAAAATTAATTCCAATTTTTTTCGTGTCGCGTGTAATAAACAATATAATTTGTTCAAATATTTTGCTGAACACATTATAGATTATTATTCCGAGTATCATCAATATAATCGTTTTAATCAATCTTTTTCTTGGAGAAAGATACTTAATTATATATTATTAGATTTTTAAATAAAAATATACATATCCGATTATTCAGAAAGAATGATCTGAATACGAAGGAGACACTCGCGCGGAAATCAGCTTTCAGAGTGCTCAATCAAAATAATCGCGGGTGTTTTGTCACTTGCTTCGTCCGCAACTATACTTCTCGCCTATAGAGGCCGGAAGACACGGTCGTTTCCTGCGGTAACGCCTCGGCAATAAAACGTCACATACGAGAATAATCTTATCGAAAATCGCGCGCACGTAATACATACGTGTATGCGTACGTGATTAAGCGCAATCGCGAGGTAACGTTATCTAAGTAAGCGCCAATCCTTTAGGGAGAGATTAATGGCTTTATATTATCTGGTCGATGCAGCGTCGCGATTTTTCAAGCGCAGACGAGAAACTTTCGCCGCGGTTCGTTCATCACTTCGACAACTACTCGTCGCCAAGTATTTCCGATCGCGTATCGCTCGTAACTCAGATCGTCCGCCATTTATACGGTGTTATTAGTAGTCATTATGCGACGCGCGGCTCCATTTTAATATCACGCGTGTCTCATACATAATTACGCACAAACTTATTATTTCCGAATTAAATCATGTACGCCTCGAGCGACGTGATCAATCAAATGCGAGAGATTCTCCCGGACTTTTTCATATCGCTAAAAATAGACAATGAGCCCATTTTGGTATATCGTTTATTTTTAGCTGCAAAGTAGAAGTAGGCTTTCTTTTAATAGTGTTTTATTAAAAGTTTCTTGTCCTCTTTTTCATAGAAAACATTTCTGCTAAAATAATGTCGCGTGATTTTATTTCACGAGACTTTGAAATTCGCTGAGAATCATAAAGTATGAAAATCATATCGTTGGATGCTTCGAGAGCGGCAAACCATCTTTCACGTATCCTTCTTTCCTATATAAATGATCGATTTCGACCGCTCGTTGTCATGATTTCTTTCTTCTAGAAAGAATATATATATATATATATATCGATATCTCTTCCAGCACGAGTGACTTCTGAAAATATTCGACCCTCTTTCACAATCCTCTCGCCTCTTCCTTTCTTCTATACCAATAGGCTATTCACGTCTTTCACAGAGTTGCCTTCGGGGTGGATAACCCGAACGCAACTATGTAAGGCCTATGTAAGGCACACACTCGAGAGTCTTCCGAAGAGCCCGCTATTTCTGCTCACGTGAAAGGCGATATATCTTCATCATTTTTTCATACATAAAAATCCAAGAATATCTAACTTAAATAATATCTAAAAGACAAATTAAATAAGTTAACAAAGTTAAAAACTGTATCGGAAATCTCAAAATTATAAAGCTGCTATATTAGAAAATGATTTTCATTTTTTAGCAATTTTTATTATACATGTAATAGTTTGACATAATCTCTATCAATTTATTAATATTAATAAATTAATATATTACCGTTTTCACACATTATAAAATTGTCATAATATTTAAGTAAATCATATATAATAGAAAAATTACACATTTTGTGTGATCTATTATTTATTGTATATTGTAATGTTAAAATATAATAATATGTTATATCGCATTATGATGTAAGTTAGAGAGATGTACAGTCCGAAACACGCACTTTCTACAATCTTTCTATAGAAACTCTGATTCCTGACAGAGATGTCCCTTACGGCGGCTCCGAGAAATACTTCGCAACCTTTTTGCTCATCTTAACATTCTCCGCGTGGGTCTTTTCGCCCTGGACCGCACATGCGGCCTCTGGAGCCCAGATCCTTTTGTGTTCTCGCCATACCTTCTTCTCTCTCTCTCTCACACTCTCTCTTTTGCTTCTCTTCTCTTCTCATTCTTCCCTCTTTATACCCCTCTGTTATTTTTTCTCTTATCCTCGACATACGAGATCTGCCAAAAGAGACTTCACTTTTTTTTTAACAAACAAACCATGCGAACAAATAAATGTCACGAGCCGCTCGAGACACATTACCACTGCAAAGCTAAACACCGCTTTGCTCTTTTTCCACGTTGCTAATTTACGTTTGCTCGTTATTACCACGTGCGAAAATGGATCTTAGTGCCTTCGGCGTGCTTTTTCTTCACATTACAGCATTTCTAAAACTACAAAGTAAATTTTTCAGATTGCCGCGTTGTCACAAAACTAGTAAATTATTTCATTAATTTTCATAAAAAGACTAACTATCTATAATATACAATCTCCAAATGTATGCATGTAATTGTATTTATTAAATTTTAATCAAAAATTTAATTCTTTATTCTTTAACTATTAAATAAACTTAAATTTAGTGAAACGATATATAAGGAGTTTTCTTGCGAAAAGATCAGGCATAAAGTTAAAGCAAAACAAATTAAAAGAATGAAAAACGACGATTTAATTCCCCGTATCCGAAGAATGCTCGATTGTCTTTGATCTCGATTTGGGACCGGATACGCTCATTACGAGACGCTTCTTTTCCCCGTCGTTCTTTCATCTCAAAACGAACGATCAACAGCAACAAGTGCATTCACACGCAGATAACAAATACTAATAAGTGGCAAATACGCCAGACTCGTATTATGAGACTCATTCACGAAGCCGATAATAGCAGAAGCATTACATGAATCGTTCGACGCGAGTGATACGCTTTTTATCGCACAATGCGAATATGCATTCATTTACAGACGCAGGTGTTGGTTGCAACTGCACACTGCGACGTTTATCTAATTTCCTCTGTGCCGAAGGATTTAATACTGATTAAACAATTTCTATTTTTAGCTTCGCTGCATTATATATACTAGGAACTACCATGTCTCTTTATTTTTAACGAGATGTGCGATGTTACAATGAGCAAAAAAATATGAGATATATAAACGATAAAATAGTAATTAAAGAGAGAGAAAGAACAGAGAGCGGGAGAAGAAATTAGATATAAAATTATTTCAACACTGAAAACAGCAAGAAAATGTTTATTTGAAAATAAATTACAATATTATATTATTTTACACCATAACACATTTGTTGTCTTGTATTATTAATTATATAATTAATTAATTTGTTTATTTTTTATAATATTATATTTTATTGTGAGTTAAACGAAGACGATAATTTGTTTTATTATTTCTTTTCGTTTTAAGCTTCATAAGAATTTTAAATGACACTTTCGAATCAACGGATTCTTAGATATAAAGAATGAATGCTATAGAAAAAAAGTATCATTACTTCATCGTTACATCATCGCTTGCGTCAAGCTTTGATTACCGAAATAAACACCTCCTACACTATCATCAGCCCATCCTGACCGGAACAATTAAATGTTCTCCTTCTTCCCCGTTAGTTCTTAACGCTCAACTCAACCGCGAAGCCGGCACAATCCCTAAAGTTAATGCACAACTCACAGTGTAGATCATGGATCGTGGTATACGTTGAGCCCTAAAGTCGCTTAGCGTATTCAGAGTAAACATACCGAATAAATATCAAAGTATATATCTTCGTGTATTTCAAGAAAAGTAAATATAGCTTATCTTACAGTTTGCTCGAAGTAGAATCTTTCCTACGATATTAACGTTATTCTGCGACTTGAGAATTTTTCTATTAAAAATAAGAAAGTACACGGAGAGAATTTTCTTCTTAGAATTTATCCTGAAAATCATAGTAATCGCGGGACAATATAATATTGGAAGACTTATAAGAGTTTCTTTGATTTATATTTACCATAATAAAAAATATTAAAATGTAAAATTAATTAAACCTTTGAGACAACTATTATTTATTTTTTAATTAAACATATTTTATATCTTATTGAAATATTAATATTTTTTTATTGTGATGAAATATTAATCAGGGAAACTCTTACAAAATTCTTCCACTCTCATATATGTATATTGTCCCACGAATTACCATGATTTTCAGGATAAATTCTAAGAAAAAATTCTCTCTGTGTACGAATCACAAAATGAAAATTTTATTTATATATTAATAGAAAAGAAGTCATTAATTAACATACAACTTTGAATATAAATTGTGGACAAGGGACAAATAATTTAAGATTCTTCTGGCAAGCACACAACGATTCACTAACATAAACTTCACTACTCGCGGCCAACTCGCACGTACCTTTTGAAAGTTGTTGTCGTTATTTATTCTCGGTATAATCGACTACTAGGTACTGCGTTATCCGAATGATTACAGCACGATCGACGTGATGTGCAGTTCCGTGTCGGACAACGGAGGAACGTCTCGCGGTAGTCAATATCGCGGCATCGACGGAACGATTATCGATTGCGTCAGTTCGACACGACTATCCCTCGCTACTGCGACTTTGCGCCGCGAACACGTGCACTCGACGACTGCATATGTCGCGTTGCATTATTGCTGTACCGTACTCGGAACGAAGTCTTCTACGAGCTTCTGTCGACTGCGAGGTATATCGAGCGCGCTCAGTGTGTGTTTGCTGTTATCTAAATAAAATTATATAGATGATTATCTATATTGTAGATGAAACTTTGACGTCATCTTATTTTTATGTAGATAAAAAATATGTATTATATCGATATCTGCATCTTAGATGCAAAGAGTATTATCTTTACTAAATTATCTAGAATAATTTTCAGATAATTTTGGTTTAGAATCATAGCACATAAAAATACTTAAATAGTAGAACTTAAACAGTAAGCGATAAAAATTTATAAAGAAAAATATGAATACATATATTTTTATATCCCTTTTATAATTTATATTTTTTTAAATATAAATGCGTTTACATAAGCAGTCTTAAAAATTATTATCTAGAAAATTATCTTCATGTTATCTAAGATGAATTTACATATTTTTATCTCATCTTTATCTAGCTAATTTTTAAATCATCTAAACACAACATTGAGCTCGCCTTTCGGAGTTCGTCGGTGCAATCGAAGGTGCGATGCACTTCTTCGATGCACCGCATGCAACCCGCGGGAGCTCTCCCGCGTTCTCGGTTATTCTGTCCGCAAAGTGTAACGCGATTCGCCACGCAAAGGATAACTTCTTCTCGTCTTTGTCCTTCGATGACGTTGCGGCCGTGCGGTTTCTAATAGCGACTCTGCTTTTCACGCAGAGATTTTTGTTGCCACTACCCGAGACTGCACGGTGGATTTACGCGCGTCCGACGAATTTCCAGAAAAAAGTGCTCATATACAAGAGAAATTTCTGTCTTATTATTTGCGCTCGTTCAACGCGACACAAAACGTAAGAATTCCGTGCTTTCGAAGATTATAATGCGATTGACAAACGCGATGTAAACTTCACTCACATTAATTATCTTAGATGCGACGTAGCAAATGATTCATCGATGATTCGTTAAAAGTTTCTAGAATGGATTGGCGACGTATATATATATATATATATATATATATATATAATAGATAGATAAGAAGTTGCAAGAAGTGAAAGATAAGATCAAATTTATATTCTCGAGATAATGATTGTTTGTTTGTTTGAAAAATTATCATTTATATATATATAAATCATTATCTTGAGAATATAAATTTGCTCTTTCACTTCTTGCAACTTCTTCAAGGTACTGAAAAGTTTAACGTTGACGGATCGTGCAATCGCAAACGTTGCTTTCGATTTTGCAGCAAATTCTGTGAATGCATTATCAGGGCAAATTAGCGAAACGCGTCGCGAAGTTTTCGGAGCAGAAAACAATCCGCGACAAGCTACGAAACTATCATTCCGTGATGGAAACTGTCATTCGAAGTACCGCGAAATTCACTGCAGAAGATACACATCGAGCCAGAAGTTCTCGAAGAAACTCACCGATAAATTCATCGTCGATATGTACGTGAGAAGTGCTGATTTTGAAAGAAAGTACTCGGCGAATTTCCTCCAAAAAATTCGTCACTCAAAATCGTACTTGAAAAAATACAGAAGAGACTCCAGTCGCGGAATCAAACCGTTACACTGGTCGAGGCTGAACTAAAAGCTTCATATTTGCCTCTTGCCTTATTATATTATTCGCAATAACTCTCGTCGCGATCAACTACACTTATAATAACTACACGTCAACTTTTATCTCGTAACGCCGCTTTTTTGTCAAGCTTTCCTAAACTTTCCCGGATCGCCAGCGCGGCGATCGTCGCCAATTACAGCACCGACTGTTATTGTACGTTTCTGCACGAGGTATGTCTCTTTTTTTTTTTTTTTTTTTGCGAACTGTTGTACATCGCGGAGTGCCGTTATCGCGCACGCGAACACCGCAATTTACGAAGATGGTACACTTCGCGGTACACTGATTGCGTTTTCTTCTGGTGACACCAATCGATACGATATACCGCGCGATATAAAAAGCGCATCCCGGAATTGCCGCGTTGTGAACGCGGAATTTCACCGCGAGATTTCACCAAACGGAGGAGATCGCCGCGTTAATCGCGTCCTTTCATTCGCGCGAAGCCAACAACTGGCAGCGACGTCGCGAGAAGGTAATTGCAGCCCCTTGTGTCTGCAGCACTTCAAGGGGAATCCAGCACTAGCCTCGTACCATTACTATTGCACGAGATTATGCACTGTCACCGTAGATAGAGCGCGATAATCTTTGCACGAGATTCAGACGCGCGGTGAATCGCGATGATCAACCTTGGCATGTATCTCTAAACCACGGAATTTTTTATAAACTTTCATTATTTTTCATCTACCTACTTTGTTTAACTTTCTTATATAGCTATATATATATATTATTGTACATATATATATGTATATATAATTTTATTTTATTTTATATATATATATATATAATAAAATATATAAAATATATATATTAAATTAAAAAATATATATAAATAATTTGCGAGAGGGAGAGAGAGACAAACGCAAAGTTACACGTTTAGCTAAACTTCGGGACGAAGGGTTCGGCTTAATTTGCGAGGAATTTGAGCTTACGCTAATAACTTGGGGATTACGTTAGTTCGAGGAGAGTGGCCTTAAGAAACTATAGCAGGAAGACACGAGACTCGAACTTCCTTACTTTAATATTCGCGGATCTGTCATGAATTATGATTTGCAAGGATAATGCGGGATTAAATCTGACAATTCAATTCGCGTCCTGGCGCGAAACGTAATGACAGATCGCATTCATATATATTTCACTCTATATATGTATATATCCATTATATGTATGTATAAATCCGAGATCGTACGTGAGAGTCTAAATGTTTACTAGCTTTTCAAAGCTAACCGCCAACACGTTTCTCAGAGAGAGAGAGAGAGAAGGGAAAGGAAAGGGCCGAGGTCTGAGGAATGATAATTACACGGAGTCTGTAAAAGTCACGATGATGCCGGACGAACATGGTATCGCGCTGATGTATACGTAGGAATGTAATTCGCGAGGTGGAATAAACCGCGGCGCGGGAAATGAACAAACGGATGTAAACATCGAGCGATGGACGGAGACGAATGAGGGGCGCGTTTGCACGCTGCGAAATAAATTGAATTAACATATTAACGGATACGACGAATACAAGAATAGCGCTGGGCGCTCTATCCAATGTTCCGACTTTCTCTTCCGTTGTTCGGGATGAATCGAAAAAATTACGGGATTAAAAGCGCCACGCGTGTATCATAAAATGCGTGTTTTTTTCCCCCGACTCTTTCGATAAATTCGGTTAACTGTTAACTGATTGCGAGAATCGTATTTATTTTTCAGAGGTCACTGCGGGATATTCCGCGGATTAAAAAAAATCATATATACAAGTAAAAATATTCGTTTTCGAAAAAATTTCATATCGGAGCAAAGTTAGTGAATTTCGATTTGTTTAGCTTCTGGACTACTTATATACTTCACAAAGAGATACTCGAAGGAATCCGAATGATATATTTAACGAAGTGTCGTGTAGGTATACGCGGAGTTACGCGGTCAATTGGAATTTAAATCGAGCGTAATAAGCCATCGTTTCAGGCGATGCGAGTCGTGATCTCGTGAGAAGAAGGAAGCTCTTAATCGGCGCTCATTAATTTAATCTCGAATTAAAGACGAGACGGTTTTATTTATATACTCTTTGTCTCTCTCTCTCCAAAAATACATTCGAAATAATTGATCGCGCGAGAAAGAAAAATGTATGTGTCAGCACACATCGAAACCGTTTGACAGATTCTTGGCGCGCAATCTAAACGAGATGAAAAAGCCGAGAGATCCCGCGAAATTTTATTCGTAGAATTTACCGAAAGGGATTTAATACATTTGGGAGAAATGGATGAATTGCGCACCCGCGAGAGTGGATTTATTTAATCCACGAACCCCCTCGGGCAGATTGCGGCAGCTCCACGTGACATATCCAACGTGTAATTGCACAAATGGAGATACGCATCACCGTCGAATCCCACTCTGCGCCATCGACCTCGGTTAACTCTATTGAAAATCGCACTGTTACGTTCGACTTTTCGAATCGGGGGCGCGCGCACGAACCATCCGGCATCGATCCTCTCGATCGCGCTGGCGCGGCAAGACTGGCCGGCATGGATCGGGATCGTGATCGAGGGACAACGACCAGGGACGGCGCAACGCGAGGTTCGCTAAGAAAGCACCATTCGCGAGTATGCGTGGATTTTTTTCAGAATTTTCTTAATCATTTTATTTTTTAATCTTAATCTTCATCTTTTTGGAAAGGCTCATTAAATTCTAATGTCGAATCTTGACAGCTCAAACGTCTCATCGGTTGTACTATTATCATATTAATTATTATATAAATAAATATTTATTATAGAAATAATGTGGCAATAATACAACTGATCAGACGTTTGAATTATTAATTTGGCAGCTTGCGTCGACATTAGAATTTAATGAATTTTTCGAAAATTTAAAATGATTAAGATTTAAAAAAAATAAACTAAATTATTAAAATTAAAAAAAAACATACACTTTTTAGATACTTTATTTAAAAGTATACAATATCTGTAAATTTATGAAAATTTTTCTTTATATAAATTATAGAAAATATAAGGATTCATAAATGATTAAATAGTAGAGCATGAGAGATATTTTAGTTAATTAAAATGTATACTAGATCTAAAACTAAAGATTAAAAAAATGACATGTATTAATCGTTATAATTTAATCGCTTAATTAAAAGTCTCATTAAGAAGCACACACGAGTGTTATCCGATTTAGATAGCTTAGAATTTAATCTTAAATCAGCTCTCTCTCCTTTTCTTTAATGGCACGTAACGGAAGAATTCAACGCGTTATCGCAACGTTGATTTATTAAGCGGAACCTCTATCCCTTTTCTAATTTACTGCGTGAATTCGTGACTTGTATATATATCGTGAGAGGTACGCGCGATGACGGAAGAGAAAGCCAAAAGTATATATGCGAACATTTTGCTCCATTACGAAGCGTTGCGATGTTAAAGACAGTTGTAATAATGCAATGCGTTATTAATTTCTCAATTTTATTAAAAAAAAATTAAATTATTTAAATATTCATTTATAATTTATAGATATATTACAAAAGAAAAAGGCGATTAGAACAATTTTTAGATTTAAAGATGAGGAGAGACTTTTTGAGATATCGACAAAAAATCGTTGCGCTCTCTTTAATTAGTATTTTCATAATCCAATTTTCTCCTTTTTAATTCATCTTATATATATATATCTTCGATTTAATCTAGCCTGTCAATTATCGAAATGTAGCACACGAATCGGTTATACGAGAACGAAATCGAAGAAAGCGAAGTCACAGGTGTGTATTGCAAGAATCGGAAGCCCGGGTGTCTCTTTCTCTCTCAAATATTCTCGATCTCAAATATTCGCGACGACGAGAAGTATATCGTTTAAACGCAAAGTCACTTAGATAGTCACGAGGGAGGAAACGCTGCGATATACTTCTTCCCCAGGAGTGCCCCAGCCATATGTGCCTACATTAGGCACATACCTGTTTACGGTATGCGTGTAGCTGCATCACTACCACCTCTACACGAGAGAGCAGGGTAAGATGCACACGCACGTACGTAAATACGAGCATCTCCCTCATTAAAGGTATATACTCGCGACTGGTTTGGCCCACGGCGTGCACGATTTCGCAGACATGCACGTGCGTGAATACATGCGAATATGCACGATACGCGAAAGTGGCAGGTATATATACGTTGCTTCCTCGCACGTGGTGTGGTCACTAGCTTTTTTGTGGTTTTTTTTTTTATATAATCCCGGATTTATTTTCACACGGTTCATTAGCGACACATCGTGACACTTCGCCTCCGTTTAATTAAAGGGATGGAAGAAAGCAAAACGGGCGATGCGAAAAATGAACTCTCTCTTCAGGGAGGATGCATTACGTTTATTAACCTCTTTTGTGGGACGGGATATATTTTTAAACTTTTATTAAATTTAAAGAATTTGAGAGACGAACTCTGGACTTTCTTGCGTAATTCGTATAAATTACAGGATAGTTCTCTTTTACGCTTTTTCTCTCTCTCTCGCGTGCACTTAAAATATCATTTTAACCCAAAAGATATCTATTAATCAAATAACGTTCCATTATTATTAATCAGATAATACAATCAGAGTATTCGTCCAATAATATTATTAAGAGAAAGATTCAGTTATCACGAAGCGAAATATCATTTTGAGGATAGGGATGAGAGTTTTAAGGATCGTCACTTCCGTCCAGGTTGATGTTTCTTCATTCTCCCGTCCATCATCTCATTCCAGGAGAATGAAGTTGATGCTTCTCTTGCAGAATCGTCCCTCGTCAGTGGCAAATGTGTCGACAACTTTCGCCTCTCATCCAGGATGAGTTTCCGCTGGCGCCAACATTACGGTGAATCGTCCTACCGGTTTCTCTCGTTCGATCCTAAGGACCTATTGGGTTCCTGCTTTCGGCGAAATAAAATTGTTTTACCGCGCAAACCCGATCCTTGCGATTCGAGAAGCTTCAAAGTAATGGACAACTCGAGAATCGAATCTTATAACAAGTTTGTGTGTTTTAAAGCACCTTATTTCGACGCGTACTCGACCTAATTTTAGTGGCAGAATTTTTTTAGCCGATTTATAATTGAATTTTTCGCGAATTAAAATGTATCGAGGCATTTCGACATAGTTTTCGTATGAATAAATATTGAAAATAAAAATCAGATGCATTTCCGTGTAGACAATAAAGTGTGATGAAATTTCTTATATTTTATTTAAAATTTATTCTAGAGAAAGGATTTATTCTAATAGAATTTATTCTAACTAAAGGATAAAAAAGAATTGAAATAAAATTTCACACAAAATTAAAAGCAAACTTTAATCTTTTTTTTTTTTTGCTCTCTTGAATTCAAATTTGACAGAGAATCTGTCACTGAATTGAAAATTAAGTTCACGGATTTTATTCGCGGGATCGTATCATGTATAACGCTGTTGCATCTCGCCAAGTGAGCTGATTTAATTCATGTTTCATAGCTGCTTCGTTGTTAGACGCTTTACGCCAAGATTCACGCGACGTTATTTACGATCCTTGTACGTAATTCGTAATGTGTTAACCGGTTCATTACATGCACGGCTGCAACATACAACCTGCTTATACATGCATACGCATTGCGTGGATCGCAAATGTGCAATGCGATTAATGGAACATTTCTGCTTTGAAATCATATCACACGCGACGCTGAACTCTACCCGTTCAATGAGAATTATTAAAGACCAGGAATGTGTCAAGTATTTATTCCAAGAGGAAAATATCAATGTCAATATATAATACTTAGGTACCACCTCTTATATCTCTCTTACAGAGTGTTCCAGAACTGGTGGAAAAGTGTTTAATATAACTAAGCCTTATATTAAAATTCTATTAAAGCAAACTCTATCTAAAATTAACCGAAGAATGTAGTTCTGTTAATATTTGATTTCCACAAGACTCAGTTTTCAAAAAAAGCCTTTATTTTCTTAACTGTTTATAATTTGAAAATTATTGGTGTCTCGACATTATCGCTGAGGAAAAATCGTCCGCGAATGATACCAGGAATCTGCCATTAAAAACTTTCCCGCCAGTTCTGGGACACCTTGTGTACATAAATTATTTTCACTTGGTCATTTTAGATTAAAGTGCGCAAATAAAACCGGAGAGAGCTGATTATTTTAATGACTCGTAAAAACTGATTAGAAATGATGGCGATTTTATTCATGTAATAATCGACATTTATTGACAGCGACAAAGAGGGATAAACACGAGGGAACGGCTATTGTTGTTCCTCCGAGTGATATTTCAGTGATTGTCCCGGCGAATACAAGTAATGCCTAGATAAATTTATAATTTCGCTGTAAATTATAGGGAAGATCGTGACGGTGACGTGTATTTACTCAAACCGGTTTCGACGCGTTCAAATCTTTTTCGGTTCGGAAAGGATCCCCTCCCACGTAGCCGTATAAAGCCGAAGGCGACTAGTATTTCATTCCTCGTGTCTTTCGATATATCAACGATACGTAGTCCACGTGAAATTCTTAATTCAAGCGTTACAATCATAATTTTATCAGACGCGAAAGAGAGAGAGAAATTCCCGGAATAAATATAGGTAAATTTTCCGACAGTTTTAATCCAAGTGTCATAAATTGATTTTTTTTTTTTTTCGTAATTACAGAGGTAATATTTTTACAAATATTATCTATAACGATATGCAGTCCATGTAAAATTTTTAATTCAAACGTTATACAATCGTAGTTTCATCAGGTGGGAAAGAGAGAGAGAGAAATTCCCGGAATAAATATAGGTATAAATTTTCCGACAATTTTAACTCAAGTGTCAAATTTTATTTTCGTAATTATAGGTAATATTTTTACAAATAAATATTCTTGATCAAATAATTAACGCGTTGATGCAACGATCGATATACTTGCACACACAAATCAAGTTATGGAATATCTAAACGATCGCTTTATGGTTGATTTAAAAGACGAATGATGAGAAGCAACTGCTATTTCTTATCTACTCGGGTTACTCGCGAAATGATGGTTTAGACGTAGCGTGTTCTAACAAACTAGCGTGATTCAAAAGTCTGAAGGAAACTGGATAAAACGCGAGGGACGCAAATCGCAATTTATTGGCCCATGCAAAATGTAGGAAATTGCTCCGTATCTTTACGAGCTGCAGAAGAAGTCTGCGGCGGCGAAGTAGAGCCGCCCTTGATATCCCTGAATAATCTCACGGGATCACGAGGATTATGCAACGGGTTATGAGAAAGCGGTCGAATAAGTCGTAATGGAGATTAGAGCAACTACGCGATAACGAAAAATAGGTAACTCTATCGACGATGAACGGAAAAATGACCCCGATGCTTCGATCGTCTCGTGAATGCAGGCTTTATTTTATCGTTTCTTACTCTGATGAATCTGTGAGAGTGACAGTATTTTATCGCGTCCTACGATAGAATCTTTACGAGCGAACGATTAAGGAACCACAAAAATCGAATTACAGAGATAGCGGTGTAATCTCGTTACATACGATACACTGGGTGACAAAATTGTATTCTTATCTTACAATTAAATATATCCCACTTGTATTTAGATCTTCTACTAAAATAGGCGCCGAAAGGATCATTTTAATTTAAGAGGGAAATTCTTTAAAGAGACAACTTATTTTGTTATCAATTTGAATAACTTAAATAATTTTACTTTATTAATTGATTTTAAATATATTATTAATTTATTATATTTATCTATTGCGGAACTAAAGTTTCAAAAAGCACTACGTAAAGAGGGAAAAATCCTTATTCATTAAGAATATCTAAGAGGACTTATAAAGTAAGTATTTCAAGAAAACAATTTTTTCGGTGTAATAACTAAACGAAGTCTCAACCGAAGAAAAAATGGAAAAAGGAAAGTGTTTCGATCGTCCCTAAAAAAAAAGAATATTGAAGCATTCCTCTCCTCTAGAGAAATCTCTCGTGACACAAATATATACGCTCACTATCTCTTCATATAAGAGCCGCCCAATTACGACTCTGTTCTCTCGGGCAGATTATGTTGCCAAATCGCGCGAGCAAACCGGTCGTCGGACACTCTCGGACGATAAACCCGAGAGTCAATAATAACACGGCGAATTCCTCCGCGGTCGACACAATAGACCCGGATAGGCGATAATCTACGATCCTTCGAGAAATAACCTGGTTGGGGAGTCTGAAAAGTCAGGCATCCTCTCTCTCTCGAATAGCCGTCGAATTATTTCGAATGCGAAGAGCGGATGCGAAACGCGCCAAATCGCCGGACTTTCCCCGTAGTTTCGGTCGTTCCGAAATTCGGCGTATTACACCCTGGAACAATACCGCCGTGTCGTTTCAAGGCTGTTTCACACTTGCCGCCACACGGGACCGCTACGATATGGCGGAATTGTGCTCCCGAATTTACGGATAATTTATTACAATGCGCTCCTCTGCGCCACGGACACGCACGAACGCAGTAAAACAGGGTCAGGGAATTTTATAAATCTGGAATTGTCAGGGAAATTTTTTATCTGGATTTTTTCACATTATTCTACATTTGTCTCAATAATTTCAAATTTTTTTATTAAATAAATAGGTATAAACTTTTCCTTCGCTCCCAGCACGCTAATTTTCTGTTAAAAATCGATTCGTTCTTAATTTATATTTTCATCGTCGTGTTATTTTATTTCAATGTGTTTGATAGAGATAAAACGAAAAAATTTGATGTAATATAAATCAAAAAGGTGATTATTGAAATAGTTTATATAGTGACTATAATCTGAATACAGATTGTATAATTGATTTAAATTTTCTTAACTTCCGAACCTTTTCATTGTTGACGAAAATATCTCAAAAATTTTATGATTTAACATTTAATTGGTTTAGATGCAAACAAAATAATATTAAAAAGTCAGGGAAAAAATAAATTTCTGATCTTGGAAAATCTGAAAAAATCAGGGAATTTTTTTCATTGAATTTGCTGGACACCCTGAAGGTATACCACCAGGTAGCGTGATTTATAAGTTAGCCTAGACTTCTAACGTGTCAATAGCATTCAAGGGAATTCTTAGAAAAATGTGTCGGCGAGTGTGTCTCTTCGGGAAGAAACTGATTGATCAGTCAAAAGTCGACGAAAGCGTGATCAACAAACATATCCCGTACCTTTTTTCCCTTTTGGTCCTTCCAATTATCGCCTTGACGCCAATTTGTAATTATAGCCTTCTGTTCTTCTTTGTTAGAAATAAATGTAGAAAAAATTTATGAAACACACAAACTGCTCGCGTTATGTGCGACTAAATATCTTTCGACTTATAAGCCCGATTCATTCAAATAATTTTTTCAATTAAATAATTTTTATTTCTTAAATTGAAAATTAAAATTTAATAATTTTGATACCCATAAATATTATTCTTTTTACATTATGAAATGCAATTTTCCAATTTCTCAGATAAAATTTAAGCGTCATCGAACTTACATCTAAAAATAATTACCTAGCTTTATCCGCCTTCACAGCTCTGTTTTCGCGTCGTCAGTCAAATTATTTTCTACGATTCGAATACGAGTCTCATTCTATCAGCACGAACGTTCATTATCCGGACATTATACGACGTATAACCATCTCGAGCACGCCTTTCATTCGGCTCGACAATAAGCCATTGACGTTGAAATTCGCCGGCTAAAAACGAGAAAGGAGCGCTAAAAATGGGAGGAATTATAGACGAAAGAGGCTAGGGAGAGCAAAAAAAGTCTGGGGAGTCAACGAAAGGAAGACAAAAGATCGCGAATCGTGAAAAAGAACGGCAAAAGGGTAGTGAGAAGGGGAAAATAAAATTGAGAAAAAGAAAGAGATCGCAGCAGGGTGGCGTAATACGAAGGATATATTCACGGTGTTCACCCTTTTGTCCCCGTAATCACCATTTGTGCGCCCTCAGATGCAGCGCGGCATTATTCGTTTTGCGCGGCAGATGTGCATGCTGTTGCACCTCGCTGCATCGCGAATCGAACCGGTTCGTGCGGTTTTGTTTAATTTCAGTTTATCGCGGGAGTACATACGCAAGAGAGAGTTACGCGCGAAACAACTACCAGTCAGCTGATCGCGCGAAGATGTTAGCTGCTGTATTATAAATAAATCCCTCGCTCGGGAGGGAAGTTTTATTCGCGAAAATTTTATGCGCGTAGAGGGAATTATTTGCGATCTTCGAGGCATTTTATAACGTAAGATGCGCTCTTATCTCAACGTCGCGCAATATGGCAGCATATTCTTCGCGGAAAATGATTCGATAAAAGTATCGTAAAACGGTATAAATATAAATTTAAAAAATTGAAGTTTGTAAAAAAAAAAAAAATAAAAAAATAAGTGATAAACTATAATTATAATCACTTTTATTGTGAAATGTGTATTTGTCGGAGTGTGTTTGAGAGTTTCTAGTTAAATGTTGGCTTTTTGAAAGTTAAAATTTGTATTTCACCAAATGAAATAATACTGTACCGTGTGCAGAGTACTTGTATAAACTCCTTCTATTTAGAAGGTTATTTCAAATCTCTGGTAACGATGGAGAGAATGCAATGTCTCTAATGCATCCTGACATGTTGTAAGAGAAACATGTTGAAAGTTTGAAAGTGATGATTATGTACGTTATCTTTATGTAAACTCATTTCCAATGGAACATTATATGAGATAAATTTATTTATCTCATTATCATAATATAGCCATTAGAAAAAAATCACTTTCACAATTTGTTAGTTTTTCCTAACTAATTTCTAAATTAATTCTTGAAAATGAAAATCATTATACTTTTATATACTTTATAATTCATTATATTGATTAATAATTTAATAATTTCTGTTTGCATGTAATTTATATATAATATATATTAATAATAATTTATTGATTAATCAATTAAATGTAATTTACGACTTTTTCTATTGAAATTTGTCTAGCGAGAAAAATGTATTCTCGCTGGAGAACACGTTAGTTCTATAAAGATTAACACACTTCCACCGTTTTCCTCCTTTTATCGGGCATTTATTTCGTGAAGACGAGTCGTTTGCTCGTTACAACCCCATTACTTCGCCAGATTAAAACAAAGTGTCGCGCGCGAGAAATGGAACTTTCAAGAGCATCAGCGATGCCCCGTGGCTTCCTGCCATGTTCTCACGAGTTTACGAAACATCAACATCCGCATCCCGAGAACGACGAAACGTCGCGATATCCTCGACGGGAAGGAAAAAGTCGGTTTATTTATTTCCGGCATGAGAGAGGCGTGCAGTCGCTCTGCCTTCTTTGAAAACGAAAAACTCCTCTCTTATCCTGCGAGAGCACCCACGTGTAATCGTCGTTATAAATATTTGGTACGTGCCCGGCGCTTTTCGTGACGGCGGAAGTCACGAGGAAAACTCGCGAGTAACCTTGAACGTCGTCCGGACGGAAGTGCACCGTTAATTCTTACCGCAAGTGCATTAACAAAATGACGGTTCTTGCAAATCGCCAACTGCAAATTGCGAGCGCGATGCTCTCTAAGTACATGTTATCATTTATTTACGAGTAATCCTTTACGTTACGTAAAGCCTCGTGAAATTTTCAAGTATTCGCGGAGCAATCATTTTTATTTGCTAATCTACACTGACAATCTGACAAGTGGAATACTTGTCAGGAATATGGTTGTGGTATTATTTAAATTATATAAATCACGTATAATTTAAAAATATGGAATTGTAAAAGGCGAACTTAAGATGAATAAGCGGTGAAATAAAAATTGTCAATGTTACATTTCGTAAAATATTTTGCGGTAACAAAATAATTTAATAACAGAAGGCGAAAGAGCTCCGCAAATTTCAAAATTTACGCTCGCATATATATATGTATATATATGTTTAAAAATTTCTGTGGTGGTCACCTTTATGTATTTCGTGCTAAAAAATGTATGAATATTGTGTGGTATTCTTTAAAATATCCCGATGGAGAAAAAATAATTTATCAAGACGAATTAAGATTTAAAAAAAGAAGAAAGTATAAAGTATGTGTTTGTAATAAATTAATTCATTGTGCATAACATTTTCTTTAATGAAAACAAAAGTAAATTTATTAACATAAAAATTAAAAAGTGCGATAATAGTTTGTTTATTGATATTAAAATTATTATAATTAGGAAATAATTTAAATAATAATGTCAAAAGAGCAGAGGAAACGCGAGTGAAACATTTATTGCGCGCTATAACTGTATTGTATTTTCTGAAACATTATTCAGACATTACTTTATAATTTAAATTTATTTTTGTGTTACAGATCAACATTATGTGCTACAATTCTGCCACTGCGCATCGTTTCGGTGAGTGTGTTATAATTAATTTTTTACATTAAACTATTATTAATTTTTATGACTTTACACACATATGTGTCTAACTATTTCAACAGACCTGCGTAATATATTTGCGATTTTTTTATTTTGATTTTAAAAATGTTCCAAGAACTCTTAGACAAAATATTTTAAAATAAAAATAGCCGCAATTTTCTTTCTCAAAGAATTTATGCAAAATAACTTTTCCGAGTTTACGAGTTGTCGCAAATTACATAGAATCATTGCGTCTTTCACAGATTTATATACGCAAGTTTTACACCAAGTACTAGATTTTAACAAAAAAAGAGTTCTTAATTATAAACATTTTCTGTCTCGCGTCTTCTTCAAGGTTAATCAATCATAAAAAATTCTATTAAAAAATTGAATAAAAATTAAAGATCTCCGATGGAGCATATCTGGAATTATTTTTGAAGAACTCGAATGAAATCAGTCAATCCTCTCTTATTCGTTCTTATCATAATTCGCGAGACGAGTTCTTATCTTAATCCGCTAATTCACTCGTGCGTTCGCTGTCTGACTTTTTCGCGGAGCGAATCCGAAGCCTGCGGTATATATCCGATCGTGAAAACCTAGACGATGCATTCTTCTCGTGGTGAACCATAGAACGTTACCCAGCATAGCTATTGTTCCGTTCATGCCCGTATCCATCCATTTACCGTTCTTGTGTGGTCATTGGGATACGTATGGCCGATATATACCTCTATATATATATATATATATATATATATATATATATATATATATATATAAAGAACCCGGAGGCTACCGAATTACAATAGCGAAAGAACGGGCTTTCTCTAAGCCGTCTTACACAGACATACGGAAGTCGGCGCAGGTGTGTACATTTGCATGCGCTTTATACTACGGTTGCGCCATACTTATAAGAAGCATATACATCAGATCTTATATGAAATCTCGGTCAAAATGTGAGCGAACCAACTGTCGTCTCTTGACGTCTGACTTCGTATAAGTGAGTAGGTATTATAAATTAACTCTGTAAGATATGTACGTGGAACGCATCGCAATACATTCACATAAATTCATATAAATTATTCCTACTTTTCGAAATTACAACTTATTTATTATTTTTATTTTTGTGTGTGTAGTTTATGAATTTTTTTATGACACATATCAGAAAGATTGACAAAGTTATACGGAATTTATAAATTTTTATTGTGTATAACGTTCATGAATTTCTAATGAATATATTATAAACAGGTCAACGAATAATCATAAAATTAGAAAATTAAAATCATAAAATTAGTTATTAATACGTATATCTACATTGATAATTCTATTATAATAATATTATTAGTTTCAGCCAAATATAAATGATATTTAGTTAGATAATTTTAATCATATAAAGATCTAATTATATTGATATTGTATAAAATCCAGAAATAGCAAATAGTTATTTAACCTGATATTCATTTACTACATTATGGAATAATATTGATAAATTACGCGTTTACAATCGCGTACAATTATATGAAAATCTAATACTTTCTCTTTATCAGATTTTTTAGAATAACACATTGTGAAGTGCAAATGCACAACTGAAAAATTTTTATTCCGTGTTTTTAAAAAGTTGCTTCTCTTCTCCATATAAATCAATTCTTTTTTACATATCACCTTTGAATTATCTTTTTGCAATATCTCTGAATAATTAAGTAAACTTTCTGGAATCATTTTTTATACTTTTTGCTCTTCGTTACAAGATTGTTGCGAAGTGATAAACGAAATTAGCCGCGTTTTTCACAAAAATAGACAAACGCGCAGTACCATAATTTCGACGTACGCAATAATATCGAAGACACAAATAAAAATCGACGAAACACGATGAGCGGAAATCCCTTCGATGAACGCGGCCGTTTCGCCCGCAAGACGGACATTTATTTCGATTCGCCACAGCTAGGTGCGCATCCCGCATGAATATTTACATCGAGATGGTGTACATAAATAGTACTCAACGAAAAAATGGGTTAGACCCGGGATGCGCCCACTCCCGCGCGCCATAGATATCCGCCGGAAGCGGTCACAAATTCTCCGTCTCGCGGTACAACCGCATTGCGCATAACTCTCCTGGACTCCCTTCCACGTGCTTTCTCTTTCTTCCTCGCTCTTTCGACTCACTATATATCTTGAAATGTATTTTTCACTAAATTATTTTTATTTTACCGTGTCCCAAAATTAAAAACTATCAATATACCATAAGAATTATAATTAGACAATGCATTCTTCTCTCTTCTGGTTTATTAAATCCATTAATAAGCGCATAATTTTTCCTCGCTCTTTCAATTCACTATATTCTGAAATGTATTTTCCACTAAATTATTTTTATTTTACCGTGTCCCAAAATTAAAAACTGCCAATATGCCATAAGAATTATAATTAGACAATGCATTCTTCTCTCTCCTGGTTTATTAAATGCATTAATAAGCACATGAATAATTTTTCCTCGCTCTTTCAATTCACTATATTCTGAAACGTATTTTTCACTAAATTATTTTTATTTTACCGTGTCCCAAAATTAAAAACTGTCAATATACGCCATAAGATAATTAGACGATGCATTCTTCTCTCTCCTGGTTTATTAAATGCATTAATAAGCTACATGAATAATTTTTCCTCGCTCTTTCAATTCACTATATTCTGAAACGTATTTTTCACTAAATTATTTTTATTTTACCGTGTCCCAAAATTAAAAACTGTCCAATATGCCATAAGAATTAATTAGACGATGCATTCTTCTCTCTCCTGGTTTATTAAATGCATTAATAAGCACATGAATAATTTTTCCTCGCTCTTTCAATTCACTATATTCTGAAACGTATTTTTCACTAAATTATTTTTATTTTACCGTATCCCAAAATTAAAAACTGTCAATATGCCATAAGAATTATAATTAGACAATGCATTCTTCTCTCTCCTGGTTTATTAAATGCATTAATAAGCACATGAATAATTTTTCCTCGCTCTTTCAATTCACTATATTCTGAAATGTATTTTTCACTAAATTTTTTTTATTTTACCGTGTCCCAAAATTAAAAACTGTCAATAGGCCATAAGATAATTAGACGATGCATTCTTCTCTCTCCTGGTTTATTAAATGCATTAATAAGCGCGTAATGAATAATTGAGTGAGATGATATAATTAATAATATGATAGCTTTAAATTTTTGTATAAAAATAAATTTAATTCTGATTAAATATGTTGTTTTTAATATTACGAAATAATCGTTGTACGTTTATTAAATTATACTATACTTCATACATATTATAACAATATTATTAGCATTAATTATAAAGATATCTTGAATGTCTTGCAAGACGATTCTTAAAATTTCTATGACAATTTACGTCAAACTTATTTCATTCTTCCAAATGGTGTTAATGACACGATCCATATTCTTTTATACAGCAGTTTCTCTGAAAATAAATCACAGTCATTCCTGTTACCTTTTTTACTCTTTCCATTAATTTCAGCAAATAAGATTTTAATATATCTACAAAGAATAAATATATAAAAATGTTGAACCGTATTTAAAAATACAAAAAAGCATTAGTTTTGCTCATCTGGATATTTCGTTCTCTGAAAATTCTCAAAGCGACAAATAACGCCTACTTTATAGCGTATTCATGACGAATAGCGTATTACGTATATGCGCGAATGAAATATCACTTTTATCAGGCCAATCGTCGTCGTATCCCATTCACTATTTTGGGATCACGTAGCGCGCCATACGTGCGTGCTCGCTCGCTCGCGCGAACATTTTCGCGTTTACGTTCTTCCTATATTTTACACGTATCCGGAACTCTAATCTCCCTGCACTCTAATCTCTCTAATCTCTCTGCGTATACACATACATTCCCTCTTGTTTTATTTTCAGAGCACAATGATAAATTTCATTTCCAAATATATGATCCCCAGAACATTCCTAATCCCGCATAATTAAAGTTCACGTGTGTGATTATTTTTTATCCGGCTAATTAACTAATTCGAAAAAATTTCGACTTAAAAGAATAGAAAAATCAATTTGCAGAATATTATAAAAATAAATGCATATAAAATATGAAATATAGATCATAATAAAACAAAATATTGATGGAATGTATATAATTTTTTTTTCGTAAATTTTCTTATATTTACCTTACTTCTAGTATGATTACGTAACGACTCCTCAGACTTTTTCAATTCGTCCATCACGTACTTGATATCCTCGACTTCCATTTGCGAATCGCGATTATCGCCATAAGTATTCACGCAGATCGTTCCCGTATGTTCGCTGTTGTTAGTCATCAAACTGATCTAGACGAAAATGTGCGGTACGCGTTCCGCAATAAAGGAGATGAGATTTTGCGTCGTGAAATTCCACTCGAATAAATACTTGACAAGCGAATGTGTAACTCTTACTTTAGATTCATTCGAGTAACAACGTTTTCGATCGAGTCGAAAAAATTTCTTGAGGCGATGGCAGCAAACCGCGAATGGAAAAATCAGGAAGAACATCGTGTTTAGGAAAAATTCCACTTATCTGAAAAACCCGCTCGTTGACTCGCTCGCTGTGCATAAATATATCTGCCTATTGTGTTCTCACCTGCTGCATATCCTGACGGTTCTCTTGCGTGTATCCGGATGCACCGGTGCACCGTACTCATCCCTTATCACGCGCTTATATTTTAATTCTCGTTCGAAATATTCCGACATTACTCTGGTCTCCAGCAACGAATCTAAACCCCAACGGCCCATCGCCGGTATATACAGACCGATAAACCCTTTCAATAAACCTAGAAAAGAAACAAATGCTTCAAAATACATAACATATCGTAAAAAATATAAAAATCAATTAATTAAGGGTGCGTTAGAACTATTTTTAAATCATTCTAAATTATAAAATAAATTATATTTATATAATATATTTATAAATTATATAATAATATAAAATTACACATATAATTATAATTATAGAACGATATATTTTAATTATAGAACGATATATTATAATAGGCGAATTTAGAAGCTATTAATTAAAATAATTACACCAACCTATAAGAAGCAAGAGCAGTATTAACGAGACGATGAAGAATATAACGTTCAAGATTACGTCTGAGATAATTTGGCGATGATGTGGGACGGGACCGCGAAATCCAGCGGCGTGATAAAGTTCGAGCGACATCGGTTGACAGCTGGTGCCACGTGCGTCGCCCACGCACACGCATAAGCAATGCAGCGCGCAGAAGCAACGATCCATTTTTCGTACCTTTATTTGCCTGGTGGCCACCGGTTCCCCGAGACGGTTTAGCAATTGCACTGGAAACACGTGATCGTATCTACAACTCGTGCACGTATACACGATCTTTTGCGATATTTCGGATGCTGCGACAACCAATACTCGACATTACAATATATAATTTACGCGACGATAAATCAGTTTCTTCTACTTCTCGTTGGTTTGTGGAGAAAACAATCGATTTATGTTTAAAAAAAATAATTTGAGAGATTGTTGAATTATGGATAGAGAAGGATTAATTAGATATTATTTAAATATGAATTTAATTTTTTAAAAACAGTCATAATTTATCTATTTTTTTTAGTTATCGTGAGACATTAAATTGTTTTGTACCAGAGCAGTAAAACTCGTTTGTGGGCAGCTCGCCGTAAAGATTCAAGCTCACTGCTTGATTCCGTCGAGGTTGAATTAGTCTTTTAGGGAACGTAGCGTTTACCCAGGACTCTGGAAGGCTATCGGGACAGTCCGCGATCTTTGACTGATAAGACGTCGGAATTAATCCTGTATTGGTGATCACGATCGTTATTACAGTATGATCGAGTGCTGTGCTGTTCACGTTCACTTGACTGATGCGACCCATAGATCTAAAATTTTTCAGATGTTAAGAAATAATTATACACATAATATAACGTTCAAATTAAAATATCTCTCTTGTCAATTTATTCTCAAATTTTATTATTTGCATTCAATAATTTAGTTTAATTAAAATGTTATAATAATTTGATATCTTTGTAAATACTTTTATACGAACGTGTTTGCACGTTCTATATTAAAAATAATTATTTACATTGAATATTATATGTTGCCAGAGCATTACTACCTCGAAATTATGTTTTCTATTTATTATATATGAAACGTAAAATAAATTTGTTTTTTAAAGAAGATATTTATACAAAGTATATCTAAATAAGTGCGAAAAATTCTAGATGATTTAAAATTAAACTCATATCCCTTCCTGAAGAGTTACACTTTTCTAAAGTAGGTAACAATTGTTTTTATTTTATTTTTCAAGTTTTAGATAAATTTTAAAAATAAAACTTGGTGGATATTTTCCGGGATTTTTTTAATTGTCTAAGATTTGAAAAAAATATAGACTTAATTTTCGACAAAAAAAAATCATCTAAAATTCTTCGCAATTCTTTATTTAGATGCACCTTGTACAACAAATGGCTTTAAATCGGAGAATACCGAGAAAATTAGCGCACAGAGTGCAAAGCTAGGGTTGATAATCTCTCCTTTAGCCAAGGGTAGATAGTATCGTTCCACTCGAGACTCACCCTCCTAACGCGGCATTGTAACCCGGCCCGACCTCGACGTCGATCGCAGACACGTGCGGCGAATGATGCTCCAGAGCGAGAAACTCGCGGCTTCCGCTTCCGCTCGCGCTGTACTTGATGGGCTCGCTCGGCACGGATGCGAAATTGCTCAAGAAGTAGCAACCAGGTCGACCGGCGGCGCGGGCTTCCTGTCAACACGTGACACTAGATCGAACAGCGGTCTCGGACCTTCGACAGTCGGCGAGGCGGAAATGTTCGCGAGAATGCGAGGTGGTTTGTAATACGCATCTGTAACCCGTCGTCCATGTTCGCCGACAAACCTCGAGATGACGTATTATACTTCGCGCGGATGCAAATAGTTCGAAATCTAATCGATCGCTCCGCAGTTAGGTATCTCCCTTGATAGGATCTCTTTTTTATCTTATAATATTTGGACATGCGGTTTTTCGCGAACTTTTGCCAAAATCATCATATTCCGTGAAAGTAAATAAATTGAAATAAATTCGATAAAAGGCTGTTAAGAGTAATAAATATAAAAATTCAAATTATGTTAGAAAGAAAGTCATATATAAAAATAATATTCTTTAATTTAATGTCTACTAATAAATTACAATAAAAGGTGACAAAGAAAAGGATTAAACATAAGTACTCTTTAAATACAAATATAAATAAATTGATTATATTAAAAGTGAATTAATAAAATTAAGAGGAATGAAAGAAGAGGTTTTCTAAAATTATATTTGACGAATGTAAAATATCGTAAAAATCTTGGGACGAATCGGCCTTTCCATGACAAATTTTATAACGTCGTTTCGCGATCCCGCGATTTGACAGATTCCGCAAGAGAAACGCGCAAGCCTGCATCGCGCAATAATTCAAAACGACACAACGACGACGAGAGGACAGAGGGTACGCGTCGAACCATCGGCGCGTACATTTGTAAACGCGAGACCTATTTCGTTCCAAAAACGAGACGCGGTTCGAATTTCTCATCTCGCATATCACACAGAGAACGACGAGCCGACGCGACGTATACAAAAATCCGCCCTGTCCGTCGCCGGACGACCGATTTGTATGCGACTGTCCGTTTCCCGTCGCCGGGACAAATCTCCCCTCGTAACGTTTCACGTGGCAGAGATATAAGTATTAAATTCGTGCGCGATAAATCATGTTACACAGCGAGAGCGGGCGCACTTAAAACGTCTCGGGGTCCAGGGAGGAGATAGCCCGAGGACAGGAAGGCTATTTCCAGAGTGTTGTTTCATTTGTTGCACCTGTCAAACGTACCGCGTCGTGCCTACGGTAGGCCAGGGGCTGATTTTTCAAACAGGTTCCTCGGACATGTCCGCACCGGTCCGGTTGCTTCGCGAATGCAGCGAATCCCACGCCCGCTTTGTCGCACTCGTTTCCGTTCTCGTTGATGCTGCTCGCCGGGACCACCAGATACTCGTTTGACTCGCCTACGAATAGATTCTCTATTAGTTTCATTCAAACGAGTTATGTTAAATTATTCACGGAATATCTTCTCCTTCAAACTTTTCTTATATCCCCTATGGAATTTTGTCAAGTGACGCAACAGTTGAAGCACGAAATCTTATTTGTTATAATACGTATATTGTAATTTATAGATAATTTCATATCTTTTAATAAGCAGTTGATTAACTACCCTTTAAGATTTTTCGGAATTTTTGGTAAAAAAAGAACTCTTTTTCAATACTATTTTAAATACTATTTAAATAGTATTTTTAATACTATTTTTTAATACTATTTTAAATATTATTGTATGTGTGTATATATATATAGCTATATATTTGTCGATATATCTGTTATAATACGTATATTGTAATTTATATAATTTCATATCTTTTAATAAGCAGTTGATTAACTACCCTTAAAGATTTTTCGGAATTTTTGGTAAGAAAAGAACTCTTTTTCAATACTATTTAAATACTATTTTTAATACTATTTTAAATATTTTTAAATATTATTGTATATATGTATATTTGTCGATATATCTCGAATCTTGAGACAAAAGAATCTTGGAGCGCTATTTTAAATGACGAATAGGAATCGTTAATTGCGCTCGCTTTATATCAGATGATTAATTATCGATTTCGTGCTACAAGTTTCGTTGTAGATTATGAAGTCGCGTCTCGCTAATCGACATTTCGAGGGGAAAAATATGAAAATGTTGGATACCTTCGACGGGATATCCGGAACCTTTTGATGTCACCGACGACGGTACTAAAAGACGATCGCGAGCGACATCCAAATTAGGGGCCTTCTCCCTCGGCATTTTCACTTTCCTGTAGGCGAAAGCGATCGTATCTTGATTGCCTCTGTGGTGCCTGTTGAACGTGCCCAATCTGATGACATAAACGACCTGTCTAGCGTGAAGTTTATCAGGCCTTCGAATATATGTATACTCGAGTGCACATTCAATCGCGAGACACACACATACACATACTAACACATTTTCTTTTCTTCTCTCTCTCTCTTTTACCTGACTACGGAGTCTCTGGTGAGATCCTCCCAATAAATCGATCCATTCCCCGAAGTGCGTTTTTCGTAAACCTGTAGGTAGACTGTGTGCTTGACGATAGGATCTTCCAGTTGATATACAGAGTACCTGAAAAAAATGTTTCCCCTGAGGCGCGTTTATTTTCTACAAATCTTTGTAACAAATTTATCAAATTCGTAATGATACATTTGCGATTACTAAATTACTAAATTGAAGTTTTGACGGAGAGCTTTAGTTTGGATGTGCGCGCAGACACTTTTGACACATGTTGAACATTATGAGGCGAGATCTTATATATGTATCGATTAGCTGTTAATCAATTTGTGGCGCGACGTCAACTGCAGAGACTGCGTTGAAAGCGCGAAACAAAGCACTCATCTTTGCTTTTCAAATTGAAAATAAATGATCGAGGGCTGTCATTTTAATGCTTTTAATAAAGCATCGGCCGCGGCCACTATTGTATGCATGATTGTCACATAATTCTTTTAATAAACTTTACACACTGACAGGTAAAACAACGCACTCTTTAAAACAAATGTGAGGCAAAAGTTTCCTGTGTGTGTTATTTCAATAAATAAATAACATTATTTTCAGAGACAGAGTGGATTTTCACACCAAATAATACCATTATTCACATTTATATTTTACATTCACAATTTATGCGTGTATTCTTTTCAAATTATTATTATTATTATGTGTGTAATTTCAACTTTTCAATCTTCTCGAATATCCTTTTAAAAAAATCCATCATATATATTTTCTCTTTTTTATGATAATATATATTAATTACAAATTCATCTCTCTCTCTAAAACAAAATTTGATATTAATATAAGCGTCGGAGAACGCGGATTCCTGTTTTTCGCTCGCTGTTTTCTCGCGAAACGAGAAAACATAAACGCGGTACTCGACATGAATCACGATCCGAGATCCCCTTAAATCCCCATAGGCGACCTACCATAAATCACTGAAGCGCAAACAATGCGCGGACTCGAGATATTTGGCCGCATCGATATTCGGAGGGTGTCTGCGATCCGCGCAATCTTGACCGCCCCGGATTTGCGCTCGTCCGGGATCGACTTCCGATCCATCGAGCGTCCGGCTTTCGTCCCTGCTCGCGGGCTTCTGAAAACCCTCGGCGTTTCGTTTCCCGATGACGTAGCGTCCCGATAATCCCGCCGCGACGTCATCCCCGGCGTCATACTCCGGCTCGAGAGACGCCATTAATAAGTGTCTCCCGAAGCGACCCGGTTGGTTCCCCGAGATATCTTTGATCCGCTGACCGCCCTTCTTCCTCTTCTTCTTCCGCCACTTTGTCTTCTTCTTGACCGAGCTCGGAAGCTCCCTTCTAAATGCGCGATTACCTTCCCGGAAACCGACGTCTGGTTTCTTGTTCGGTGCGCTACGGACGCAACGTGAGAGATTACGAGATCCATCATGTAGAAATAATAAGACCAATTACGTGGAACATTTTTAAAAGACGTAGAAATCAACCTCTATGATTGAATGTCTCTTTTTAGACAAAATTTGCTTTTTCAAGAATTCTCGAGAAAATTCATCAATTATAATATATAATGTTTTAGATATTATGCAGAGTTGTATCTAGATAAGTGCGAACAATTTCACTTTTCTAAAGAGGGAGGTAAAAATTAAGTTCCTATTTTTTTTTTTTACATATTAATAAATATATTTCTTATTAGAAAAAAATATCCACCAAGTTTCATTTTTTTAATTCGTCTGAAATTTGAGAAAAAAAATCCTCAGGGTGGGATATAAGAATATATAAGAAACCTCCCTTAATTTTTGAACAAAAGAATCATCTCTTAAAATATTTCGCATTTACTTAGATACACTCGGTATATTACAATGTATAATATTTTATATAATATCATAATTTACCATATTAAATACTTCAAATGTTTATTATTTTTATTAAACATTTAAGTACTATATATTTTTGAAAATATAATTAAACACACTTCTTCACGCTATAAAAAACTTTGTCGAGGAATCAATGTCATTATTATATCGTGACAGACCTTGTGGATTCGTCCGCGACCTCCTGATCGATTTTCAAAGCGTGCGCATCATCCCTCGTGCTGGACGAAACCGATGAATATCGAATCGCCCTCGCTTTTTCCGCGGAATCTGCTCTTTTCAGCGAGCTTGAATCATCGGTCGAAAGTTTGGTCGGAGGGCCATTTGCGATCTTAACCGAGTAACTCGGCCTGCCGCCGAGATTCGGGTCACCAGAGCGGTTAATCTCGGCGCGAAATACCACTTTTTCCGGCGATCCTGCAATTTCAAGGAGTTTCTTATCGACCGGTCGCCGCGTGGCCGTCGCCCGATGTTCCCCGATCCAATCACCCGGAGAACCGCCAGAACTGTTAAGTAATTTCGTCCTCGTGTCGCGCCGATCTGACATCCCGGCGATCATATATAAAGCATTCTCTAATAATCATCATTTTTTAATAAAGTGTTATTATTATCTAAATTATTGTCTAATTATATATATATTGCTTAAGATTATTTATTAATTAATCATTATTAATAATATAATAATTATTTGTATATATAATTATTAAATTATTTATCTAATAATTATGTAATATATTATGAATTAATTATTAATTATTAATTATTAATTAATTAATAATATATTACATTTATATTAGCAATTTTTTGTTTACCCGAGCGAAGTCGATCGGCGGAACTTCGATCTCGATTCTGCCGCCGCGAACGATTGGTTTGGCCGTCATCCAATCGGGAAGACGATTTCCTCGCTTCCGAATCCTTTGAATCGTTCGACGAGACGTTTTGTTCTACATCCATTAGGCGTGGGACGCCGATATTTTTTCCAGACGCGTTCCCGCGAAGCACAGACTCCAGGTCGTAAAATAGAAAGGACTTCGTCGTCGCGGGAAAAGTCCTCGTAGAGGTCCGAAAGAACGATAGCACTTCGTTCTTGAATGCTTCATCGGAAGGGCTCGATAAGGTGGACTCAAAAGTGCCGCCGTTCAAAGGCGACGTTTCCTCGTCTGTCCTTTCCGACATCGTCGTCGTCCTGTCATCAAGGACACTTTCCACCTTCATACGAATCGCCGTCTCTCCGGCTCTAAGACTAGGAGTCTCCTCGTCCGCGATGATTCTCAACAGCTTCATCAGGAATTTCACGACGGCCATCAGGTTTCTCGAGCGAATCGACTCGTCGTCGCATCTGCATGACGTTTCAATCGGAAACGTCACGTTTGTCGCGCATCCGGTCGTCGTCTGGTCGAGATTGTAGTCCTCCGATGAGAATCCCAGAGTTTCCGCATTCCGGTCGTTTGTCGTCGGAAAAGTTGGAGCGGAATCGCTGTCGCGATAATTACTCCAAGTTTGCCGCGCCGTCGTCTCCGGAAGTTGGAGCTCCCGAACGGTCGCGGGAATTCTGTAGCAACCGCCGGAAGTGACGTTTCGCGAATCTTCGTCTGTCTTCTCGATGCTCGACGATGGTACAATCGTAGTACATCCGTGGTGAGGATCGGTAGATCGATCGATCTCGGTTTCTTCGATCGCGCGATTTTTCGAGCTATCTCTCTCGACCAGGACGGATCCCAAAATGTTGGGGAAACGCACCGCGCGAGGATCCAATTTGTCGACCTCGTCAGCTCGCGCGGATATCCTTCTCGTCCTACCGATTTTGCCACTCGAGTCCGTGTAATCTGTTAGAAATATCTGCTTGGCCGTTCTCGAGTCCCCGTACTTGTCCAATCTTTTCTCGACTTGGGAGGAGCCTGTCTTCTTCCGTTCCTCCTCTTCTTCTTCTTCTTCTTTGCTTTCTTCCGCCGGATCGAAAAACTTTCCGCGGAACTTCATCTCGATTTCGCTCGTATTTGTCCTCCTTCCGGTTTCCTCATCCGCTGTCATGTTTAATGAATCGCTCGCCTCGTCATTCGCGGATTCGATTATTATCGACGGGTTTGGATCAAATGTGGTTCCCGCGTTCGAGTCCGGAAGATTAATGGCTATTGTTTCGACCGCTACGATCGAGTTTGACAGTTCAGTGGTGAGCGAAGACTGCGTCGCCGAAGATCCGTCGGGAACAGCGTCGAAACTTATGAGTATCGGTGTTTGATTGAAGCCCCCGTTCACTTGAATTCGACCAGTTAGAGAAATCTTGATGCTGCCTTCGTCCTTTGACCGATTTCGCGAGGACTCAACGTTTTCCTGCGTTTTTCCAACACCCGATAAGCTTCCGCTGGTCGTGATTTCTTTCGTATCGAGTATCGAGGATGCTGGTTGAGTTTCGTAAAGAGATTCGTCTCGTATATCGCCCTCGCTGATCTTCTCGCGGAAGGAAAGTGGATCTTCGTTCATCTTTTCGTAGATTCGAGAGTTTCTTAAGTCAGATTCGTCGAAACTTTTCTTCTGTATATTCAAATGTTATTATTGTTATTGGTAATGTTTTTTTAATAGCAGATTTTGTTTTAAGAAACTTTCAATACCTTATCATCGTTGAAACTCGCAGTTTCGATATCGTGTTTTTCCTCCAAGTTTATATTCCTTTCTATAACTTCCTTTCCGTTGTTCCTGTAAATGCTATTGTAATTAGCGATGGTTGATTAACAATGTATAAATGGATATAATTGAAGTTTTATTAGTCTTTTTTATTAATATTTATATTACTGAGAAAAAATTATAATTATGACATATTCCGAGTAATTAAATTTATTTTTAGTTCTAAATTTTATTTCATTTTGTTTTAATTTTATTTAACATTTTTTGTTTCTGATTAATTAATTAACTAAATTTTAGTTCAATTTTGTGAATACGTTACTCTTTTGGTCTCGTCATATAATTTTATATAACTAATATATGCTACAGAGTAAAAATAATTAACATCGTCGAAAAACATAATTATGCAGTAATATGAAGATTGCAAAGAGAAATAAATATATTTACATGCGAAAATGAGGTATTCATTAAACATAAAATTTAAATTATACTATATAAAAAAAATTAAAAATATATACGCGCGTATATCGTAATTAATATGTAATATCAAAGGAAATCTCGAGGTTGTTGCCAGTGTTGGGTATTATCTAGATACATTTGCGGATATATTTTTACATATTGTTTTGAATAGCCCAATTCTTTAAAATTTTAAAAGATCAAAACTGCAAGTTATCAACATGTCGTCAACACCGATTGTGCGATTATTAAGCATTGGTCTTTTTTAATTATAACTGCTTATTATTAAGCAGTGGTATTTGAGGCATTTTTCACGTGTTACTATTATTATGATACAATACCTATAATTTAAAAGTATCTGATATGTTTTTTCCTTTTTTCTTTATATTTTTGTTTTATATAGGCAACTATTGCTAGAAGTTGTCGTATTTATTTTTTATGTACCAGAGGGACCTTCCCGTTTATTGTCTTAAATAAATAAATAAATAAATATGTATCTGAGATACTTTCAAAGTATCCGAGTATCTGTATCTATATACATTTAAAATGTATCTTACCCATAACTGGTTGTTGCTTCCTCGCTGATTCCCTGCACGTCGGGGACCACCATCGCGGCATCGCTGACCACGATTGTTCTTTCCTCCGGCATCAGGTTTCGTGCAGGATCGACATTCTCAACCGCCGATCGATCCGTCCCAGGCAGCAACAATTTCCGCGAAACCGGTCGATTCCCGAGATCCGATAAATCATCCCTCCTGGCGACGGCTTCATTATCGCTCCCCGAGTCATCTTCTCGTCCACCTCGCTTCCGTCGTCCTGATAATATTCGTCCTCGCTGTAGCTGAATTTTCCAGTCGACAATAGCCGTCTACCGATAATAGTCGACCGATGGACGCTTTCCGCGACGTCTCTCTCGTCCGATGACGATTTTCTTCCCTCGATGTCATCGTACACTTCGCCTCGAAGATACACTCGACGATTTTTCCCGCGATTTTCATTAATCTTCCTCCTCGCGTCTTCGCGGTTCCAGTGTTTTGCGTCGCGAAACGTCGACGGGACCTTTTTATCGTCCGCCATCATCAATTTCGCGCCGCGAATGACAGGATCCGTTTGACGACCCCCATCGTCCTGGTCGTCGGGACTTTTTCCGCGATCGGTTAATATCCTGGCGGATAATATTCGATTCGACAAATCTTGGGCGAACCCGAGTCTTTCGTTCGTACGTCGATCCGACCTTTTGCCCGTCGAGCCGGAAAGATCTCCCTTTCGCGACGTTGAAATTTCGGCCGGAATTTGGAGAAGCGACTGCCGAGATGGCTTCGCGACTCCGCGAAATAACGTCCTCGTGAAATCTAGCGAACCGCGTCGTCTTTCACGTGACGCAGCTTCAGAAGGGCAAAGTTCCTTAAGCCGTCTCGCGGCTTCGAATCCGTAGCGTCGCTATTGTGTTTTTGCGTCTGTTCTCGACTCCGCGGAAAGGATTTCCAGTTCGCGGAATAGTTGAATTCGCCGGCTAATCCTTTTCCGATTCTAGAACGTAATTCACTCGACGCCGTTGTCATATCCGGAGATTTTCCGTTCCCGCTCAAAGTCGTCCTTTCATCCTTATTGTTATCTCTCTGCTTGTCGTAGTCGTAGAAGATCGAAGAGTCACGATCGCGGATCAAGTCCGATCTCCTATTTCTCGTCGTCGACGAAGCTTTCGGGAAATAATCTGACTTTGACTCGAAGCGTTGCTTCTTCCTTCCGCCTTTGACCTTTTCAGCGAGCCCGGATCCGTTGTTCCCTACGATTATCTCTTGAATTTCCGTCGTGCGATACCAAGGATGATCTTTGACTTTCTGTCGTTCCGTCGACATTCCTACTTTTTCTTTCGACGCGAAACTCGTATCTGGTCTCCTAGTTCGAAATGTTCTCCTCGGGATCGTCACCTCCGTTTCATCGGCGAAAGTGCTCTCGTCCCCCAGAGCAATTTCATCGTGCATCTCTCGCGAGATCACCGGAGTCACCAAGGGAGGACGTACCGAAGCTCGGAAGGTCGCGTCCGTGACCTTGGTGGTGGTCCCCAAGGTCGTTGTGATCGAAGCGAGGGTCGTCGTCTCGACTTTAAGCGGCAACCAAATTTCCGTCACCTCGTCGAACGTCATCGTCGACAAACTCGGCATTAAGGGCGTGTAAGTCGCGTACTCTCTCACGATCCGATCCACCAGGTCGGCGATCTTCTTCGGGATACCCGCCGAATTTTCCCGAAGCGGATCTCGGGTGTAACGAGAGTCCTCCTCCGGCGAAGCTTCCGTCGGTTCGATTATCGAACCGCGTAATGACAGGTCTGCCTCGATCGGCGGAGCCTCGGGTCTTCCCGGAAAATGACCGGCAATCATTCGCGAAGAGTCGTTATTAAGCTCGAGGAGTCTCGCGTTCTCATCGCTTTGATTGTTGCACGCTTCGGGATGCTCTGTCGTTTCCTTCACAGAAAAAACAGTATCTTTGAAAGAATGCAAATATGCTTTGATTCAAGTATATTTTATCCTTATAATAGCGCCAAATATAAATAATTTTGGATAAAGGATAATTTATCCTTAAAACAAAGTGCAAAATATTCTTGGTTGAAGCTGAAATTTACTTATAAATATAATAATTTTTAGTTTAAATGTGACTAAGTTTGTTTTTACCATATGCGATTTTTAAAACAAGAATATATCTTAAGGATAAAATATACTTTACACAAACTTATTTATTATTAAGGCAAATGAAAATTTGTGATTACAAAGAGCATTCTATGCTTAAATCAATCAAATAGCGTTCAAGAATAAAAATATACTTGAATCGAGGATTCCTTTTTTTCTGTGTTTAATATATATTTATTAATACGTCATATTTATTAAAGAAATTTCCAAAAACAAGCTTCCATTCTTTCTTGTGCAATAATAATTTATACATTTTTTTTATTTTATGAATATTTAAAAAATTGTATTATCTCTTCACAGAAAAAACAGTATCCTTGAAAGAATGCAAATATGCTTTGATTCAAGTATATTTTATCCTTATAATAGCGCCAAATATAAATAATTTTGGATAAAGGATAATTTATCCTTAAAACAAAGTGCAAAATATTCTTGGTTGAAGCTGAAATTTACTTATAAATATAATAATTTTTAGTTTAAATGTGACTAAGTTTGTTTTTACCATATGCGATTTTTAAAACAAGAATATATCTTAAGGATAAAATATACTTTACACAAACTTATTTATTATTAAGGTAAATGAAAATTTGTGATTACAAAGAGCATTCTATGCTTAAATCAATCAAATAGCGTTCAAGAATAAAAATATACTTGAATCAAGGATTCCTTTTTTTCTCTGTTGGAATCCGTCCAACTCCTGGATACCTTGCTAAGCGATCCGTGTTCGGAGATCGCGAAGTAGCCGTTGACGTTTCTCCGTAGAGTCTCAGACGGTAATTTTGACACTTCAGTTTGCTTCGTCGCGCTCGTGTCTGCGCAAGTCGTACTTGTTGATTCGTCCAAGTTAGCTCCCTTCGAAACCTTAGGTTTCCTTATAATCGGTGATGACAGAAAAGGACCGATCACGGTATCGGATAATTTCTCTCTCGATTCCTCGATGGAATCATCTTTCAGTGACGTTTCGGTCATAATCGAGCGTTGACGTGTATCGATTAATTCTGCAGGATACTCGTACGATTTGTCATCCTTGGGCGAAAACGAATCGTTCCTCGGTTCAGCCTGAACTCGAGAGATATCGGCGATTTTGTTCTTTCCGGTTGCTTTGAGATTCCCCGGAGTTTGTTGAATAATTCTGGCCGAGTTCTCCTTCAGGACGTTGCTTATTCGCGCGAATTTGTCCTCGATCCGCTTATCGACGTTGCTCTCGTTTTCCTTATTGAAGAAAAACGGATTATCGTCCTTCTGGGATCGGACCCTCTTGTAGGAATGGCCCGATTCCAAAATCACGTGTTTCTTCGGACTCTCATTTCCTCTAATCCTCGACATCGCGCGTTTAGAGTCAACTATTTCGGGTCGATCATAGTCTTCTGCCATGAAGGTTCGTCGTAAAATTATCGGAATCTTCGCTCTCGATTCGAAGATGTCTTCGAGGACGTTTTTGGACCTTCTCGGCGCCCTTCGACTTTCGCAACTTCCGGAAACGCGGGAGGCTCTTCCGGAATTTGTAACTGTTTTTCAAGTTCACGTCTTTCGGCGGGCTATAAATTGTGCGCGATTCCCGGTATAAATTGCCAAACTCGGAGAATCCCTCGTTCGCCGGTAACGAACTGCGCGATTCGTGGATTTCCGTCGATGATTTATCCCCGGGACGAGCGGGCGATTCTTCCGGCCGCGAGATTCCAATGGACGAAGAGGAGGAAGAGAGATTTCGTAATCTTGTAAAAGCAGGAACGGCCGAGATTCGCGTCGATACATTAGCATTTTCCTCCTCGCTCCTCGCATCACCGTTTCGCAGGGTTGAATGATAACTATTTAATTAGTTAAAAGTTTTAAAAAAGTTAATAAGTTAATGGTTCTTTCATAAGTTGTAAACGTATTATTTTTAAATTAAAGTATTATTAATTATGTTCATTTGTCATCAATTGTAATTACCAAAAAATAGATTTCCGTATTAAAATCAAAATTATTATAAATTTATAAAAATTAACTAACAAAATTCTAATTTAATATAAATAATATTTTTAAAAATTAACTTTTGCGATTCAACTTCGGTCAATTTAATCTTGACTTAACTAAATTAATTTTATAAGCAATTAACTTTAACTTAACTTAATTTTTAAAAATCATTAACTTACCTAATTCTGCCGTTTCGAGACCCAAATCCATCAAGTCCAGGTTCTTCGTTTTTCGTCCACCGACCGGAAGTCGCTGTTCTCGCTAATAACGCGTCCCCGTTCGGTTTCGTCGTCGATGACGCGACACGATGACGATGACGATTAATAGTGTCATTAGTTTCGCTTCCGAGCGGAATCCTCCCGGACGAGGTGAAAAATTCGACGGTCGTGGCGAGACTTCCGTTAGAAGAGGCATTCCTCTGCGTTTGTCTCGAAAATGCACTTTCTTCCGGAATTCGCGACGATTGTATCGCCGGAAACGTCGGGATGTAATCGAAGGTATTTTCCAGCCGACTTCCGGAACTTTTCGAAAAATTCGACCTATCCTCCGGTTCGAGGAACTTCCGATAATCCTGCCCGAACTCGCTTTTCAACTTTGTTAGTCTCGCGATTGGATTTTCAGGATCGCTCAGAGATCGGCCGTCGTTAATCCGTTCCTTCGGATCGTAGAAATTCCCAAAATCGACGGATAGATTCTTATCCCTACCATCTTTTTCTTTCACAACTCGTTCGTACACAGCATCGATGTAAGCCTCGATCTTTTTTCTCCTCGCGAGTGACGGATCGGAGAACACGTTCTTCAAGATCGGTGACAGCGTTTCGACGCGAGTCGAATGGTTCCCGAATTGTTTATCGGCCCGATATTTCGTTCTCTCGCCAAGTGGACCATTAACGAAAACATGACGGCTCGTTACTCGCGTCCCTTCGTTCCCGCTGGTTTCGACCTGGCGTTGTGCCTTCGCATCGTCAAATAAATTCGACTCGGACCTGTTGCGAGCTCTGTTTGCGCTGTCGTCGTTCCGCTGGTAATAGCTTGATTCGGCGGCGACCGAGCGGAAACTTTCGGCGTCCTCGCAAGAACAGCAGAAGCCCTGAAAGCGAATCGTCGTCTTGTTGAGCGCGACTCTTAATTGCGGGGACAGACATAACTTGCCCGAAGTTTAATTAAATGGCTCACTACTGTGGCTGCAGTTCGAGTAAACTAACGTGTAAACGATGACGCGTCGAGATGATTTTTTTTCTTTTAAATATAGGAGCGCAGACTCGATTGTGTAATGAGGGAGAATAATGATAATAATTATGATGATTAATAATAATAATAGTTTTGTTAAATGCGATAAATAACAGTCAATAATGTATGATACAAAAATAATGGATGATTTTTTTCTTTTAAATATAGGAGCGCAGACTCGATTGTGTAATGAAGGAGAATAATGATAATAATTATGATGATTAATAATAATAATAGTTTTGTTAAATGCGATAAATAACAGTCAATAATGTATGATACAAAAATAATGGATGATTTTTTTCTTTTAAATATAGGAGCGCAGACTCGATTGTGTAATGAAGGATAATAATGATAATAATTATGATGATTAATAATAATAATAGTTTTGTTAAATGCGATAAATAGCAGTTAATAATGTATGATACAAAAAGAATAGATGATAATTTGTATGATAGTTCTATTATCGTGTCACTATATGTAATGTAATTTTAATGTAGCTTTATTTATATCTAATACCGTAATATGAAAAATTAATATTTTAAAATTGATATACGTTCTTAATTCTTAGAACTTTATTCATTAGTTTGCTAGTTTTGAATTTCTTCAATATTCAGAAATGCATCCTGCTATACAGTTGCATTTCTTAAATTATTTATATGCAATTGTAAATTTACTCGTTTTTACATTACTTAGAACAATTTTATAAATTATTTATTTTAAATGTGGACATTTTTTTAACAAAACTAATATTATTATTTCATTAAAAAAAATATATGTACTAATATGATGATTAATTGTTTTCCTTCTTCAATATTTTTATTCTTACTTGGCTAAACGGTATCGGTTCTCCGTTAATTAACATTTGACCGCATGTTGGATTATCTAAACCTTCGTTACATCCAGTGAAGTTAACTCGATGATTATTAATTATCTCTTCTCTTGCCTCCGCGTTGACAATCTTATTCAAAAGTGATCGATACATATCGTATAAGAAATATTTGTTATCTTTGTTACACGAGTACGCGAATGATTAAAGCAACGAGAAATTATCAGCAATTAATATACATGTCTGATCATATATCAGATGCAGATAATTCAGATTACGTCACTGGGAACTATTTTGTCGATCTCAGTTAATAAAAATACTAGCTTCATAGATAATTTATCTAATAAACTTTTGCAAATAAGTAAATGTTATATTTGACATGAGTTTTTTTTTTTTTGTAAATTCGCTCATTTTAGTCAGAAAAATTTGCATTTTATAATATAAATTGATTATTACACACACTTACGCCTTGAAATCTTAGTCCATATAGATGCAGCAAAGCTTCTTGACGAACTTTTATGACGTATGGATTATGCAGTCTGATTTTACGCATTTTTATCGGATCATATACGTGATCCACCAATACAAATTCTTCCCGCGTATTCGTCTAATAAAATATATTATTTCAAAAGTATGTTCCATAATATTTATAATAATATGCTTAATAAAAATTGTGCTTATAATTACGATTATATATCAAAATAGAACATTCTTGAATGTCTTTATTCTTTTTAACTTTTTGAAATGTCAGGATATTATTATCCAACATATTACCTGACAACAGATAAATAATCGATATTCAAGAAAAATGATATACCTTTCCAACATTATTAATCTTCATACTAATAATCATCTTTCTTCTGCAATTACGTTGCGTGTACATTTCTTTACTATAGAACGAAATAAAATGTTAACCGAAAATATTGACTTTAATTTGTTGCACGTCGATATAGATTGTTCGATTTCAAATAATTTCTAGCAAATTGCGTACATTTCCCTCGGCGTTTTCGAACAACGAACCAGAACAGCCCTGATTTCAATCCACGGATCTTGATCTTGATCGATTGGTTTCTCGAATGAGGAACGTTTACCATTGCCATGCTCGAAAGATCCTTCGTAAAATTCGTGTCGTCGTCCTTGCGATGTGCAGTCAGGATTTCTCGACGGATGATATCGGGGAACGTATTGGAATTCCGATATGTAAGGACGAAAATGCGCGGTGGCACTTTCGGGATGAGGGCCAATTAACGCGAACACCATCTAATTGTAAGTATTTATTCAATTATGAGTATTAATTCCAAGTATTTCAATTATGATGATGTCAAGAATAATCATCGAGGGATTATTTATTTTTGCGAATAATTATCATTTTCATTTATTTCTACTTACGCCAATTAACGCGAACACCATCTAAGTATTTCAATTATGAGTATTAATTCCAAGTATTTCAATTATGATGATGTCAAGAATAATCATCGAGGGATTATTTATTTTTGCGAATAATTATCATTTTCATTTATTTCTACTCTATTAATAATACAATAATTTAGTATAATTTGTAACAGCTCTTTAGAAAATTTTAATCTACAAATAAAAAGGCAATAAGAGCTAATTAAGTTCTATACAAGAAATATATTTGTGAAAAGATTTATAACATATAATATTTAATATTATATGTTATAAATCTTTTCACAAATATATTTCTTGTATAGAACTTAATTAGCTCTTATTGCCTTTTTATTTGTAGATTAAAATAATTTAGTAATTTATCATATACCAGAGAAAATATACCTGTAACGTTATCCAAAGAATCTTGAAAGGGCGCGAATGGGCTGGTGACATGTTAATTCGTTTGGTGCGACATTGTTATCGCTTATCGGACTCATCTCAAATGCAGAATAGTATCGAGCTCTGCGAACATTCCATCGCGAATCTTGATGCTATGCGCATGTCATATATAATCGGCCAAACTCTCAACTAGAATTAAATTCTCTCGAAAAATGAGTATCAAAGAAGATCACGAACTCTTCTTTGCGTACTTTAATATATATTTGAATTACTCGACAAAATTCAAGATTGTATAGGGTTATAATTTGATTAAAATCGCATGAAGTAAAATTCGATATCGATGACGAAGTTGCTCGACTGACAATGCGATAAAATTGAGATTCTCGTTTGTCTATTGGATCTCAAAAATTATTATTTAATTTCTAAGCGAAAGATATTTGAAAAATAAATTTGGAACAGTAGAAAAGAAGAGAAATACAGTTTAAATAAAATATAAAATATAAAAAAATATGAACGATATAAAGCACTATATACAATATTGAAAAAGCTTGGTTTTTTTACTCAAGCTATATTTTATTAAAACAGCGCTTGGAAAAAAAACTGGCAGTTGTTGATTCAGTCTTTGCAGAGCGAAGATCTATTTTCAGTGTGTATCGTAATTCTTTTGAAAGCTTTGAAGTATTTTAAAAATCACGGATGTCTTTTTTAGATCGCCGCGTTTACTATTTTTAAAACTTTATATTATTATTACATATAGGTGAAGATTCTTTAGCTCGTTGGAAATTTTACTTGAATCGCAAAAAATGATTAAGATCACATTCTAATAGATTACAAGTAATAATAAATAAAGTGTTTTAATTGCAACGATTTACGTCGATTGACAATTCTTGCAATTAAAATAAACGAAGAATAAATGAAAAAAAGAGGCACATACAATTTTTTTCATTATTAGTTTATTCTGACATTTTAAGATGTATGGACAATTATTATTACATAATAATTTTATATAATGAAAGGTTCTCCATGGTGGTAACTTTATATATAATGAGACGTTTCACTCTTTTTTTTTTCCTTTTGTGTAACGCTCGCTCTTACTCCCCTGTTGATCATCCCCCTCTTTATATAAGACTCTCATATCATCTTACACATCATTCTTTCACAACGAAAATCAAATAATGATTAAACTATGAATGCATCATGAAATACGTGCGCTCTTGATTATTGATCGTCAATTAAACATTATTATCCATTTTTTAGTTATCTTTATCGTTATCAGTGTGTTATAATAATTACCATTAATCATTATAATTACGATATAACGCTATAATTAATCCTCCCATTCAATTTACTGCATTTCGCTCGCTTTCAACCGCAATAACGGCAGAGAGAGCATGTTTTTTATACGATAGGATGCATAGCGAATAGTTCGTCGCAACTGTTGTCGACACAGTAAATTTCATCTCGCCTCGCATTATAGTCGTCATTATAGTGGATTTTCACCGGGAGGCCGTGTCTCTTCGAGAGAAACGTTTTTATTAACGATTCCTCTCAACTTTTTCCTCGCGAACGCGAGCCCTTCAGGGCAGCCTAGCTACGTCTCTTCTCCGACTTTCTGCTTCTCCTCGCGACAGATTAAAACAAATCAGAAAGATAGATTAAACCAAAAAGCAGTACAAGAGTAAAAAAAAGTAAGTAGATTGGATAAAACTTAATATTTCCGATAATAAATCAGCGTGGAAATGCAATGTTTTACGGCTCACAGTCTCTATAGAGGTTGGCGCGATCCTTCACACTGTGCTTCCGTTCAATCACGATTCGTTTCCCTCTTGTGTTCGGTGTCACATGTGAGAAGCGCGCAATTATGTACCCGATATATACAGGATGTTCCAGATCCGTTGAGAAAAATTTTACGGCTCCTCTGAAGCAATTTAATACTGATATTTTTTTTTTTTTTTTTATAACAAGCGTAGGCTCAATTTGAAATTAATTTTAAAAAATAAAGCATTTTTATTCGTCAGCAAAAAATGTTTATTCGTAAAGAAAATTTTCGTATCTTCCTGTAATTTAAATTTTGAAGAAAGGATTATTTTCACTTTTGCCAGATATTTTTCGTTTAATCGATTTTAAAAATAAAAATCTTCCTCGCTAAATCTGGGACACGCCATGTGCGAAACTTAAACGAACGATGTCAGGTATACACGTGTGCGTACATGTACGCGTAGACATTTAGTTGTTATGTGTTTTTTTTTCTTTTTGGTTCGATTACGTGACTAGAAATGCTACACACATACGCGCCATCCATCCGTCTACGCGCCCGCACACATACACACATAAAAGTATGACTTAGCAGTAGTATAACTAATACGTATTCTCTATATTTTATATATGTATAATTATATATATTTATAATTATATATATATTACTCGTCGCAATAGCTTCTATCGGCTGTCTATGTAATTAAGCTAATTTTACAACAATATGGCAATCATGGTGAATAATGAACAATACAGCTACGTTATCGCGAGACTACAGTTAATAACACTAATCTTAGAGACGTTAATTAATACAAAATAAAAAAAACTCATGTCTTCGATATAGATTCAAGCGAAATTAAGTTGCACTTTGCGCCACAAAAACAAAGCGCGTTATTCACAGTTTCTCCGCACACGAAATGTTTCGTCGTGAAAATTTCGCAACTTTAATTCGCTGAGGCAACAAAACTAAATTTTTTTTAATTTAATGAATAAAATATTTTTAAAAAATTAAATACTTGACACTTATCATTTACAGTTATCGTCTTCCTAGAATACGTTTTTCAATGAAAAAAAAATAAAAAATTTTATGATATGTATAAAAATAAATATACATAAAAGCTGCTACTGTTTTACGCCACAAAGTTACGACGTTTTCACGTAAATATTCCGCGTTATTGCTCTGTCGCAATAAAAAAAGGCAAAGTAAAATTCCTCATCGATCTCACATAATTTTTTTCGCTATCCTAAATTATCTCGCGCGTTTCAAGTTTTTCTCTTATCAACTAGGGCTCGCGCAAATCCTTTGCCTCTTTAAATTCTCAATTCATTTCGCACTTCTGATCAAATTTCGTTCTCGTCAACGAAATCGCGATCGTCCTAAACAACTTTTCTTTCGCTTTGCCTTCCTCGTTTACCGCGATAATTCACAAATTGATATGAAAATGACACGGATCATTGCGCGCATCGTAGAATGTATTTGACTAAAAAACCATTCGCAGAATAACATCTCGATAGACTAAAATATAAATTCGCCACTTTCTTCCTTTCTACAAAAAAAAAATAAAATAAAATAAAAAACCAAAAGTGGGACAAAAATAAAATAAAAAACGAAAAGAATCTCAAGTAGAATAAATCTTCGAGTCGTCATCGTACAACAATCTAGAAGATATCCTAATATTTCTCAGACGTAGCATTTCGTACGTCTTTTATACCTTCATCGTTAACTAATAAAAAAAAAACGCAATATTCGGATGTTGAAGCACGAACTAGGCCACCCTGGCGAGATTATCCGAAACATCATATCGGATCATCGCGCTCGATCATCCGATACCGGGACCCTGATCGGTGGTGAGACGAATGAGAGGTGACGAACGGTCTCGAAAACGAAATGAAGTGTGTGTCGCGAATTGTGTTGCGAAGGGAGAGGAGCTCGCTTACACATGTGCGTGCCGTGAGAAACAACGGGGCCGAGAGACGCAGAAGAGGAAACGGTCGTGAGGCCTCGACCGATCTGTCACGCTTTACCTATCTGTCAGATTTACGCGGCATCGATCGACTCGCGTATCTTGCGATCTCGTCCACCGGGCTTAAATCGCTTCTCTCGCCGGTCTATTAAAACGTTCCACTCATTTTTATCGATCTGTCAGAAATGCCTGTCACCCTCGTATCGGATACGGATCTCTCACGTCGCGATTACGTTTGGAAACCAGTCGGCAATTAAGTCAAGCAACCAGTTTACTCGCCTTATAATTTTTTCTTTCTCTTTTTTTTTTTTTAACCAAAGGCTACTGACTTCTTACGCTTCCGACCGTTTCCTTATATCGTTTCGCCCAAGTTTCTCGTTTCTTAACTCAGAAATGATGCGTCCCACACGTGTACACAGAAACATCATCGCTTACACATCGCTTTTCTTAATGTTGAATCATTTATAAGCTAGTAACGCAGTAAATCGGTAGACTCTTACAAATATATTCTCGCGTATCACCCCATTCGCACCCTAGCGCTTTTTAAAATAACACATATTATTCTCAGCGTCTCGCGCGCTTGATATCTATGAACATTACATAATTAAATTTTTACGCGTGTGTGTTTGCCCCCAAACCCTCTCTTTTCCAGACCCCTTCCAGAATCTTCATCATAAGACGTTGTTTCACCGTGTCGCCGATGATTGACTAGAGCCGAGAGACGACGATCTTCAAACGTGATCGCGATTTAATATTAATCGAACGTCGCCAGAATTCGGCCTGTCGCTCTAAGTCCAGATTTGCGCGAAACGGATAGACGGGAGATAAATCAAGCAGCAGCCTTAAATCCTGGCTTTTCCAAAGGTGAGACAACAAATTTGCCTCGATTTCGCTCCTCGCATCGATTTCGCGCAATTATATCGTGGCGATACGATGATATAAATCTCGCGCGCGATTAATCCAAGATTCGATCGACGTCGACCATCTCTTTGTAAATAACAGAGAATTCTCGCGTCTGTGTGATAATTAAATTCCCTTCAGAGAGATACACAAAATTTTTCTCTTAGAATTTACCCTGAAAATCACAGTAATCGTGGGACAAAATGGTATTTGAAGAATTTTATAAGAGCTTCTCCGATTCAAATATTTACCGCAATAAAAAATATTAATATCTACCACGATAAGATATAAAATTAAAATATTAATATTTTTTATTGCGATAAATATTAATCAGAAAACCTCTTATAAAATTCTATCAATACCACATTGTTCCACGATTATCACGATTTTCAGGGTCAATTCTAAGATAAAATTCTCTTCTTGTAGTGATAGTAAGTCAAGTACACTTAATTTAAGATGGTGTAGGAAAAAAACAGATGCGTCTAGTCGAATCCTCGTATCGCGCGACAACAACCCAAAATATCAGCCTCATCGTATTTTATCGCTCTTTTCATTCTCTCTCTCTCTCACTCGTTCTCTCGCTCTTTTTTTCTTGACAGAAAGCGCAGCTTAACGGCTCCGCTTGATATTCTATTAACGTTAGCTAGACTAAAAGTTAAGTCATGCGCATTGGCACGCGCTATTTGGTACGTTTCATTTTGAGACCTCTTACATAGTTCCTCTTTTTTTTTTGGTTTTCCGTATAAATACTTTAATCCCTAAAGTCGCAATTGTAGCTCATCAGCCCTTCTGCTGGTGACGCCTCGATGCCATCGATTTATTCGCGGATAAACGGGTGCTGATAAAGCGTCAACTGTCGACGCTCACGCTCGTTCGACACTTGAAGATTAAATGTCATGTAATTCAAGACCATTATGTAATATATAAATAGCATCCACCGCCACACTTTCGAAAGTATCGATACTTGGTCACGTTGGTATCATTTATGTGATCTCCGACCAATGTATAGTACGAAATATACCCGATACTTTCGCGGGAAAATCTATATCCGATGTCTGAATGGGGTGTCTAGAAATGTCTAGATATTCGAAGAAACGTTCGAGTATCCTTTGAGACCGCGTGTCCTTCTTCAAGTATATCGGACGAGCGCGAGTATCAATATTTATGCCGAATATTTTCAAGCGTCTCGCTTCGAAAAACGACCCTTGGTCCACCCTTCTTGGTATTACATAAGTTTCTCATATCCACCCTTTTATCGGGCGATCTGCGTCGTCGCCTTTCCTCTTCCAAGGACATGATTATCCTCGCACTGGTCTCAAAGACAGAGTCAGATCGTCAGACGAGTTCGAAACGGAATTTCGCGAAAGGAAATGGACTGGCCGACCTTTTTTATTTTTTTATTTTTTTTTTATCGAAAAGACGAAACGCGCCGACTCGCTGACAAGACTAGACGTAGACATACAGAAGCCGCGGTCTTACAGGATTCGAGGTCAGGGATCGCGATTTTTGGACAGATTTTTGTAGACTCTACAGATTTTCTTCCCTCACATGTTCGAAAAAGTCTTGCTCTCATACTAATTTCGTCTTCTGTCTTCTATTCGCGTTTTTCCTCACGATTTTTTCCAAGTAAGGATCCAACACGCGCGTCCATCCTCTTCACATCTTTCCTATATCTCCGTATTCCAGCTTCTTTCATTTCCGACGCGAAAGCTAATCGCCAGGACGATGCGTCACCGGCCGGTTTTTCTCTCCCTCTCGACGCGACAACTCTCGTGTAATAAAATATAGCTTATGCGAGATAGCCGAGTACAGTACGATTGTGCGCAACGAGATTTCACGCCCGTTCCGGAACGCGTTACACGCGTGCTGCACTGAAAAAATAATTCACTAACTCGACTGAGCTTTTCAACTTTTTGTTAAAATTATTTAAAAATGTTTTTTAAATAACTTTTTTTAAAATTACTACTTTGTTAATTGCACATATATTAAGTCAGATATACGTTTTGTTAAGATTTAATGTTACATTTATTTTAAATATTTTTATATGTGTTCGATCAACAAAATAATATCTAGTTTAAAGGTTCAGTCGAGTTGACAATTTTGTTTTCAGTGTAATTTCGCGCGCCTAAATATGAGGTCCCATGTGCATCCTCTCGTTACACTTCTCCTCCTTTCCATCCATCCCTCTCACCCTCTGGTACATTGAACTTAATCAGCGGTATTGTCGATACGTCCTATAGAAAAAACGAAAAGAAAGAAAACGAAGCACTTAGAAAAATACACTCTTAGGATTCCCGCTGTTTGTTCGTCGCAGGACGTCCCAGAAATTGTACACGCTCTCGTGCATACGTGTGTCGTTTCTGTTCAACAGTGAAATCTTGAGTCACTAGATCAGAATTACGTCGACGACAACGTCGAATGTCTCGTAAGAAGTCTCGCTGTCTCCGTAAGTTTTTTTTTTTTCTTTGATATCCGCAAATGTATTCCGTGCGCGCGCAAATTAGATTCCGCAAATTATCTCGTAGAAAGTTTGACACAACTTTTCGTTTCCTCTCTAATATTTCTATCGGGATCTATCTTGCTAAGCGATGATTCAACGTTGCGAGGATCTCTCAGGTCGACATCTCGTATAATATTCTAGCATATTCGTGTACATGTGCGATGATAAAAAGTATATTGTAACACTCACGGTGACGATCATTGATGAAGGAATAAATTTGTCCGCTGCGAAATAATTATGCGTGTGTATGTGCGTATAAATCGATATCTGTGGCTATAATCAGTTCCTGTGTCTAGGAATATCCAGTGTGCGTGATCGTTAATATTAACTGTACGGCATCATGCGATATGGAAATGACGTAAAGTAAAAAAAAAAGAAGAAGGTAGATCTAACGTTATGTTAAGAGAAGTCATCAACCAAGCTTGGAAACTTCGCTTATCGTTACACTCTTGCGTTATAAAATGCGTCGCTTTTCAGCTGCCCTTTCTCTACTTATCAAAATGCAAATCTGAAAAAGACTCTCGGGAGATCACGTCCAATCGCGAATGTGCGGATGTGCCGTTCGATGAAAAAAGAGACGTAAGAGAATATATAAATGTATATGTGTGTATATATAATATATATACATATATATATATATATATATATATATATATATATAAATGTATATATATAAACGAAACTTCTCGAGTGCGCTTAGTAATCTGTGTGCGAAAGTTGTGGGAAAAAATTTCGACTCGTGTGCGTGGCGCGCACGCATGATTCTCTCTCTCTCTCTCTCTTTCTCTCTTTGCGTAGAGCGTCATGGTCATGGAATGCTCGAGCGTTTCTCGCGAAACGAGAACGAAGCCGAAAATCGCGGTACAAAAATGTTCGAGCCTCGACAATCTCGATACGTTAACGAGAGAACATTTGACGATCTCTATTTTCGTGCAGAATCCCTCGTTATTTCTGCGATACCGTTCTCGCCAGAGAAAAAAAAGGATAATTAAAATTCCCTGGATTTTTTTCTTGCGTAGACCGCTCGATCGCTTCGGTCTCGTTTCCTGTGAAAACGACGTTCACCCCCATCCAAGAATCGGAGTCGACGATGGCTTCATTCTTAGAACACGCGTTCCTTCCGTAATCGATCGTTCTTCCACGCTGCCGAGGTGCGTGCCGTTTCTCCGACCGACATCACGAACGATTGAACGACGTCGGCTTTTCGGATTCGTTAGTGTAAGACAAGACAAACTTAAACGCGTTCCGCTACGTTCTGCTCAGCGTTGATAACGAAAAGGATCATTTCTCTCTCTCTTTTTCTCTTTCGAGCCGGAATGGAATCGAAAGCTTCGAACCTGCTGAAGTATGTCGTCCGGCCAGCCGTGTCGTGGTAACGTTTTTTTTTTTTCCTCCTCCGTTTGCGCTTAACGTAGAATACAGAATTAGCCTAATAGAGACCGCAGCCGCGCAGATTATTAGCGATAATGACGTCTGTGACTGCGTCGAACACAAATTGAATGTTGTTCGTGTCGGTGGCACAGGTCATATGGCAGTAGATCTCCTTCGTGGTCGACTTGTTCTTCGCTTCGAACTGCGCCTGGATGTATGCAGCTGCTTCGCCGTACTCCTGCGCACCTGCGATAAGGATTCGAGACATATGAGATTAAGCTATTTTAGAATCAAAGATAATATTTTCATTATTGAATTCGAAGAAATATTCATTATACTGCAATACTGTCTAATAAATCACTTATTTTTAAACCAGATAAATATTTATTTGTTTCAAATAAATGATTTATTAGGCAGTATATTGAGCAATAAATGTTTATTAATTTAATAATTTTTTTTAGTGTATGTTAAAAAATCACACTTACCAGCGTATTCGGGAAAACAGATTGTAAGAGGAGACTTGCGGATTTTCTCTTCGAAAAGATCCTTCTTGTTCAGGAAGAGAATAATCGAGGTGTCGGTGAACCATTTGTTGTTGCAGATCGAGTCGAACAACTTTAAGCTCTCTTGCATTCGATTCTGCAAAATGTCAGAAAGATATATCGTGTAATTTTATAAACTTTTCCAACTCTTTCCCCTCTTTTTTTTTTTTTGCAAAATACAATAATCGATTAAGGGATTAATCACGATCCATTTACGTAATCGCGGGATTATAAATAGTGCACGTATAACTCGAGCCTACGATTTATAAGGTCCACTTTAAGTATGAGACTGCACTTAAAGCGAGCCTCTCTCTTATTAATGGCGAACGTGATTCACTCGCCTCGCGTAGACACGTGATGGACCGGCGATACAGGTCACGAGACGCAGGCAATCAACATTGGCGAGATGACAACGCGCGCGTGTCACTATGCACGCGAACGGAGAGTTCAATGGAACCTTCCCACGTGCAGCGACCCCGGCAATTGATCCCTTGATTCTTCGGAGCTTCAGTTTACGCGTATTCTCTCCCCGTCACGTTCCTAATTTTGGGCTTGATATTCTTCTGACGAGTCGTACGTTCAACCCACTATCAACCGTGCCTAATTTTATCTCGTTCGATATAATCGCATGAATGCGCGCATTTGCAATTGAACGCGACGAGAAGAAAAAGCAATCTTATATAGTTGGTTTCTATCGTTTCTCGAATTCAAAATGTTGTATAATTTTTTTTAATATTTGAGCAACTTGTATTTTATACTTGTAATTTTATACTGTATAATTGCTTTGAAAGTGTGAAAGAAAATCGTAAAATGATTCAGATTTGAGATGACGAAAAAGTCGAACTAATGACATCTCGTACTTACCGTCGTTTCATCCTCGTGCAAAACCTGATCGTATTCGGACATCGCTACGCAAAAAATGATTGCAGTCACATCCTCGAAGCAATGTATCCATTTCTTACGCTCGCTCCTCTGACCACCAACGTCAAATAATCTGATAAAAAAAACGAACATAAAAATAATCAGAATATGTTATCTTATTTTCTCGAAAAAAAATGAACGAAACGTCAATTTATATATATCTAAAATCGTATCAAACTGTTCCGAGTTCACCATGTCGCGTATTTTAATTATCTCTTAATCGGTATTTAATTTCTTCGAAAGGCCAAACGGCTGTTTAATGTGGATGTAATGTTATCTCGACACGCGCGCGATTTTCAACAACTAACTAAGCTAATTTTCAGTCTCTCTCTCTCTCTCTCTCTGACAAATCGAAGGAAAAATATAGTATCGAGTCAACGCTCTCGAACAAGCGAGCGCTCGAATTTACACAGTAATGACTCATTCACCGACCATTCATAACAAGATAGCCGCCTCGCGTCTCCGAAACGCCGTGTTCGCCCACGAGATTACTGAAGTGAGTCGACATAATGAAGCAAGAGCGATTGATATCGTTCGTTTATTGCGCCATCGCGCGCAAGACGATACTACACGAAACCGTGAATATCTCTATCTCTGAATTTATTCCTGCTTTTATATTTCATAATGTTTTTTTATTCAATTTTATTTAAATAAATTAAATTAAATTAATTAAAAATTCCGACTTACTTGAAGTTGAGGTTTTTGAAGGAGAAGTGAACCTCCACAATTCCCGTCGTTTTCACTCGGGTCCTGAGAATATCCTGTTCCGTTGGCTGATATTCCCTGGCTCCTAATCGATCCAAGTCGTCCAGGAAACTATGAAGAACAACGGATTCGTGAAAATGTGCCTATTATTCTATTAATTTATAATATAACTCTGTTATACATTAGCGTGCACCATTAAGTATTTCGATCAAAGTATATTCGATATCAAATATCAATTAATATTAATAAATTTATTATTTTGAATATTTTATCTTAAATATCTCAAACTCATATTAGCTTCGTGAAACAGCAAAATGACAACAAATTCCGATTTATTAATTCCCATAAATATAATTCTTTTTTTTTTTTATATAAGCACACATTTATCTTTGTATATAAAGACAATAAATTCTTGCTCGAGTAACTATAAATCTACTGCGTATAATAAATAATCCAGTTTCGATTCCGAATGGTGAAAGTGTTAGTTTGACAAAGATGGGAGCTAGGGCGCGGTTTGCAACAAGTAGCTGGTAGCGGGCGGGATATAATAAATGGCGTTACTGTAATCGGGTCTTCGTGCGAACTGGCTGCTGCTGCGAGGAAATATTTCCATCAGCGCGAACACTTTAGAAGTTCCTCGCGAATTGTCCGCGAAATCGGCACGGTACTTATCTACACAATCGCTATCAAATTATTTTATACAAATGATACCGCAGTAAATGGCAATTTATAAATGAATAATGAAAAGAGAATTTGTGAAAAATAATTTGAGAAAATTATTGGTTTCATTTTAACAAGCTATATCGTAAATAGAACAAAGCGGTTTAATATTAAATATATTTCTCGATATTGAAATATTGGGGTGTGAATATTAAATATCGAATGATGAATGTATTCAATGCATAGTATCAAATGATAAATGATGAGAGTATTACTAATAATAATTATTTTACAAAGCGAGAAATATCAGGTGTGGATGATTTAACAATTTTTTCCGTACAATTTTCAAGAAATAGAGGAAGTAAGAGGTTAAAACTATAAGAGAGAACTACGCAAGCGCCATCTTTCTAGGCCACTGCTTACGGCGTTTAGGGGTTGCAAGGTGAGAAACGTCATTCCTTTTAGCCTACGTAATGAAAAAAAGAATGAGATGAAAAAGGGAAGCAGTCGGAAACTGATGAAGAGGCCAGATAAATGCGTTTCTGATAACGAAAAAAAAAAAATCAGAAAAAAGATGCAAAAAAAAGTAGTAGCAAGAAAATATGAGAGAATAGGAAATGATTTGATGAAATGAAAGAGTCCATGAGAACATGAAAAGAGATAGAGAGAGAAAGAGAGCGCAGGAAATGGAAGGGTAGATTGAACCATGAAAAGAGAAAGAGAGAGAGAGAAAGAAAGTATCGAGCCGCCATGAAGGATCCGGCAATTTAGGACATGCCAAACTCGAGGCGAACGAGAGAGTCCAGATAATATCTCCCTGGAGAGGGAAAGAGCTTAGATTTTTCCGACAAGGGAAAAGACGAGGACAGAAAAAAAAAAGAGAGAGAAACGAATAAACCGAGGAGAAAATAGGAGAGAGGCTGTATGCCGGAACCCGGTCGGCCATCTTGGCCGCATGCCACGTGACACGGGCGTGGCGTGACGTCATCGGCGATCAATAATGACGAGGAGCGAGAGAGAGGGAGAGAACCTCGAAGAAAGCGGTAAAGAGAAAGAAAGAGAGAGGGTTGTAACGCGTATTTCTCATATATTTCAACTATCAGAGCTCGCCACCACCGTATCAACCCCCTCGTTCCCTCTCTCCTTCCGGTACCACCCCCGATCTTCCGCCAAACCTGTCGCATCTCCCCGACGTCCACCCCTTCGCGAGTTCTTCCTCGGGAAATTCGCGTTACCCTTTTCCGGCCCTGCTCGAGAAATGAAGTCTTACTGTAGCTACCTAGGGTGCGCGTCCTACAGAAGTTCTTGGGGGGTTGTTCGTGCATGAGAATTGTCCCTCTTTACGGAATGTTCATTTTTCCATCTCAAAAAATTCATGATCTCGACGTATTAATTATGTAGTATCTTTGATCAACTTGCGGAAAGGAATGAGGTTTCCCTAACTAAAAAAAAAATCAAGATATCGGAGTTTAAAAGTTTTAAGCAATTGGAAAGATTAAAGGGAACTCTTCCGTCCAACAAATTTAAAAACTTTTCAAATCTTTTCAGAAATTTGTCATTTTATATATAAGTACAAATGTTTTCCTCTTGACCATGATTTTTTTTCGAATTAGTAGTAAAGCAAATATGTAAAATATTCAAACAGTGTATCTCGATTTTTCCCGTGAAATACAAAAACAGTTCTCGTTTATTCGAGTAAATTATTAATAATCAGCGAGGCCATTTCTCTCTAATATATAATACAGGGTGTCTGATGTAAAGTGTCACACCGAAAATATACAAGTAGATCTCGTTATTTGGAGATGATTTTTCCTCAGCAAAAATGTCGAAGGAGGCCATCATTTTTTGGATGTTCCCAATTTTTATCATCATGTATCTTTATATAACTGAGCTTTAAATTAAAATTTTATTAAAGTAAACTCTACTTGAAATTAATTGGAGAATGTGGTTTTGTTAATATTTTATTTTCACAAGGTTCACTTAGTTTGCGAAAAAACCCTTTATTTTCAATCGCTTATAACTCGAAAATTATTAATGCTTCTATATTTTTGCTGAGGAAAAATTGTCTCTAAATAACAAAATTTACTTGTATATTTTCGGTGTGACACCTTATGTCAGACATCCTGTATATATATATATATATATATATACAGACTCCGTGGGTGGTATATTGTAATTAGGCGTGTGTTGCTCCGGCCATTGTAAACATATTTCTAATTGATGCAAATACGCGCGACATAAATGACTGGGGCACAATTATCGAAAAATGAACTCGCCACTTTTTTGTCGTTTCGCGACTTGGATTGCGACATCGTCGTTTTTTTCTCCAAAAAAAAAAAAAAAAAAAAAAGCAACCAGTTTTCGTTGCACACGTATTATTACGGTGGAACACAGGTCCCCATCCCTCGATGAATGATATATTAGGCGATGGCGCGGATTGCATGTGTGTGCACTTGCGTGTGCACTAAGTGTATGCGATAGCGTTGCACGTATCGTGCAACCCCCGGGTGCGAAACCGCAGTGCGGTTCATTAAAACGAAAGGACGGCGCCAGAAACTGCGCGAGTCCGTCGAAGGGAAAAAAAACAACCGCCGCTTTCGCATATACCACCCTTGCTATTGCATGCGGAAGGCAAACACGTATGCAGTTAAAATCTACCGCTAATATCGGCGGCGCAATAGCGACCGCACGACGTGATATATGTGTATATCGGGAAAATTGCGCGCGATTAAATCTCTCGCGATCAATCTATGTTTGTACAACGATCCGATTTTCTTTCAATGTCCATGCGGGGAAATTGTAGAGGGAAAAAATATGCAATTTTTTTTTTTTACACAAATATTAAAATAAAATTATTTTAAAAATCAGTCAAGTCTCGAGTGATTAAATTTAAACGCAGAATTTAAGTGTTCGTGTTTTTCTTGAAGTATTAATCTTTAACAACCCTCGTAGAAAAATACTGTGTAGGTATATAAGAAAAAGTATATAGATGGAGAATTTTTTATCATTATTTCGCGAAGTACAATTATATTTGCTCCGATCCTAACTTTTCTTTTTTAAATCGCTATTTGCGATCAACGCGAATACTGTTATTTGACTTTATCAAAGTAGGTAGATTTGCAGTCGTTCGAGGTATTCTGGAATTTTTTTACACAAATATTAAATGATTTAAAAAATCATACGTTCAAGTAATTAAATTTAAAATGCAGAATTTGGTATTCGTGTTTTTCCTGCATTAATCTTTAACACCTCTCGTAGAAAAATACTGTATATAAGAAAAAGTAGATAGGAAATTTTTTTATCGTTATTTTACGAAGTACAATTATATTTGCTCCGAAACTTTTCTTTTTTTTAAATCGCTATTTGCGATCAACTCGAATACTGTTATTTTAACTTTATCAAAGTAGATAGATTTGCAGTCGCGTTCGAGGTATTCCGGAATTTTTTTACACAAATATTAAAATAAAAATGATTTAAAAAATCATGTTTCAAGTATAATTAAATTTAAAACGTAGAATTTAGTATTCGCGTATTTTTCCTGCATTAATCTGTAACACCCCTCATAGAAAAATACTGTGTATAAGAAAAAGCATAGATGGAGCATTTTTTATCATTATTTCACGAAGTACAATTATATTTGCTCCGATAAAAACTTTTCTTTTTTTCAAATCGCTATTTGCGATCAACTCGAATACTGTTATTTGACTTTATCAAAGTAGATAGATTCGCAGTCATCATTTGTTCAAGGTATTTCGTAAAAATAAAAAAAATGCTTAGTGTGGAGATAACTGATGAAAGTATTGGAAAACGGTACTATACCCCGAGATACAAGCGCTACTACAAAATCAATATCCAACGAAGGGGCAGCGCGGAAATATGCCTGCGAAACGCACCGAGAGAGAGAGAGAGAGAAAGAAAGAGAGAGAGAAGGGACGACAGGTCTCGTGTTCAGGATGAGGTTTGCTCCTTCTACCTCCGTCCTTTCGAGCACGCGAATTCTCAAGAGTGAAATTCAAGTCCTGAATACCTTCTTCGTGACGCGCGATAAAGCCAGGGGCAAACTGGTGCCGATGCAAAATTTACCAACCCAAAATTAGTTATTTTGCCTCAAGATAATTTCTTATCTAAATGAGAAAAAAAAATATATATATATGTCGACTCGTAAATTTGATACCTTTTCGCAATTTTGATAAAACCTATACGTGTTGCAAGTCTTACAATTCATCATTGATGCTGTAGCATGTGAAGATTAACATTTTTTCGTGCTATTTTTACGGTGTTGGAAAATTTTGAGATTTATATATCCTTCGGTAGAGCAATCGTTTTCACACTTACTATTTCGCGGAGTCGTTCAACTGATACTCGTTGCTCCTGCCAAAGCACTCCTGTACTCCATTATCGGACCACAGCCTCTTCATAGCCGCCAATAATTCTTCACTGAAGGGTTCCGTGTCTTCCATTCTTTGAATTACGTCGAACACCATTTTTGCGTCCGTCTGCGAGCACGAAAAAGAAAATGTTCAATCTGTGCATCTCCGAAAACATTCTTGTAACGTTGCTTTTTTTACCTCAGGCTTTGCCAAATATCAATATAATATAATAACCGATAATTGTAAAATGACATAAGATACATTAAAGACGTTCTTTCTACATTTAAGTATCCTCACAATTTCTAATTACTTGACAAGAATAATAATTATTTTCCTGTAAAATAACGTTTCGCTGATGTCACAAGTTAAATTCAATATTGGATGATTCGCACGATCAACATTCCTGATGATCATATTTTTTAATTCTAACGAATGACACATTTTGATGACGAACACCTAAAGATTCTTTTCACGCGTTGTCGCTGTATGTATGTGATAATTACATAATTGAAACATTCCCGCGTATACTTATACATATAAAGAGTTCTCTGTATTAAGGAGAGGCAGTCAATAATTATTCGGACGATCTTGAAGCATCCGGATCGCTTTACAGGATCGCTTTAGACGGCTAATCGACCAGGCAACACGTCGTGATTCGCCGTTAAATGCTTCATTCATTAGATAACCGTCGGCGTGCAGTGAACCACATTCTCGATGTCATGTCATACATCTCGCACGTTAAAATAGCCAACATGCAATATTTAAATAATACAAGAGATATATACGCGATTGAGATACTTCAACCCATTTTCATAATTTTACAATTGACATTTCATTGCAATTTAACGATACACGTGTATATCCTGTACAGATAATCAACGTAAAGCTCTCACGTTAATAAATTACATCGGAAAAATTAAATAATTTCCCGTTGCATGTATGATATTTTTTCAGATTAAAAAAATCTGATTCTAATAAATTAAGAAATCATGTATATCGTTTGCTAAAATATCAACGCATGATTTTATCCAAACAATATAAACCGAGCCAAAAATGTTTAATTTATTATTCGCTAATTGCCATAAAAATGTCAGTAAAACACGTCAAAACGATTGTCAATATTTGAAATTGATATCTACGACCCAGCCTTTTCCTCGACAATAAATCGCAATTTTTTGCAAACATAAAGAATATACATTACCTCTCGCTCGTTGGTTGAAAAACTGATGCCCAAGTTAGGCATTGCTCTGAGAATAGCGACTAGAGATTGTATCGTGTTACTGTATACAACAGGTCTGTACTGCTTGAAGTCTTCCGGCGTGAAGCCGCTCTCGTGGATAATTCTGAAAGCAGAATCAGACTCGCGTTAACATATCAAATGGAAATATATCTTTTCTTTCCCATAAATATATCGAGAGACGGAGAGAGTTTAAGAACGGCGCGCGTTTATTCTAAAAATATATATCGGGTATACGACACATTTTTTAAAAATAGAAACACTTTTCTAAAGGAACGAAATATATACACATCGGCAGATAGAGAGTATCATTGATGACACGTATTAATAGATATTAAATGAGTAGACACGTACGAATATTCCATTTAATTTAAATGTCTCTCTCGCTCACTCTTTCCCGCAAAACAGCTTGCGTAGTTCGCTATAATATATACGCGTGTCACGTACGCAACTGCTCGAATTAATGTATGTCACGTAGTGCATCGTGTGTAAATGTATGAATTGCAATGTACGTTACATATACTAATGTGACTTACACGAGTGCCCGTACACATCGTAACAATGTTCATAGTCAACATACGTGAGTTATAGAGTCGGCGGCTTTATGTATACAAATGAAAAACACGCGGAATAATATTATGCGATATAGATTTTCATGTCAGTTAAAAATATATTATATATATATATATATATATAATTTCTTGCTCTCTCTCATCGTGTTTTCTTGAACACGATTTTTGAAAAATATATCCCACATCTCTATGTGTTAATCCAAAAAAATTGCAAAAATATAACAAAACATTAATTAAGAGTCTTTATTTTAACAATCTTTCTAGTATATATTTATTTATTATATATATATATTTTTTTTTAAAGAGTAAATAGACATTTAAAAATATTAATAATTTCTATATGCATAATGTATTTTCATTTTTACCTTACATATCACACTGAAAAAGATTACTAGATTAATAAATATTTATTTCAAAGCTGTCTAATGAATCATTTATTTGAAATAAATATTTATTTGTTTTGAAAAGAATTGTCTTCTATGAAAATAAATATTTCTCATATCAAATCAATATTATTAGTTACGATTTATTTGGCAGTATCGAAATAAATACTTACTCGGACTCGATAAATTCTTTTTCGGTGCAAAAAAGAGGAAAAATCTAATTTGAAAGCTATAACTCGTAAATATTAATTAAAATTCCTATTTGTGTATAACATTGTGTAATAATGCTTCTCGCTTCGTCAAAGCGAGCACATATAAAACAACGCAGTTAATGACACATTAAGATACCAACAAAGAATACCATGCTGCCTATTACACTAATAAATGACACAGAAACATGCAGCGGCGTCCCTCTTTCCTCACTATTTTCACGAGTAACGATATTAACGACGGCATAAAGAGCATTACGTACGCACGCACATATCATCGGATTTATGGGTACTTGCACGCGAAGGAAAACCGGGTGTTGTAAGGGTGTACGTAAACTCGCGAGCTTCGCTCGTACTTCAGTCTCAGGTACCCACTGTTTGCTGCATATTATGCGCATCGATAAATTATGCAGTCAGAATATACAAGAGAGTGCAGTAGTACATATAGGGATCCTTATTTCCACGAATATATACAGACCAGCCCCGACGCGAAAATTCATATTTAATGTAAGCGCAAAAATCCAATTACGATAACGATATCCAATTTTTTTTCATAATTAATATCTATTATATAAAAATATAAGGAGAACAATTTTTCTGCCGTTTTTCATCCGATATCATCCCACCGAGTAAAATTATCGTAAAATCCAATATCGAAGATCGAGCGTCAAAGACGATGCATGCGAAATTAATGAAGAATCAAAAATAAAGAGATGAAAATAAAAAACCTCGCCGAGGTTTCCTTCCGCCGAGAGAACGCGCACAGCGGTAACTTTGTTCATCGGACCCCTTGAAACAGGGCCCATTCATAGCACAGGAAGAGAGAGAGAGAGAGAGAGCGCGTATCAGGGAACAGCTGCTGTTCTCGAATACATGCAAAAGAGCGTATATCGTTCGTTCTACACTCAGGCGGAGAGTATCGATCTCGCCGAGAGGCGAGGCAACAGTTTGCCTCGAAATAATGCCGATGCACGGACGCGAAAAGATTAATCTATCTCGCACGTGCGAGAGATGGACGCGCGCTATTATGCGCTATTCTACTTATTCTTGCGGGCGCGACGACAATAATTCGCGAGGAAATTGTGTGCGCGCGCGTAACAACAATTTCTATATTTATGTATGTATAGTATCAAACGACGTGTTATTTCATTTTCAGTCTTAAATAAATCTACACTAAATTCATACGTATTTAGTTCAATACTGCCAAATCAATCATTTATTTGAAAAACAAATCAATATTGATTTGTTCTGAAAAGGATTTTCTTATATCAAATAGGTAAATATTATTAGTTTCGAATAAATGATTTATTTGGCAGTATTGAAATAAAGACGAGAATTAACTTGATTTTTTTTTTCAGTGTACATACGTCAAAAAATGTGCCTAAATTCGATTATTTTATTGCGATTCATAGAAGTAGAACTGAAATTAAATTGCTGATAATAAAAATATAACAAAAAATAAAATAAAAGTATAATAAAAAAATAAAAAGCTTTTGTTCGAATGCACATTCGAGGCTTATTCATAATCAAAAGATTATATGTGTCTCCGATGATAACGTTTTTGCGGGATATGATGGATGTAACGAATGAATGAATGAATGAATGAACGTGTGTCGGGTCTGCGTGTGATGAAATAAATTTTCTATGCAAATCTCACGTCCTATTTGAAGTTTTGGATAGTTAGAATGTTGCACAGTTACATGCACATGCATACGGCATGCATTTTAAATGGAATTTGGATTGTATGAATTTTGATTGGATTTTAGGACAAGTTGAATCACGTGTCACAATTTAGAATGACAAACGAGAGGAATTGGGAAAGAGGAATGTCTATAAAAGTATAATTAGGCAATTTAATTTTCAACGATTCAACCTATTTATTCTCCAACAAACTAAAATATATCTCATTTAAAAAATCTGTTTTATTTCTACATATTATCAAAAGACATATTATTTAATTTCCATTCTTGAATAAATCTGTCGTTAAAAAATGTGCCTAAATTCGATTATTTTACTGCGGTTCATAAAAATAGAACTGAAATTAAAATGCTGAGAATAAAAATATAATAAAAAATAAAATAAATAAAAATAAAATAAAAATACAATAAAAAAAAATAAAAAACGTATGCCACAAAATAGGATTGTTGAGGATTAGGATAAAATCTTTAAAATATGAAATTCTGACAGTCTAGTCGAGGGTCCAGGAAAGGAGCGTGGGAAAAAAACGTCTCATAATCGTCTGCAACTGACTGATGAGTGTTCGCAAATTAGCATTTCCGCGACGTCGCGAAACATCAAAGGATGCAAGCCTTGTTCGACATCGTATTGTACCATTGTATCCACGACGGCCCATTCTTGTCGCATTCTTCGTATCGTCTCATTTTCGCAAACGCCGGAAGAGCCGTTCAACTTGCGGTTGAGAAATCCGTGACGCAAAATATTCGCCTTTTCCTAATTACGCGAACGAGTCGAATATGTGAGAATCGTTCTCACCATCGTGTAAAAAATTCGAATTTCAAATTTTTAATAATTTTGATTTTTTTCCTCTTTTTTCCATAAAATGTAAACTTTACTTTCTGCTATAATTCGAAATAAAATTCATTAAAAAAATTGAATTTTAACAGGCTAGGAAAGGAGCGCGTTTAATTTCAAGGGAAAATTAATTTTTATTCAAACCAATGAGTTGTGTACACAGGACACAATTTTTTCTCGATACGATAAGTAATTAAATAAATCTCATACTTCGAGAGATGTTATTTTTAAATTCCTAGCGCTAGATGAGATTTAAATGAATAATAAATTGAGAAAATAAAAGTCTGAGTTGTGAAAAATTAAAAAACCTTATATGAATGTAATTGAAATTGCATAATCAACCGGCTAACTTAGAGTTAATTAATTTAATCGGGAGCAGCAGATACATATTACAGAACAAACAACAGACACACGAGCATACAATCTCGTTTCAATAATAGAATCCCTCCCTTCTAAATGATAATTAGTGTGCATGTGCAGTATTAAGATGATTATATACTTACTTCATTTGTTTCACGATGGTACTCTTGCCGGACTCGCCCGCTCCTGAAAAAAGAAACAGAAGGAGAAGCGTTAATTGAAGCCGGTCATATTCTCGCGATTACGTATCATCGAATTACGTTGCAAAATGCACTTTGCGCAATGAACAAAGGAAAGATAGGCTTCCTCGTGCTCTGTTTAATTTCAGATTGACTTGCCTCAACGCGGAGATATTTTATAATTTAGATCGAAGATTCAAAAGCTGCAATCAATCATTCCTACTCGTCAAATCCGCCGAGGAGAAATTCCTCAAAACAAATCAATCGTATTATTTCATTACGATTTTAATTATAATGATACAATTATTTTAGAAATAAGTAATAATCATGTGGATATATTATAATTCAAATTTGATTTAATTATTAATAATTCTCAGGAAAGAGAAAGATATGATTTTCGACGTGTATCGTGAAAATCGATAATCGCGTTAGGACGGGTTATCGCGAAATATATATAACCGGATACATCGGCGGAACTCGCTTTTCCTGCTTACCGCAAGCCTCCGCCTTCTCAATTTTAAAAGCACTCCCAGTGTAAGAAGGCATCTATAATAGCTACTCACGGTTAGAGTCGCTTAGTATCGACCAAATACACGTGAGATCTCGAGTGAGCGGACGAAAGACCGGGAAGAAAGGAGTCATCATCTCGAGACAAGCGATGATGATCCTCTCGTCGAGATAAAGAGTATATATCAAATAGAGAACTAAACGAGTCGAAAAAAAAATGTCTAGGGTTCGTCGGCACGGATTATCGATCCGAAACTTCCGAAACTTTATTTACTCTCGATAGACCGATTGTATCCTCCAACTCTAGTAAGTCCTGTTAAACTCTAACTCCGATAACTCTAGTTAGATTCTATCGAACTTATATACTGTGTGTGCTTCACTTCGGATAAAATGTATGATTCAGGAGAAGATCGCGTTTACTAGTGTCGTTATAAAAATTTTAGATGCGCTTTTTAACCGCTCTATATTTTATACTACACTGTTCTGTCAAAACTTGGAACGATTTTATCTGGACATTAATCTTGGATAATGCGTTCAAATCTCTTTTTCTCCTTGTAAAAATTATTCATATATAATACATTAAAATTTAATAAATACTGCATCTCATTCTCATCTATTCGGGCCAAGTTTACACGTTGAGAACATCTTTATTCATTACACACGTAATAAATGCGGAAATGAGATAATTTAGATAAATTCCAGTGCTTGGAAAGATTGATAAGAAAAAACAAGTTCATACTTTATTATCTGTACTATGTAGGTCTAGTATGTATTTAATTAACGATAAGAAAAATTGCGAAAATTAAATCCGAATAATTTTGCCAATTGGATATTACATAAATGTAATATTTTTTATATGAAAATTTTTTTTTCGTTTCATGAGCCTCTTTTTGTCTAAATGAAGAGAACTGGTGTTATTTATAACAACGCTATCATTATAATGTTTTTAATTATAACGATAAAACTATTATAAAATTTATTCGTAAAGTGCATTTTTTCGATAAGGATAACAAATTCAACAGCTACTTTTCGAATCTGCTTTTGATATTTTTGATATCGATATCGACATCCCTTGATAGTAATAGCGATATCTATATATAAAGTGTATCATATTTATAATAATTTTAATAATAATCCTATTTAAATACATATACTTATTACTCAAATAATTATTTAGCAGAAAAAAAAGCAAAAAAACAGATGTTTTGTTCTAAAAGCCTTACTTTATATAGATATATATGTATATAAAAATAAATTAATCAGATTTAAAATTCCTATTATATCGATATCGATATGCCTTGACGTTGTTAGAATTTAAAAAAAAAATTACAAAATTTGTAATGATAGCGAATTATTTTTTAAAATCGAAAAATAATAACGAAAAATGGTAACCAGTCTTTTAGGAAAAAAGAACGAATTATTGTTATCGAATTATCGTTATTATTTGATGAAATAACTTCCCATAAATCTTTGAACGCTTTTAAACATCAACGATTAATTATTATTAATTATTACAATGTGATTAATATATTGAATCTTTTAAACTATAAATTTATAATATAGAAAACTGTTTAATTCTCTCTGATGGATGTAAAACAAAAATATATCGTAATTAAACTCTGTTTGAAATAATAATTAAAATTTGGAGAGATAAAATATTTACCAACCAGATATTTAAAAATTAAAATAAAACACACAGATCCTACATAATTCTATACGTATATTGTAATAATATCGTTGGAAGATTAAATACTGATTTTAATATAATTGAACGCAATGTTTATCATATAGAAAAATATCTCGGCCTCTTGTTATGATTTACAGATTGTAATAAATTACATTTTATTACACTTCCTCTCTCTCTCTCTCTCCATTGAAGCATTTCGACCGGTTTCTCGCGCAAATATACCGCGCCCTTTGCCATTTACTCCATTTTACATCGGTACACGCATTCGCGATATGTAATCAATGTTAATAATTCTTAAACACACAAAGGTATATTTGATTTGCAGAAACGTTCTTTGAAATTTCCGGAGGAATAGACCGTCTATGCAAAATAGATAAAACTACAATACTTTATTAGCACACTAATTTTTGATCAAATAAATAAAAGAACTTATATGTATATTTTTAAATATTATATTTAAATATCTATGTTTAAATTTGCTCTCGTAATTATGTCGCGTTAAAATTTGATAATCATCCTTCGTAGCAGAGAGTATCCTGTAGTTTTCACAGTTAACTCGCTCGTGCCTAATTCAATAATGAGAAATAGAAAGATGTAACAATAGCAAAAATAAAAATTATTGTTTTCTACGATTTAAGATGAAAGTAAAATAAAATCGGTTTATCTTTATCTCTCTTTTTTTCTACATATCGGCGCTACACGAAATCGCGACAAAGGCATCTCGCTCGACATTTAACGCCATAGAACAGCCCTGCATTGCCTCGAAATACGCAACATGCGTTTGTATTTCACAGCCGGGGCACTATTAATCGGATGAAAATACTCGCAGTCAATTTGCGCACGTACATATACGCACGCACGTTCCACCGGCGAATGACGTCACTCGTTATACCAATAAACAGGACCCACATTTCGCTGGAAAACGTATCTTTTACGGTGCTCAATGCGCTAACACAGACTTGTGATTTTCAGAAAGTATTGTGTACATCCTCGAGAAATACGAGTAATGTGTCGTTAAAAATTGAGAGCTTCCGGCGAAATCTTCTCTTCTCTTTTCGCATTAGTTACGTAATAAAGACTGATTTTTTATTTAAATCTCAAAACGTTCTCACTTTTACCATGCATCATTAATCTACGTCGTTGACATAATGATTAATGTTGGATATTCTGATACGATATTATAATCGAATATTATAAATGTAAATATATACATATATATATATATATAAATTATTCAGCTTCTTTTTTGTGTTCATAATTAAATCTTATTTCTCATTTATTCTCATATATTAAATTCAAGTCGACATAATAACTGATAATGTAATGTAAATTGATATTAATAAATGTAAATTACATATAATTGAATATTATAAATGCTCCTCCAAAAATAAGATTAAGATTAAAATCGATGTGATTCTCTTCGGGACGCCGGAGAATATCTCATCGCGAAACAGAGAACGATAAAGTAAATTGAAAATGTGCGAAGCAATTAGTACGCAGACGGATAAGCGAGGACAATACGCCGTGGTGCATTTTATTCCGCCCCCGCACTGATTTTCCTTTTAATTATAGCGCGAGGTCGGCGAAGAATTTCTCATCAAGACTTCGATCAAATTTAGGAACACACAATTAGCGCGCAACAATATCTATAAAATATATAACTCGAATTTAATGATGAGCGCAATTATCTCGTCTGCAACGAAATGCTACACAACATTTGTCTCGTTGATATCGGATATTATGTCATCGAGAATAAAAATAACACCGCGATAAAATATGAAACTTATCGATACGTATGAAGAATTAATTCGCAAACACACGAAAATCAGGAACTGTCAAATAACTAATATGTATTCAAATAACTATATGTTTATGTCTATATAATGATCATGTATTATGTATTATACTTACAATACTCATAAGTTATAAGTCGTAAGAAATTTTTGCTTATATAATAATCTCATCAGTTTAAAAAATCTAATCGACTTAAAATATTGACAGAACAAATCTTTGAAAAATTCTTTCTTTTGCTATAGTTCTTATAATTATTTATGATACTTTTTGATGAGATAAAAAAATGTATTATAAATAATACAATAATTCCAATCCAAGCGATTCATATAATTCTTGTAATTATTTATGATACCTTTTTATGAGATGAAAAATGATGTTATAAATAATACAATAAATTAAATCCAAATACGTACATTCAGAGATTATAGATATCTGATTTTTACGAAATGTGATAACTAAAGAAATCAATTGGGTATATATCTATTTCTGAATGTACTTTATATAATACAGCTGTGATCTGTAATGCGGAAAACGACTCGGTCGAAGATAAAATACGTTGAAACCGCGATCCTAAATTATCCTCGTATCCCCCCAGCGTATTCTCGGTTTGAAAAAAAAAAAAAACTGACGATAAACTTTTCCGGTCGACTAAAAATTCATAGCTTTCAACCCTCTCCCACTCATAACTCGAGGGATACCGACACGTGGCAGCAGTATGTGTGTCCCGGTGACATTCTTCAATCGCTGACAAATAACTCGAAAGTTTTGAGAGGCCGTAGGGAAAAAGAAGAACCGTGTCTGTGGATTTATTTTTCCAGCGCTCGCGACGTCATTCATTGTCAAAATATTTTCAGCGAGCTATATATATATACGTCTATCGATACAACGACGCAAGTCCGTCATTTTAATTTTTAAGTCGTTAAAAAACTTCTCTTCCGAGAGCTGCATATTCCCTCTACATTGTAAATAACGACACGCGCCATCTTCGCGTGTCGTCATCCCGAAACGCTGACGTCACTGTCATCCCGAAACACTGACGTCAAATGCTAATCCGATGTTGACACACACCGGCAATTATGCGCCTCGAACTCTCCGGCGTGGATTGAAAGAACTGTCATCATCCGACTGACGTCGGATGAGCGATCGGGCATTACCCTTCCGCAATAAGGAGGAACACGCTTGTTGCGCCATTCTTCCGCTTTTACGTCGCGTTCAATTTCCTGCGCGCGCCCGTCAATTTAAAAAGCTGCCTCTCTTTCTCTCTCTTCTTTAACTCTTTTGTTTGGCTAAACCGAGACTCGACATTTTATTACTTTAATTCTCTAATTTAATTTGATATAATTACGCGGATTTGTTGCGCGCGAATCAGCGTTAAAAACTAACTGTTTACGATCAACCTGTCAGCTTTTTTACGCAGAGAAACGGATCATTAATTTTTGCTCCAACATTTATATATCGGAGGTAATTGAAAATGAATTGCAAACTCGATAAATTTTTTGCGCGCAACAAAGAACTTGGGTACAATTCGTTCTTTGCAATCTAGAAAATAGGTAGATCAATAGAGGCTAAAAGCGCATGTGGTGCGCAACTCCTCACCGATCATAGATCCGCCATAGCTCATGAAATATCTAACGCGCGAGAAAAGCAACGGTGTTAGATATATACAACGACGTCGCGACGTCGTCGATGTAATCGCGGTCGATCGTCAAGTTGTATCAAACTATTCCGGAAAGATAATTTCTAGGGCAATATTTACACGCCTTGACATAAAACTTATCTTTCCCACGTTTCACGGAATACTCTTAAAGAGCTATATAATTCTTTTCACTCAAGAACATTGGATTATTTCGTTATCTTTCCGCATTGTAGTATTTGATATGGAAAAAAGAAAAGTCGATATAAAATTGAAAATCGGAATTATATAAAAAATTATGAAAAATTGTTATTGTAATATATTCGTCAAGTAAGGGAGGAACATTCGATATATTTTTGTATCTCAATATGACTCGCAACTGGGGTGTGTCACACTCCTTCTGCCCATCTTAGTTATTCTCATAGGTGGTGTGTGCACCAGTCGACACTTTTACATTGAATACACAAAGATTTAAAAATAAAAATAACATGTAATGTATAAAAATGAAGGGAAAGATCACTTGACAAAACTATTGGAAAATCCGAAATAATTCGAATCATCGCACTCTAATGTAATCTTCTAAAGAAATTCAGGCTCGGAGATAATAATAAAATATCAAATAATAATTGTCTACAATTCCGAATTTCAACTTTACATCCAGCACTTTCTCTTCCGCCTCGAGCAAACGTGTAAATAAGAATGTCAAATATTAGCCTTGTGATGAAACTTGAACGAGCGCGTGTACATACACATACAGTAGTACTTGCTCGTTATACAGACATTTCGGGATGAAAGTAAACAAAGTTAAAGTAAATGGCATACCAAGCAGCAGGAGCTTGATGTCCTTGGCCGCCTGGATGCCATCCTCCTTGAGATTCTTCTCGATCTGCTTGCTGCGAGCCAGAGCGGCCCGCTCTTCCGCGGACATGGCACAGCCCATCTTGCTACACGTTGCCTTCACAAATGCCACCCTCACGCACTTCCTGTATCACCTGCTGCTGCCAAACAGCGCGGCCGGGTGACGGCCCGGTCGCCTCGGAGAAGATGAGACGGCCTCCTGGCGCAACCGCTCTCCCTCCTTCTTCTCCTGATCGCCGCCTCGTTAATCCCGTCCTCTTCGTCGCACTTCGCACCCGCGGCCGTCGCCACCACAGCAGCCGACAACACCACCACCACCACGAGCACCGTAAACACCCTCAACACCGACACTATCTTCACCGGCACCACCGTCTTCTTCTTCTTCTTCTTCGTCTTCTCCACCACCACCACCTCCACCACCACCACCACCGCCACCACCACCACCACCACCACCACCACCACCACCGCCGCCGCCTCCTCCTCCTCCTCCGCCACCACCACCGCCGTCCTCGTCTTCGTCGTCTTCGTCTTCGTCGTCACCGATGGCAACCTTACCGAGGCGGCAACCGGCACCGAGTGGTCCCCTAACTACCTGGGCGACCGCAGCCACCCGTACACAACCCTAACCACCGCCACACTTGCGCCGATTTAGCCGCGCGATTCAGCTGCGCCTGAAAGCAGAAAGGGATGATCAGGTCAAATCGCCCAAGTCCGTGAAAACAGTTTCAGGGGGATGTTTCTATCAAATATTAGTTTTATTTAACTAGATTTATTGGCTGTGCTTGGAATATGAAAAATCCTTTACTAGAATTCAGACACACATCTGGGCTACCATATATGTATATTTAAAAACCAGGAAAGTTAAAGAATTCGGTTTCTTATTGGTCGGGTTGGAAGGGATGACCAAGTTGAATCGCGTAAATCAAAAAAATTCAAGGGGACTGTTTCTGTCTTAAATATTATTTTCATTTAACCATTTATTGGTTGTGCAGAATGACAAATCCTTTACTAGAATTGTAAAAAGTCTGGACTGCTATATTATGTACGTATAAAAAACCAAGAAAGTTAAATAATTACAATTTGCTTGGCCTAATGCAAAAGATATTACTACATAAATATAGTAGCCTAGATTCCCTTAACATATATCTTTCCTTCTTCAGAATTAAATTGAAAAGATGAACGGTTTCACGGGGTATATTGTTACACATGATTCGCGTTTTGACATCGCTGCACTACAAACATCCCGAAGAGAATCGACTCCTCGTTGTCACGCGAGCTCGTTGGAATAATCGATCACGTGTAACCGGATTAGATTGGCCCGATATCGGCGATTGTTTAACCAATCCTCGCCTCATTGAACGAGTACAAAGAAGAGGACGACACTCAGGTTTTCACTCTTCCAACGACGAGTATATACTAATCCCAGACTTGGCAGATCGCCCGCGTTTGATAGGCCGAAAGCTTCTGATAACGTCGTTCATCGTGTCTCATTATTATTACTCGACGCAAATCGGATAATAATTTTATTAGACCTGGCTTTATTTGAAATTCCTCATTTCAGGATCGATTCAAAATGGCGCATTTAAAGAATGTGTATTACGTTTTTTGACGAATTGGACACATTTGAAATTAGAATTGTGGGGGAAAAAGAGGAAAATTCCGCATGCAAAATTGTACTCATCTCGTAATAAACTAGTGGAACATTCGTCGTTTGATTAGACGCGATAGTGAAATAGCTTTACGGTCTAGTCAGCCTAGTTTAACGCGGTTCATAGAGAGAAGTGTCGTTGAGAGTGGAAAAGCGACATTACGATGAAACAGAAGATCAAATTGCGGGTCTTGATGAGCTATTTAAGAAAATTCAATCCAAGTTTCTCTCTCCCGTTTCCCTAGTTACCGAGAACAAACCTAACTTAAACGGAGTCTTATGAAAAGATAGCAATGCCAAATTAGATTCTCAATTTAATTGCAATTAAAATCTGGAAGCAATTATTCGACTATTTAGTAAAAACAAATTAAGTTTCAAGATATCGAAACGGAATTATAAAACTCGAATATTTTATAAAATCCTGCAATAGCAACAAAACCATAAACTTCACGCGATAAATAACTCTTCGCATAACTGAGATGACTTCTTATTAATTCGATAAAACGAAATACCAAAAGCATTTCTCATATGCAATCGCTACCGCAATAAATGTAAGAAATGTGCGCAAACTGCGACGCTAAAAATCTACATTAAAAAATATTTCAATCGCGTCGACATCGAAACATCGAGACGCGAATTTAATATAAGTTCGATATCTTTGTTTGTCAGATAATCGTCAGATTACGAGCTTATTGTCGTCGAAAGTATCAGTTTCTTAGTCTCCAAGTTTCATAACAACGTTTCTCGCCGGAATTCTGGGACACCCGGTACGTGGTAGAACGTAAATCGAAACTCATCGAAATTGTTCCGGTGCGATGAATTTTTAACTAGCGGAAATCTCGGACGGGAAGAACGTCCGTGCGGTTTATTCGTTTGTCGGTTTGTTCCAACGTATGTACATGCACATCTTTTCGCGAGCACACGGCATTATACATGGAAACACACACGAGCGTACGATCAATAAAATGCAACGACCTGATATAATGGAAGCGATACGCGTCGCGCTTCATAAAATACCATCTCGCCGGCTCGGTGCTGGATATATAAGACTAAAATGCGTCGAATCGGAACGTAAAACGTGCGAGAGCGGATGAACGGACGAAATAAGCGCGAAAAGTCCGACCGGCCGCGATCGATCTTCGATTTATCGAGTTTTTCCCTTCCCGATTTCAACCCCCGCGTTCCGGCCGCTCGCGTAATTAACGTGCGACAGAAAAAAGCCTCTGACGACGAGAGACTCGTAACATTGACCTGTGCAACAAGCTGCTGCGAAATTAATTAAATTTTAATTAAGAAATTTTAATAATTTGCATTATTTAAATTTAAGGTAAATATCTTGTCAATCAATTTGAATGGAGAATTATTTTATATAACAAGATTGTTGCGTTTTATTTACGCGCACTTGATTCTTATAAGCCTGAATTTATATTTGCACACGAGAACCTTTTTTCGATTTATTCTAAAATTATTTACCCCTGATATATTTTATTTTCGGGGTTATCAGTTTAATTCGCCGACCTAAAACAACAAAGCGGTCGCGATCATGGGATAATTAAATTTTAATAATTTTAATTATTTAAATTTAAGATAAATACAGAAATATTTTGTCAATCAATTTAAATGGAGAAATATTTTATAACAAGATTGCTGCGCGTTTAATTTATGCGCAATTGGCTCTCATAATTAAGTCTGAATTTATATTTGTATATGGTATATACCAGAATCTTTTTTCGATTTATTCTAAAATTACGCTCAATATACAATATTTTATTTTCGGAATTATCATTGTTTAATTCGACCTAAAACTACGAAGCGGGCGCGATCGTGATATATAATAAACGTCTTGTGACCGAGATTTTATTGTCAGCGCGGTTTCAAGATTCAGCGCGCACAACAGAGAAAGGATTCAAACCCTCAAATATACATTACATAAGTCGTGCTTAATTCCACGAATAGCACACATAATCAAGTGTCCGAAAATTTTCTGCGCGCTTTTTCACATATTCGAATTGATCATTTTCGCATCATCCTAATATGCACTTTGAATTTTTTAAAGTCTACATAAGAATGAATTTTTTTTTAATAATTACTCGACATAAATAAATAGTAAAATATATTTCACATTATATAAGATAAAAATATACTGATTCTTATTCAGTGTCATAAAAATCGGATTCGCGATCCCTTTTTCCGTAATATTAATTAATCGTTAGAAAATTAAAGAGTACTTGTACGCAACATAAATTTTATTTTTTTTTTCTTTTAATTAATTTTCTGATAAACCAATCAGAGTCAATATGCATAATTTCTCGTATATTTGAAGTATTTAATATAACACAATATACGAAATCTTTCTCTTTCTCTCTTTCCGATATATGCATGGTCACGCGATACGTGCATATATTATACATATACATATATCCAGATAAATATATATATATATATATATATCTGCAATTTAAAAGCCATTAAAAATACAACCCACACATTTCGCTTTGTTTCGCGTCGTTATAAAGAAAATTAAAATGCATTTTATGGGAAACGTTGCGTTATCGAGAGAAATTGTACTCGGTTTTTTTAATTCATCGGGAGACTAAAATATCCCACCGTGACTTTTTGACGAAAACACGTTGACCCACATGTATCGCAATATACATGCACATATATTGCAATTTTATCGTATATCATGAGCGACGTATCGCACGCTAATACATTCTGCGCATCACGAAGAGCTTAACTGAATCGTAAAGCGAAATTGTTAAAATGTTTACCCTCTCTTTTTTTATATACTCCCGTTTTCACCGATATCTTTCGTCGACATGACCGCAAAAGATACGATAGCTATATTACGCACATTTGAGCCGACAACAAGTAATATAATATAATATACTCACGAGAGCCTCCTTTTCAGAGTCTTTAGATTTTCAAAAATTAATTAGAATTAATTTTCAAAACGCTACAATAATGAATCTTTTAAGATTGATATCGATCACTTTCTCTAGCGTATGTGTCTTTTAAACAAAAATTTTAAGTGTAAATCAAATGTTTTATTTATTAAATATTTCAAATCTTTATTATTTCAATTAAGCTACATTAAATTAATAAGCGCTTTTTTTAAATGGGAATAAATTTGATATATTTATAAATATTTTATATCGAACAAAATAATTGGCAGGAAAAGCGAAAATTGATATAATTCATAGGTGTACTATTTTTATTTCAAAAATTCTTTCGAGAATTAGAATCCATTTTCAAAACGCTACAATAATGAATCTTTTAAGATTGAGATCGATCACTTTCTCTAGAGTATGTCTTTTAAACAAAAATTTTAAGTGTAAATCAAATGTTTTATTTATTAAATATTTCAAATCTTTATTATTTCAATTAAGCTACATTAAATTAATAAGCGCTTTTTTTAAATGGGAATAAATTTGATATATTTATAAATATTTTATATCGAACAAAATAATTGGCAGGAAAAGCGAAAATTGATATAATTCATAGGTGTACTATTTTTATTTCAAAAATTCTTTCGAGAATTAGAATTAATTTTCAAAACGCTACAATAATGATGAATCTTTTAAGATTGAGATCGATCACTTTCTCTAGCGTATGTGTCTTTTAAACAAAAATTTTAAGTGTAAATCAAATGTTTTATTTATTAAATATTTCAAATCTTTATTATTTCAATTAAGCTACATTAAATTAATAAGCGTTTTTTTTTTAAATGGGAATAAATTTGATATATTTATAAATATTTTATATCGAACAAAATAATTGGCGCAGGAAGAGCGAAAATTGATATAATTCATAGGTGTACTATTTTTATTTCAAAAATTCTTTCGAGAATTAGAATGAATTTTGAAAACGCTACAATGATGAATCATTCGAGATCGAGAGAGGGAGAGAGATCGATCACTTTCTATATAGCTAAAAATGTGCAAATTCAATATTTTATTTCAAATCTTTATTTTAATTATTAAACCATTATTATATAAATTTAAAAAGACATGTTATTTAAAAAAAAAAATAGATATAAATTTGATATAACTTTCAAAACTTTATATCGACAAAATAATTGGAAAGGGGAGACCAAAAATCGATATAATTATATACGTATCCTATTTTCAGCATAATTCGACAAATGATATAAGAACACGAGAATAAAAAGAAAAGAAAGAAAAATAAGTGGAAATAAACAATTCAAGCTCGCCGACTGCTTCCTTCCTCATCGAACTCTCCTCGTAAAAGCTAGTACATTTCGAGCACCCTTAGCCTAGGTTTTTACTACCCCGGGAACAGGATCGTAGCAGTCAACGGGTAAATCGAGCGTCGGCGTAGAGCAGCAGTCGCGTATTCCGAAAGAACCCCCGCCCTCTCTTTCTCTCTCCACCCTCTTCCACCCCTATATATTCTCTCTCTCTTTCTCCCTCCCACCCTCGGAATAGTCCAGGGGTAGCTCTCTCGATGGTGTTACTGCGAACGCGCATACACACAATGAACGAGGGTATGCGCTCGCATATCCCGGCAATAATTTATCGATAGAAATCGAACGTGGACATTCACGTACCTTCCTCGCGTATCCTGGACGACGTCGAGATGATTCTCTCTCTCGCCGTTGCTCTGTCGCACGCACTCTTCCTCTTTCTCTCTCTCTTCGACCCTATCTGTCACCGATATTCTCCCCGCCGGTTTCCTCCGTCCCCGGCTCTTCCTGGGAGTGCAGTTCCTCACTCAGTTGAGTCTATTTGATCGATATTCCGGGAGAACGGTCCATCCGCTTGACTCAACCGGGGGAATCCGGGAGGAGGAGCGAGTTAGGCGAGGCTCGAGATCCGCTCGCGCGCGCGAGACAGGGAGAGAGAATGACAGCGGGAACTCGCACGGGAACTCACGAAGAGTGAGACGAACGAAGAGAACTTAGGGAGCGTGCGCGCGAACGACAGATTACGGTCCGTTATCGCGTCTCTCGCTCTCCGGCGCGGAGCGGCCGCTCTCCCTCTGGCGGTTCTCTCCCGTCTCTGCCTCTTTCGTTCGTTGCTCAAAAAAAAAAAAAAAAATACGAAGGGCGCCGATTCCGACCGAGCGCGCCGAAGAATGACGTCGACCACCGGGGATGACGCGACGTCTCTTCGGATCGTCTCTCCGCACAAACCGGCTTTTTATTACAGTCCTCGTCGAGCGATGCCGCGTAGGGATGAAGACGGAGCGAGAACTTAGGGGTGGTTCCTATATATCCAGGCGCCGTGCTCTCCGAACCCGAAAGAGAGAGAGTAAACGAGGAGGGTGTGAGAACTCTCACGCTCGTTTATTCCGAATCTCCGTGGGGAGGGAGATACGCGGACCCGGCAGGCTTCGTGTGCACCGCGAAAGTCGCACTCGTCTCTCCTGCTGAACGACAGCGAGCTGTGGCTGGACGCGTACTGACGGGGACGAGGAATCGGCCGACGATCGGAGCGACCTCTCGCCCCGCCCGACGACGCCGCCGCCGCCGCCGCAACGCAACGCAACGCGATGTCGCCGGCGCGCCGACAGGAGAAGAGAGGAGGTGGACGTCGATCGATCCCGGGGCTCCTCGACCGCCGACGTTTACCCCGATGCTCGATGTGCTCCTCGTCGACGCGACCCCGATCCGCGCCGCGCCGGTCGCGTCGATCTCGAAAATGACATTTCGAATGACATTTGACAGCGCACGTGGTCACGTGGCTTCGCCGCGGCTCCGCTCAAAGACGGGGGTAGATCGGAGCACACCATGTCCCTTTGTATTTCTTCTTCTATGCAATATAGCGTTCTTGTTTTTCATTATATCTGCTCTTGAATTCTAATTTTTACAAGAAACTATTAGGGTCTCCCTTTCAGCTTTTTAATTATATTTATTTACGAAATTATTTCGTTATATATACTCTAATATATATTATTAATAATAAGTTATAATATTATACATATAATATAATATTATATTAAATTATTAATAAATATAATTAATATTAATATTATTATTAAATACTATTATTATATTTTATTTATGAAAACAAAATTAATATGCGTTTTTGATCGCGCTGGAACTCTATACGGAGAGAATTTTCTTTTAGAATTTATCCTGAAAATCATGATAATCGTGGACTATATCGTATTGGAAGAATTTTATAAGAATTTATCACAATAAAAATATTAATATACGTACATAGTAAATTTTAGTATGTATACATGGTAAATTTTACTGTGTACATAGTAAAATTCATCGAATATATTTTATATTTTATTGCAGTAGATATTACTATTTTTATTGTGGTAAATATTAATCAGAGAAATTCTTATAAATTCTAAGAGAAAATTCTCTCTGTATATAGATAACATATGTAAGGATTATTAACGATTTATATGTATTTGTTCTGACACATGTGTATTATTCGTATTTTATTACTGTTAATAACTAAAACGCGGAAATGTTTTACAAAATTGCGCCTATAGATATAAAGAAATTATCAGACTTACCTTGACATTATAAAAGTTTTAGCGGCCATCACCGACACGACACGATCGATCTTGACGAGATTTACACGCTCTGCGACATTAGAAATCTATAATAATATTCTAAAATCATCTGATAATACCGAATGACGCACGCAATGACTTATGCAGCTTGCACATATTAAGGGAATACAGCTTGCTTTATTACCGAGTAACGACTTTATAACGTAATCGCTGGTAGCGTAAGTAGTATTGAATATAATTGCGGATTAAAAATGCTGATTATACACAATAAAATTGTACGACACATCTCTTCTTTCAAGATTTCGTCTGCGCACAGACATATCATCGTAACACGATACTTCCCGATCGGAATTATTATTCTTGGCTAGTTAAATCGATTGCTTTATCTTATAATTGCACATGCGGTTCGAAGCAGGGACCAAATGTCAAAAATTCGTCAAAAGTTTCATGATATCGAACGGCAGCCGATAATTAAATCTCTCTCGTGTCTCATATATTTTTAAAACGAGAAGGGGAAAAAAATTTGTAAATTTGCCAATCGAATAATTTATAAAAAAGTATTCGATTGTTCAAGATGACGAATCAGGCAATAAACATCCAACGTGTGCTTTCACGGTTCGTCATCGAGATTTATACGTTCGCGACTTCGATCCCTGTTTAGAAAGTGCCTGTCAAGCGTTGTATCTCGCCTATTTACATGTACATACTTGGTGTACGTTTTATTACACTCGAAAATTTCTTGAAACATTTTCAGAAGCGTTTGCCACAGTAATCGGAATCGAAAGCTCATAGCCGATACACCTTCGTGTTTCGAAGCTCGTCGCGATTGCCGAGGATTCGCATCTTCGAAAGCTTCGTGGAAAAAAATATATAAGGTGTTTCTAAAAACTATGTTAGAGATTTTAAAGGAGCAAAATAAAAGAAAAAGTCCTATAAACATATGGGTCCAAAAACTCTAAATTATAGCCCTCTAAAGATGAGGAGGGAATCGAAAAATGATCATTGAAAAAATCTCCGAAAGCTACATTTTTTATTTTTTTATAACTCGGAAAAGAGGATTTTTAAATCTATGTTTATAGGACCTTTTTTTTCATATTTCGACTCCTCGAATACACCTTTAAAATCTGTGACAAAGTTTTGGAAACACCCTGTATTTAATAGAGACGTTCAGTGCTGATGAGAATAATAAAAAAAAAGATGCACGGCAACATCATCGCTGTTTGCAGAACGTCGTTGCTTATTATTTATACATCTCGCAGTTTCTCCATTTTTTTCCCTCGTTATTACAAAGTATTGCTGTGTAAAACATTGTTAACAGTATGAACTTTCGATTTGGTTTCTTTCTTTTTTTTTATTCACAATACAGAGTGTTTCGCCGGGGAGAATCCCCGCTCACCTGAATCACCCTGTACATGTTCCCTATGCGGAAAACTTATATAGCGACGACAGAGTGTTAATGTTTTCTACTATATACGATGTAACATGTCACGATTTCGTTACACACACGACGCCACACAGCTCATTTTAATATAACTACATCGTACACGTATAAAAATAACATTTCTATTGTTAAAATATGTTTCAACGTACTCAGAGCGTGTTAGAAACAACTAATATTCGTCGCCACTGTGTGTTCGCTCGTTTTCTTAAAATTGGATTCAAGAGAGAGAGAGAGAGAGAGAGAGAGAAAGAGAGAGAGAGAGAGAGAAAGAGAGATACTTGATACTCTCATACATAAACTACAATTATATTTCGTCATATATAAAAAAAGCATAGTATAGATATATATATTTTTTTTTACTGTGTGTGTGTGTGTGTGTGTACATATCACACGCACGCGCGCACGTATATTATGTAACAAAAAAAGGGTAGAATAGATAATCGCAAGACGTATACACCGTGTGAATTGGTTTTTTTATATATATACGAAAATGCGAAACAGAATATATAATCGCGGAATTGTGTTACATATATATGTATATAAATACTCGGTATCTATATATATAGAAATCAATTGATCAACAACATTATTTGCAACTCTCGTATCCGGACAAATTGAATCTTTCTCTCAATTCCTCGAAATTTACAGCTACTTTCCCTAAAATACATTCCTAGCATCATAAGATATTACATACGATCTTCATGATAGTATATAAAGACACAAATATATATATTTTTGTATGTATGTATGTGTGTGTGTGTGTGTGTGTGTGTGTAATATATTTTGTGGGACTCTCTTTTACAGAGAAAAAATAGCGCGCGTTACCCGTTTCTTTTTTTTTCCTTTTTTATGTCTTTAGAAAATAGACTTCCCGGATATATAAGGATTAATTATCATCACCACCAGTATAAAAATACGCGATTTGATTTGCCGTGATATACATCTCCCCGTCAAATGTCACGAGAACGAAAAAAAAAAAGGAGAAAAAGAACACCCTCGGGATTGACTAGAATATCGTTGAATATCGTAACCGGAAATGCGCGTGCGTGCGTGTGCGAGCGCGTTCAAGTGCGAGTAGTCCCTCAAAGTTAAAGGTAGAAGCGAAAAAGTGTGTTACTGCGTACTTCTCTACTTAACGAGTCACCTTCTGTATACCTAGCTAGCCTACACTTTGTGCACGAATCGCTTGAGTGAGAAGATCACGAGGAGAAATCTTGGCTCTTTTAATTTTTTTTCCGAGAGTGTGAACATTTACTATCTTTCGACGATCGACGTGGTTGTTGGTGCATACTCTACACACGCATCATATGCATCATCATCATCATCATCATCATCATCATCATCATAATCATCATCATCATCATCATCATCATCATCATCATCATCATCATCATCATCATCATCATCATCATCATCATCATCATCATAATCATAATCATAATCATCATCGTCATCGTGCTCTCGTTACTCGAGAACAGAGGAGAACATCGGTCTCTCTCTTGCTTTTCTGATCGCAGACATACGCGATATACGGGAATACAATGCGCTGTTTTAATTTTCCTCGGCGCTGTGATGTGAATCTTGGACGAGGAGAGAAACAAAAGCAGGTGTATACGATGCGTTATCAAACGTATGCGTAAAATGCACGTATATATATATATATATATATACATGTTTGCGCGGGTGTTAGAATCGAACGAAGACGCAAATAAAGTTACGTTTCAGATATAGGCACAAATATATATATGTATATATTACAATGTATCTTTATTACCTAAAATATATATGCATTTTGAGAAAGTATCGGTGTCGAAAGACTCAGAAGGCAGGCTAGGGGGCAAAACGACAATTCGAGAGCCAACCACCGGAAAGGCGCGAAACAAAAAATGTGTCCGGGGACAGAACCAGCGTGAGATCGACGATCTCTACCGAGCGCATCTCGATGATTCGGCTAAAATTGTTGTCGTATACCGGCGAGTACGCGATCCGATGTACAAGAATGAGCAGGTTGTCAATTTGTTGTCGCCGGTCACGTCGATAAATAAAACGAAAACTTTAACAAATCTTGAAGTAACAATGACGATTATTCCCGAAAATCAATGTCCAATCAGCCTAATAACAATAGGTTATAGATGAATTTACAGAAAGGTGGCGGGATAATCGCGATAACAACAACATGTGCGACGAAACAAAATAATTTATCAAAACATGTTAGCCAAATCCATGCTGTATTCGCACATATTCATATTATAGCTCTATCTATAGTACACAAAACAATAACACTAAAAATCATTTGATTCGGATAATTCTATTTTTTAATTAATATGATTTTTTCGTGTATATATAGTAAAATTATTGTATTTAAACGCACGCCTAGCTGCATACGATTTTCTTATTTGTGATTTTTCTTCTCTCTCTCGTTTTTTTTTACTCTTTAATAATATATAATATAATAATATACTATGTCGCATATAAAAAACAATTACTTAGTATAGAGTACAAGATCGCTCCTTAGTTAAGTTTACAGGTTTTTTTGTTTTTCGCAACTATTTATATATAAACGTAAGATGTCGTCCATCTCTAAAATGAACATGCTTCCGCCGCTCCCAGAATTAGAAAATCGAATTACAAAAAGAAATCATCGCGCCGATTCGTCCAAATAAAGCAAGTAATATTTTATCGTTAGGATGTGTGAAATATTATATAAGAAGTTAATTATTAAACCAATGCGAATGGATAAAATTAACACGGCTAAATTTTTACGAAACGAACGAGACGCGATATGTAACAATACGCGTCCCACTTTTGTTATTTCCCTTCATCATTCGAATTTTGGCTTGTGCATCTAATCAGGTTGAGTGTTTGATATTTAATTTTCCATTACTGATTACATCTTTAATACAAACAACCCGCATTTAAATGCAAATAAATAAATTTCAAATAACGCGCGTTACGTTTCTAGATACGCGAATTTCCACTTTGATGACAAGGACGATGTTCTGTAACATCGCTTTGCGCGGAGTGACTTTGGCTACATTCCGTTTTTTTTTTTTATCACCGATAACGTTCTCGTGTCGTGAAATCGTCGTATTGCACAATACTTGCGGCTAAATAACTACGCGCAATTTGAGATATTCGCGTGACGACGTGCCGATGTTGCGCGTTCATTTGGGGATGACGCGTTAAACGCGATTAAACGACCGAGAGATAATCGCGAACTCCAAGATAAACTGATGTCAGATACAAAGACAAAAGAAAGTATAAAGAAGAGAAAAAGGAAGATACAGAAAATCAATATAAATAGTCACAATAATGTCAAAAACGTGGGATGATCGCCGGGAACGGGGGACCAGCATCATCATGAACTGCCGTTTTTCGCTCTTGGTCGGCATAGTAATCCCAAGGTAACCGTCCATCTCCGATTTAAGCTAGAAATTTACGAGGTGTCATTTTTGTTGGCAGGTCTGAGCGTTCATCTTGCATATTCGTGTCTGTGGTGTGAGATCGAGCCAAGGCACCGACGAATCCGGCTGCTCTAGCTGAAGAGGCACGCGACATCGCGATGTTGCTGCGTTAACAGAACAATCTGCTCCACGTTCCGCCTCCGCGTCCTACAAGATTCATTCGCTAAGTATCTTTTATAATCTCGAAACAGTTTGTGCATGCATATTATAGTGAGAGGAAAAAAAGAGAGAAAGAGACACTCGTTAAACACAATAATAATGATTGTATCGCCGCGCTTGAAACCAAAACAATTTTCAAAGTGGTGCGTTCTTGAGCACTTCCTACCTTAATTTTTCTTTGTATGGAGTTTCCATACCTAGATAAAAAGGAAAATCCGCGTTATTTACCTAGAAGAGAGTGCACACTCCTTAAACATTTGATTCTTAACAACCAATTTAAAGTTTATTGAAATAAATACGCGTTACTTTTTACTCCTTTAAAAATGATCGGACTTTAACTACTCGTACGTGTCTCATCTTAGACGGAAACAAATTTCTAACAGGATATTTTCCGATAAATGAACAATTTCGCGATTTTGTGTGCGAATAGAAGCAAATGTTACTTACCATACTCGCGCTGGTAGAAGAGGCGGACGTGGTAGCAGAGGTAGGCACCGTCAATATTGGATAATATTATCTACTACTGCAAATCCGCAAGCCCCTAAGTTGGCAGTCGACATCGCGCGGACAAGCTTTCTTGTGTGGGTTGCCGCGACTTCCAAGGGTGGTTGAGAGTCTAAGTTACTAGAATCTGTTGATCGTAATACAATTAAAATTTGTCTCCGACATTTTCGCTTATAATTTAATGGATAATCATTATATAAGAGATTAAAGGGAAAAAAGACATGCTACTTCTTTTTCATATCATTGCAGAAATTTGATCTTACGGAGAAGAGCAGAATTCAGCCTCTGGCAGACTGTTTCCCTCTCCTGTGGATTGAGTTGCCAACCGACAGGTGAGTTCCACGGATTGGAGTATGCCAATAGACTGAAAGCATCCTGCAACATCTTCTTATTGATGTCGTTCGTTTCGCACTGCTGTCTCAGGTGCATCGATTGCGAGTACAATTGCCTGCCAAACTCCAACATCTTCTCGATTGCCTGCTTGTTACCGCCGCACAATTGCTTCTTGTTACTTTTATTTGTCGCACTATCGGTGGTAGTGGTAATGTTGCTGCTCTGCTGCTGACTTTGATTGGCACTGTTGTCGATTTCTGCAAACAGGTATGTTTTTCCAAGATAACAAATCACATTTATCACATAAAAATCATTAAATAAAAAACCAATTAGCTATATATTTAATCATATTATTATATTCTTAATTTTATTTAATCAACTCGCTTTTACTCGCGTCTATCATATAAATCATATAAATGCTAAGATATTGATAGAAACGTTTTATATCTAGAAGACAATAAACTAATCATATCACAATAGCAATTATATTGAGATCTCACCCATATCTACATCCTCCCCATTTTGACACTTGTACCCATTCGAGCTCAGATTACCATTCTGATACCCGTTACTGTTCTTGATGCCGTTCACAGCGTTGACACCGCTCTCCTCCATGTCTACATCATCCTCTATTTGACCATTGACGAACTGTGGGCCGCTGGTGCCGTTCATTGCGTTACTGATATTCATCTCTTCTACAGTACCGGTTGCGGACTTCACATATGCTTTGGTCGATTGTATCACACTGGTTTGATTTGGATTGCCACTCGGACAAACCTCCGAATCGCTGCCGTTCACCATTTCCACGAATTGACGGCACTTGAGTGCGAACAGTAGATCCGGATTTCCATCGAGCAGACCGGGGTATAACCGATTAGTCACTTCTATCGCCTCGCCCACACGACCGGACAATACCAGCTTTATAATCCCTACGGATCATCATTGAAATGTAAAGGTCACACATACGGATGTGATAAAAAAATTACCACTCTTTAAAATTGATACAAGATTTTGTTAACTTTTAAAAATCTTTCTTTATCTCTCTGTTATCTCTAGTACTCTTGGGAAGAGCGGCAATGAGCAGCACCTACTTTGTCGATTTTTAATGGAGCTGTAGTCCTCCTGGAACACCTGGCCCGTGCTGCTGGCGAATGCCTCGGCGCTGTCGAGATACCCGTGATGGACGAGATACGTACACACCATTCTGTCGAATTCGTACAGAGTAATTTGTTACTCTCGAAAGATATTGTGAACATTGGTCCGTTGGCGATTTTTCCCCCCCTCTAATTTCCTTGATCTATCCGCGTTTTCGAAAGACACTCTCGCAAATCATCTTAATAGGCAACAACGACAAACGAAGAAAGAAAAATAATCACGAAAGAAAGAGACTAGTAGAGAATCATGCATTCGATTCCCGTCTCACTTTCTGCTTATGTACCTGTGAAGAATCGCCTGCCACTGGCCCTGGCCGTGATCCGGCGTGGGATAGTTTATGATCTGTAATCTCGTTCTTACACGCAATTCGTTGATCATATCCCCGATGTCGAAGACGAAAGGTAACTGTCCGAAGTTGGCATCAACCACCTCACCTGGAGTCTGCAGACCGACCGTTGGATAGAGACTGGTCTGCGAAAACGAATTGCATTTATAAGTAAGACATTCGATATCTAGGATAAAGTTATCTATATTCTATATTTCTTTATATTCAACTTGTGAATTTAATTTAACAATCTCTGAATAATAAATCTTATAATTTTATCAAATACACAGTATATTAAAGAAATTAAAACTTGTAAACAAAAATCAGTTTTATTTTCTGATATAAAAATGACACGAGAAGGAAATTATTACACATTAGTGAGATTGATAAACTGTGAAGAATATGCAGAAGATATATTACATTTATTCCAATGTTTTTCCATCTTCTTATCTTTTTTTAGGCCTTTTATTTAGCTCTTTTAGAATGTAATACAATCTTCTGTTTCAGCGAGTAGCTTACGGGAAGGTCCGTGAAGGCGATGCCCAAGTGATGACCATTTTTTGTGTAGAAGGCGGTGTTGTCAACGAGATTTACGCCGCAGCCGATTACGTCGCCGGTGGTGAAGGTCGGCCCGTAAGGTTGTCCGGTGCCGCTTGAGCAGAAACTGTGACCGTCGTCACCGTGATAACCGTATGAGTGCTTGTCCCAACCTGGTAATCTATTTACATTGACTTCGCGCGCCGAGAGGCCAATGCCCATGTAACCGTCCCGTCCCTTGCTCACGATCTTCACCTCGAAGTAATACAAGCCGCAGGCGGCCGGTATCGCGTGCGTTGTGCGAACGCTGGCAGCGTCTTTGTGAGTTTTGCCGTAACCTGGGGAAAGAATGCGGATCCGACTCACTTTATAGGAATCGGCGAATCCGTAACTTGTATATAGGCAATTCGCATATGTACAAAGGATCGCAAGCAATGCAAATATAAAAGGACGTATATACATTTTACAAACAGAAACGTTAGAAACGTATCTGTCGCTTGAGATTAAAACCAGGGTCATCGTGTGGTCCGGCGATGCAAGGACGAAATGCCACGCGTTCAGATCATATCTTTTTTCTACCTACGCGTTTAGATGCTTTGCTATCGGACTGCAGAATAAACGCATAGTTATCGCAGCGAATGTATGCGAAAACACGGAAATGATTTATCGTATGGATAGAGAGAGTTACGTTATTGAAGATACGTTTATATTGTATAACTTATTTCTGTACCATATGTTTCTTCTTGCGTTTAATCGATTCTTACCATCATGCGTGTACAAGTAGTCAGATTAAAAAATGAATAGAAATATTTACTTTAGTTATCATATAATTTAATTATAATTTAATTATAATATATTTATTATATATTTAATTTATTATAATTAAATTCCAATATTTCATATTTTATCTATTTCAAGATATTATAGAAAAAAGTCTAGAATGCCAGATCTTCGAAAAGAAATTCGTCATTTTTTTTATTAAATCACTTGCTGTGAAGCAAGTTTGGACGAGCAGAGATGAAACAAGGCTTCGTATCAGGATAGAGGTAAACGAGAAGCTATGATCCCCTTCTCGAGATACGCTATGCGCCTTGGACACGATGCGAAATATTGATTTCGAGTCGCACACAGCGAGTGCTCTACGCGGAAGAACGCGCGATCTAGAGACGCCCAGGTTATTATAAACAAGTGAAATGCGACCGAGTGCTTTCACGTCCGTTGTAACTTGAAACGCGAGCGAATGTATTTTTGGTGCATAACACCGCAACGCGGTGATGATGAAGAATGCGCGCTTTAGGAAGCGACTTTCGCGCGCGCCTCGAGAAACTTTTCACGCGGAATTTTTTTTTTCGACATCCATCTTACGTAATAAAATATTGTGCGAAACATTGGACATATATTTTTCTTTCAACAGAGTATTGAGATTCATTCGGGTGAAAGTAAAAGCTTCATTGCTATGAAAAAATAATAATAATAATAATTAATGTAGCTACTTATGTGACGCTAAAGCACGAATTGATCCGTGGAAATGCACGATTTAGCAGGGCAGATGTAAGTAGAGCATTAGGTCAGCGCGCGGGCACATCGATGCAATGTTACAAGCTTTATCTGCCGATTTGTGATCTACGAGTTTATATGTTATGCGCATGTCCCGCCCTTGCACACAATGCAAATATATATATATATATATATATATATATATATATATATATATATACCGTATATATCTCTACTCCATCGAATATCATTTATATAGCTTTCGGATATATTGCTTTTATTAAGTCGTTATAAGATTTATATTCCTGTTCGTGCAAACAACGTTACGTAAATTATATATAAAACTGTTGTAAGTAATCGTGCAGTTTGATGTAACATTAGTGCATCCGTTTTATTCTAAAATTGTTAGAGAGAAAATAGAATACTTGGATATATCGGGATTCTTTCTCTTTCTCTCTCTCTCTCTGATAAAGTAAAACATATATTAACTTCGCATAGAATCATTCATGTTGTCATTGAGAAATATTTTCGCTTTATTAAATCAAAATACGAGAATAAGATTTTTACATTTTATATTTCCCTATTAAATAATTATCACAAATTATAAAATGATATAATAATATTAAACAGTAAATTAGATTTTTATTACAGAAGATAAAGTACTTTTAATTTCATTTTATGGTCAGAAAGAGATATAGAAAATTTTCTCGATTGTGACTTTAATTATAAGATATAATTTATGACTGTCACATTTCAAAAATGATAATCGGTACTCATTGTCGAAATTTCAGGGAGCAAAAGATCCGAAGAAGATCAAGACGGAATAAGTACGCGTTTACGAGAACGCGAGTGTGATGCAAGTGCAAGTGCAAGGAAAATACAAGAAGAACAGTTAAGGGCTAACGGTAAGATGCACGGCTGGGCAATCTTCCGTTTTCTTGGGTACTAGCTTCATCCAAGGAAGATCACGTGCATCCGAGCTACGCTTCGTAAACAGATGCGTACACGAAGCGCAGCCCGCAAGACACGACGGGTTCCACGCAGCGTTTACTCCTCGAAATCGTTATCGTGGACTTGCGCGTAAGCAGGAGAAGCCCAGATCCGATTGTGAGGAGGCGAGTCTTCGAGATTCGCAATCAACAATCGCGCGATTTAATCGGAAAGAGCAGCGGTTTATGAGTCACAATAAAGTTACTTTTTTTGCGTTTATCGCAAAAATAAAATTATTCCATCTTTTAACAGATGTGTTTCAGAAATATGGCTTGTTTAATTAATAATTTAGAATTTTTTTAATTTTACATTTTTTGTATCTTTTTTTTCTTTATAAAAGAGACGATCAAAGATCAACTTGTAAATTACGGAGTTTGATGGATGAGAAATACGAAAGAAAGAAATATCAAATAATAATAAATAATAAACATTCGTAATAAAGGTTAATATCTGCAAATAAATGTATATACATAAGAAATTGAATATAAAATAAAGAAAATATTTAAATTCTTTGTTTAATTAAAAATATAATTTAATAGAAAGCTGGAGATTACAACTACGGAAATATTTATATGCAAATGACAACCGCACGAACGATTCGAAATAAATGCTACATGACATAGACTCCGTAGAAGAGACAACGATCGAAGTTAAATTAAAGAGGATTCGCCTGCAACGGATATTATCGACGCGCAGCATAGCTCTAAAGTCGAGTGTGCATTATGCTTCATCGTATCTGCCACGTATCACGATATCTTATTTCACGCTTTCCACTCATAATAGTTGCAATTTTTAACAATTTTATCGCGATTAATCATAATGTTCTATAGATATTTTTCATAGGCGTCAAAAGATAGAATAATCTAATAAATTGTACACGTAATTTTCTCAATATTCATCTTACAGCTCTGCTACAACATTATACAATATATATATTGGGGAGAGGTGAAACCCCCCTTGCAAATTAAGAAAATTCATTGTTGAATCTTGAGTAAAACCTATAAGCATGAAACAAAAAATATTAAATAATTTCGCAAACCCCCCATAATCGATGTCAGGATCCGCTAGTGTGTATAGAATGTATATTATTCTGTTAATATTTTATGTGAATATTTAAATTACATTTAAAAAATCCATATTTTGTCGTTGCGTTTGATATACTTATATGTATATGTATAATAAGTGTTACTCTCATACTAATTTAATATATTTTACATAAAGAAAATATTATTAGCATTATTTTTTCTTGCAATAATAATAATAGATAAATAAGCGGACGCGATTATTTTTATTTGTGTCTTTCATTTTATGGTTTCTCTCGGCGCAAGTTTCGTGTCTCGTCGTGAAACGTGGAAAAATAATATTTTCGTTCGTCGCACAAGACGCATCACGCTCGTGGAGCGTGAACGCTCGCCCCGATATACATATAACGCACATTTGTTTTAAATACGTTTTATTTTTCTCATTTCATGCATACATGCAGCAAAGAAGCAGCGATAAATGCTCGGCGGTATCGTCAATACCGCAGCACCGAGTCGTCATTGTCGTCATTATTGCAACCCGAAGCTTTACGGAAGATCCGGGCTATAACTCTGTAACGGACTCCGAGGGTGAACAGAGGGAGAGAATAAAGGACCACTATTTCCTGGCATTCTTAACTGTCAGATGCGAGATCTGTTGTGACAAAAAAATTATGGAACAAAAAATTATATCGTTTTAAAAGGCGAAATTTTTTATGGTATTTAAATGTACCATGATACCTCCTATTTTTTAAGAAAACGACATTCCTATATCCAATGTTAATGACAGATTCCTCGAGGGACTTATAACAGATGTTTTTGGCAACGGCCAATTAAAATGGAAAATAACGGTTCTCTATTTTTCATCATCAAATATTTCAACAACGAAGAGAGTCTGTCCGATAACCTCCCTCTCCCTCCTCCCCCCCACCCTTCAATAGACTGTAATTAAAATTTAAAATAACTCTCTATTTTTCACCATCAAATATTTCAACAAGTCTGTGTCTTCCTTCCTTTCCCACCTAATAGACCTCATTTTAATCTGAAGATATTTTATGATCATTTATCTATCCTGCAAAATTTAAAAATCTGACATATTTTTGATAATTTTTTATATATTTATTAATAGTCAATTGTTATCAATTATACCAATAATTATTATTTATATCAATTATATATATATTTTATTTATTAATCATTTTTCGGAAATTTATTTCTTGTTCATTTATCCGTCCTGCTAAAATTCTGATATATATCGTTGATAATTTTTTATTTATTTATCAATCTATTATCAATTTTTATATCAATAATTATCATTCATATCAATTCTAAATATTTGATTTATCATTTCACCTAAGATTTTTCCAAAATAATTGACTTCGAAAACGACTCGTAGCTTATTGCTAGTTACAGCAAAAGTAGGACACCTTGTATAGCGAGCTGACACGTGTGGGCAATTCTAAAACGTCAAAAATTCATATGCAAAGGAACAAGATTCGACACGAAGAATCGGACTTGACGCGCGAGGTCGAGTCCACATATCAGTCCACGTTCGTACGACGCAGCTGTCATTGACATTGTGCATGCATATATACGTACACATTGTCTCTTTCTCTCTTTTCCCTTTCCATCTCCCTCCCTCTCTCTCTCTCTTTTTCACTTAAGTATACTCCGACTTGTTCGATCTTCTCTCTCCCTCTCATTTTTTTTTTCCCTACCAGACGCACCAGGAGGAGCGTCCCGCGAGGATTTCGCAAAAAAAAAAAAATGTAGGGAAGACGAACGCGAACGTGGAGCGTCGTCGGGGACCTAATTTTCCTCCGCTGACATCTCCGATGACGCCCGCGTAGCAGAGCAGAGCGTCGGGGGACTGGCTGACTGGATCAGCTGATTCCTTTGTTTAGGTCGCTGACACACACGCGAAAAAGCGCCCTGCCATTTTCAATCGATACTCCGTATCCCGGGAGCAGCCCCCGATCGTTGCCTCGGCCGCGAGGGACCCGGGGAACCCCGGGACCATCTCGACACCGAGGACTCCCCGTGGAAAAATCGCTCCCCGAGGAAGAAGAGAACGTGGTCGCGTCGCGGAGGAGAGACACGCATCTCTCGCCTCGCGTTGAAGAGGTCGCGCGCGCGTACTCGGGCTACCCACGTACCTTTGTAGTGAACGCGGAGATTATTTTGCGACAGGCCTATGTAGTTGTACTTGTCCCTCGTGCTCCAGGAGCGCGGCAGCGGCGTATCGTCCTCGTTCACCATCGGATAGAGCAGCTTCAGCCGGTCCACGGGCTGACTCTGCCCCGAATTCCTTCGCCCAGGTTCCATAACACTCCGTTCATCGCTGGTGGCGGCCATCATTGTCATCCGCTGCCCCACTCTCTCACGCTCTCTACGGCCCGTCCCGTCCTGTCTGCCTGTCTCTGTGTGCGAGCCTGGACTGCGAGAATGCCCCTACGCGCACGTCGCACGCGCAACTCGAGCCGAGTCTCACTCGCGAGTCGTGAGTGACGACACCGCGAGAACCGCGGACGAAGAGTGAAGCGAGACGAGCGTCCGCCACCTGCGAGCTTCCCTCTCCGACTCTCCCTTAGGTCCGATTCGCACGAGCCTCGACCAATCGCGTCGAAGCGTCTCGGGTGCGAGACGCGCGATTGGTCCATTTTTGTTATAAGTGGTATCGCATGAATGCGTCAAATCGGCGATCAAAATTGAGAATTTATTTTCTGAGATATTTATTTAGCTACGTCATGTCACGCTTTTTGCACTCGAAACGAGATGATTTTTTTTTTTTTTTTCGAATAAATAGAGAGAGAAATTATAAAAGTATTTTTGAGAGAATATTGTAGAGCAAATCTTCTAAAAGAATTTAATATATATATATATATATATCTTAAATCCTTTTATTCCTCTGCACAGCATAAAAATTGTTATGCTCTATTATGTATTGCTAGAATTCTTAAATATATAAATAATATTGTACAGATTATATAAAAATAAAAAATTATTTTTTTTAATCTAAAACAAAATCTATTATTTATGATTATCATATAACGTTAATCTGATAAACGTCATATTTCTAAACAGCTGTTCCGTCAGAAAGTGCAATATATATAGATATACATATTTATATATAGGTATAATGTGTGTATGTGTGGCTGTGTACGAGATTCTTTCGGAATCATCTGGAACCGCTCGAGACTAATTTCATTTTCCACAATTTTTCTGCACATCACGTCAAAAATTATTGTTCACTGAAAATAGTGCTCCTCGTGAATAATCAATATGTATGAAAGAAAATTGAAGGCCCTTGGCTATATGGAGTGGGATAAAGTTAATGGAAATAGTGAGTAATTTTTGACACATGTCATATAACCTATGCGATGCTTTGAGTATTTTTTCCAATATGTAACTTTGAATAAAAAGCAACAAAGAAAAAAATAAAAAAGAGAAAAAAACACCTCGAATTTTAATTAATCAAGTAAATTTATCATCATGAAATACTCTAAAACCTCAATACTTGCTTCACAAATAATACATGTCGCATCATTTATCTTTTGACTTCTAATATCTCGTTTCATATTTTATTTTGCACTTTTAACAAACAACATAATTAAATATTGAAATATTGTTAAAAATATTGCAATTATTATAATTATTGTATATAATTATTGCAAAATATATTTTACTCTGTAATTTATGGAATGGACAGTGTTTCCTAATAAAGATATATCAATACCATTAAAATATAAAAATACCATTATAACTAATTATGCAAATATTTTAGATACTCAACACTTTAGAAAAGTAATTGTATGGCTAGAAGATCAAAAGATACGTTATTATAAAATAGAGGATCGTAAACAGTTAAGGGACATCACATCCCTAGAATGGCCCAAGGCTTTTGAGAAATATTGCAATGACATGAAGTGTCCAATAACAAAGAATGAGGCTGATCAATTAGAATGGTTCCTAGGCTATGCTGTTTTGCTCGAATTTGAAGATGATTGTAAGTATTTAAATTATATAAATACTAAAAATTAAAGTTTTTTATATTCTAGATAACATATAAATATCTATATAGGTATAAAAATTATTTAATTAATTATCAGTCTACCGTATAAGAACACATTGATAGGAAATATATATTTTATAGGTCAGAAATATCAACAAGTTGTAGGAAGTAAAGCAAAAGTTAAGGAAGAAGTAAAGGTACCTTGTATCAAATCCACAAATCCTCTAGACAATTTAGATTGTAAGTAAACAGTTTGCGATATCTTTTGTAAAAATGATCATGTATAAGAAGATACTTTAAATCTTGCATTTCTTTCATTTTCAGTCGATAGTGATGCTTTCAAGACTGGGGTTAATTCAATAGCAAAATTGCTAAAAGTACCGAAACATTCTGATCATCTTGTAACGCTACAAGCATGTAGCAAACTCATATGTAATAAATTGAACGCAGATGCGATTAAGCAACCAAATAATACCATAACTGTCAAGGATAAATCCCTGACGGCAATGACTATAGGATCCGGCTTTAATATGGGTGACATAATGCTAGACAATGCTGCCAAAGGCCTTTCTTTGCTGTACATACAAGATCTCAGGAATCTTCAAACGAAGATTAACGAAACGATAGTTACTGTACAAAATATAACGGCTAATCCGAAAACGGATACCAAATTAGGAAAAGTTGGTAAATAAACGATTATTCGTGTCATATTCTCTTATTTTCTAGAATTACATGTATTTAATACTTTGAATGAAGAACATGGAGTATATCAAATTGGAAAAATATTCCTTGTTACATATGCGTATTAAAGCAATCTTGGAAATACCATGAAATTATTAATCGTACGATTAAACGAGATATTTATCAAAATAGAATAAGATAAAAAAATTAATTTATTTTTACTTTGTGCCAAATTTGGTAATATGTCGATTTCGGTAAGAAATAGCACTCATTTTTTATTCTTATAGAATCGATATTTCGTATATATGAATAAACATAGACTTTTGCTATTGTAACAAAATACTCAGCTTTTGTACAAATAAAAGTTATCCCATTAATTTATTTATGCACAAATAAATTGAGGATATTGGATAAGAAGTTGTCACATCATAATATATAATAATAAATAGCGAGCAATAAATATTTGTAAGTCTAATTCTACTAATTTATTTAAAAATCGATGAAAAATTGTGCTAAATTTTTATAATATAAAAAGTTATTTTATTCTACAAATCATTTATATCAGTATCCAACTAATCTATACTACATTTATTAAAAATATTCTTTGAAAGAATAAAATATATTCAATGTACATATAATTTATTCAATGTACAACATATATATATTGAATGCAAGCTACTTAGGCTAATTTGAAATAAGTTTAGTTTTTTGGATAATTGAAAATAAGTTCAGTTTTTTTGTAATGTTTCTATTACTTATTCCAAACTGATTTATATCAATAGATGTGTATAGTTTTATATTATAGTTAAATAATAATGAAAATCCTGAGAATGGGAGCAAGAGAAAAAACTGCCTCCTATCATTTTACTGATAAGATCTATTGTAAAAGCATGAAATATTTTTTAATACAATGCATATTTCAATTTAAAAAAAAATTGTTAAAAAATTATCGCATTAATCACATTTTTTATGATGTAATTTTATAAAGCACAAATTGAATAAAATCTGATAAATAAATAGATTACGAATTGTACATTATTATCAATAAACGAGTTTTTTTAAAAATATGTATATGCTTGTCCATACATTTTGACATTACTCGCTTGCCATCTTCTTGCCTTTATTATTCACATTTCATTGTATGTTGTAATACCAGAGAGTCCATTAAATATAAATTGCTACAATATGCCTATGTAAGATATCTGAATATTGGAATGTATATATAATAAACTATTTCTCCTTATACTTCGAATTTTTTAAAAGATTTATCAGAAATACTGAAAAGCAATTTGTGAAAAAATATTTTGAAAAATACTTACAAAGATAAAATAACAAAATTATTTTGAGGAAGTACTCTATTTCTCTCTAAAATATAACGATTTCATGATTTAAAAAAATTAATATTCGTTTACTTTTTACTTTTCAGTAGCTCGGATATATCATAGGCGAATACAATATTATAACAATATTAACAAACTTTGGAATAGTAAAAAGCGTACTTCTATATATATATATATATATATATATATATATATATATATATATATATATATATATATAAATAGTTACATATTATCAAGAATTATATTATTTTCGAGGTTTTTTAATATTAAAAGCGCATATTATTCGTCGGTAAATATAAATATGATAGTGGCAAAAAACATGCATCTGATATATATCTATATTAATTGTCAATGCATTTGTATGTATCAGAAGATATTTGTCGATATATTTATATTCATAATTATATTTTAAAACTTATATGTATATACGTCAATTTTATTTTAAAAGAAAATGCTTATTATATACACTTCCATCAAAATTAAATAAGCCAAAGAAAACTGAATTGTGTATATATTGTAAAATTATATACATTTATAAAAATATGGTAGTTAAGTTTATCACAGAATTCACATGAATATCAATTTTCTCAATATCAATGCAATGTCTTGAATACAGCTTATACATTCATTCTTATTTTTAATAGTGATATATTGTAAAGAATTTTTTAAGCCTGTGAGATCATGATATGTGCAATTTCTATGTTGAAATTTTGCTTAAGATATAATATGAGAATGCTCTTAATATCAAACAGTGTACAGGATTTCCTTCAATCATCACAGTTTTTGATATTGTGTTAAGAAATCAATGCATATTTTTTATATTGTTTGTTAAAATCCCATTGATAAGAAACACATTGTACAATGATAACAATGATAATAATTATAATAATTATGTATTTTCTTATGCACATGATATAATTATATTGATAATTGACAATTTTATATTAGGGGATAATATTAAATCTATTAAATTTAAATGTACATTTTTGTTTCGGTGAAAATCTATACAATAGCTACTATTTGAAAATACTTATTAAAGCAAATTGATTATAAATGTTAATCTGCATAAATTTAAAAATTATTTTAAGCATATTTTTTTATTATTAAAATGAAGAGATTTCTTATGAGCGCATATTCTAATGTAGATTATATGCTTCATCTACTAAGGCACTCTAGAGATTGAAGCTTTATTGTGTAATACATCATTAGAATCATTACGATAGTTCGGCAGAGTATATTTCCTGGCCTATAAGCCAAAAAATGTATAATTTAAATGAAATATTATAATCCACATTTGATTTATAGAATATATTAAATTATGAATATATAAATTTGTAACTTAAATTGCAACTTACAATTTTATATAATAATATAATCTATAAGACAAATGCTTTAATTTATTTATCATATGTATGTAGTCCAATATTTCAAAATACAATATTAGGTATATATCAATTTTTCACCACTTGAATTTTTTATAAACCTTAGCTTTACAAAATTTTACTAAGAAGTTTCATAAAATGCTGTAGTACAATGTGCTAACTAGGTGAGCAATTTTATAAATATGTTATAATTTCTGTATATTCTACATAATAATAATAGATAGGTATGTAACAGAGTGATTACTCTTATCATGAAATATAAGCTCAAAAATAAAAAATCAAGCTCAAAGAATGTAATCATTTAAGTTTAGAATTTTTGTCTATGTAAATTGGATAAAAGTAAATTATATGTATTTTACATTAATAAAATTTCAGGAAACAAATATTTTTCTCTATAATTATAAAATAATGTATAAATAGTTACGAAAGTCTACACCTATCTCTGTTTCCAGAAGGCACTGGTTGCAACACCCTTCTGCTTCTCTCTTCCTCTTCTAAGGAAGCTTGGAGAGCTCTGGCTAATGCTTCATCCTCATTCATTGTTCCTTGAAGACTTCGGAACGAATGTGAATTGCTGTTGCTGCTATTCTGCGATATTGTCGTTTGAGCTTTTTTGTTTAATGCTTCCAGCCTATGTAGTCTCAGTGCTTCTTCTGCTCCAATGCAAGCATGATCGGTCGGGTGTCTGTGCTTTAAGCAAAAATTGGCACCACATTCGCTGCACTTTACTGGTACCATTTCTTTGACTTTGCATCCCTTTGAAGAACACTTGTTGGAAAATATTTTTCTACGATTTTCTCTACAGTCATTATCTATGTGCAATCCTACAGCCAGATCAGGTGGATCACCACGTTTTATCGATATAGGTATATTGCATAATGGACACACAGGCACCTGTACATCCTTTTTGTATGCACTGGGGCAGCCATGACTTGCATAAGATATATGATCTGTGCAAAAGATACTTGCACAGGCGTCACACTTTAATGGTAAGAAATCCAAACGATTACATGTGCTCTCGGAACAATGCTCTCCCAAATTTGGAAATTCCATTTTGATCGTGTTATAATCCCGTGAGATTTCTGTAAAAAAAATTTAACAAAATCAGAATAATTATTATTTTCCAATGAGTCACATGTATACTTTCTTTTAAAATAAATATTTTAATAAGTGATTTAAATTGGTGAGCCTACAATTTTTGCTTTAATTATAAGAGAAATCAACTATTGCATAAATAAATCTCCTTGATGGATTCGAACATTTTATTAAAAACTCGTATCTTTACTTTAATAATTACATTCCTTGATAAAATTAGTTCTGTCAACTCTCATCCTTTTTAATATCGATCCAAGTCGTTTATTGAAAAAAGCATTATAATAAATGTAATAAAAGAGAAAGCGCGAAGAAATAATGCAATAATTAATTTCGTAATCACATACCTTGACTCAGCCAAAATGAAGAAGTACGAGGACAGGTATCGTGTAAATTTTCTTCTATCTTTCTCTCTCTCTCTCTTACTCTCAGATATAATATAGATCTTTAGGAGCGTCCGTGAGAGAAAATTTCATGCAGATTTTACAACTGGACGTTACTAGAAATTTCGATCTTCCGCGATATCAAGGTAGTATTATTAACCTCGACACGGATACAAACAATCTCACACGATGGCCGCATATGTCATCACACACTAATGAATGAGGCAGACACGTGTATATCCCTTTATATATTCTCGCGCGACGATAGAAACCGATGACCAACGATGATTGACGATTTTCGGACCTACACTCTCTCGGAGTAAAGTGCATGTATATGTATATCTCAAGAATATATTATGTATCGAGATAGAAAAGATATCGAACGTGCGATATCGCGACGATCGCGATTTGCGCGGAGAGCGAACAAATTAAAATCACCCGCCAAATTCAAACGTGTTTGCGTAACGTCAGATGTTATATATATATATATATAATGTATATAATATAATAATAATATATAATATAATAATAATATAAAATATATAATATTATATTATATGTCAGAAGAAAATAGCACATGATAAATTATTATTATATTAATATTTTTGGAAAAATAATAACATAAATTAAGAATGTCATTAAACGCACATACTACTAAATTGGATAAATTTATATATGTAATAAATTATTTAATATATATTATATATAATTTATATATAGATATATATGAATTTAAAATATATTAATTTTTAGAATAATAAAATAATGAAATATTTGATAACACAAATTAAGAATGTCATGAAACGCAAATACTGTTAAATCGGATAAAAATTATTGTACGTAATATATTATTTAATATATGTTATATATAATTATAAAAATTCAATATGTTAATATTTAGAAATAATAAAATAATGAAATATTATAGAGACAAAATATATATTATAAATATTTACCATATATTAATATACATGTACATACATATTGATATCTTTTTTTATGACTCTAAGACATTTGTAACTTCAGAAATAACGCTTTCAAATACCTTGCCTCGTAAACAACTGTTCTTTTACCTTGAGGTGAAACATTGAGCATATCTTGTATGTCAAATGGCTGATCAATCACTGTCATTATGTCTTTACCGTAAACTGAAATTTTTGGGAAAAAAAAGAATATAAATTATATGAAAATATATATATATATATATATAGCAAATACATTGATTGTAAAATGTATATACCCTCGCAATGTTCCAAGAACTGGATGCATTCTTGCAACGTAGAATCTTTTAGAATCACCAGCTGTTTTGCCAGCTGCTCCAGAAGCGATAAGAAGCATCTCTTAGCGTAGAACCAGGTGTCAGTGCCTAGTTTTTTATTATAAGGCTCTAGACTCTTCATGACTCGAGAAATGCCAAATTCGTAATTACCCTTGGAACAGTACAGCGTTCCAATTACCAGGTTTACGATACACAAGTGAAAGAGTTTCTTATCCTGATCTTCGAAGGACACCGCCTCTTCCTCCTTTTCGATCTTTTTCATCAGCTCTTCGGCCTCCGCGTTTTGCGAAGTCATGATGTAGCTGACGCATAAATTTGCAAGAACTATTGCGCTTACATCTAAAATCTACAATAAAATGTGGACAAATAACAAATTAAAATTGCGCGAAAAATTGATAGAACTACATCTTCATTTGTAACTAATACTAACATTGTCGAATCTCTTTTTGACGATCGGTTCGTAGAACCGGGTCGCGTCCTTGAATTTATTCTCTTGCATGAAGAGTGTGTGAGCCACATTTAATTTCCAGACGTCGTTCTCGTTACAGAACTCGACACTCTTCTTAAAGATCTTTTCCACTTGAGTATAATTCTCCAGATCCCAATAAATTTTCGCCTGCGCCATCAAGACGGGAACGTATCTGTCCAAGGCCTCTTCATAGTCGTTTACAGCCTTCTTCACCGCATTATCATCATGATTCAATCTTGCCTCTTGAACCTGCTTGGTTGCTTTGCGCAATGTTTCTGTATGCTTATTCGCCAGATCGTCGAATTTGCGATATGCTTCCTCCGGAGAAGTTTGTTGCGTTATTAATGCATCCAGGAAATCATACAAGTACTGAAAAAAAATTAATAATTTGAAGAAAATTATCTGAAATATTTTTAACAAAAATATTGATTAAATAAATTTATTTTATTTATAGTAAATTGTTTATTTATTAATAAATTATATCTATTAAGTATTTATTGAAATATATTATTTATTAATATATTATTATTTATTATTATATATTTATGCTTTTATTTATTAATAATATATTATTATTAATAAATAATATATTTCGATAAATAATATCATATTAAATTATCCTGTCAGTGAATAATATTTAGAGAGAACATTCTTGATAAAATGATACAGTGGATATATTGATGTTATTATACAGCCCTGAGTTTGTTGTTAGAAACCTAACCCATATTTTTTGTCGACTGCGACGAAATGTACTAATATTGCTTCAGTGAAAAACGATATGACAAAGTGCGAATTGAATCAGATATTCTTGGGCGAAGTCGCGTCCGTTCAAAATTATGGAGCTTTTATCAGAATCCCGGGTACCTCGCAACAAGGCTTAATACATCGATCACAGGTATTATTAGATATAAGTCAAATATCAATATTTCTACATTAACATAATTTATACAACAATTAACATCTATATAATTCTATCAGGTAAGCGCGACTCATGTCGAGGATGTTGCAGACGTTTTGCAAAAGGGCGAACGCATCTGGTGTAAAGTGATCTCTGTGGCGGAGGATGGCAAGATAGGACTGTCAATGAAGTATGTGAATCAAGGAAATGGTCTGGATTTAGATCCCAATGGCGTGGAGTTACAACGGGATCTACAGCGACGAAAAACTCCAGGAACGACTCAGCGTAAAGCCATACAGCTGGAGGCAGTGCTAAATACAACATGTTCGAAGTGTGGGACTAGAGGACACTTGTCCAAGGATTGTTTCATGTCTCCTGATGGAAAGAAATACGAATTGATTCCGGAGATTGAGGAGGAGAGTATTCCTGTAGACCCTGTCAAGGAGAAGGTGGAAAAGAAGGAAGAAAAGAAGCACAAATTGAAAAAGAAGAAGAAAAAATCGAAGAAGAGCAAACATTCTACCAATGACAGTGACCAGGAAGATAAAGAGAGAAGTAAGAAGAAGATAAAAAAATCTTCCAAGGAACGCAAGAAGCACAGGAAGAAACATAGCAGCAGCTCGAGTGAGTCCTCCGATAGTTCGTCATCCAGCCACGACGTAAAAGCCCATAAGCGAAAACACTCCGAAGATTATGAAACTCGTACAAGAAAATGCAAACATTCTAAAACCAAGCATCCAAATTAATTGACGTCAGCTAAGAATGCTTTTTTCATAAATGCAGCTTGATTTTAATGTTTTACATGCATGCAACTTCTGACTTACACAACATGTGATCAATCTACAAGCATTTCAATCATTATTGATATTCAACTAATAAATGGTCAATTGTAAAAATTAAAACTTACTGGTGTCAAATATTTGTAAGTTAGATGTACATCTTCAGCTAAAACGTCGGCAGCCAGATCGTAGTACTGATATTTACAGTACAAAAGTAGCAAATTGGCAAAAGTCTCAGGAGGAAATGGATTCTGCTGTAGCAAAAATTGTAGCTTCTCGAATCCCTCACTTGGTTTTATGTCCATATTTATTAATGCTTGATTATGTAAGGTAACAGCATCCAATTCCTCTTCGGAACGCGGTGGCATATCCGTTAATGCCTCTTTTGCCGCATCATCTGTAATATCAACGAAAAAAAAACAATGTGTAAAAGAAGTACATATTCACTTTCCAAATCAAATTCTACAGTAATGAAGAAAATTACAATTTTGCAACTGGTATTCTATGGCGGCTTTCAAGTTGAACGCCTCTGTCAGAGCTGTCTCGTGCAGAGTTAATGTATTTCCGACACTTCGAACTTCAATACCCTCAGTAGTCATTCCCACACTTAGTTCCGGATGTTCTCTTATACCATGCTCGATAATACTAGCTATATGTTTTAACGATGCTGCGTACTCTTTCAGCTTGAAATAGCAGAGAGCAACATTGTACGATAGATGAGGCTTGAAACCAGCGATTTGTAACGCATTTGCAAATCTCTTGAGAGCTTGCTCGTATTGCTCCTCCTAAAAGATACAATTCTTATACATCTATCAACTGAACTTATTAGCTATCTATCTACCTTGTATAAAAGACATCCTAGATTGATTTCTGTATCGACGTCATCGACGGGGCACTGATCAACGAGATTTTTCGCAGCAACCATATCTTCTTGTCCATATTTTATAGCTGCCTGTAATTTCCTTACCTTAAATTCTAAATTACTTTGATTGATGATACTTGCACAGACTGTCCACGCTTCCTGATACATGCAAGCTTGATGTAACGACTGGGCATAATAAAGCTTATACAAATTTTCTTCTGGACATAACTGAACCAGTTTTTCATAACATTGAGCTGCAGCTATAAAATCTTGCGTGTAAAAGTAACAATGAGCCAGAAGGGATAAACAAGGTCTAGACTGAAAAAAATTTTCTTCGTTATCGATAATACTTGCACAAATTGAAGAATACATGATCTTAATACATCATAATATATTATACATACATCAAGATGTGACTCTAAAAGATTTAGCAAAACTTTAATAGTTTCTGTATATCGCTGTTCTTTTATCTAAAACAAAAAATCGTAATTTCAATATAATTATTTAAATAAAAAATACCACAATGTTCATTTTATATAAGATGTCTTGAAGCCGTTTTGGATTAGCGAATTTTCAATTCATTTAAAGTTACATATTTGCTTAATATGTGTTTGATAAAAATATTAAATATATATATATATATATATATATACACATAAATTTATGCATATATAACAACACATAGCTTATATACCATGGAGTATATTGTTTTCGTGTATTCTCCATCCTTTATATGCACATTTTCTATGAATGTAGACATAGTGAAAATTAAAAAAAAAGACGTGAAACATTAACAAGTATTTAGTATTATTTCTTGTTTGATATGTGAAACATAACTGTGCATAAAACTGATAAAGCATCCATTCGCGGTCATTGTTTTGATATTACGAGATCTGTTGTCATGGAAACGACGCAAGGCAATATTTCAAATTGATATATTTAATGAAATTTTCAATGTATTTTAAATTTATTATTATTTATATTTCTCTATTTTTATCAGAAACTAATACTTAATGAAATGCAATGTTTTATGAAATGCAAAATCTTAATAAAACACTTAGTAGAGATAGAATAATATAAATTTGAAAAATGATTTCTTTATTCATATTTACTTAATATAATTGTAAAAAATGCATGGCAGATTTTTATGTAAACTGCAATATGCAATATTTTGTATAGTATGTATATACATCAGAATTGTAAGAATTTAAGTGGTAATATTACAATTGAGAAACATCACTTACTCCCACAATAATTTATTTACATCGCTTAATTTGTCACTTTTAATCTGCTCTACAACAGCTGTCAAATTATCAATTTTATCTATCATTACTTGCAATTTATGTTCTTGTATCTTTAGCAATTCAGTCGCTTCGGAAAGGTTTTTTTCAAGCTCTGTAGGGTGCTTGTTCGTAAAAGATGGCAAATTTGAAATTATTGGCTTTACAAGAACTTTGGTCATCTGTAACAAAATACATTAACATCAAGATAAAAAATATGCAATAATAATAATAATTCTACAAACAATACTTACACACATCTCGTTAGTGAGTTTGATGCACTTCTCAAGCTCTTTTGCGCATTGCAGTGGATATCTTTCCCGAGCATCGCAGACTTCAAAGACAGCATCTTCGCACTGTTGTTCAAGCTCATCTGAATTGAAAGTCAATAACATTGTAAATAATCAAACAAAGTCATTCTCAATTTCAATATAATAAAATGCACCAAATACTTACCCATTTTTAAATATAGTTATTTCTTCACATTTGACATTTATTATTCTATATTTAAAAATCTCATATAATCTGAAAAAGAGAAACATAAACAAAAATATAAGAGTCTGATAAATAGCTCTACATGAAAAACAAGTCAATATGTTAAAGACGTGATAAATCAAAATTTTATTTTTAGACAAGTCAACATGTCGAAGACATGATAAATCGAAATTAGAATTTTTTTTTTACGTAATGATAAAAACAATTACACGCAGCGACATTTATCAACTTGAAAGTAATCGCAGAATTCGTCAAATTATAAAAAGTTAGGTTAGATTTTTGACTGATTCGATTTATCACATACATAAAATGAACGTGATATGAATTGTAATCGAGAATTTGCGGGATTAAATCGTCGATATCATCACAATTGTAACTAATTTGCACAAATACCGAAATATATCAAGAAAACCGTGGGATGTATCCTATATACATGGACAGTAAAATTTCTTTGGCGGCGCCAAGAAAAGTCACGCATGCGCAATCGTGACAGATGCTTGAGATGTGTTCCATTTTACGCATATGCGCGCATTTTCTATATAGTACATGTGACGTATATTATAGATAAATGCGCGCATATGCGTGAAACGAAACGCACCTTTGAACTTGACGCACAAATATATCAGGGATATATGTATAACAAAATAATAATATAATTTCACAATTTTATAAAATTTTGATAAATTTTATGAATTTTATAATTTTTTTATTTTTATTATAATTATAATAATAATTTAAAAATTTTTTAATACAATGCACAGGAGCTTTTATTATCCGACAAGATAATTAATGTTGAAAAATTTTCAATGTACTCATTTCACATCCCGCTTCTTTTCGGGAACAAGTGTCGATTATAGATTATCCCGCGGAATTCATTAATATTATAAGATATTTGTTTTATACTTAAATCTGATGTATATAAAAATACAGGATCTGTCAAATCGACGAGCGCGAAAAAAACAAATTTTGAAATTTTTAATATTCATCAGTCATGGTGCACGAATATTTAGATAGGAAGGATACATTTTCTATATGTATATATGAGAAAGAAGTTCGACAAATAGAAGCTAGAGGCGCTAATATTGAAACATGATACAGTCAATCTTGTTATCAATAATTAAATGTAAATTATTCCAACTAATCAATTAATTTACATAATTGTGAAATACCGCAAATACGTTATTCAGAAGTAATTATATACAGCGAGCAAAATATATTACTATTTTATTTACATTATATATAATTGATTTTACATTTTTCATTATACGAGGTTATATATATTCGTCCTGAAGAAAACCTTATCGAATGACGGATGCGCGTCCCAGCCCAGCTGACTCGAAACTTGTCAAAATTCAAGAATGCAGTGCAGTGACTCGTAGATTTCGATCGAGACAATGGCGAAATAGATGAGTTTGCATTCTAATGTAAAATTATGCGATTTGAGTCATGTGATTTTTTTTTTACGCTAGTTCACCTTCACGTTACAACTTAATAAAAAACCTGATATTCCGTAACGCCATTAGATACTTCATATCATAAATGCCGTTATTCGCGCATTACGCGGAAATTCAGTCGGTTCGTTGATTCTCGCGGAGCCGGACGTGAAACGTCAAAAACCGTAAAGACGGGCCGCCGCCTACGTCGATGCTCTCCACGACGACAGCTTCCCGAAACACCGCTGTTATTTGCAGTGACACGCGAGGACTGAAAATCGAAACCACAGGAGGGGATAAAAGAAACGAGATAGTGGTAATTATATGTTCTGTGGTGGTGATCTTTTGCCTCTTTAGACGGGTCGGATAACTCGAGGACGAAACTGTGTCGTAGTCGAAACCAAGAACTTTCGTCGGCGAGATGAGCTACCTGAAGTCGGTCGGCACCGCCGTCATCTACATCGGCCTCTTTCTGGCCTTCGTCACCTTCATTCCTGGTTTGCCACCTAACACGGAATTCCGGGAGTACAGGTATATTTATATGTTTATATTATATGGAAATATATTATATTTTATGCGTATTTTTATATATTTTAAAATGTGTATTGTTATCTCTCTCGGGAGCGGATTATCGCGACTGTCTCTGTCAACTGTTTTTTGTGCCTTTCGCGAGCCTTGATTTTTTACAGTATAGTGGAACCGCGCGATGTCGATCCTAAAATAGGCCCAAAGAATCGACTAAATAACGTCGAAAAGTTATTCGAAGGGAGGTTTGTTGGTCCCGAGGCATTCGCTTCCTACGACGGTCAGCTCTACACCGGCATTCACGATGGTTACGTCCTCAGGATCGAGGAGGATACCTTGGTGCCGATTGCCAAGTTTGGCAAAAAGTGCGGTGAGTTGTTATATATATATATAAAAAGAGATATAATAATATTTACAATATAGTGTATACATATAATTGTGAGATATATATATATATATAAAATTTAAAATTTATGTGCAATTTATTTTGTAAGTATGTGTATACACACACACACACACAAAATAAATTGCACAATTTGAAATTTAATAAAGAATATACACCAGGTTTCTCGATAAATATCGGACGATAAATTACGCCTGTATATATATACGTATATATACCTGTATACATATATATATATATATATATTTGTATACGTTTTCCGATATTACTTATCGATAAATCTTGATCTCTTAATTCCAAAAAACAGAAATATGGTCGAATCGACGTCGGTTTGTCATCATTTCTTGCTGGGTTAAATTATTTAAAATTATGCGCAATTTATGTATGTGTGTGTGTACATACACATACATAAATTGCGCATAATTTTAAATAATTTAACCCAGCGAGAAATGATAACAAACCGACGTCGATTCGACCATATTTCTCTTTTTTTGGATATATATATATATATATATATATATATATATATATACATACATATATAGCATATAATTGTATGTATACAATATTGTAAATATTATTACAACAGATTATTATAACAGAAATGGTTATCATATATATATTATAATGTTCAATTTTTAAATAGATACAAAATTTATTTTTTTGTGATACATTATGAAATAAGTATAAATTAAAAATTAAGATTAAAGATAACATTTTAGAATTTATTCTAGTTTGTAAACATTATAAATATTGTATATATATACAATATTTATAGAAATATCAATTTATAGAAATATCATAGAAAATATTAATTATATTTGTTATCACATAACAATATTTATTTATTATTAAAAAACTATTTATTGTTAAAAAGATAAACAAAATCTAAACGTCATGTGTTCACACAAACAAGATTAATAATTAGATAAAAATATGATCACAATATAAAAATATAAATTGTTACTTTAATCAACATGATTATTCTATAACAAGAGATTTAACATAAATCTTACATAGATCAACATAAATCGTATTTCAATTTTAACACAATTATTTAATTTAATAATGAATAGAATATATATAAATAAATAGAAATTATTGATTAATTAGATTATTCAGACGATTATTCAAACGACTAGTAGAAAAATCAAAGGTTGCAATTAAAAACCAATTCAAGCATAAATTTTTTATTAATTCAGGACATTTCGACCATCTGTGGTTTTTATCAAGTATACAGTCTTTGGTAGTCAATATAATTCTCAGCATTACAAACGCAAATCAAACATATTGAAATTCAACATATTCTAAAAACTAAGAAATTTAATATATGTTTGATATGTTTTAATATATTGATTTGCATTCGTAATGCTGATAATTTTATTGATTACCAAAGATTGTATACTTGATAAGGACCACAAGTAGATGGTCGAAACGTCTTGAATTAATAAATATGTTTACTATGTCATTCCACAAAATAAATATCAAGGTAATATAGATAGAAACACACAAATTGAAATATTAACAACATATACTACCAAAGTTATTAATATTAATTCATCCTGAAAATAATTTATTATGAAAATGTATCTAATGAAAGCAAGTCGTCTTAAATTAATAAAAAATTTGTGCTAGAATTAGTTTAATTGCAACTTTAGAAATTATAGAATAGTCTATAATAATAAAATATATATATAATAATTTCTATTTATATACATTCACATTGAGAGACAAATATATTTTAAATTGCATGAAATATTTAGTAATATTTAATCTTTTGAAAGGAATAAATACAAACGATATCTTGTTGACTTATTATCAGTTCCATTAAGTGTAATAATCTATTTATAAATTATCAAACATATCAATAAGTAAATATCGATTGATATGTAGTTTTTGAATTTTGTAAGCATTATTAAATTTTTCTATCAATGTAAAAATTTTCAAGAGGCAATATTCACAATATTCAAATAAATTGATAAATTGCTTTCATTAGATACATTTATACATAAATTACACAATAAATTATTTTCAGGATAAATTATTATTAATAACTTAGATAGTATATATTGTTAGTATATTTTAATTCAATAGTATTCATAATCAACTATAAACAGTATTCCGTGCGACTCTTCTGAAAAAGTTCGACAAATGTATACAATATTTATAGAATTATTATTATAGAAAATATTTATTAGATTTATTACATAAATATTTGTGAAAAAATTATATTTATTATTAAAAATATTAACATACAAATCTATAAAAATCATGTTTCAAACGTAAAATTAATAGTTAGATAAACATATGATCAATATAAATATTACTTTAATTAATATGATTATTATTTAATAAGCGGTTTAACATAAATCTTACATAAAACAATATGATCAACATAAATCTTATTTGTATTTTAACACAATTATTATTTAATTTAATAATGTAAATCCTTCATAATTCCATAAAGGAATTGAGGACATAGGTTTAAATAAAATAACATAATGATTTAATTTTTGTTATAAAAAAATCTTAATTTTTGTTATCTTTTCTCTTAATTTATGTTATTTTTTTTCTTTTTCTTATGTTGTCTTTTATAACTTTTTTATAAATTTTTCTGCAGTGCCAATAAATCCGTTTATATAATTATTATTTGCATTTATAAAAGCAAAAAACTTATTAATGTATTTATTTCTTATGTAAATTCTAAATTGTTTGATTAATTTTTTCACGCATGTATATCTAGAAGGAATAAATAAAGAATAAAAAAGCTCTCACAGGAACATTTTTATTATTGAGTTGTTTCTTACAACTGTATACATGAAAAGACTAATCAACCATTTTGTAATTTTAATATTGTTGCCAATAAAAAGAATTGTTATAAACTAGAATCGATTCTAAATATATTTTATTTTATGTTATCTGTAATCTTAATTTTTAATATATACTTCTTGATAATGTAAAAAATTTTGTATCTATTAAAAAATTTAATTAAACATAATATATATTGATAACAATTTCTGTTATATAATAATAATCATCACACTATTAAGATTATTAAGAACTAATATTTGCGATGTCAGTATTAATTGATATAATATAATTTTTAAGTAGCACACACCATACACACGCATATGTATATGTATGTTGTTTATACATATATACAAAATTTTTATTAATATAATTTAATTAATGTAATTTATATTTAAAAAAGGTTAACATTTTTTCATGAATTTTACAGATGGCTTATGGCAAGAGCACAAATGTGGCGGACCATTAGGAATGAGATTTGATAAAAAGGGCAACTTATATGTAGTGGATTCTTATTATGGAATTTTCAAAGTAAATGTTGAAAGTGGAGAGTACAAAAACATAGTGAACACATCGAAACCGATTGATGGGAAAATTCCACATATACCTAATAGTATAGATGTCAGTGAAAATGGAGATCTTTATTGGACTACTAGCTCTACAGACTTTGCTCTTTATGATGGAGCGTTAACGTTTTTAGCAGATCCAACGGGAAGGTAACATATACATATAAAGATATAAATATAATGTAACAACAATTATTTTATAATATACATATATACACAATATATTATATATATGATATATAATATACATTTTTTCTTAATTTTTATTTGTATGTGTAAACATACACACACACTCATATACACTGCAAGTCTGTTCTTTTTAGCTAAACTTGCAGCGCTAGTTCAGAGTTTACTTTTTCACTCCATATTTGAAGGAAATAGATAAATTTTGAACTAATGGCAACCAGTTCATAAAAAAATAGACTTTATATAATTTTTTCTTATCGGAAATCTGTCGTATTATATAATCAAAGTGCAAACTTGTTTATCAAAAAGCAATAAATATTTCTAATGGTTTTTTTTTGTGGAGGCAAAAATATAAGATAAGGACAAGAGCAAGGGAAATTCGAAATTGATATTTTATGAAATCGGCTAATTTAACTTTTATCAATTAAGGCGTTATTTAGACTCGGCTCGTTCTTGTCTTATTCTTATTATATTACATTTTTATTATGTATTATGTATATAAAATATATATATTTATTTATTTAGGTTTATACGTTATAATGCAGCTAAAAAGAAGAACGAAGTATTATTGAAAAATCTTGGATTTCCAAACGGAGTTATATTAAGCGACGATGAAAGTTTCGTACTTGTGTCAGAATCATTAGAATGCCGTATCTTGAAGTATCACTTGAAAGGACCAAAAGCAGGTCAGAAAGAGGTCTTCATTGATGGCTTGCCAGGTATACCAGATAATATTCAAAGCGATGGCCAAACTGGTTTCCTTGTCACTACAGTGTTTACTATCACCCCTGAACATCCTCTACTTAGTCTCAGTCTTACACCACATCCAAACTTAAGAAAGATGATTTTACGATTGGCACTGTTGATGGAATTACCTTTTAAACTGTTGCAAGACATTTATCCTAATACCTTTACGGAGAAAGTTATACATGCAATTGGATCATTTCAATTAGGAGAAATATTTAACACTTATAAGAAAAGTTTTGTCTTAAGAATAGATGCATCGGGTAACATTATGGAACTTCTTTCTTCGGACGATGATGCATTCTATGGTATTTCTGAAGCCTATATACATAATGGCTTTGTATGGTTTGGCAGTCCATGGCGAAATTATATTGGGAGAGTTTCGTTGAAACAAGCTTTTCCTGATCTATCTAATAATGAAAAGCAATCTTCTCGTACAAGAGAGAGTGCTGCCGCTTCAAATGTAAAGTCAGAAAAAGCGAAGCGAGACACGGTATCAGCATCTGCATCAACCACATCTAAACCAACTCCCACTCCTACAACAACGCCAAAGCCAACTACTTCCACAACTTCTAAGCCAACCGCACCAAAACCGTCCCCAACTCCTAAAGTTGATAAACCAACTACTACAGACAGCAGCAATGCGAAACCGTCGAAAACTAAACCAATTTCACAATCTGCAAATGATGCCAAAGTCAAGAAGAATGCAGAAACAGTTAGCGACGCGAAACCTAATACGAAATCAAATTCGCCAAATGCGAAAACCGAAACAGATAATAAAAAAGAAGGTGCTGCAAAGAATGTAAAAGTGGAACAAGACGCTTCTATTAAAGAGAAAGTACAGAAATCACCTCCTAAGAAGGTTAAAACCATAGAAGCAAATCGTCCAAAAGACGATCTCTAATAAAAAAATTTAACGCTAAATTAATATTTGTGATACCATCAACACTTGTTGAAAACGGTACATTCCATTTTTCAGATAATCCAATGCAAAATAAATTGATGATTATAGATTATATCGATTTTCGTAACATTAATTTGTTTTATATACATTTATATCAAATATGTTGTTATATTCAAGTCACGCACAATCAGTTATACAAGTATTTACAAAATGATTAAGTATTGATAACACAATCGGGAATATAACTTTCATGTGAATAATTCCATATGAAAAATAAATTTAAAAATGTAACAAATTATTTTACATCTTTTACAAGATTTGATCTTTTTTCAAGAAATGAAAACTATCTTTGTGAAACATTTTTGAGCTAACATAACTTTTAATTTCATTGCAACATAAATTGTTTAATTTATATTAATACATTATTATAATAAATAAATAAAAGTTTTATATATAAATAGAAGTTTGAAGTTACATGTATTAGAGACCCTTTCCCTAGAGGGTCTTTAACATATACGTATTACAAAAAATATATCAAAACTGTTCTTGTTTTATCAAATAGAACACTATTTTTATTTGTACACATGTATTTTATTGATGAAAATAAAGAAATCAGCTGTTGAACTGATGATATATCAGTAAAAATCATACAAGTCTAAACAAGCAATAAAAATACATAATTAATTACTCATAAATCAGTTTTTACTAATTCTGCGATTTTTTCAACTCAACTTTTTGAAAATAAATATTTTTGTATAAATAGCATTTATACATTTTGAATTTATTCCTTTATGTAAAATTATTTGATTTTTCCGATTGTATTATCAATAACTATTTATTTTATGTGCATTCCAGTATAGAAGATAATGCGATATATTAGAAGAATTTGACAGCTTTATTGTATAGTGATTAAATGAGAATAAAAGTTTAAAGAGTGTTATATGTTAATAAGTGATATATATAAAGTTGAAAGTATTGTTCTTGCAAATTTTATTATATATTTTTGTGACGACATTGATTTCATAGTATATACACTAATTTTTATGTTTATGTATTTTGATTGTATTTTATATTATTACCAAATTCTTGTATGATTTTCTTTGTGGTGGTAATTGCTTTGGACATTATTTTATATCGTCTTTCAATTTTAGACGTAAATATGAAAATTATATCAAATCTTAAAATAGCCCATAACATCAATCTATAAGATAATGATATATTAAATATCGTCAAAGTTATTTTGCATTTCTATTCGTACAATAGACAATCTTATTGCCTATTGAATCTGTTTATTATTTTTATCTTTTTCACAATGTATGGAAAATATTCGTAAAAACAGAATATAAGTAATGCATAAGTGAATAAAACTTGAAATTATATTTTGTAATAAAGGACTGATAACTAAATATTTTTGTTAAGTTGAATAATAATTATGAATTATAATAATTTTGTTAATATATGGTGTCAGGTGCGAAATGTAAGATAATTATAAGATTTGTATAGTTTGGCAATATTAAATAAAACCAAGTTTTCAAATAATTGTATCATTTGTGCAAATATTTAAAGCTTTGTAATAATGTCACTTGTTTATATTAAATTTTAAAATTTTTATAAAACAATTGAGAAATTCAGAAAGAAAACCTGAGGCAAAAAGAATTGAAATTTTTACATTTCTAAAATCGATAAACTTATTTTTTAATATATTAGCATTCTTTTAATGAAACACAGGAGAAATTACTAAAATATTAACTTTTATTATAAATAAACCTTAAGTACCACAATATTTCTCTCGTGGAATTTGAACTATTAAAATCTATACCTATAATAAAGTTATATGTACATTTATTATCAAAGGCACTTTTAAAGATCAAGTCGTCTCACTATGTATGTAGGTAACAATGTCTTCATTTTATCAATTATGAACATTTGCATTTTCCACAGAACTGTTGGCTGTTTTATAAAATGCCAATATCCATTTCTTCTACGTATCGCCCAGTTTTGGGCACTTGTTAAAGATTTTTTATATGCTAGTATAGGTTTATCTTCTAGTTTTATCCAAGGTTCACGTATTGTACCTAGACCTAATTTGATCAGCTCTTCGCCAATCTTTAACGAATCCTGTTTATAGAAATAAAACAGTATAAATATCATTCAATATATATACGTATTTGTCATGTTAAAAATAATAATTCTTGATTCTCTCACTTGATCTTTCTGTGACATTGTAACTATACATTCCAGATATTCCTTTTCTCTGACCACAGGTATAAATGTTACAAATTTTCCATTGACTACACATTGCAACCAACTTATACCTAGAAGATCAATTTATATTGTTTCTCAATAGTAGTTATAGAACCATAATTAGGTTTGATACATACCATTACCTGTGATGTCAACACCACTGATCTTTACAGGTAAATAACTCTTATTGTTAAAGTGAAGAGAAGGCAATAGGGGTTGGTGATTGATCATTAGTAAAGCACCATGACTCGGTTCCACACGCATTACAGTGCCTTGGAGTGGAACTCTTGATTGCAAGAAGTAAGACGGAACGTCGGACGGTTTCTTGAATTTGGCAAACTGAAAAAAGGGAGCAAATATGAGATTTGTGAAACAAAACTTTGGTAGCGACAGATGCAAGGGAGAGAGACAATTCATACTTACAGGTCTAATCTTGTACAGAGCAACGAATAAACCGGCGCTAGCGATTCCATAAGTAATCAGCTGGAAAGAGAAAAGAGCAAGTAAGAAATTGCCAATGAATTTACATATGACAACATGAAGATAGGTTAGAAAAGTGTCATATACCTTGCCTGGTCCCATTTCGTCCTCCATCAGGCCTTGGAAACGCTCGAAAATTGTAGGCATTTTTTCGCACGTCATAATTGACTCGATTTTAGTAAAAAATGTCGTTCGTGATGCGATCGATCAAAAATATTTCTTACACACCGATCACGGTCGTTCGGGTCACGCGTTTACTGACGCGTCTTACTGATTACTCATATTCTTTTGGCGCTTTTAAAAATTAAACATTATTTTATGATTATTAAACATCGAAATAATAAATAATAATTATATGGTGTTAACAATTTTCATATATGTATATAAATAGATATATTTAATATCTTATCATATATGAGTCTATCAACTTTAACAAATTAAAGCTTTGCATATTGGAGCTGTCAAGAAATAATTTATTCAGATCACAAAAAAAGAAGTAAAAACTTCAAAACATTAACTTAAAAATGAATAGAAAAATAATTATGTAATCACTTTGCCGAAGGAATGTAAAGTTTCTAAAATAAGCGGAAGATTTATTTTCTTATTTTTTTTATAGTTGACTTAAACGCTCCTTAATTTATTCTCAAAATTATTTCATATCCTATTTATGTCAATGACAAAATATTGAGAAACCTATAATTTGACACGCGGGCGCTAATTTTATCTTTCAAGAATCTAAGAACTTACCACATACTATTACAGACTTAATTTAAATAATTTGTTATTATAATTAGCACGTTTAAATATCTATCTCACGTTCGTTTTATAGCAAAAAATTGAATACCAAGAACTCACTGAGAAAATATAATACTTCGGTCGGTCGGACGTCTCGAGTTATCATTACGTCGTATATTACGTATTATATTATGCCGAAAATTCGAGCGTAAAAAAAGATATGACTCGATCAGGACTCCAATTCCGCGCCGCCGTCCGGAGCGTGCGCCGGAGAAGCGTGCGACATCAGATCGCGTTCGACTTCCATTCGGCTCGAAAACATATCGCGACGCAGGCACGCGCGATTTTTTTTCAGAACCAGACGGAGGAGGAGCTCCCGCGGATGCTTGACACTCGCGCGTTGTCGCGGCTTCGTACCAACCAACGTAGAAGAGCGCGAATATGTTCCGGGATGGCCAGTATCTGGAAGTGATCAAGGTACCGCGTGCAACAGCTGTCAACAGCTGGCTGTCAGACGTGCGCGCGCGCGCACTCGACCGCTCTCGCTCGTATAAATTCAATGAGAATACGTGTAACATCTGTGAAGATCGAGTGACAAAACAAAATAGCAGCGGTATTCTCTCTACAAAAATATATATATATATATATATATATATATATATATATATATATATATATATATTGTATAATTTTATATATAAAATATTTAAATAATTTTAGATAAAATTATTTTATACAATTTTATATATATTTTATATAATTTTACATATAAAAATGATGTCGTAATCTACTCTATATATACAATATTATATATTATAAAATAATAAAATAATTAAAAATAATATATATTATATATAAAAATAATGAAGAATATCGCCTGCCGAAATAATGGGAGCTAGCGTACGTATATTTTTATATATTTTTCAAAATCGGTAAACGTAAAAAAAATACGATATTAAAATACTATGCTACTTATACTGTATTGTTATAATTATTTTGCTAATATGATCGCCAACGCGAAATAGCTCTCATTAATTTTTTTCGAAACGATATAGCAATTTATATCGAGTATGTATGTATTCTTCTACAACAATGTGTTTTTGCAGGCTTCGGATGATTGTCTGGCGACCGTCGTGGTGACCATTCAAGAAAAAACGGTGGAGATCAAGAAGCAAAAGGTCATCACTAACAAGTGGCTGCAGGTCGAAGATTGGGCAGCTCTCTACAAGATACTGGAGCGAGCGATCCTGCGGAACTGTCGAAGTCAAACTGATGAATCGCATTGTGAAAATCGGGGATGTGAATGGAAAAAGTCCACTCGCCAGTTGGAAGTCACGTAAGAAAGGCAACATCGATTCGACGACTTCGCACTAATTAGTTTTTTAGTTGATTGCTTCTTGTTAATTTTGTTAGTCCAAATATTCAATATCTGTGAACAAAATATTTTTAATTAATAAATTATTATAAATTATAAATTATTAACTTTCCAAGCAAAGCGAAAAATTTATTAAAAAATCGAGAAACATATATTTTATAATATAATTAAGAAGTTCTATTAAAGACAATACCATAAAAGAAAATAATACATATTTTGTATAACAGGTACACTTTTGAATATTCAGAGTGCACGAGCGACGTGTCATCTTTGCCCACGATCAAAGTACACGTGTCACCAGCTCGAAAGAAATCGCTGAAACGAGAAACGAAGGTCACAAAGAGAAACAAAGTGGTAACACTAGAAAATAATGACAATACAACGAAACGAACGAAAGAAGAAAAATCTCCCGATCAAATGACGGATCCGAAAGTCGATCAATCGAGGAAAACCCTGGAGAAGTCGCTGCAAACTTCCCCGAAGAAGATCGAGAGCTCGCGCGCTATCGCGACGGAGCAAGAGGACCCGAAGAGGATCAAAAAGAGTCGGAAATACGTGCTCTCGAACGACTTGGAGAACGCGCCGTTGGAGGAATACATCCCGGACGCACCGAAAGCGAAAAGATCATGTACGGATTTGAACTACGTGCCTAGCCAGAAGAGCGCATTGGAAAATATGCGTTTGACCTTGAACGAGTACACGCCGACTCTCTGCGATAGCAAACCCATGACGGAAACCGTGAGCTATGTGCCGAATTCCATCGAGAAGCTGGAGACGATTCATGAGACTTACGAACCGCGCGCAACCACGACGATTCCCGAAGGCATCCTCGAGGAATACGTTCCCAATTCCAAAGGAGCCAAGCCTTCCGTAGAGAAGTACGAGCCTGGTTTCAAGTCCTCGAGCAAATTGATGAAGTTCGACGATAGCTACGTGCCATCGAGCGTGCAACAGAGTAGCAACTCGAAAAGAATGAATCCGAGTAAATCGCGTCGAAAGGGAACATTGCTCAAGAAGATGGATCTCTTTTCGTGAGATATACGAATCTTTTTCGTAAAGCTACATACCGATATGCGAAATTCGGTAATAAAATAACAAGCAAGACGATCGAAGAAAATTTCGCAGGAGAGAAAACAAATTTTGTATCGAGTATGTATGTATGTATATATGAGACTGATGTTTGTAAAAAGAAAATTATAGTTTATATGATAAATGTTCAGATTATCTCTGATTTTTTTAAACTCATCTCTCATTTTATTTACTTCGAGATATACTATAAATAAAAAATTAATATCTTCAGCCTCATAGCAATGTGTAAAATCATTTTAAATACGATTTAAAAAAAGATAAGAGCGACAATTTCTTCAAGATTTAGGTTCCATATCTGGAAATATGCGAGCCTAAAAAAATTCAGTGAGGTAACCCATTAACTGAACATTTATCTCGTTATTTTTAATACAAATATGTAAAAAATACTTCTATATATTATTTTATACTAATAATAATCTATAATAAAATGCTTATTGTTGATATAATGTGACTGTATCAAACGATTGATCGTTATCTATGAGCAATTACGATATATATAATCAATATCTTGGAATCGAAGCAGATAGTCGTTTCATTTCCAAGCTGTACAATTATTTTATTTCATACTAACTCGTATCAGTCCTTGCGCAAGCATAAGTATATCACGGCGTAATCCATTCTCAGCGATCATCTTCGGCCTCGCTCGGAGGATCTTCGACTAAATTCTGTATGGGCTCGTATTTGTTCTCTACATTTTCCTTTTTAGATTCCTTCACTTCATCGTCTTCTTGACTAAGTTCTTCCTCTTCGTCATCGGTGTCGTCATCCGCACCTGGATGAGCGGGAATCTTATGCGTCGGGCTACCTGATGTTTGCATGGTTCCTGGCTTTTGCCACATTTTCTGCGACCCCTGAAAATGATATAAAAGATAATCAATACCGGAGAGATAAATATACGAATTTATTTATAATAAGTTCTGAGAAATTTACCTTCATTCCGCTGACTTTTTCCATATAGTAATCGTAAACGAACTTAGCCATGTGCGGCATATCCTCGATCTCCATCGGGACCGTCGAGGGCACGGCATCGTTCGGTCGATCGGTCGGATACAGTTCCTGTGGCAGTAGTTGCAGCTTCAACGGTCTCTGCATCAACTGATCGAACGCCGGCGTGAGCTCGAAACAGTTCTTGAAGAGAGACACGCGGGCAAAAACGTAGAGACCTAGACGAGCGCGCGACATCGCTACCACCAGACGTCTCGCGTCCCTGAGATGACCGACCGCGCGCGTCTTCACCAGAGACAACAGGATATAGTCGTTCTGCTGACCCTGATATTTATCGACGGTTGTCACCTTGTTCGGCCGTCCTATTAGAGGATTGTTCGCGCAGCGAATGTTTATCACGTCCCTTATCAGATGCTTTTGACCGTTGTACGTAGTTAGTATACTGATCTTATCGGCCGGATATCCCAACAAACGCATATACATAAACACCGCAACGCAGTACTCAGCTTCGGCGAGATTCTGATAGAAGTAGGCGCTGGGCTCGCTCTCGCCGACGCCATTGAAATCCTCGACGTTCACCAGTTGGAAGTCGTACAGGAAACCGGCGTTCGCTACGAGATACTCAGGACTATGTTCCACGTGCGCCAGATTGCCCAATTTCTTGTACCGCCAATTGTAGAGATTACAGATGCTAGGCCTAGCACGACCTTGACCGTCGAGATCGACCGTGGGAACACCCAGTCTCACGAATCTCGCAAACAATGATTGCTCCATGTTCGAATACTTCTGGAAGGCCATATTTTTAATGACAGGTGGCAATTGATGGTGATCTCCTATCATTATCCAACGTTTCAGTCGATTGTATCCGTCTTGAGGATTTTGCAACAACAGAGGTATAAAAGTCTCTATCTCTAAAATCTGCGCGGACTCTTCCATAAGGATATTATCATACTTGAAACCCATATCAACGAGTTCGCGTCGTTTGAGCGCCGCGTGCGTACACGTCATAGCAATTACTTTGGCTTCCTTCACGAGTAAGTACTTTGATCTATCGAGACCCGATCGTAGTAATTCGAAAGCGCGAAACTCCTCCAATTGTGCGAATATCCTTTCAATATACCTGCGCAGATAATGTCTCGTTAGAAACTGCCACAATTATTCATTTAAAATAGGAGTTTATCGCGAGTATTCTTACCTGAAGCAGCTGTACGCAATCTTGAGGTCTTCCTCGTAGGAATTCCGCTTAAAAAGCGGCTGCGGAGCGTTATCGAAAAATTTGTGGAATGGAAACTCTTCGTCGACTATGGAAGATAAAATGGACTTATCACTCGTGTGCTGTCTCTGCTTAACTCTGACCTCGAAGCGATCCCATCTCGTGGATACCTGATACATGAAGAAGTATCCTGCTGTTTCGCATGTGTATGCAACATCGCCCTTCACGTTTAGAGATTCCTGAAGAAAGAAACACATTGTAAGCACAACTGGATCCAATTGAGTCGAAGGTAAAGAAGAAATAAATCGATACCTGTAATCTCTGAACCTCCAGAAGCAGATCCAAACGCTTAGCGAGAACATAATTGACTCTGCCGTAGCGACTGAAGTCCTTCTCAGTTTCCAGAGCCTCCTCTCCGTGTCCGAGACGCAGTAGATGCCGTTCATCGATATCGAGAGCCATTATCTTCTCAAACAATTGATTGAGAGCTTGATTGGAATGTGTGACGATCAGCGTTCTCTGATTGGGAAAATTGTGGTATAGATTCGAGATGATTTGCACAGCGACGTCCGTTTTGCCGGTACCGGGTGGACCGACGACCAGCGTCAGACCTGGCTGCATTCCAGCTCGTATAGCCTCGACTTGCGTCGGTGTAAAGGGAATTTGATTTCTGCAATGTAACGACATGTATTTTTTCTTTGTTCGAAAAATAACACGTTCTATAAAATGCTTTATAAACGCTACGAGAAAAAAAGAAAGTAAATAAAGCAAATACTAACTTTTTTGGTTCGTTCGCTCTGTATGGACCTCTACTAGGCGGTACATGTGGTTTAACTCTGATAATTTTCTTGATCGCTTCATTTTTGCGCTTTGCTAAAATATCCTCGAAGGTCAATTGGAATGGCCGCACGAGATTTCCTTCATCCTTCGGGTCCGTTTTGATCTCATATTGAGGAAAACTAGCTCGTAGATGATCTATGTTGAGGAATGTATCGTTGAAGTCCATTGTCGCAATTTCATCCGGCATTCTGACAGAGAATTAGCATTTTTTTAACAATTAATTGAATTATGTGTTGAATTTAATATATCATCACGCAGAAAAATAGCATAATATTAATTTACTTTCAAATAAACAAATAATAAATGAACGATTAATTACTATTTTTAATTATATATACTAAAATATTGTTAACGATGTATAACTACGAAAGGCTACGTTGCATCTGCTAATAAAATATCAGACAGATTTGATTTGTTGTCAATTGATACTGTTTCTCAAGCAATCAAAAAGACATAAAGACTCAGTTTTATTGTAGTAACATATAGATATGCTTATAGTTAGATGATATAAATTACCTAGAATAGCAAGCTGCACCGGGATCACCGTATCCGAGTATTATATCGTGCAGCCAGTCGGGCACGACGCATTCAGTATTCATGAGCTCTCTTATAGTTTCTAAAACGGCTTTAAAGTTGTTCTCTTTAGGTTTACGCCTCATTATAATATTAAATCCCTCGTACACATCCTCGCCGCCGTGGCTTGCATTGTCCATGTCGATCCGATATTGATTGCAGTCTAGCCATACTCTATAGGTTCGCGAATCACCTGGTAGAATCGGCCTCGGCTCGGGGCCGTCTTCTATCACTCTGCCATTCGAGTCGAGCATACCCTCGACCTCGCATCCTCGCACTGTCGTTAGACCGACTTGCGGGACAAAAGGCAGCTTGTGACTATATTTCGTGCCTGCAATAGTATCCAATAGTATACATTGTCTGATTATTTTATTCATTTGTTATTTTTGTTATATTATTATGTTATATTTTTATATGATTTTTTATTTGTTATTGTTATATAAATTGTTGCATAATAAAAAATTTGCAGACAAATTAATTTCTCTAATCGATATTTTTTCTATATTTCTATATAAGATGAAATTTGCTCCAACATGAAATACGCGATGCCAAGAAACATCTTTCTTAAAGGATGACATACATTTCTCTTTAATGTTTATCTTACCAATAGGATTCGGTGGTTTGACCGTGATGAGGAAGCACACGTCGTGTTTGCGAAGATTCTCCCATTCGGATTTGATCTCCTTGCGAACGCTGAGATTTATCGTAACGTCGGCGCGCACCCTAGACGGTCTGTTCTCGCCGACATTGGGCTTGGCTACCTCGACTACGGCGAATTGCGTAATAGGTTGTGCCATTCGGGCCCATCCTCCAAAGTAAACGCCGCCATCCTCCGCCCGCCTAAAAGAAAAGCAAATTATTTTCTTACTCTTACTTTCGCGAAAAAAGGAAGGCAGTTATGTACGATTAACGTACCAAGGACTCAATCTGCTTACGGCATCCTCGATGTCTTGTCGTATTTCATCTGCAAAAATATAAAATAATTATGCAGCGCATTTACAATCATTAATTAAATAGATATAATTATTAATAAAATAGATAAGCAACAATGTTTTTTTTTTTCATCAGCTCTACCTACACGTGGATTCCAAGCGGAATAGATTAAAGTTTCGCAGCAGATAATCGTGCAACGTGAGAAACTGCAGATTCAGTTTCGGCAGAGCCAGACAGCCCTCGCCAGAAAAATACTCGGTAGGGACAATGCTCTCGTTCCAGATGATGTCTTCGGTCGGGTAGAGAGGCATCTCATTCAACTCCTCGAGCTGCGACGGCCTACGCTCGTGTCGCGATATCTGAAATTAAAATACGTTTTCTCAGAATCCAGCATCTCGACAGCCTCACGAATTTACATTACTCTCACCCCCTTTTTCTCAGACTACTCACCAGCAGCTCGCGCAAAAACTCTATGTCCAGACGGTACCAATTTTCTTCGTTTTCTCGCTCCTGCGGTGGCACTAAATTCAAGTAGCTCGCGATAGATCTGAGTTTCTCCTGACTGAAAATAAAAATCACTCATCATGTTCCATTGATCCGCGAGTGTTTGCCGATGACTTTAATAAAGAATGTTATATTTATAGAATACCTGAGTGAGCCGAAATGCTTGTAAAGAGCGTCCCTGACGTCGACGCTGGCTACGTTGGCCAACGCGAAGCTTCTTAGGTCTGGAAATTTCGCGAAGACCGCATTCTAAACAGAGTTTTAAATGACACCTGTTAGTTCCTTGATTTCGAGAATATATAATTATGTTTAATGTACGCATTCTAGCGTATAATTCATGACGCGACCCCGGCCGCAGAATTAATTATAGAACTTTAAATTCCTGTATCGCAATATTTTTCTCCGATCAACAACGACCGGTTTGTGGAAATTATATTTATGCGAAAAACAAAGACCAATAGATAACATGAAGATGATTTAAGATTGATATTAAAATTGATATATCCTAGTTTTAATTACTCTAATCATTATGATTGACTAAATGTACATTAATGAGATACTGGATACATTTATAAGGTCTATGTACTTGAAGAGACGTGATTTTAGCGTAGTGTAACTGCGTCATGTCGTGATCCGTCAATGGGTTTCCAGTTTCCTCGCTGATCTCGAAGCGGGCGTAGAATTTAAGCATTTCCAGGAGCTGAAATCAAAACCAGAAGTGTTTGTTAATTTTTAGAAGATAGAATCTAAAACGAAGTGTTACGTATGGTCTTTTGTTCATAGAAAAAACTGTTGATTGCGCATCGATAAAATCAGACTCAACAGTAGTTGCATTTATAATCGTTCCTCGACGTCACAACCGACGAGAGGACCAGGTATGTTAATCGTTTTTCTCGATGAAACTCTTCTTCCTCTTTCAACGATCTACTCTTCTAGAGAAGTTCGAGATTCGTTTATCAAGAGGCATCGATATTTATTTTCTACTCGTTTCATTCATTGATTTATACTTTTTGAATCGTTTTAAATACATAAATCTCTCTAAAAAAAAAAGAGACTACACATAAAATAGGAAACTTTTCATTTTTTGAGAATACTTATATATTTAAGTGAGGATACACTGTTCAATTGTCGCTTATTGTTCAAAACGCATATTTTGTTTTACAATTGTAATATAAAATATTTTCATTAATGATTATTCTTTCTCTCTCAATGAAGATTGGTAAATTTATCAGCGGAACAACAGTGTACTTAATAAACTACGAGCTTACGAGCCAATTATTATGGCTCCATAACTCATTCGCATGTTCCACATACCAAGCAATTTTTCAAACGCGATTAATTGACTGCATTTGAAAGCAACATATCGTAGTAAATATTAATAGTAATTAATCGTAGTTATCAGAACTTGTCGTCATCTATGGCCTTCATTCATATGTTACAAATATGGACTCTCTTAAAAATTACATTTGTATAGTAATATACAATACATCATCGACATTTTCATTTTTATGTCTAATACACTTCTGCGCATTCCTATTCACATTCATGATATTCACAACATAAACTTCTCTTTTCCTTTTAAAGTCCATCCTTTAAAAACGCAGGTGCTACTCCTTTTCCTCGGTAGCTTCGCATATCCATTTGACGCCTCGGCTTCTCAAAAAAGAAACGAAGAAATCTGATGACGATTCAGCGAATGGTCCTCTGACCATTGTTCCCGATGCAGCTGAATGGGGCGCTAGAGACAGGACGAGAGGAAGAAGAAAAAAATACACGGTGCTCGATCTCCGCACGGACTCCGGTTGAAATGCAAAAAAGTGGGAGAAGATATCTCCTCGGTCGCGCACTTCGTCGTTGCCGGCAGACTCCGGTGAGCAGTTGGTTGTCGCGTTCAGCTCTGTTCGTAGCTCCGTCATTCTGATTCGCTCTTATCGGTGCTTGATGGTATCGGCAATATAAACCACGTATACGATTTCTTCGTAAAGACTTGGCGCGCGAGGACTTTTCTCGTGATTTCGATAACGTTCCCTTCTGCACAAATAAAAGCCTAACTTTTCTGCTCGACCGTCTTGTCAGTTTTCGGAATTTTTTTTTTTAGTGAAACTTCAGACCGATAAGGTTCGCGTTACCTTATTCGAGTGTCAGTTTTCATCAGATTCATCAGAAAAGAAGAAGAGGAGAAGATACTAAAGAAGAAGGTGACAGGTCATTATCGTCCGAGCAATTTCCCACGGAAATTGCAGAAAACGGCAGCGTTTCTTCTTTCTGGCGAACGTCAGAACGAAGCCGAACCGGTCCGTTGACCCCGATCTAGCGGGACGCGTCGACAGGAGAGAGACCCTTGGAAAAATTCGTACTCAGCTGATCACCTCCACGACTAGACTTCAGCGAGGAACAGCTTCGCTTCGTGTGACGAGGAACGAAGAGATGCGGTAACGAGAAATGATGTCGTCCGACCTGAGATACAAGTCGTCGATCGGAGGTAAGTAAAACTTTCTTCCTCATCTGTGTGCTCCATTTATTCGTTGTTTCTGCAAAAATCCCTCTTTGCTTTCCGTTCTTGCCAAAATTGAAATTATCCGTCAATCAGCCAAAATCAGTCACTTCCAGCTATTTTGGCATTGTCCGATTCTGTCTCCCAAGACTCGAGAGCGTGGAAATCTTCCTGTGGCAGAAAAAAAGATGTGCACCTCGCGTCAATCAACAGAATTCCAATAGTATTATAATGATGTACCGTTGTAAAGTCCGCGTCTTGTCATCAATCTTGAAATATTATGGCTCCGTCACGTAAAAGTATCCATGTAAACAATGGCAATGTTGAGAGAAAAAAAATCAGTTCGTGCCGAGAAGGCTATAATTAATAATATTTATCGCCTCTCCTAATCACATATTATTTTATTTCATAAATGCGTCTCCGGTTTGTGTCGCGATTTTCTATTCACGACGCATGCATCAGAGAATTGCTTCATTAATGTAAAACGTTGCTCATTGGTATTCCTTCGCGATGTAAATTTTGTCCACACATAATTGTATGTTTGTGCATGTATATGTTGGGAATAGAACACTCGAACACTGATAATAAATTATACGACTTATCAATTATCAGAACGAGCGATTGGCCTAACGTTATACAACGGCTTCGATTCATGTATATATATAGGAAAATTCACGGTCGTCCGTAAAAATCAACTTTAATCGTTATTGACAATATTTCTTCGACAAGGAAGACGCTATACCGCGGAAAATTATTAGCAGATAATTAATTTGCAAATATTTTAATGAATAAATTATATACGCGTCATCAATCTTGAAATATTATGGCTCCTATATTTGCGCCGCTTCTCGGTATAAACAATATTTCGTTGTCCACTCGGGAAACGTCAATCAGTTAACAAGTTGCGTTGAAAAACAACGCAAATACTGTAAATTGATAGAAAAAATAAGAGTCGCAACCAAAGTCTACAAATAAATGCAAACGATAAGATCGATCTTATCTCATGTGACATTTCATAATAATTCTCATAAAAATTTAATTTAATACAAAGATACAGAGTACATTAAGCAAGAGCATCTTTGATTATCAACAAAGCACTTGTTCGTTTTCTGCTCAAATAATATGTCTTTATTCTGTTCGGATTATTCTCTCGCTCCGCGTTAATCATAAAACGTCAAACGCTTTTTATGCCTTTGAGTTTTTTTTGCCCCCATATAAAAATTTTATCGTATATGTATACGAGCGACCTTTGTCGTATCAAGTTTACGCGACGATTAAACTTGTAAATGAATAAAACAGGAATTTATTTTCATTTTTTTTACGACACTTCCACTTTTTCACACAATATAAATTCGACGCGAAAACAGCGCGTTTATTTCATTCATTATATGCATCGTACAAATTGGGCTTAATTAAAAAAAAAGGAAAAAAATACAGACGACATTTACATCTGCGTTAATTAAATCGTCGTCACAACGAGTATCTAAGGTGATAGGAATATGTGCGATTCACGTTAATCATTTAAAAAATGAGAAATTTTTATTTTAATATCTCGCGAGAAAGAATTCCCAGAAGTTATGCGAAACTATGACTATGCGAATTTATGACGAGTTCGATAATTATTATTGTGCTCGATAAAATACCGGTAAGATACAACCTATCAACTCTGCTAATGACTTACGATATGTGATCACATTCTCGAAGCGTGCGATCCTGACGATGTCAAAAAATTGACCCAGAAAACTCGAATAGAGTACTCTTTCAGTGGAAAGAGAGAGAGTAAGAACGCATGTAACGACATATTGCAAAAAAATAATGTTATCCGACAAGATTACAAGAGACCGATATCATTTTAAATAAAAGGTGAAAAAAATAACTGGGACGTTTACTTTAACTTAGCTGATATTGATAATAAACCTCGTTCTGGAGAGCATTTAAAAAAATAAATAGAAAACACACGACTCTTAAAAAAAATATATATATATATATATAGTATATATCGTATGGTTAATTAAAGTATAATCTTTTCTTATCTCAAAATTGCGAATATGACAAATTGAATTTTGTTGTAACAAAGGTTGCAATTTTCATAATACGCGAAAATGTGATATTGCAATTTTTAGAAGATCATTTACTGTACATTTCAACATTTGGATCTATTTGGATCATTTGGATCTTCTTGCATCTTTCATTGCCGGAAGTACATTTAAAAATTTGAGTTCGTACGGATAATTAAAATATAATCTACTTTTATCTCAAAATTGCAAATTTTAATGAATCAAATTTTAACAAGAGTTGTAATTTTTTATAATATACGATATTGCAATTTTTATAAAATAAAGTATTCCCTATACATTTCAGTATATGCATCGCGCTTCTTGCATCTTTCATTGCCGGAAGTATATATTTAAAAATTTGCGTACGGATAATTAAAATATAATCTTCTCTTATCTCAAAATTGCAAATTTTTATAAATCAAATTTTACTTTAAGAAGCGTTGTAATTTTTTTTATTATAACATACGCTATTGCAATTTTTATAAAATAAATTATTCGCTGCACATCTCAGCTTCTGCATTTGCTTCTCGCTTCTTGCATCTTTCACTGCCGGAAAGACATTCAGCAATTTGAATTAAATATAGAATCGCGTGCGAACGGTATCGCGAATGAACCGAGGAGCTATACGCATGCACGTGCACATTTGCACATGCATCTAGTGCAACATGCATTGGTCCAGCTCCGGTAATGAAGAGTTAGTGCACAGTTAATAGAGAGAGAGTCATATCCCTTCTTTCATAACGATTGTTTCATATCGCACATCTGCCATTAAGTGCTAAACTGGGTTACCATCCCTATTGCGTTTCTTATTGCGAATTGCGTTCTTTAGATCATCGCGCTCACTTCTCATCTCTTGCAGAGGAGGAGAATCGTGGCCGCATTACATAAATATTGGCGATATACGATCCGTTCTATATTATGTTTTTTTTTCGTTGCAAATCTCTATCTTTCGCATGTATCCTCGAACTCTATAATAGCGATAACGCCTAGTATCATCAAAGATAAAAGAAACGATTTCGTGACGCACGCGGAAACTCCGCGACAAACGCTTTTACTAGGAAATGTTAGAAACGTGACATGGAAAATTGTGAGATTATTCTATCGTACCATTCATTAAATATTATCATTAAATTATCTCTACATTTTCTCTCTTCTTATATTAATACCTAATCATTTATTACTTCACAACACTTCATATCATATAAATAAATTATCCAGAAAAAAAATATTTTAAGAAAGGAAATATATCTTTGCGAATTAAAAAAAATGTCACTATACAAGACTGTTAAAATAATCTTTCCGAGAAGAGTTACGTTTGCAGACGTGCGTGATCAATGAGGGAAAGAATTCCTTTCCTCAATCCCGCGTTTATAAACGATAATAAACAATTTTTTAGATGCCCCTATATTACAACTTGAAATTTAGTTATCATGTCTCAATTTTAGCTATTTTGCTATAGTTTAACGGAGAATTCTATAGCTAAAAAGTATGAGCTATCATAATTAAAATTTAAACATATGTGTAATATATAGAGACAGTTAAAATTTAGCTATAGTAGCTAATTTTTTCGTGATATACAACTTTACTACATGCGCAGTGAATAAAGAAAAAATTCCTTATCAATTCCGCGCTTATAAAAAATACACCATAGCTAAATTTTAGCTTTAGTTGCCCCTATATTACAATTTGAAATTTAATATTCATGCCTAAATTTTAGCTATGGTAACTAATATTTTTTAGCTATAGTGTAACGAAGAATTCTATAGTTAAAAAATATTAGCTATCATAACTAAAATTTAGGCATCATAACTCAGTTTGTAATATAAAAACAACTAAAATTTAGATATAAAGGCCAATTTTTTTGGCGTGGCTTTTAACGCTAAAGACTGCCTGTCGATTTAATTACGACACTTTTTTAGGCTCCCTCTGGTTGCTCTGGGTCTGGTTGCTCGCGAGCACGATCTCCCCGAGCCTGTCCTTCAACATATCCTGCTGCCCCGAGGGTGCGGTATGGCAACACTCGGCCAACTGCTCGGATGGCACGAAGATTCGCCTGCAATGCCCCAAGGGCTTCTTCCTCATCGATCCTGAGATAAACGAGAATGATAAGTTTACTGTCATTCACGAGGATGATACCGCCTGGCTGAACATGAACCAGGAGAAGATCTCGGCTGACAGGTAAGGTCATCCCCACAGCTTCCGTAATCACGCAGGACTACTTTCGTTTTTCGCGTGTTCAAAAGAGAAGATAGAAATCTGCAGTTGTATAGTAGTGATGTCTGTTATTATTACGCGATTAATTTTTGCTTAAAGAATCCTCCGATAAATATTTACAATAATGATCGATGAATGGTGCTTTTAATCACTCTAATAAATCTTTTTTCATAATTAATTCAGTTTCTGCACCGCAAAATCGATGCGAAGCGGCGACCAGATCGCCCTCGTGTGCTTCGACGAGGGGCTGTTGACCGAGGGCTTGACGACGATGTGGAAGAGCACTCTCGTCTGCATCGTCAGCATTATCTCGGCCGTCTTCCTAATCGCGACCCTTGCGGTTTACATCATACTCCCGGAATTACGGGAGCTCCAGGACAAGGCGATGATGGCCGCCGTCACCACCCTGGCCGTCAGCTACACCGTCCTCTCCATCCAGCACGTGAAACCGATCGAAATCGAGGAGCATTATACCGTTTGCATATTCTTCGGTACGTATAATTATGCATTATACAATACCAGAAAATATATATAGTTATTAAATTTTCCCTCGCATTTCTTTTTAGTCTCTCATTAATAATCAGCTGATATTTATATATATATTTATTTCAGGATTCATATTGTACTTTTCCTTCATGTCCGCGTTTTTCTGGCTGAACATCGTGGCCTTCAACGTGTGGCGTTCTGTATGGTAAGTGACAGACAAGTATATAGGGTATCCCATAGGAAATTGCTGAAACTAGTCAGCTGTCATTTTTTAATACTTAATAATGCAATGATTTTATGCGATTATTAACACTTTTTTCATTACTTTTTTTCAATAAAATAAACTGGAGTATAAACATTTTATTTATATCCATTAAAAACTGCAGACTTTTCTCTTTTCAACACAATTTTTGTTTTCTCAATAACTGCATGCATTAAAAAATCGTACTAATAATGTCAATCAATAAAATACACGTTCGAAACTGTTCTCAAAGTTTAATTATATTATTAATTATAGGTTCAAGAACTTCAGAATCAGAGATCAATCGCTCTATTACGCTTATTGCATTTGGGGATGGGGTGGCCCGACGTGTTTAACGATCATCGCGTTGTTGTTGCATCATAAGGAAGGATACCATTTAAAACCTGGCTTCGGCGACTACAACTGCTGGTTAGGCGGTGAGTTGTAGAAATAATCCTCTGTTCTTTCTGGCAAAAAAAAATTGTTTCACGTTTCTTCATTCTCTAACTTCACTCACTTTACAGGATACGCGCAAACCTGGGCATACTTTTACGGACCGGTCGGTGTTTTACTAACGTTAAATATGATCTATCTGGGACTGACCAGCTGGCGTTTGCGGCATCAATATCGCGATTACACGGGAAGCAAGCTGCGAGTCCTGCGATTCAAGTGTCTGTTGTATATTAAACTGATGCTCGTCATGGGCATCACCTGGATCTTCGAGCTAATGTCGTTCGCCATCGATACGAAGATAGACGAGTTTTGGTAGGCGATACTTTTAAATATAATTATTAAACAAAAATAAATTGGCAAATAAAAATCAATTATTCAATAAAAATAAATTATTAAATAAAATAATGGAATATTTTCTCGTCAGGATACCGACGGATCTGCTGAACGGTCTCCAAGGATTCATCATATTTCTGCTTCTGGTCGCAACGAGAAAAAGAGTGCGGAAGCTGTTGGCGAAGAAGCGACCTTGCGGTATCGCTTTCCCAAAATCCTGGGCGGCCTATGAAGATGAGGAATGCGAAGAAGTGCTTCCCGAGGAACTAGAACTGTCTCAACAGGCATAAGGCACACTTTGACACGTCCTTTCTTTCCCTTCCAGAATGTATTTCCCATCACGATCATTACACGCGGGTTAGATGTAAGGAAATATCGTCCAAAAGAGAAAATACAATCTCGGATTATCTGTATATTATCTGACAAGGACAGATAACGTGATTGTTGTGATGTGCTTTAATTCATACGATTCTAGAGATTATTTGTAAGTGTATTTCATTTTCTGTACGAATATTCTTGTTATATATATGTATATTATAATATCGCGTTATATAAATTATCTCCACTATGTTAATCCGTTATCAGTCGAAAAATTAAAATTCGCGAAATCATCAATGCTACTTCGACTCTTATTATACACATTATCTATTCTTGTAACATGTACATTCATGTAAATTCACACACAAAAAAGACATTTGGCTGATAGCGGGTTAAACAATAAATATATCGTGTTTCCATATAAGTTATCGATTATTGTGAATTATCGTGTTTTTTTATATTTTTTTTACGTTTAACGTAGTCGAATATGTTATTATTAAGCATTGTACAAGAATCTCCACAAACATTATATATATATATATATATAGATTTACTAGATCGAATTACTGTGTGCGCGAGGAGCAATTAAAAAAAATATATAACAAAGATTATAATTATTCACCGATGCGTAATGTCATTTTGTTGCGCTCGTGATTCAATTTCTCGTTCGTGGAAAACGTGACGACGACGAGTCATCAGTTTCATCCGCACGTGTCTACGATTTCCCGCGAAAAGCCGCGTAAATCCGCGATTCATTCACGTGTATTCACGTCTTTCACTCGATTATCGACCTTCACATGTGCTCTCGTTTATCTCGTTGTACGTGCAGATGTGATTCAGAGACTAAATCTTTGCATACACGATAAATGAATTACGTAAGAGGGAATTCGCCGTGAGTTAGGCAAACTTGATTATCTCTCTCTCTCTCTCTCTCTGGCATTGAAACATATATAACAAGCTGTTGAGAAATAATTTACAAAGGCCGCAAGTGCAAAGGCCGCTTGTCACTTCAAATTCGAAGGCTAATACTTCACGTAACTTCACCGCAAACAAAACAATAGTCGCGATATATACGATATAATTTTTTCTTAAAATTTACCTCGAAAATTATGGTGAAACAATATGATATTGGAAGAATTTTATACACCGAAAAAAAAATTATTAAATTAATAAATACTTCAATACTGCTTATAATAAATCATTTATTTGAAACAAATACAATAAATATTTATCTACATTTGTTTTGTGAAAAGAATTTTCTTATTATATATCAAATAAATACTTTTCACATCAAATTAATATTATTAGTTTCCAATAAATGATTTATTTAGCAGTATTGAAATAATTATTTATTCGAATTCAATAAGGTTTTTTAAAAGTTTCTTTGATTAATATTTACTACATTAAAAAATATTAATATGTAAAATAAAAATTAATCAAACATATTTCTTATATCTTATTGTAGTAGATATTAATACTTTTTATTGTGATAAAAATATTAATCAGAGAAATCCTTATAAAATTCTACCATAATTTTCAGGATATAAATTCTAAAAGAAAATTCTCTCTATGTACATATGACACGTGCTGGCTATATCCTTCTCGTTAAAATCCGATCTACTCAATAATGTACATATGTATAATGTATGTAAGATATAAGTTTAGAAAACAGATTCGTAAAATTTATCGCCGCAAGTAGACATCGAGTGTTGTAAACACAAGTCGCATCTGTCCTACTTTCATTGATATTTTGCGCATAATCCATCATCCTAAATTCAATAGACATCGATGAGAAGATATTTTTTATAGAGACCACTTAGCGAATCAACCTTTACCTATATAAATTAATCTGAATCCCGAAATCCATTTCCGATATTTCTCGATGAAAATGTCAAGGACAGGCTTATGACAGCAACTTATTGATCTCCATTGACAGTTCTTTTTTTCAGTTAAAAAAAATCGATTCTCAAAGAATCTATGGATAATCTCGTATCTTTTTATTATCACGTTGCAGTTTGTCGATAAAGTGAATGTGAACGACAACCTAAATATAACGAATCTTATATATTTGCTCATTGGTACTGACAGGCTTGTCATGATACGGACGCAGATAGATAGTAGGTCACGATTGCGTGACGTGGACGAAATTTGTTAAGCAAATCGGATCGTCCCGTGACAATCGATGCAGTTGGATGCAAGATGAGGTGCACCTCACGTTCGAAGCTCGATGGCGCAAGATGGTACGCGGAATTATTTCCTATACAAAGTATTCGCAAGCATGCAAGTATATTTTTCACATTGAAAAAGAATTATTAAATTCGAATAAATATTTATTTCAATATTCCTTTATAAATCATTATTTGAAACTATAATAATATTGATTTGATGTAAGAAAATCCTTTTCAAAACAGATAAATATTTATTTGTTTCGAATAAAAAATAAATGATTTATAAAGCAGTATTGAAATAAATATTTATTAATTTAATAATTTTTTTTAACAGTGCGTTTTTTTAACGAATGACGATTTGTTAATATTATTCACGCGATCGCGTATTTATGAGATAAATTACGCTGAAAACATCGCTGTGCAAATAGCATGTTTCCTTCATATTAAGATTTTTTTTCTCTTTCATAACTCTTTGCAAGAGCCAAGTATTTTGTTAGTAACTAATATGCTGATTCATGTTGTTATGCGGAGATGAAAGATACTCATATAGTGATGGATTCCACGCTTGTGTGATTTTGCTTTTTTTTTCATTCGCTCGTATATGATGAAAAAATCGGGAGTACATAACAGAAACGAGAGAGAAACAGACGATCGATAAATGTATGCAGATTTTCCATTATGCGAGACTATATATACGTCTATACTGCGTCGTGATCGGTAGAAATATAATAACAGACAGGTATAAAAATTTATACACGACAATCCCGGAACTTTATGGCAACTGTGTTAATAATAAGATATACCATTAAATGGTTGAGAAGTGACGAAAGAGGATATTGCAATTATTTTTACATTCCTGACAGTTGTTAGTTGTTTTCAGTGCAAAAAGAAATTAAGACTCGGAATTTTTATTGGACTAATTTTGGAGGGATGGGGGCTAATTCACGCTATGAAAAATATATTAAAAATGTGTGTTATTACTGCACTGAAAAAATGACTAAATTAATAAATATTTATATTTCAATGTTGCCTAAATCATTTATTTAAAACAAATAAATATTTTTCACATAAAATCAATATTATTAGTCTCAAATAAGCAATTTATTTGGCAGTATTGAAATAAATACCTACTTATTTGAATCGAATAAATTTTTTTTCAGTGGATATATACAAACTTTATACATATACATGAAGAGAAATTTCTCTTAGAGTTTACCCTGAAAATTATAGTAATCGTGGGACAATATGGAAGAATTTTATAATAGTTTTTCTGATTAATATTTACCGCAATAAAAATATTTATGTAAAATAAAAATAAAATATTAATCGAACATATTTTATATTTTATTGTAGTAGACATTAATATTTTTATTGTAGTAAAAATATTAATCAGAAAAATTCTTATAAAGTTCTACCATAATTTTCAGGGTAAATTCGATAGTAAGAGAAAATTCTCTCTGTGTACAACCATTCGATTGCATTCAAGTACAAAAGAGAAATGATGCACGACTGTCATGTATAATGCATTACCAGTGTAAATAGAACCGCTCGCTATGCCAACATATATTGCATGTCTTGAAAGAATGGCTGTAAAAAAACTACACGCAGAAGGGGAGAAATCCACCACAAATTACCGCGGTTCGACGATCTGGAAAGACGTCCGGCACCAAACTGTCTGTCCCTCTTGGGAGAGAGTCATTATTGATTTTTTTTTAATTCATTCTAAGGTCAGTTTCAAAGAACTTGAACTGTTCACTCATTCTTGAGAGTTTAAAATAAAGATAACAATAACGATAATCGTTAAAAATGAAAATGTCACACATCCTTTCATCGTCTTATTTATATACGAGGCAGAAAATACGCAGTTTATTTTTTTCCTACCTTATAATATGTCGATACTCTGGAAAAAAAATTAGCTCTTATAGCTAAATTTTAGCTGTCCCTATATTAAACATGAAATTTACTTATCGTGTCTTTTAGCTGTGATAGTTAATATTTTGTAGCTCTAGCATTCTCCGCCAAACCACAGCTAAAAAATATTAGTTGTGGTAGCTAATTTTTTGTCGTGTACAAAATCTGTGCCACAAGACACAGGAGCTAAAAGTATTTTTTTCATCTGAGCCTAAAACCGGAAAGTCTTGAATATACATATATACAGCTGTAATACTACACTCGTCCAATGTTTTCTTAGAGTACGTGACAAGACGAACACGTGCTGTATTTATACGCCCTTGCAGTCTAAGTTAACGCGCGTTCATCGAAGTAGCGGATGAGTAAGACAAACACACAAAGGTAAAAAAAAAGGAAAAAAATAGCGAAAACAGGAAAAATAATGAATTTGAAAACAAAGTACGCACAAATACCGAACTCGCATATTACGTACGTTAATTTCGGAATAAATATTATCGACTTTCATAATGTTTTGTTTCATACGTTGATTGTGACATTTTGAATAGATAAAAATGTCACGCACGTGCGGAGGATCATCTTTGAGAAATATTCATATAATGTTGTGGGTTAAAAAATGATAACTTTGATCGGAGTAATTTCCTAAGATAGATTGCGTTTAAAAAGTGTCTTGAATAATTTTTGTGTGAAGTTATAAATATTCTCCTGATAAGAAAAATATCAGATTAAAAAACTTTGTTCCCTTCTTATACGTTGATAAATGAGAAAATAAATTAAATGGTCTTGATAAATTAGAGATAATTTAGTTTCCATGTCATTCACTTATTGATATCGTTATCGCGTACATCGTATATTAATAATCCTTCAACATTTCATCAAAATTTCGAATTATATCAATATTGTTCCATAATAAATAATATTTATTTCATCTTCAAACACACACATCCATTTGCGCGATGTAAAATTATTATATTAAATATCATAGACTGCATTTATATATTTTTTTTTAAATTTTATATATTATATATTATATTATATATTTATATTATATTTAATATTATAATTATATTATATTACAGGGAGAATTTTCTCTTAGAATATACCATAAAAATAATTATTAATATTATTATTAATATTATAAAAAATATTAATATCTATCACAACAAGATATAAGATTACAATGTACATATTAATATTTTTTATTGTGGTAAATATTAATCAAAAAAACTCATAAAATTCTTTCAATACCATATTGTCCCACGATTACCACAATTTTCAGGGTAACTTCTAAGATAAAATTCTCTCCATATATATATATTTAATATAATTATAATTATATACATACATGCGCATGTATGTGTGTGTATAAAAATTATATATATATATATATATATATATATATATATATACACATGCATGCGTGTGTTTCATTTATTTTGAACCTACTCCTACATTAATACTCATTGTATTATATCACACAAAAGATTTTACAATAGTATTTTAAATTGATTTACAAAAATGTAAAAAAAAAAAAATTTCTGTATCAAAGTATTCAAGTATAAAGAATGCGTCATCAAAGCGCGCGCAGAGAGACATGTGTCAGCGCAGCATTCGCGCGCGCTTTTGTGTCTTCGGAGCCGCAGCTCCGCCGCAAAGACTGGTTCGAGGTCGTCGAGGGGTCAGGGAGGGGATCAGGGGGCCTCTGACCAGCCCGAACGGCGGAGAATGGGAATATCATGGCGGCGGACGCTGGCAGGGGTAGATAGGTAGCTAGCTAGGTAGATAGGTAGATAGACAGCCGCGGGCGACGTATGGCCAGGTATGGCGAAACGAGTGATACACGCCGCGATGAGCTGAGTGAATCACGGAAGGAAAGTTCGCGAAATAGCGAGTGAACAGTCCTGTAGACCGGCAACCTGGTGAGCACTTTTCCCTCGAAGAAGAAGAAGAAGCAGCACAGAAGACGACTACGCGAATGCGAACGTAAGGAGGAAGACCCGCGTACGCGCGCGCGTGTTTTAGCGTCGTCATGTATCCAAAGAGAACGCTACTGTTGCTCGTCGTCATCGGTTGCGGTATCTCAAGCCTGAAAAATGCGCTGGCCGATGCCGAGACGCGATCAGCGACCGGAAGCGGTCAGGCAGACAGTGCCGCGGCGACGTCCGTGAAGATCGGGAAGTGTTGCGAGCCTGAGGAGCTACTGCTGGACAATCGGTGCACGCCGTTGTCGGAGACCAACGAGACCAAGTGGCGACCAAAGTTCGTGACAGAAGCGCGAGACCCGGCGACCGGGAAGACGTTGAGAGTCGTCGTACGACCTAGGTACGAGCTGAAGATCGGACAACCAAGATGCAACTCCGATGAGCACCAGTGGGACGTGTATTATTATCCGTCCGGGCCGGATCGTCTGGTGATTCTGCCGACCGGGGTGCTACGTCACTACATCGTCGATCTGGCGGTCAGATCTGGAGCGGAGGAAAACAGCGGCGTCTACGGTGCCGTGCTACCGAGTCTTGATGATGATGAGGATGTTGAACGCGCTACCATCCACTACGACTATCCGTTCGGGCATTATTGCGCCGACAAGGCGGTTCTCAGCGGCAATCAGCTGGTGGCGACGTACGCCATGCTCTGCGTGCCGGATGTCGCCGTGCGTTGGACCGACACTAATTACCTGATGAGGCACGCGATCGATCCCGCTTTCCATGCAGCGTCGATGGCCTGTTATCTGATCGTTGCGGTGATTTACTTCGTTCTGCCGCAGCTGCGCGACCTCGTCGGCAACATCATCACCAGCATGAGCCTCTGTCTCGTGGTTAACCAGTGCGCCTCCACCGTCAGGATATTCACCGAGTTCGGCAGTCATATCAGCTTCATGATCGCCGGTATGTTTGTTTTTATTATTTTCTTCACGTGTGCGAAGTGTGTCCGATGTCCTACAGATGCTGACGTAGCGCTTCAACGATATATTTTTTCTCATCAAGTTAGAACGAGTTCTGTCTATAGAAAGAAATATCTTAATAATTCTAAAACAGTCATGCTTGATAAATTAATGCGAGACACTCTGCACAAATTGTTTTACGGAGTTATCACACGTTATTTTCGCTCGAACATCAAGTATACTGAGATAATGAAATTTACGGTCATATCCTTTTCAAGTCTATTAATACGGTTTACGAGACACGCAAAAGTCTAGCGAAACAGAGTCGGATGAGTCACACGATTCAACGCGCTCACGACAAAAGAATCATTTAATTAATAAGCGTTAATAATTCATAAACGTTCTTTTGCTCCGAAAGAAAAATTGCCAGACAAATTGCGACGATACACTGAAAAATATTATCATCCTCTTCTTCTTTTCAGATACGGTCATGTACGTTTCCTTGATGGCCGCCTTCTTCTGGCTCAGCGCTCTGGGCTACTACGTGTGGAATACATTCAGGTCGCGCAATGTTTTCCTCAGGGTGACCGACGGCAGGAAGTACTGCTACTACTCGTCCTGGGTCTGGTGCCTGACCCTTTGCATAGCCGGTACGGCGATCTTCGCGCATTTCGCCCTGGAGACGAACAAGCCCATCGTGGGTGGCACGACGTATCCAGCCCAGGAGACAGTGGGCTGGCTCGGAATCTCCGTCATGTTCACGTGCATCGCCTTCACCGTCATCATCGATCTCTGCTTGGTACTAACGACCGCGAACAGGATCAAACGGATGAGCACGTACGGACGGATTCATCACAAGATGAAGTACAGCTTCCGGATGTTCGTCCTGCTGTACGCGATCCTGAGCACCGGCTGGTTCTCCCTGCTACTGTCGCGGCTCAAGTACGACGTTCTCATATACTGCCATATCGTGGTGAACCTGCTGCAAGCGTTGCTCGTGCTCCACGTGTGCGTCTTCGGTCAGCGCAGGGTGACGTTTCTCCTCGGGAAGACGTGCAACTGTTGCAACGCAGGCGACAACACCGAGGGTCTCGATTGGGGCGAGGAAATGACGGCCATCAACGCAGGCTATTAACGCGGCGTTTTCATCTTTTATATTAGATATTACAATCTGTGGACGTGTAGCGATCCCGATCGGAATCGTGATCGAGCAATGAAACGATCTCCGTGCGTTTAGATCGTCGATATTTGAATATGTGTATTTGTGCGCACGGCCATAGTGAGCAATACGTAAAATATCGGAGATGCATATATGTATGCACACACGAAATGACATTATTATGTATACAATCGCTAGAGTATAAATACAGGGCATCCTATAGGAAATTGCTATAACTAATCAGCTGTCATTTTTTAATGCAATGCAGTTACTGAGAAAACAAAAATTATGTTAAAAAGAGGAAAGTCTACAGTTTTTAATGGATATAAATAAAATGTTTATTTTACCAGTTTATTTTATTGAAAAAAAGTAATGAAAAAAGTGCTAATAATCACATATGTAAGCTAATGATAAATATTTTCGAAGTGCGCACCATTTGAATTTGTACAAAATTCTGTTCTTTTACAAAAAATTTTTTTTAACATGTCATTTTTAATGTTATTGACAATTCTTTTAATAGCTGCTATTAAATCTGGCACTATTAAAAATATTTATCATTAGTTTATGTGATTTTATGTAATTATTAGCACTTTTTCATTACTTTTTATCAATAAAATAAACTGGTAAAATAAACACATTTTATTTATATCCATTAAAAATTGCACTTTCCTTTTTCTAACACAATTTTTGTTTTCTCAATAACTGCATGCATTAAAAAATGACAGCTGATTAGTTTCAGCAATTTCCTATAGGACACTCTGTACATTCAAGATTTGAGGATATTGAGGATATATTCCTCATGCGAGATCAAACTTGAGATTTTTATCTTAAAGTCATAGCTCTTTCATACTTTTCACGCATGAATTTTATCATATATATATATATATATATGCGCGTTATTATCATATATGTATATATATATATTACATTTAGCATATATATGTGTATGTATATGCAATATATAATATATACACATATAACAAATGCATATATATATATAAATATATATGCATATATATTGAAACCAAAAGAGATATTCTTCATAGAGTGTAAAAAATGCGTGGATATGTCTTTTATTCCAGAACAAAACAGTATTATGCGCGTATATATAAAAAAAGAAATATGTATTCGAGACAATATTGGGATAAAAAAATGCGGCAATATATTGTAAATAATGATGCAAAAATCAGAGTGATCGAATCAATGTGGAAAGAGTACAAACAAGGCAGGGAAAAAGTTGACAAATTCACACATTGAAGAAATACTTAGAAGAAATTTAAAAGATTTTTAGAAAATTATATATCAGATACACATAATCGAATCGATATGCAAATGACACGGCACTGATAAAATTGTGTATCCTGATATTTTATGTTTGGTGATGATGCGTGCCTTAAACGAAATTAAATCTCTTGCCTTATGAAAATATATGTAAAACGGTTTTTTAACACTTCGCAATTTTTACATCTAATATCTTGCATGTATCGATGTTTATAACATTATATGTCATCACACAAATGACAATAGGTTACATATATAAAATCGATTGTATTGTGCAATATTAATGACACTATTAAATTAACAGACAAGTCTGTTATGCAATGTATTGCGCAATATAATTAATTATGTGTCACTGAGCCTTACATGATCTTATACTTTTAATGATATTTGCATAGTATTTATATCTATTTAGCATGTATGTACATATATAGAATTCGATTTTTGTATGAAAAAAATATTAGATTCAATGACTGAATTCAAATCAGTATTCTTGATTAAATTATTTAACACATCTTGTTTGCAACATATATTTTGTGCAAAAACTTACCTGTCCAAATAAACTTCCCTCTGGTCGATGTAATAAATTAGATAACTGGCAACGCACCACCAGATGATTGTCATCCATAACAGTGTTGAAGAAACGTCTGGTGGGAAGTAAAGCCTCGAGATCGATGATCAGTTCCAAAAATCTTTCACAGTATCGCACTTTGTCTGGAAGTACAGGTCCTGTAAAATATATTCATTATTGGAGTTGTTATTTTATATATTTAATTTATCCTACTGTTTAATAAGATTTGTATTTATTTATAGAAATTGTGTTCTTTTAAATATAACAAAATTTAATTTTTTTTTACATAAGACAATGATATACAAAACAAAGATATGTACCTTCTGCAGGAACTGTCTCCAATATTGTCATAAATTTTATCATGAGCTTGTGCAAGAATCTGCGTTCCCACTCGAGCTTCTCCTTTTGCACCGGATTATCCTTCTTTCTTATAATTTTCCAATATTTCCTCCATTTTGGATACTTTCTAAATTCAAGTTCCCTTCTACCGTGTTGCAAGGAAATCCACATAGACAGAGATACCAATCTTTTGACTTCCTCCCTAACTAACAATATCTCCATAGAATTGAAACAATGATTCAAGAATACTATCAATGCTGTCTGTTCCTTTAAATCAAAGTCCATTATGCTTTCCTCTAAGCACGCTTCAAGAACGTTTTGAAAAAAACCAGGAAAGTAAGTTGAATTCTTCTCAAATGCCTCCCAAACTTGCACTCGCTCTCTAAACTTTTCATTCACCATGACAACAATGGACATGGTGTGTGCTCGTGTTGCATTCTCCGCATTGTAGTTTGGCCAGAGAAAATTCTCCAGGTACTGACTAAATTCCAGCATCATGATTCTTCGAATGGAGAACTTGGATGCACATATCTCTTGCACGTAAATGTCCTCCACTATCTGAGGCTTGAACGGTAGATGAGTATCTGTAGTGTGTGGCGCCCAGTATTTATTTGCAAGCTGCACAGAATTATAATGCAAGATAATAAAATAATCATAAGACAAAATATACTTGTACAATAAATTAGAGTTGGTGCAATAAGTCAGAGTAAAACAAGAATATTTTGCACAAGTTGATGCAATAAATTAGAGTGAGACAAAATATATTTGTCTCATTCTGACTTATTGCATTAACTTGTACAAAAAATATACTTGCAATAAATTAAAGACAAAATATATTTGTCTCACTCTAACTTATTGCACCAGTTCAACCAGTGCAGAAATAGAAAACAAACTTATAATATTAATCGACAAAAACGTGAAACGTCAATTTATCTGATCATATTTATATTATCATTACTTGTAAATTTCGGTAAAATGAAAGTTACCTGAGTGATCCTGTCTGCATTTATCTGTTCCACAGTCGGAGCAGGATTATTACTCTTGATGGGCGGTGCGTTTTGATTTTCCATTTCGTATTTTTACAAAAACCGCTAACTTCAATTCGAACAAATATTAACCTTACTTCGCTCACCGGTATATACAAAATGCAATTAATGCATTCGATATGCAAGGATCGCGTTTAAATCGATGCTATAAATATTTGAAAGCATTTGATCACACAATCGGGATAGAGAAATCCTTGTCCTCTTCGTTCCTATCAATCAAATCACTCATATAATCGAAGAATTCACGTGTCAAAACATACAAAAGTTCATAACTGACTACGAAATGACGCCGATGTCGGCCACTACGTGGCGTTAGGATACGTCAAATATTTTCTATATTTAAATCACGCGCGCATTTAAAATTTGATAAAAGCGAATTGACGAAAAACTATATCATCTCTCGCTTACGAGTCGTAATATTGGTTTGATCAAAGTATTCTATGCGTTGCACTTTATAATTACGTTTCGCATGCTTCAATGCGTTTAATGTTACCGCGCAACCCTGTTTTAATTAAAGAATTTTTCGTACAATACCTCATTATCGTGGAGAGAAAGAGAGAGCACGTCTTCACGCCTGCGACTTTAACTCGACTTTCATCTAGGGACAAAATGAAAGTCACGTAAGACGTGTCACGTGATGGCCGCGGAGTGGGAGAGACAGTTGCGCATGCGCGCGTCAGTCTCCCCTCCACCGTCTTCGAGTGCGCAGCACGGCGAAGTGAGAGAGAAGAAGCATCTCTCTTTCTCTCTCTGTCTCTCCTATTCTCTGAAAATGTTTTCGATAAATTGTTTTCTTATCAAGAATGTAAGTGTCATCTACATGTGTGAGTGAAAATATTTTAATATTATGTCATATACGCATTTATAAATTAGAGGAAAAATCATGCACGACTGAGCAGGTAAAATTTGACGAATCGCGAGTTTCCTTTCTACGTTGTCTCTTTGATCTATGGCGAATCGTAACGAGAAGCAAATCTCCCCATTCTTTTTTCCCCCCCGGATCAAACGCTTCAAGATCGCGTTACGACCAGTATCAAATGTTATATTACGGACGAGCGATTTGACAAAACATTTCGACGTGTCGTTCGCGATATCCTGGAGATTCCGGATAACGAGGAACGCGAAATTACGAGAGATTATGCTTGTTGCGGGAGCAGCGAATCGCGATCGCAATCGCGCTCTCTGAATTCGGACCCCTCCGTGTCCTAAGATAAGCTGCCCTAGAAGGAGACGAGGGTTTCCTCCTTGTACGATATGGCCGTCGTCGAGGAGTTCGATTATCTGTGTCGTTTGTGCGCGACCAAGACCGGCATCCTGATGGGACTGCCGATTTTCGAGGCCGGCGAACAGATGCGCAACATCGACAAGAAGATCGCAGCCTGTCTGCCGGTTCAGGTAAATTCAATCTGGACCAGAGATATCCCGGTGTATATTCTCGGATTTTTTATTTTTTCTTACTCTCCGATCTCTTGATCTTCCACACGTAAAAGTTATATTGGAGTAAAACGAATATACGTTTATTTTTGGATAAGCATACGCTTTTATCATCGATCTCGATAATTATTTTAATTGATATATATATATATATATATTCTAAATTTTTATAATGTAGATCGAAAAAGATAATTTGTTTACCTAGGATTACTAAAAAATGGTGCAATCTTTCTGAAATACATAGAAAATTCTGCTCTTATGATTTTAATATTTTTACTTAAAACGTGAAATAAAAGTATATTAAGTTATTTGTAATATAAAAGTTTATTGATAATTATTTTAATTGATATATTCTAAAGTTTTATAATATAGATCGAAAAAGATTTTAATTTGTTCACCTAGGATTAATAGTGATGCGAGTATTTTTCTGAAATATCTCTTATGATTTTAATATTTTTACTTGAATGAAAAACAAAAGTATTAAGTTATTTGTGATATAAAAGTAATCACGCTACTTAGAATAATATATTGTATGTAATAAATTTCAGGTATCCTTGACAGATCAGTTGCCCAAAGTGGTTTGTGAAGAATGTGCGTTTAAATTAGATCAGCTCTTTGATTTTCGTGAAAAATGTTTACATACAGAAGGAATGTTTATGAAAATGTTGAAAGAAATTGGTAAAGGGGTGGTAATGCATATATCGGAGCACGATTTGGCAAATGTGAATAATATAGGCACAGTTCGAAGAAATTTGAATGACATACAGATTAATAATGAAGATGTACAAAGCCATTCGGCTATACCTCATGAGAGTGCGGAATCCACCATGCATACAATGCAAGTAATGGATGAAATGGATCTAGCTGGTGGTGAACAAGTGGTTACTCAAGAAGAGATAGGTCAACAAGATGCAGACATTCAAGTAACAGGCATTGATTGTTTAGATGGCGATACTGTGAGAATGGTCGATGAACACATAAGAGAAGTAATTAAAACAACCTGTATTTACTTTTTTGTAAATTTCACATGTTGGGTTTTCTGTAAATGTTTGTGAATTGATAGCTTATACAAGTATTTCTGTACATGATGTGATTATATTATTGTAATTAAAAAACACTAATTCTTATGGAATATGAAAAGTGAAATAATTTGCGGATAATTTCTTACAGTTTACCCAATTAAAAATTGAGTCGTAAAATATGTAATTTCTCATTTTCAAATTAAAAATTGTAAATTATATTTTATAGGTATCAAATCACCAGATTGCAATGCATTTGGAGGGTGATATGACTGTAGTGGAAAATTTGGATGGTCATTTGAGTCAGTTGGGAATTAATTATGTTACTTCTATCAGTTCCGAAGATCAAAGCCAAGAACAGATAGTGCATTATTGTGAAAAGTATGAGACGAGATCAATTAAAGAAGAATATCATAGATTACAAGATAGATTAACTACAGTAGAGTCGCAACATGTACTTGAAAATAATGTAAGTATAGTTTTTTAAATGCACTTGAGCAACTCGTATAAAGAAAAAATCTACAATTTAAAACACATTAACAGAAGTAAAACTATATAAATTACTTATATAATATTTACACGACTTAAATTCTAATTAAAATTTATAATTCAGGTATCAGATAATTTTGATTCTTCTGAGGCTGATGCAAAAATTGAAATGGAAGAATCTTGTATAAATGAAAATGGAATTCGTGAACACGTCGATTCAGTGAACGCTTTACCATCTACAAGTCAGATAAATGACATGTCTTGCGAAATAATTAAATATACGAAAGAAACCAAGCACGCGTTGCTAGAATCTACGCTCAACAATCCTACCATGGACGAAACTGGTTCTCATTGGTACATGTGCCCATTCTGCAACGAGGCAACTATGGAAACGACCAGCTTGGCTGCACACTTTGAACAACATTTCTGTCGCTGTTACTGCGACTTGTACTTTACCAGTGTCGAGGGATTAAATTTACATAAAGAGCAGTGCATTGTATATAAAGATCAACTAGTCGATAAGGAAAAGGACACGCAATTGAACGTTGCAACAGCGACACCATCGCGAGAGAAAAGTGGTAATCAAGAGGAGCAAAAGAAACAGTCGCCAACTGTGAAACGGAAATGGACCGCGAAAACATGCGACGAATGCGGCAAGCAGTATAGAACGAATTACAAACTGCAGGAGCACATGCGCAAGCATACGGGGGAGAAACCGTTTCAATGCACGACATGCGGTAAAGCATTTCGTAGCAAGATTGGCCTGGCGCAGCACGCTGCCACGCATACGGGTCAATTCGATTACAATTGCTCCACCTGCGGCAAAGGGTTCCAGTGCAAAAGCTATCTCATCGTGCATCAAAGAGTGCACTCGGACGTAAAACCATATCCGTGCATGACGTGCGGCCAGAACTTCAAGACGAAGCAGTCGTTACTCGACCACGAAAACCGTCATCTCGGCGTGAAGCCGTACATGTGCGAGATCTGTGGCCGCGGTTTCATCACCAAGGGCCTCTGTAAGAGCCATCAGAAGATACATTCGGGCACGGACAATCGTCAGTATCCGTGCGCGGTGTGCAACAAGATGTTCGTCAGCAAGAGTTATCTCAACACGCATCTGCGGATCCACACGGGCGAGAAGCCGTATCTATGCGAGGTCTGCGGTAAGGGATTCCTCACGCGAGTCGACCTCAAGATTCATTCGACCATGCACACCGGCGAGAAGAGCTTCAAATGCGAGATATGCGGTAAAGTATTCGCCCGACGTGCGGCCCTACGCTGTCATCGGCGATCCCACACGGGCGAGCGTCCTTACAGATGCGACGTGTGCAATAAAACCTTCACGCAGTTCAGCCCGATGGCGATTCACAAGCGTTTGCACACCGGCGAACGGCCGTACAAGTGCGACGCCTGCGGCAGAGGCTTCGTGTCCAGGTCAACAATGATGTGTCACCGGAAGAAGAATCACGTTACGACTCCCGTGCAAAAGGACGAGCCTGCGAACGAGGAGGGAGAGATCAAGATCATCCTCTCGTCCGATATCGTGGACAGAGATTCGCACGACGGAATTCAAATCAGCGTAGATTGAAGAAGTTGCAAAAAGATAATGTACGAATTTCGCGGTAAGGTGCAAACTTCCGAGGTGCTAAGGAAATTTCATCCGCATTTGTTACATAACAAACTGCTTTCGTCTCACCATAGTGTATTCTCTCTACCAATCTATTGTATATTCGAAAACTTTATACAAAACTATTTTTACAAGGAGTTCTTGTGGTATATAAAAATGCAATTAAAATACTTGAATTATGACGCGATAATTGATATGATTTTATATATGTTCTTTAAACAACAGTATCATCCTTTAGTTCTCTCTTTTTGAAGAAACATATTGTAATTTCAGGTAATGTGAATATAAATCTTTTATATCGATTTTTTTTCTTATAATTGTCCCTCAGATTACGAGGATAAACAAACAAACGTTATTTGCAATTTTTGAAAGATTATGATAAAAGTTAATTAAATGGCATAAATTCTTTTAAAAACAATATGAGAACACACGTTTTATAGTATAGAATAAAACCGTAGTAATATTTAAACATCAAATAACTAATGATATTAATGATGAAGATTACGTTGTTTCAATAAATTGAGAAACATGGCTTACACTTTTATAATTTGATATTTTATAAAGAATAAATTTAGATAAGAATTAGAAAAAATATGAGAGTATAAAAAAATATATTTTCAAGTATTTAAGATTATAATATTGATCTATATATATATAAAGATCTATTTTATTTTGTTAATCAATACACTTACATTTGTGTATATTAAATTTTTTGCAAAATTATACATTCTTTTTTATATATTTCCAAATTTTTGTCTATTACGTAAAAAAAAAATATTAATATTGTAATAAAGTAAGATATTTTCTTACATATAGCAAAGTATTATTTAAAATAAATCGAAGGCTGATGCACTTTTACAACAAAACACTATACAATGACGCTGCTTCTAAATAAAGATTTTTGATGAATTTCAATGAAAGAGAATTCAAGGAGATAAATTTAATTATAAATCTGAATGTATGTGTGCTGCATATTTTTATGTGTGCAGTTATCGAAAATATCTTAATAGATATAAATCAGCTTTTTGTGCACAACACAAACTAGAAATTGTGATATATATAATAAAATAATTGAATAAAAATATTATTTGTAAGATATTGCGATATGACTGTAATATTTTATTATTAACAGAAACTCTTGGAAGAGAAAATATAAAAGAACTTTACATCGACGTATGCTTTTTATGATTGGCCGCATTATTCCTAAATGTACCCGTTAAATTATAACAAATGTTTCGATTATATTTTGTATATTTTTTCGATTAATTTCTTTTTATTTATTATTTCGATTATTTTTTCAATTAGTATACTTTTAATGAGTAGAATTATTAATCAAATGAGCAAGGTGTCAAAGTGAAATTGAATATAACTGATTTTACTAAAAATTCGTTTTATTTTGACAGTACGAAATAATGCGAATCGTAGAGCATTCGCTCAATCAAGTCGTACCTCGGTACGTCGACTCTACCAGCAGCAATAACACGATGTACGTCTAAAAAGTATATCGGTGTATCGAAAAATGGATATTATAAATTTAGCGTATGTTCAGAGAGTTTTTGAAATATTCTTTTTATTATCTCTTAGATATCAGAATTGCGCGAATACGCAGCTGTTTTATATATATACAATGAATGTAACAATCTTTACAATATAACTGCTGCTGGCTTTGCCTATTACCGTTCTACAATTGACAACGAATATTTATTCTATAATTTGACATTAACTACCTACCTACGCAAGGCATCGATGACATAATTTATTTAATAATTCTGTTGTCTACGTTATATCTACATATATAAAGGGCCCCTATAAGAGCTACAAACGACGACAAATGATTATATTTTCCAATACTCATTACCGATTACATCGCAAATTATATGGTGCATATACTATTTGTATGACATTGTGCCGTAGAGTTTCGTAAATATAAAATACATATAAAATTGTAAACGGCTTTATATAGAAAAACGTAAACTTATGCGATAGTTCAATGAAGTACAAAATACGTTCGTCGTTGTTTAATAACTCTTTTTATAATTTCGAGAATTAGCGCATCAATCTATTATATATATTTTAATTTTTCAATTTTCTTCTACGTATCGCTCGAATATATATATATTTTTGTAAGCGTGCAGGGGCCCTCGTTATAAATCGGTGGTCGATCGTATGAATAAATTCTCTAATCCTCTAATAGTGTTAAATATATATATTACAAAGCACCATGATCTAAAATTACAAACATATAGGATGTTTTTGTATTATCAAACAAAAATATAGAACAAAATAAATAATTTTCTTAAATATTAAATTTAATTTAAAGAAACTAAATGCAATTCAAACATTGTCACATTTTAATATAAAATTTAATATATATTCAACACCCTATACATTTTAGCTATTTTTCTGATTATGTAATATTAAATATTTACATTTAAAAAAATTAGTTACATGTATTTTATGTAACAAAAGAAACATATTGACGAAGATATTCGGTTGAATTAATATATTATATACGTTTTTATTTGTCGCAAATATTACTTACTATATGAATGATGCATGATATTTACGAAAAATTTATTATTATACAGCATGTACGTTTTGTGTAGTATTTTCCAATCGCGATTATATTGATCCCAAAGCTGCTTCTTAAATTTTAAGCTTATATATAAACCTAGTATAATCACAGCAATTTGTATAAATCCGAAATGGAATATTTACTCTAGAGGAACATGAAAAACAATATTGAAAATATTTAAACATCATTTTTTTCTGACGTCAAATGTTAAATTGTCCAAATCAATGCTAAGCTATACAGACGAGAACTTTGCTGGATAATCTCGTGAGAAAAACCCAAATATACCCAATGAATATGCAAATTTCCATTGCTTTGAGATCAAGAATAAATTGAATAGCAATCTTTTTGCACTAGCATAAATTATTTCACCACGCTTTTAATTTCCATATACTGAATTGATACTCATTTATCAAACATTCTTATCCCTTTTTTTATCTTATTTCATACTTATAAATTAATACAACATTTGACAGCAATGTATACTATCAATATTCAAAATATTCGTATCGACACATAGTGAAACATCACTAAATTTCTTTTACATACAATATAAGCAGCTATTTTGAATTATATTCTGAATAGGAAATTCTTTGTGCTGTTATATTTGCTATGCCATTAAATTGACACCGAATTGTTGAATACGAGCTATTGTTATTATTACTTAGCTTCAAACACATATAGCCTAAAATGAGGATAAACATTGAAATTTTTATGTGCAAGACAGAAACAGCGTGATAAAATTATTTCAATAAAATGAAATCTTCCTACAGATATTTCCTATTTAATTTAAATGTGCATCGTATGTTGCGATTCGTGTATCGAGTAACAATAATGCTTTAACATGGATCATTTCAGACACGGAATAGTGAAAAAATGAAAAAATATTGTAAAATGGTGAATATAGAAGTCATATTTATGCTCTGTTAACGATAACATACATAGAAAAAGCACAAGACGCTGTGAATCTTGTTTTAGAATTCTATTTTGTGATTTTAACTTGTTTTTACTGCATATCAAATATACTTTGCGCGTTTCTATAAATTTACATTCTTCCACATTATAATATGATATTAATTTATACAAGGAATTTTTTTCTGATATTAAAAACTTAAAATAATAATATACATTCAATTCACGCCAATGTTAAATTAAACATAATTCCTACAGCACTGTAGTCCTTCAGTCTTTCTCTCATTTCAATTAACTGTCATGGTTCACAATTCTTTATGCTCATTATAATATACATGCAGATTTATGTGTTTTGATGATTAAATTGCTAACTGAGCTAATAATTAATTTGTGTTTACCATTGTCATACATTTTAAGATATTTTATATGCGATGGAAATTGTATTGTAGTATAAGAGGAAAGAGACAATTGGTCCTCTTTTATTGATATCGGATTTAATAGTACATGCGCGCATTGTACGTGAAACTTGTTATTTACATTTAAATTTCGTATTCACTTTGATTTTCCACAAACATAATATCTTTTTTAACGTAATTTTTAGCAGAATTTCTTTCATTGTCCCTTTCATCGCATGTGGGACTTAATTTACACGCTAACTATTATTTTATGCAATGCATAACAATGATAATTAAAAAGCTTGCATTTTCTAGAGAATTTATACCTTTTTATATATCGAATCTTACAAATAACAAGTAAACAATGTACAATATACACTACTTTATACAATACCGAACAGCAGCTATTTTTTTAATGATATAAGAGCTCTGCCTTAATTTACAATTATTGTTTAGCAATTGGACGATTGGGATGTTACAAATTCTTCATTTAGTTTCAACATATATATCCAAGAGGATTCAAAACGAACCGTTTTTACATTAACAAATTGTCGCTGGAGCTATCATTGTGAAGGTTGAAGACAGTGTTCTGGTGTGCATCACTTAAACAACACTTTTTCACTTGATTTGTTTTACACTAATTCTTTTAGCTATTTATCCGCCAAAAAATAAACATATGAGATATGTTACCAATTGGTGAAATTAAACTTTCATAATAATGTATCACATATATATACCCAAGCAGTGTCACACTATATAACACTATTTGAATTGTTCTCTGTGCTTTAATTTCTAATTCGTCCAGCACTATAGATCGCTAATGAATCATGAAAAAATGAAGCTAATATCAGATCAAAATGTGAATATAAATTAATGAAAATTTGTACAAATTAATTGAAAAAACGCGTATTTACTTACAGCAAAATAACTTTGCGTCAATTTAAATAATAATATCAAAAATAGAAATAACATATTACTTATTTTTTACGAAAACAATAATAATAATAAAGTTTAAAATAACCAAAGATACAAATAAACTTATTTACATGTATACATACTATTATTGCTTCAATATTACAACACTGATAAGTGGATGCAAGGTTTCAATCAATGTGTATCCAATCTAACCCAGCTTCATCACAAAATTCAATTAAATTTAAGTATTCCACCCTAAAATAATAAATACTATTATTAATAATTAAAAAAATGTTATAATAAATAAATCTGTGATGAATTATTTGCGAATTTTTATATATTAGATTTACTTTAAATTCTGAATTATAGTGACACATTAAATTGCATCAACAAAAAATGTGACTGAAGATTTAATATACTTACAATGCTACTTCATGGCGAGGGTCTGTTTAAGATGACGTATGAGATGACTGCCAACGTCATGTACCTCAGGCCATTGCTTTAGCACAAATACTATGCCAAGCACAACGAATGTAGTTGTTAATATACGCACCCTACACATGAAACAATGAGGCTTAGTACAGCTGTAACAAACATGCAAAAACAAAACAGAATAATGAATGAGCAAAATAAAATCAGTTTTATGATCATATTGTGGTATGAAGATGAATTAAATTTAATAATAGAAAATAACATCGCGATTTAAGAAGAGAGAAAGATTATTATATATATTAATATCTTATTTATATTGCACATTAACGTATTATGTATAATTATCTATTAAAATGATAAAAACATAACACAGAATATTTAATTTAAATATTCCATTAATGGAGTATCCATTGATTCCATTGATGGATAATTTAAATATTCCATTGTTACAATGAACAACAAAACAAGTTATTTTAATAATAATCTTACCTAGTTCTGAGGAAAGGCATCATAATACCAGCACCGGTTGCAACGAGAAGCAAAATAACTTGCAATACAGTTAATACTACATTTATCAATTTTACAACCAATGCTCTTGCATTGCTATTATCTAGACCCTCCAACGTTACGTATTGCTGATGCTGTTGTTGTTGATGTTCCATTTTACAAATTTTTGTTTGACAACTCTCCAACATCTCGTGTATATCACGCAGTCTATCCTCGCTTTGATATTGCACTTTTTCCTCCATATCCGTGATAGTCTGTTTCAAATTTTCCACTTCATTCTGATGTAACTCCGTTAAATCGTTAATCTGCTCTTCCAAACGTTCGCATCTGAAACGTTCTTCTTGGAGGGAATGGGAGAGATATGTCACTTCCTGTTGTAATGTCTAGGCAACAAAAAAAAATTCGCTATAATTACATATAATTTTTTAAATTTTATATATTTATATAATCCATTTAAAATATCAACCCAAATGTATTGAATGCTGCTAGATCGAGATTAAATACGAACCTTTACACTATCTAATTTTTCTCTCATTTGGTCAAGATTTTCCCGGTGTTCTTGCAATTCTGCGAAAATAGATTTGAGACTCAAGGCTGCATTGTTACTGTGACAGGCGTGCGGCTGTCCTCTACTACCAGGACCGCTTTCACTGGTTACACTAGAACACTCCGATCCTTCCTCGGACGGGAATTTCATAGCCGCTGCGCTTTGGGTAGATCCTAGACTGCATCCACCAGGAAGCGTGGCTGAACCATGATGAGTTTTATCTTCTTCAACGCTAGCATTATCACCATTACCTGCATGCGGTGTATCGTTTACATAAAAAGTCGAGCCATCTGTAGAGACACAGAGGTGGCAAGTTAGAATGTTATCCAATACCAAAGCTTGGCCTTTCGAGAAATGAAAATTATTATTTTGTTAAGTTATTTAGTTTCCTTACACCAACAAAACGCATAAATAGCTCTTTTTATTATTTTAGATGATGTTAAAAAGTAAAGAAATTTTGGTTTATTATTATAATTTATATATACAACACAATATTAATTAATTTGTAAATTATACATTTTAGCATTATTTTTTTAAGTATTGGATAACTGATAGTAACTAAAGAAAGACAAATACGTAATTACAGAAGAAGCAACTATATACAAATCACATAATAATCTCGCTACATAATAAGATTAAATAAATATGTACAACATAAAAGACAGGACAAGATTATATTAAAAAATTGTATTGTCAAAAAAGAAATAGAAAGGGTTAACAAGCAAAAAAGTTTTAAAAGTAAGAAATATATTATATAAACAAGATAACTTTTGATATCAAATACTTAAGACAAAAATATTGTTATCACTTAATTTTGTAAAGAAGATAAGAAGCTAGAAGCAGAGTCAAAGAAAAATACAAATATTGTGTGCAGGAAGCATATGATAAAGTGTAACAGAATTCTTTCGCCCCTTGAGCAACGTATTACTTACTACTTTCAACTGCCATGATAGCAAAAATGTTAAAAAATATTTATTTTCTCTTATTCAAACATATTTCACATATAAATAAATGCTAAAGAACAGATTGTATGATTTTTATATATATAAAAAATGATATAAACTTTTTTAATATAAAAAAATAACAGCATATAATGTATTATTAAAAAAATGTATTACTCTGATTCCCTTCCCAATCTTACTTTTTTTTTAATTGAGTGCTATATAAATATTATATTTATATAGTTCTTAATTAAATTAATTATTAATATACTATATTTTATGTATATATAAATATGAATTGTGTACGAAATTCACTAAAAATTTATTTATTTATCGTCACTTACGTGATAAAGTATTTATGTTATCAGCACTTCCGAATTTATTTTTAATAAGATGAGCAAACTCTCTTGGTTTAGACATTACAGTTCTGCAATATAATGAGAACATGATTATAAATATAAATAAGCATATTTTTATATAGTAATATTTTTGTAAATTTTCTAATATATTTAGTTAATTTTAAGTTGCAGTGATATTAATAGCAATACGATTCTAAAAAGTTTTGTGATGAATCAACCACATAAGAATATAATTTCAGTATACACTTGAAATATGGGATCTATTTTTAAATGAACACTCACCCTGAAAAACCAGTGATTCCGTCTCTTATGTTTCCTCCCACATTTCTGAAATTCAGGTCCAAATTTAGTCAAATTATTTTTAATACTTATTTAGTAAGATATATATAAATTTTTTCCTTTACGACAAATAGATATTTTTCTCTAGATATGAAAAAAATAAATTACACTTAAAATAATCATCTACTTAATACTTACTTAAGTCCTTGTCCCATATCGCGCAACATTTCTCTCGGTTGTCTGTGACTCGTAGGTGCGCCATTCATTTCGTAATTTTTCAATTTCTTCATATAACTGTCTAACTTTTTTTGTAACTGTGAAATACTGTGCGCCGATTTTTGGTTCTTCTTCTCAAATACCGTTTTAATCCTAGTTAATTGTTGTTTGTCAGCATTAGCAGCCAATTTTAAATATTCATTGACGTTTTCTATAAAGATCAAATAACAATATAAATTGTATGTATAAGAATAAATAATACATATCAAAATAAGAGAAAGGTAAATTCTTTCTGCCTTTGTACGTAGAAGTTAAATTGAGAAATGTTTACATACCATCTCGCGTGGTTTGTTCTATTCTTATCAACTCTCGCGTCTTAGCAATTTTACTTTGTATATGTTCAATAGCTTGACGAACCCGTGCTGCGCTAGAGTCAACATCATCGGCTATCAATTCAGAAGAGCCATTCGATAGGAACGATTGAGTTGGATGGTATTGTTCCTATAGATATATTAAATACATTAATAATACACATATATACATACATGAATTTGAAGATATTTGAAGATAAGGTGTATAAAATAATATAAAAATCACATATATGTATAGAATATTAAATATAGAAAAATAAATTATTTTAAATAAAATTTTAACATACTAGAAACAAATTAATTTATATTCTATTCTCTGCAGTTAAATAAATAAATCGCAAAATTTTGAAGTAAATTTTGAATATAAGTAATTTAGATATGAAATTAATAGTCTTGCTGAAAACTGAAATTAATAGTGTTGTTGTAAACTGTGACAAATTATACGCATAATCATATTAATTTAACCTATGACCTGACTGCATGTAAGTTGATAATCCACTACACTAGTGCATATACAATATTATGTAACTCTTTTTATGTAAGAATGCAAAGTCATATTATGCTCAGACACATATACATTAGGCGCACAAAGTGATAATTTTCCTGCCCGTTGTTGATGTAAACGTGTATTGTCTCGTAAAGTATTTCGTTAGTGAATAAAGAGATTTCTTCAAATTTTTCCCTCGAATCAACGAAAATATTTTAATACATACTCCTTCGTCATCAGTCGGTGGATGAATATTTGGCACAAACTCCTCTGGTTCGGCAGTGTTTGTAGTATTACTTGATTCATCCATGGTATCTCCCGTGCGAATTAAATTTCCTGGTGATCTTTGTCTATTGCTGCCTTTCATGCTGAGGCTACTTCCGGTACCACCGCCACCGCCACCACTACTTCCACTGCCTGTGCTACCCTCCCCTGCTTGAGAACTAAAACAAATAATTAACAAATGTTACTTCTACTTATTATTTCAATTTCTTTTTTTTAACTATTATTTACACTACGTTGAAATTAACATAAAAATATTATACACAAATAAATTATATATATATATATATATATATATATATATATATTGCCGAATGGTTTTTATATATTTAATATGTACAATAAATAATACCTATAATTATATTGCTTAATAAAGTCTTACATTGAAACATTACGCAATCTTGGAGTATGCTCCAAGTTCACTGTTGATGGCTGATGTAGTTGGGATGTCGAAGGAGCTCTACTAGGAGATCCACTGCGCGAGCTGTTCTTACTAGAGGTGTTTACCATCAAGTTTGCCATGTCTTCTTCCAAGAAGGTTTATCATCTATCCACTTTGTTTCAGTAAGTTCACATTGAACCTAGACAAAGCAAATCATAAGTATTACAAGAAAATTATAGAATACGTACGGTATAATTTTACATAATTATAATTAACACAATAACTAACTTGTATTAATTTATTTAAAAATATATATATTCTATAAATATCAATATTTAATAATTTTAAGTTAAATAAATTGGAAAATAAGATTCAAATATCAAGGATTAAAGGGAAATTGTCAATCTAAGAGATTCGTCATTGTGCTTTCTGGTATTCTCGGGTATTATACTAGATAAAATAAGTCAGTATCAGCAGAATATCTCTCCTACGATAAGCTTTATCTTGTTACAGTTTATCACCATGATTCATAGGCTTTTCCAGAGAATAAGTCAGGTAAAATAATCCCAATTTCAAAGATTCATTTCAGTACATGTGTATATAATTTTGTTTTATCATTAATATATTTCTTGATTTTCTGCATTATATATTTTTTCATTAATTTTCTCAAGCAAGTATACTCTTTTCTATTATTCCTTCTGTTACAATATAATAATATAAAATATAAAGCAAGTTACAAGAACAAACATTCCACTGTGCTGGACCCCTATGCTTATCTTGGATGGCAATTTTCTCTCTCTAAGAGGTTACATTATCTAATTTATACTTTAAATATACATTGAGCACGGTCTGTGTATCTAAATTTAGAATGTAGGATATGTCACAGAGAGATATGTCAAAGAGATAAATCCATCCTTAACTTGCATTGATAAAAATTATTTTTGTCTTGCCTAATGCATAAGTAATAAAGCAGCACAAAAGTGTTCTTCGTTCATATATGTGTTCAAAAAATTTGTATTAAATTTCTAACTTTTCAATTATATTTTTTAATTTATACTTAACATTGCTTCTATCATATTGCTGCCTACAGCAATAAATGAGGAAGGAAAAAATGCGTAATATGTTTTTTGCCTCGCTACTCTTGATTTATTGAATGAGTCGATGAATCATTGATATTATCATAATTATTGTGATACTGATAGATCTGGAACTAATTGTAAAGAATGCGTAGTAAAAACGACATGACACACTTTATCGAAGATAATAAGTCTAAATGACAGGTTTTTCAAGACATTCATCTCGTTCACCTTGCTTCTTTAATCGTAAAAAAATACAATTTAGAAAAATAGAAAACATCGAAGCAGGAGAATTGAGGATAAAGATAATTATAGTGCGCATTTATTAAAACTACGTATAGAAAGTAACAAAGACTTTCTCTTAATTCGAGAATGGAAAAATCAGGAATACAAGCAAGATTAAACTGTAGAATGTTTGTCGAATCATCTGTTGTCATTCATTCCGAGCAATTAAAAAAATTACATATTCGTATATTTGTGAGGTAAAGGAATTTAAATTAAAATTGCCACTTGATCACGTGGTTGGCGAAAATCTCGGCGATATTCCTTCAAAATAACCGAGTTTTTTTTCAATTAATTGATATTTTCAAACCAATTAATTTTTCTTTCTTCTTTAATATTTGATTTGTTTCACTTAATATTCATATAATTTTCATATAATCTTATATATACATAAAACATTACATTTTATACATACATTATTGACAGAAAGGGCCGAAGTACAGATTTTTGCATAATTTATGCATTATGTGTTATGCAAAAGTCTGTCAATAATAAATATATAAAACAATTCATGTATTTTTCGATTTTTTAAATAAATATAATCGATACTTTTATGATTTTTACAAAATTGATTTTTAAAACATCGATTTATTTTTAATCTTGCCCTAATCGCGCAATGACAGATCGCAGGACGATTTTAAAATGCGTTCGCGGAACGATACGTCACTCTTTTACGATAGGTACTCGCGATCTCGAAAGAAATGCAAAGTCCACTTCCTCTTCTGGACTTCGCTCTCCTGTTCGAGGAATCGATTTCGCTCGTTTATGCGAACCACAAAATAATAGCGTGGAGCGGTATATCGATGCAAAAACACACAGATCTCCGTATTAATAATAATAAAAGTTATAAAAGTATCACGCGTTTATTTAGGATCGGCGAGAAAGAGCACGATTTCTCGCTAGATTCTCCTTCCCTTTACACATTTATTACATTCCTGCAAATATTAGTCATAATTTATAACCCGATTATTATTACTTCGCTGTAAAATGTATAAAGAAAACTAGAACGAATTAAAAAATATATAGGCAAAACGGGCTAAAGAACGAATAAAAAAATAGAAAGCATTCATTAATATTTATGAGAATAATTTTAAATTTAATTTTAACTACGATTTCGCGAAAAAAATCTTTTGAAAACAATTTGATCGAAAGTGTGTAGTATCTCGTCGGAAATAATGTACGCAGTATTCTTACTCCGATCTAATCGAAAAGGGAAGGACGCTCGATCTAAAACTAACAAGCGTTAATATATGCGTCGAAAGCGATATCAATTAGTCCCGCTTAGCTAACTTTCTTGTCACCGCGGCTATTTGTGTCATGACATCTGCTTCTGCATGCAGATACAGGATGAGACGGGGGCTTCGATTTGAAAAAGGAAACAATGCTCTAATTTTATCGCAACCAGGAGTCAGAGGAGTCTAAATGCGCGTCCACTCGCGAACTGTCAAAGACGAGGCACAGATGAGAGCAAAAACAGAGGCGTGTATTATCATGCAGGCACGTTCGTCGCGCGTGATAAGAATATTAAATGAGCTACATGTGTCATAGACGCAGTGTCGAATTGCGTCTCTCGTCGTCTCTCCGCGATTCCGCGAAACTTTCTCCAATGTGTCATAAGTCATCGTCTCGTCCTTCGCGAAAAGAAACGTGTGTCTCTGTGTCTATGTCCTACGATGTGTAAACGAATATTCCAGATATGTAGCTGCAGGAATTATTATGTCATTATTTTGACGTCAAAAAAATTTTTTTTTAAATTTGACATCAAAATACGTCACTTTGCTGTCAAAATGACGCAACTCGACGTCACAATGACTGCTTTGCTATCTGGGATGAAACCGGTCAATTGTCAAACTTCTCGAAAATTTTTCCTCGCAAAAAAAAAAAAAAAAAAAACACGAGGTTCGAGGACACGCCGGATCTTTTTCGCAGGATAATATCGCGTGTCAAGGTTACCTTCGCGATTTATCCAGGACTTTCGGTCGAACGCACAGACAGCTGCTTTTGCCTATCGACACTCCGATTCTTATAGTCTCACACTGGACTATATAGGATACATATACATATATATACATATACATATATATATATATATATATATATATATATATATATATATATACATACGTACACATATACACACAAATACACTCGTCGCAAAACTCGCGATCCGCTCACCTCGTCGCTCGACCAGCCTACGACGACGCGATCTCGGCCAGCCGCACCGATGCGCTACGATGATGATGTACCTTACGAGAGGTGCAGTAGCATCGGCGACGATTCCGTCGTCCTCGTTCGTTGGGGTCCTTCTCCTCGGGCGCATCCGCTCTCGAGCGAAGTGTCGTTATGTCGTCGTCGTCGAGCTGGTGCTCGACGATCTCGGCATCGTCCTCGGGGCAACGGCACAATCACACATACATACACAGGTAGAATCGTCGATTCGCACCGTCCGCTCGCTGCAAATTTCCTCTTCTCTCTCTCGATTCTTTCGCGGAGAAGAAACGCGACCCGCGAACACGTCTGCATCGAGCGACGCGAGCGACGAGACTGACTGGACCGGACTGAACACTGACGTTACGTCGTGTGACGTCGCGAAACCGCGGTGCATCAAAACTGCGGAGCTTCTTCCCCCGCCGAGTGGTCGATTTTCTCACTGAAACAATGGGTTTATATGAGATGCTGCTTATTAGGAAGCAACGAGCGAAAAGCTAATCAAAATTATTGGAAAATTTAAATAAAACTATATTGCGTTAGGAAATAAAGATAGATGCACTTGCACCGGTGCACCTGCGAATATTTAGACATTCGTGCATATTTTGTATATCTGAGATAAATTAGATAAATATAATTAAAAGAATTAAATGTATGATAAAAGATAAAAATGATAGAGCAAGCTGCAGAGTTGTATTAAATTAATTGATAGAAATATAGATTCGATCTCTTCGACCAAACAATCATGATGCATGAATATACCTAGATGCACTATAGATGCGTTCATTTTAGAAATGCCTAAAGGCGGGCTTTATGCATGGAATTTGAACTTTTAAAAAAACTAGTATTAATGAAACAATGACGTATAAAAAAATGTATGTTAAAAAGGTAGTCGGTTCAACTTCAAAAGTTATTTTAATTTCCTTTTGAGTCTTTAGCATATGCAAATTAAACAAAATAGTAAAATATATTATGTATACAGATATTGATATTTAAATTTGTCATATTTAAATATTTTTTAAAGCATTTTGCAAATAAATAAGTGATAATCTATTCGAGAACTGTTTCAAATAATAGCAATTCACGCAGTTCAATCAATATGCAATTAAAATAAAAAATTGTTACATTTTTATTATCATTCTACAAGTTATTTTTTGCATATATTATACTATGTAATGAAAACATATTTTATCAACAATTATATATAATTACATATAATATAAAATTTTATATAATTTTTTATTAAATATTTATTTAATATAAATTTTAATTTAAAATTCTTAATATTTCTTTCATTTTCTTACCATTCCACAGTATAAGTTATACTGTGACTATACCCTGCATATCTTTAAAACTACTGTATCGCAGTTACATGTATATATAAAATAATGCAGAATAAAATATGTGTCAATGCTTAATTTGCATTTTGTAACCCCATTGATTAACTCAGGATTATTACATAATTTGTCAAAGAAGATAAGATTGTATCGGCTTTCCTGGAACAATAAATTTACTCTTGACAAATTATTGCAATAATTTTAACTTTTAAGTCTGTCATATTTAACTAATTAAATGCACCATTATATACAATTACAGCTTCTTTTTTAAGGATTTTTCTTCCTAAAGGACAAAGAAAATAATTGTACAAAATGTCTTTTTATTTTTATCATCATGAAATAAATAATTGCTGTTATATATTACGAGTTTATAATTTCTTCATATTAAATAGAATTGATATCAATTTTTTTGTGACATTTATACATTATATTTACCTTTATATTTGTACTTTTATACTTGAGAAAAAAAAGAATTTATTCTTTTGCAGAAATAAAAATAAAAGGACATTTTATTATATAATAAACGAGTGAAGAAAAAGAATAATTAAACAGAATATATAGCATATATTACTTATTTACAGCGTACTATGTATCTATCAATTTATGTTCTAGCTATTTTTGGCATCGAATCAACGTACAAATTATTATTTCATTATCAGAGCAATTAAACAGTAAAAATTTTAAATAATTCCGTTTAAAAATTTCTGATGTGCATAAACAGTGTAAATACCCAAAGAAATTTTCTCAGAATTAAATTTTACAAATTGTGATTAATCTTCTAAATCGCGCGATATAATAACTAATATTAACAGTAAACAGGTACTTGAGGACTAATTAATATATGCTATTTACTTAATTAATCCTAAGCCATACTGAAACATTTCTGCAATTTCGGATAAGATTTATCGTCGATCGCTCAGCTCCTTCAATTTATCCAGCAACAAGTTGCCGAAGGAGTTCCTGTACCGTGGACTGACGAAGTCCAGGAGGCTGTAGGGTGTCTCGAAGCGTTCATTATCCAGGTTGGACGTGTCGTCGTGCCGATTCCCGACGACGGCGAAACCGGCTGCCGATAGTTCTACGCAGAACCGCAGACCCTCGAGCGTCGTCAGGTTCAGGTAGATGACCTGATTGGTGCTGATCAACTGTTCGGATACCCTCAGGTCCTGCACGTGTTTCCTCACATCGTTGATCACCGCCTGCGCCTCCAGACGCCACTGCTTCTCATCGAGCACTCGATCGTCCATGTCGTCCCGCAGGAGTCGTTCCTTTTGTCCTGAGACCACCAGGATCGCAGAGAATCACGATCCTTTCTTATCGATGACGGATCTGGAACTTCATGTCAGATGTCAATGAAAATCTTCACATTTCCCTCTCCCCCCCCCCCCCCCCCAACCCTCTTTCTCTCTCACTATATATATATACTTTTTATCAATAAAACAAACTGGTACCTATATTTTATTTATATATTCATTAAAAACTATTAAAAAATGACAGCTGATTATTTTCAGCAATATCCTATAGGACATCCTGTATATAAATATTATATATATGTTGACATATTCTCTTACAATTTTCACTTGAGCTCTTTTAGATATTTTATAGATATAAAATAAATAAATATAAAGATGCCAATTGAAAATGGATCTTCATGTCAGAGACAAAATCTTTATACATTTCCCTCTCTATCACTGAATATATATATATTATTATAATACAATTTTATATATATATAATATATTCATATAAATATTATTTATTATAATAACAATATATATTCAGTAATTCACACTTAAATGTGAATGTAATTTTTTATAAGACTAGATAAACTCACACAGTTTTTTAGAATTTCAAATATGTCTGGGAGTACTCTTGCTTCTTCATAAACGCCAAAGAATATGAAACCTCCTAATATAATCCATGCTAATCTTGATCCAAGCCCAGCAAATAGACTATAATATTAACGCATTTAATGCATCTTTACAAAAATATTACTAAGAATATTTAGAGTATATTTGTCAATTTTATAAAAAAAAAAACCATTGAGAAATATTTACCCACGAAAGCCATTTTCTAGATGTTTCATGAAGTATATTTAATATACTGTCAGTTGTGATGAAAGCATGGTTCTGTTAGCGAGCATTATCCTCGTTTTGGCAACGTCCAATGGGGTTGTAACAGTAGCAGAAATGCTTCCTAAAATTACACATTTAAATACACAGATTAGATACAATAATCTATTTGTACAATATGTAATTTACAATATAGATAGAATATTATAAAAGGGAGCGACATTTTCTTTATGATATCTAAATATATAATGTAAAATTTATTGATAAATATAAATATTCATGTCATTTTTAATTTAATATTCTAAAATTTTTTTTTAAAAGTATCATTTAACTTGAAATAAACGTAAAAATTATTTAGTATTATTTAATCTAAAACAGATTATATTTCTCTTATGGATCTCTTAATACGCTATTATTACTCGTTTAAGTGCTTATCTCTTCGCAAAATATAATCTACTAGACAACACATTATTAATGCATTATTAATAATACAAAATAGAAACGTGAAATTGTACCACAAATTGTACTTTCCACTGAATATATTTCTCTCTTCATGTCAACTATAGCACTTCTTCAAATATTCCCATAATGGAAATTGTACAATACTAAAAGGTGTCTCGTAACACCGTACTCTAATATCCACGATACAATAACTTAAGACCAAGTGGTTCCTTGTCATACATCAGTGCCTGTTTCCTTTGCTTTGTGACTTTCACTGAAACTCGTATTAAACATGCTACCTTTGTATATAAAATAATTAAGATTAATATATATATAATTAAAAAAATTTTTCTTTTACCCACACACACACACACAAATAAATTAATTAATCTTTAAGTAAACACATACAATATGTAAATTAAATAATTATTATAGCATTTCGATTTTAAATATTATATTGTGTAGCTGTATTAGTTTTTTCTTTTCCATATTTTAATTATTAATATAAAAGAGGATATAATATATAATTATTAAAATAATACCATTTCTCCTAATGTTGTTGCTCCCATGTGAAGTACTGCATAGTACTTTGCAAAAACCTTTAGTTGTATTAGTTTTAATTTCTTCATATCGTTAAAAAGAATAATGCATCTAAAATATGAGAAAAAGAAATGTATATATATATAAATTATATGTATACAAATTTTATATTTAGCACTGCATGCACATACCTGATGGTGCTGAACCAACTATGATTGGATAGATTCCTTTATAAAGATTCCTGTAAAACCTCCAGTCCTTAAAAATATGAGAGAATTAAAAGGTAGAAATATTTAAAAAAAAGTTAAAGAATTTGACATTTTATCACGGACGGATATGGAGAGTCACATGAGAACCACTGACAATCATCTGTCACACGTCCGTTTCGCAAACTAAAATGACAAATCTTTTTTCCGATTATCGATAAAATCACTACTCAGTAGCGCATAATTTTTCCTTTATAATTTATAAATATATGTATATGTTATTATTAAAATATTTTCACTCACACACACACATGTAAATGATACATTGTGACTCATATATACTTGATAAGAAAACTAACTCTTCGAAATCTCTTTAGAGAGAGAAAGAGAAAGATGTTTTTCTCTCTCGTTTCGCCGTGCTGCGCAGTAAGGGACGATGGAAATGCGACTGGAATGCGCAGCTGTTTCCCCACTCCGCGTCTTTCACGTGACATGCTCCCTACTCCACGTCTGTCACGTGACGCCTATCACGTGACGCGCCGCATTCCATAGCGCCCCCTGAAGATCAAAGTCGATTCAAAGTCGCGCGCATCAAGACACGCGCTCTCTCTCTTATGTTGTTGTATTTTTACGTCACAGAGTCATTTAACATATTACTTGCGAATGTTAAAAGACGATAAAAAATATATTATACAAATGCAATGTTTTACTCACAATAAAAGCGAGGTAACGAAAATATTCTGCACGTTCGTTCCTTCTGTTTTTATTTCGCTTTTCATCATTTTGTTTTTGCGTGCAAATTCGGCAAAACACAACTATCGTATCTAATGCAATTATATAATTGACTGGATTGCATAATATAATTGTGTGAAAAAATTACTTCGTCACAATAAATGAAATTTAATCTATATATACATATTTCAATAATATATATATATATATACAGACATATATATAATGTTGTTTGACACATATTCTTTTTTGCATTTTTTACTTGAGCTCTTTCAGATTTCTTATTAAATATATGTAAATAAGTTTGAAAATTATATTATAATACTATATAGGGAAAATATATAAAAATAAAATATATTGTGTGTGTGTATATATATATATATATATATATATATATATATATATATATATATATATAAAATACTCTCTTTGTATTGCGACTATATATATGTATGTACTTAATGCAATATATATTTTACATTTATTAAAAATACTTGTTTTAATGGTATACATGATGTATTAGCAATCACATATATATGCTTGGAAGTTGATAAAAATTGATTCAACTAAATGAGAATATTATTGTAAATTCACTATATGTATTATTTGTGCAAATAATTGTCTTTTTACAGAGAGGCAGCTTATTGTTCCGTTAATTCATGTGTCTCATCTATGCTCAAATCACTTAAATCTTCTCCCCAACCGTTAGCCTCATGCTCTTCCAAGGTAGCATTCAATGTTTTTACATCAAACATACTTTTCGGTGATTGCACTTCAGGAATATGTAAAACCTGCGTCTTCTGTATCACAGGTTCCATATCTGTAAAGAAATCAAATTCTTCCTTTGGAGATTTGATTACCTTCGAATTCTTTATATCGAGCTCTGTAATGTCGGAAAGTACTAGTTTCTTTGTATACTTGGTTCTCATAGCACTTGACGACGATTCCTGACAAAGGCGGCGATGACTCCGCATCGCGAATATCGTTTTGCAATTCCGTCTGCACGACGGTGCTCGAAGGAGTTTCCGCTATATCGCAGTGGCTATTTCCAATAGCCGTCTCCTGCGTTTCCCAATCCGACCAGGTGCTCTCCTCCTCGACGAACGTAAATTCCTTTTCCCTCTTGTCCTCGCCACCGTCCGGTGATGGTCTTTCCGATAAATGCACATTGTTCTCGTCTATATTGACGAAGACAGGTATTTCCTGTGCGAACGTTAAACCTTTTCTAATATCGACGTTCTTATTCTGCGTCATTATCTTATTCGGCCGACCGTCTGTAAACAGTTTCCCCCGGTTTCCACCGATAACCGTTGCTGCACCCAGGATCGGAACTACGTCAGCTAGTGCTCGTAATGTAGCACACACGAGATCGTCGTTGGTATCTTTTATGCCGACGAGTAATTCGGGAAGAATGTGGCTCTTCAATTCATCTGTTTCGAATACGTGTACAAATGAATTGAAATGGGATAGCAGTAACAGACGGATAGAAACATCTCGAATGCAAAACATTTGCAAAAGTCTCGGTACTAAAATACTCTTAAAGGTAGAAACTGTAAATAGACTAGTCCCCAAATCGTTTTTCTCATCTGCAAAAATCAGACGTTTTATTAGACTTGTTTATTTATGTGAAATGAGATATAATTATAACACACATTATGCAATTATTATGAACGATAATGAAGATTTTGATAATATATAATTATAATAGATATATATATATATATATATATTCTAACCTTTAGGTTTAAAAATAAAAGGTAAAAGTTTTACTTGGGCAGTGCTATCCAATAAAACAATTCTGGAAAGAAGTACTCTGCCTAATTGTTCAGCGACAACAGCCTCAGGATACATCTGCAGCTGCTGTCTCAACTTCCTATAAAGAATAATATATATTATATTTTATTTTTTTTTCTTAGACAGAATATACACGTTTGTTCATTTGTTCACATAATATGATTTTCTTCAAATATTTACTTACGTGAAAAATTCTTCCCTTTCAATATCAGTTTTTAGTGGTAATTCTTCTAGAAATGCATGAATCCTTATAAACTCGTGAGTGAAAAACGAATGTTGCAATACATTCAATAATCTACTTCTCAAACATGCATCTAGATTCTGCAGATTCTTTTTACAAAACTCTCTAAATTCCGATAAATTTAGTGCTGCATCTAAAATCATACACTTGAAATGAAATTTCAAGTATATTTTAACACTGTATACATATTATTTGGCATGAATACAATGTCTATAATAAATAATTTAGTCTTTGTGTACCTGTATCCTGTAAGTTTTTCAAAATATCTTCCGCCAATACTCCAAATGCATATGAATCAATTGAAGTTAGATTAGCGGTTTTAATTAAATCAGCTATGTCTTCGTTCGGCGATATCGCTTTTTCATATCTGTAACTTTTTATCCTTTGGTAATACATTGGCGTCGCATCCGACAATTTACATAGATACTCCAGTCCGCCCAATTTCCAATATCCTTCCGCAGTAACGTAAATAGAGCTACTGCATATATTGTTATGTGATGCCAATGCAGTCTCGTGCAGAAATATCAAAGCTCGCAGGATACTGTGCAAACCGATGCATATCTGTAATATATTCTGTTTCTCAATAACTTGAATCAATGGCCTGGCTTCTTCCGTGGCAAGAAAAAACTTGCTGCCTTTGCTCCACGAGGAGATATATTTCAAAATGCAAGGATGTCGGTGTAACATAAAATTCTAAAACATAATTTATGATTTTACTTTAGTAACATGTATATATATGTTGTACAAGTCATATAATAACATACTGTATACATCACATTATAAATAAATAATAAATAAACAACATTTTAAAATGATGAATTTTACATCAAGGAACTTTCATTTTTAATATTTGTCAAATAAAATAAATAGTTTAGAAAATATTTTTGTTTTTTATCGCTTTTAATAAGCAAATAAGAACCAACCTTAGCTGCTCGCTCTAAAGGTGACGGTCTTCCAAACGTCGCTGTAAAATGCAAGGATGGTTCGCTGATGAAGATTGAAAGTTTTTGTAAATTCGCGTCGTGTATACTCGCGTCATAATGCATCCAGTAATCCGTAACTTCCACAGCTTTATCTTCGATCTCGAGCCCGCGTAAAGCACTTTTTTCGTTCCCCATTAGTCGTTTGACATATAAACGTTGCTCCAATGGCGATTACGTTAAATACAGGAAAGGATTCTTCAGGAATATGAAGAATGCAAAATTGGAAGGTGTGAATCCCATTTGATTTTCTTGTCCATATATAGAAAAATTGTCTATTTCAAGCTGCCGACAGCAACGAAATCTCCACCGACAGCTGCTGACAGATCTCGATAATGCAGACGTTTGACGTTTACACTTCAAGATTGTCACCTGAGTTGGGTTAGACCGGGCGCGAATCGACCAATTATTGTCGAGTGTTTTTTTTTCACGCTTTCGAGATAAAATAAAGGTTATATCGATAGAAAAAGATTCGATTTCGATTAATCGATTCACTACTTATAAAAAATTGTTCATTCTTTATCTTCAATCTCAATTGCATTTAATCTTATTTTGTCATGAAACATAAATAAATATACCAATAGAAATGTGTAAAAAAAAAATATTTACTCCGATCTGCCTTTACTTATTTTCCATATTTTATTAAGAACTTGCTTTTGTGTGAAACAAATTTTTTTTATTGCATCAAGAAATTGTACTATTTATATTTTGCTTTATCACAGATTAAATTATTTTTATTTATTTTAATCATAGAATATATATCTCCTTTACTTAAACTACAAACAAGAAAGAAAAGATAAAATATACACAATATGCATAATTTTTATTCATTTTATAGATAGCAGCAGTCGAACAATATAAATTATAAAGATTTATTTCTTCCAAAAATTATATATATAAATATTGCATATAATTATATCTTTAAACATGCATAATATTGCTAATTTATTCAATACTTACCATTATATCGTGATTTGGCATATCCTCTACCTTAATTAAATTTCGTAAAACACAAAAATTTTTGTTTCTTAACTAAATCAATCATGCATTTTTAATTTGATAAAAAAAAGTTATATGCTTCTTTCAAGATATATTGTTTATGTATTTTACGCTTTTCATACTTGTATAATTATTGTACTGTAATGTGTTGTATAATTTTTTTATTAAGATTAACATTAAAATATGGCTAGTAGATATAATTCTTTCAATTAAATAAAGAAAGAGAGCAATACATTTAGAATCGTTTCAACCCCTTGATAAATATAATCAATTCAGCTAATTTAATATATATTCAAATTTAATATTTATCACATTTTCTTAACACTAAAATATATTATTTTTGCCAAAATGTACATCTTAAACTTTGTTCTTTTATAGTGAAATATTTTATGAATTTTCTCATTTATATATAGTTTTGTTGGGTTGTATTAATTAATTATATAAATTAATAGTAGCAAAGTGCCATTTACTATTTTATTTTCACGTTTTAGCACGTAGGTGTATAAGTAGTGTTTGTCATATTTCTAACTACAGATCGTTTATAATTACAGGCGCCCTGCGATAGGTCTGTCGTATTACTTTTATATAACTTTATCGTGTGTTAATACTTACAACATTAAATATATCGGAAACCGTATAAACCTTCGTCTCTTTACAGTAAAATATCAACAATTTACAATATTGCCATCAAGTATAACGAATCCTATACGATATTATGAGAATAACTTTTTCACTTGCTAAAAAAATCATGATAAACGCTTTTAAAAAATCCGCAAAAATATTCTCTAATAAACAAATAATCGCATTCTTATAAATTAAAATACACGATCTTATATAGTAAAAATTAATTAAATATTAAAGTATTTTAGCACACACATATCGTTGTAAGAGCGACTATTGTAATACGACAGACTATCGGCTCGAATCTATATACTGTGATATAAACAAAAATCCACTTCGCATTTTAAGCTATATAATGAATGTTACTAAACAGATTTTAATTATTTTCAATAAAATTTATCGAATATCCTACAAAAGAGAGACATACCCATACAATTAAGCATACTTTTTCATTTACTTACTCTTGTTAGCTTACTTTCTTCACCTTCATTATCCATCGAGTGTACACGTGCAATAATTATAATAAAAATAATTAAAATATAAAATAATAATAGTAGCAGTCGTACTAATAGTAATAGTGACAATTGCAGCAGTAGCAATAGCAGATGATATAGCGATAGTAGTAGTAATAGTATATCTTCGATGATAATAATAATCGTAATTACAACAGCGGCAGTAATAGTATATCTAACAAGAGCGATAATAATAATAGTAAATAATAACGATAGGAATAATAATAATAGTACTAATAATAACAAATATTAACTAATATAGTAACGATAATAATAATAACAGCAACAATCTTACAACAAATGATAGTAATAGCAGTAGCAAGAATAGCATACAAAATAGTATATATAAGTTGTGACAATTATAAAATAACATTCAGCGACAATAGCAATGGTAATAGTTATGATAACAATCATTTCTTCCATAATGTATATACTTGTAATGGTAATATATTATATAAAAAAATAAAAGGCCATAAAAAACAAATAATAATAGAAGAATATCGATAAAAATGATGTGAAAATTTTGTTTTAAAAATTCAGGAGAATAGTTTGCGATACAATTGTTTTTCAATACTATTACTGCTGCTGCTGCAAATATATATGTTATTACTACCACTATTACTAGCATTGTGTGCAAAGTTACTATTATTATTATAGCTATTATTATTAATACTATCATTATATATCGCGATTACTGCAAACATCAACTATTACCACTGCTACCTCTACTCTTCTATACTACTGTTACAATGCTGCTAATAATGATGCAGTTGCTGATGATCAATGTGGTAATAGAGCCATCGCGATAATGTTTATGATAGAGAACTTGATCCTTCAGTATTCGTATGTCGTGCTTTAGTACAGCCAATAATTTTACATTTATAATAAAAGTATTTTTAAGGATTCAAATACATTAAAATTCTATTTTTATGCAAAATTTCAACGTATATATATATATATATATATAAAATGAGAAAATCTCATATACACACAATTAGTATCGGTAAATCAATAATTAGGGATATAAATTATAACAGGAAGCACGTCATCCGAATACTAAAGAATTAAGACAACACAAGAGAGAAGTATTTACTACTATCTTTTTTCTTTTTTCGAAACTCCAATAATTCTTTTTCTTTAATATTGTGTACATTGCCTCCGTATTACTTGGCGAGATCTCACGAAGTACTCATTTCCTTGCAACAAGGAATTGTGCAGCCTCATTTCTAATTCAAGCGTCGTGATTTCACCATTTTGTCGATTTACATATTACACACTCATCTTTTACTAGATTGTTTTTTTTTAATTCTTACACTGCTTTTTAGAGAAAAGATGTGTTCGGGATAAAAGGGAGTAAAATCGCAATCTTTGTCCTCTTTCTTAATCGATATTTTCTAAATTCATTGAAGTGTTAAATTTTTAACAAGTCTACATGTGTGAAGTGTCTTTCTTCTCTTTCTCTAATACATGTTTCACTATTCATACAGACATATCACGAATATGACATGAAAAATCCTCAGAGTTCAAGAATAGTGGTCGTCAGTACGACTGGCAGTATATTTTGTTTTTTTTTGTTGAGAATTATTAAACATCCTATCTGTCTCGACGCTCTAGATTTCTTACGAAAACCAGGCAAAATGGGCATGGCCACTGTCTCTTTGCTGAATAAATCTGGCAACGACTGGCTCCTGTAAATACTACTATTTATTTTTCATGAGCTTTATCTTTATAACAAAGCTTTAACTGCAACGAAAGCAGAGAATATACAATCCTTTTTTTATTTTTTTTTTATACGTTGCGATAGTAGTAGTTTAGGTTGCGATTCGCTTGATCCAACATAATCTTTTTAAGCGTGAAAAGACTCGACGTAATCCACGACATATTCAGCTTTTCACGCTTCACAAGCAGTATCTTATATACCTAATGATTGAAACTCGTCGTGAGTAAAGCCAGATCATGATGATTTGTGCGATACCTATCAACAACGGTTTCCTATTCCGCACAAGTTTCGCCATGATCTCGCATCATCGACAAAACGACCAATATACATATAGAGCTTTTCTCTGTCGCGTACATAGGGAAACGACATAGTCATGCGTAGATCCGATTCGTGGATACACAATCATAATCGAAGTAGTAATCGAAGTAAATTTCTTATTGTTTGAATAAACGGAGGACTTTATTACCACCGTTTGTTTCAGTTCTTTCAATGCTACATACGAGATTGCAATAATTGTAATTGTTTCCTTCACTAATTGCTTTTTTCCTCTCTTTTGTTTTCTTTCTCTTTCTCTCTTTGTCGCTTCATCTTCCTATCTCTATATGATCAAGAAAACCTGTATTAGATTTTTCAGGCATCCTAGCATTCATTTTCATTTGTCGTAGATTGATCTGGGTATAGAGATATATCTATATATATGCATATTTTTTTGGATATACATATATATATATACATATACATATATATATAGTCTCAATTTTTTTATCTCTCTTCCCACAGATACAACCTTATGAATTCTTAACACAACAATACACAATATTTTGTTATCCGACTTGCATTCGTGATCGATTAGCTAGCATTTCGACGACACATTTCTTCTTGAGTCAAGTATTTAAATGTTACACAAGACATTAGTAAATGTGTCACTTTTTCCAGCCTTTTGTAGCAGTATCAATCAGAGCTCGTGATTAACTCGTTACCATTCTTATAAATATATATATATATATTTATATATATGTATTCGATATTTAATAATGGAAATGCTTAATATAAACGTCTTTTCGACTGCATAGAGACGAAAAGTTTATATTGTTAGAACTAAAGAACGGGTAGAGGTGCGTATAAATAATGTTATCTTCCTATAAGTTCCCTTCTTTCGATACAGCACAAAAATCAGATTTTTAATTCATCTATTTAACTATTATAGTCGATTATATAAGCACGTGATTTCGTAGATAATCGAATTTCATTGTGACACTGCGTGCTCCTTTTTTCGTATTATAAAAAAGCACGTCAGTCTTTGCCCTTATTTTTTTCGACGAAATTATATCAAAGGTTTAACCAAAGAAAGATGTTTTTTTTGCACACAAATGGAAGAGCAGTGTGTTCACCTTCACGTAAAAATTCACGTATTTCACTCGTTTTGCTGATTCACTTCCTCCTTATTGTTATCACTATCTTGCTGGTTCACATTGGGCTTGTTACCTACAGGCTGTGTTCCAGAGGGGCCATCATTCATTTTGTCATTATGATTATCAGCTTTGTCATTTGAATCCATCTTAACGTTTCCTGAGAGAAAAAATACATTTGTTAATTAAATATTAATCGTGTATATAATTTCTATACACATATCTGCGTTTTACAAACCTTGTGATGAGTAATATTGTTGTTGCATCTTCATATTACGTTGTTGCTGCTGCTGCTGATGTAAATTTGGTCTGTGACGATTAATTTGAGCTTGTTGCTGCTGTTGCGTTGGCATACAAGCAGGTTGTTGCTGCGTGGGATTATTCGGGTTTGGACCTGGGGCAAATGGTACAACAGGTCGTTGTATCGGAGGCGGGTAACGCTGTTGCGATGGTTGAATACCAGGCCGACCAGGTATACCTATTCCACGTACGCTCTGCTGTAAAACCTGCATACATTAGAGTAAATGTAGAATATATATAGCATAGAATATATTGTGTATTATTTTTCAAGTACAATCAGATGTTTTCAATGTACATGTTTCTTTTATTGTAATATTAGATTTGTAATATTAATTTTATTAAATTTATATTTATTGACAAAAAATAATTCCATATATATTTAGCTTGATAAGATAAAAATAGAGAAAAACGATACATATATGTGATGATATAGAAATGATAATTTTAATGAATAAATGGTACATACGTAGGGATTGTAGCTGCTTACCAGAGCAGACTGGCCAGCGCCCTGATATTGTGGGTACTTATGATGCTGTGTAGGACTGGGCTGCGGTTGCTGCGACGAAGATTGTTGTTTGCAATTTCTCGATTTAGGTGACGGTATTTGAGAAGCTAAAATTAAAATATTGGTCTAATCCAGTTCGACAGAAAACTCGTCGAATTGTGAAATTTTTTTCAAAGAAAATTATGAATTTGCCTTTAATTTCGATATTTTAGATGAAACTTTTAAAAGATTCATCTAAAATAAAATGTTATAAAAAATTCAATCTTTTGTTGGCTAAAGCTATTTATCTTATTATTTTGAAATTAATATTGAACTTACTCGAGCCAAAAACTGATGCGAGCACATCTTGTTGATTTCCAGATGGGCTCTTCAACTGTCTGGGTTGCTCCTGCGGTTGGTGCTTACTAAGAAACGTAGGCGCTGCATTTCCTGGTCCCGGTAAACCACCGGTGGGATTACGAAATTGTTGAGCCGCCGCTGCTATTTGCAATCCTGAACTAGACAAAAAACTGGGACCATAATTTTGTAGACCGACAGGGGTCGCGTTACCCGTTGCCAGACTTTGATTATGCTGGCCAAATCCTTGTAAACCGTAATGAGTTCCAGTTTGTTGAGTGGCACCGCCAGATTGGTAAAAACCCGTTTGCGATCCAGGGAACACATCTAAAGATATATTAAAATAGTAAATAGAATACGTTGAATAAAACGTATGCAATATGTAAATTCATGAAAGGAAATGTCATATTTACCGGCAGATGTGGCACTGTAGTAACTATTGGCAGATGCTTGAACATTTGGACCAGGTCTCTGTACTAATTGTGAATTATTCAAGTAACTGCCACTTACACCAAGCACTTGATTTGGATCGTATGGTATATAAGCCAACTGAAAGAAAATAATTCTTGTTAAAATATCGTTGGATTTACTACTCTTTGTTAGACTATGATAAAATCTCACCTGATTAGGTTGAGGAGCGGATGGAGTCTGGAAATGCGGAGCTTTAGTTCCGATAGCTCCGATTGGTTGAGACGACGGTTTGACGCTAGCCGACATTAAAGAATTTGACGATGAACTGATAAGTACCGTATTAGGATTGTTGCTGAGTTGTTGATTTTGTCCAAACGGAGGAGCAGCTGCTGCAGTCTATTACAAAACAAATTGGAAAAATTAATTCATTTTCCCAGCTAGCAAGCATACGTCATTTTAACGTCGAATGATGTCAGTTTGAGTTCATTTCAATATATATGATAAGAACAAGAGAAATTATAAGAAAAATAAAATTTACGTACGATACGGTATTGAGACAAATTGTTTTGATACATTTCCGGGGTGGGAGCATTCGGCGCGTGAGGCGGCGGCGGCGGCGGTTGCTGCAGGTACACGTTTTGCTGGCTGAACGAGCTCTGGAGGGACGGAGCATAGGGAGCGTACTGCGTAAACGGCGATCGACTTTGATCCAATTGAAACGCTCCGTATAAACCGCCCGCTTGAGCCGGCAACTGTCCCGAGCCTGTGTTGAACAATACAGCCGGTGGCGACGGTATGGCCGACATGCCGCCGTATTGCGCCGCTTGCGAGCCAGGATACTGCGGGAATTCCTGCAAAATGAGAACACCGTTCTTTAGATTTCTATTCTGTATATTTAAAATGTTCGCAATTAATAGAAAAAAAGAAAACAACAATTACCTGATAGTTGATGTGTGAAGGTTGGCCGGTAGAATTGAACGGGGGTGGGCTCAGAGGACCTTGAAGACTAACGGGAGGGTGGCCGATTGGACTTTGACCGGCTCCGATGGGACTCGGTCCAGGGACGGTAGAGCCCGGTTGCGTACCGCTGCTCCCCGAGGACTGTTGCTGCGGCTTCACCTGCGGGGGAACCAGCTGCGCATCAGGCAAAGAGTCAGCGTCTTCCCACAAGGGACATTATATGTTTCAATATTAAGTTGCTACATACATCGCGTAAACAGCAATTTTTCAATAAACACATTTCGTCGAGTTTTAAAAATGAAAAATTGTTCTCAGATCTGTTTTGGGAAAATCTGGTGAAAATGCGAATAGGTTCATTATACTCTTTGTAATAATACACGTACCTTGTCTTCTAACTGATATTGAAAGTTATAATCACAAATATTATAATATTACATATAACGATGACAATGAGCAATGATAATGATAACTGTATTAATGATAATACACTAATGTAAATGTAACGATGATGAAAAACAATGATGGTTACTGTGTTAAATCATCTACTGATCATCGACAAGTGGCTGACTGAATATTCACCTTCGGCCAAAGAAGTTAGCCACTTACCTTTCTCATTTTCACCACACTTTTACTGGACAAAATTTTTCAAACAAAAAAATTATCGAGAAAAGCAATTAATTATGACAATAGAGTAACAACAAAAATAATAATACAAATAAAAAATAAACACTGGAGAAACTATTAAGTGATAACGATTCTTTAATGCATGCGGCATAATAAGTAACAGCAAATATTCTCAAAATGATTTCTCACCTTGCACACATTCGTAGACGTGGTGATTTCGCTTTTCATATTGTTTTGATTGTATTGCTGATGCGGGCTGTAACTATCGTCGACGTCGCCGCTCTCGAAAGCCTGCGGGAAGCTGGTCGCGCTACCCACCACACCGCTGCCGTCCTCGTGCTCGACCACGGTCGGCATCGGCGCGTTCTCCCAGACCTTTTTCACGGATGCGATTTTCAGGTTGAGCTCCGCGGTCGACGGCGATATGGTGCTCTGACCTCCGGCCATATGCATGGAACGCGGCATGCCTAAGCTCTTACTCTTGTCCTCCGTCAGCTGCGAAAGATCCGAGTCGAAGGTGAAGTCCAACTTCATGTCGGCGTTGTCCTCGTTCTTGTTGAATGACAGCGGCATTTGGATAGGCTCCTGATTCTTGTCCTTGATCAGATCATTCGGTTTATTGGGGAACGCGACGGAAAGCGCCGGTTGCTGGGGATGTTGCTGCACCTGGCCGTTGCCCTCCTCTTCCATCTCCGCGCGCTTCTCGGCTCGCTGCTGCTGCTGCTTGATGTGATTCGAGAACTTGGACTTCACCGCCAGATCGGTCGGTCCACTCGTCTTCGTGGTCTTGGAATAATTCGTGTTCTCGAAGATCAGGGTCTGCACAGGAGGCGAAGACACGTCGGACACGACGTTCTTCTCCGTCAGGGTCTCCTTCAGATTCTTCACCGTCTTTTCGCCGCTCGGGGAATTTCGTTGACTGCTGTGTCCGGAGTTAGCCTCGTTACCTTCGTGACTGTGATCGTTTTGAGCCGTTAAACCCGACATCAGCTGAATATCCGTAGGAACCGCGGACGGAGAATTCGAACGCAATTGGCTAGTGAAAGGTTTGTCCCAGGCGTTGACCGCCGGTGGCGGCGCAGGATTGCTGGACGAGTCCTTGGCATAATTGTTTCCGGGACTATTCAGCTTATTTATGTCGCTGGCTTCCGTCGAGCACATCTGTTGTTGCTGTTGTTGTTGCTTCACCAAACGTTGGAAGCGCGGGGCCAGTCTTATATTTCTGGAATTCCTATTGTCGTATTCCCGCTTCTGCGACAAATTCGCTGGCTGAGGGATATTCTGGCCGAGTAAGGGCGGAATATTTTGTACCTGTTGCTGCAGAGCTTGCTGCGACCCGTTCGACTTGGATTTCGAACGATCGCGTTCGCGTTCGCGCTCCTTCTCCTTGTCTCTTTTAACCGGCTTCGCCTCCTCTTTCTGACTGTGTCTCGACTCCTTCACGTTCTTCTTCGAACGTACCTCCTGAAAACCATCGGCGTCCACTTTATCTTCTGCTGTCGCGTTCGCGGTGTCCTCGGTGCAGCTGTTGCTCTCCATTTCCGAGTCCATCAGCTTCTTATCCTTTGCCTGAGACTTCTTATTGAGATCGTTCAGCGCTTGATTCACGAGGTTCGGATCGGTTAGTTTGATTTCGTCGATACGATTGACCATGCTGTCCTTGTTGCTCGATTTACTCGAGATCGCGCCGCTGTTGGTCGAGCTCTGACTTCTGGATCTTCCGCCGTTTTGTATCTGTGCGTTTTGCATCAAGGGCGGGATGCCGTCGGTATTGTGATTCTTCTGAGCGCCGAAGCCGGCGTTCTGCAGATTCCGTTTCTCCGCTCCCGGGGCTCGCGACGCCGGATTGGAAGACTTGGGATTTTTCTCGCGTTGCTCCCTGGCGTTCGCCGCGGACTGCTCGTTCCTGCGGGAATGCGGATTCGCGCCAATAGCATTCTGGTTCGTAGCTTGAATCGGCCGGCCACCGAAATGCTTGTTGCGACTGTTACGAGACTCCTTGTGGTCCTCTATATGTTCCTCGCTATTCTCCGACGTAGTTTCCCAATCCTCGTTACCCACGTCCGATTGGGGCTGCTTTGACACGTTGCTGCTACTGCCGCGTGAACGAGCTTCGCGATTATCTCTCCCCTGAAACGCGATTACATCATATAATATCAAGAAATATATGGAAGATAGATTCTAGATCTACAAAACATTAGACAGCGATATGTTTATTAAAATTATACATACCCTTCTGCTTCCACTGCGAGTTCTTTTGGAACGCGACTCTTCCTTTCGCATTTGTGCCTTTTGGGATATAACGTTAGCGACCTGACCCCCTTCTTGTTTAGCGGATTGCTGAGTTTGTTGACTCGGGGATTTATTGCGTCTGCCTGTGATACCCGCCGTAAGCGCCTGTTGCTTCGCGATGATCTTGTCATCGGTGGACTCGACTGGCGCGGACTGCAAGAGGCTCGCCTCCTTCTCCAAGGTCGGCGTCGGTGGATTCTGCCGTCCGGCGCTCTGCTGCTGATGCTTCTCGTCCGCGTTCCGTTCCGACGAGAACGGACTCTTGCTGGACGGCGGTCCGTAGCCTTCCATACGGCTGCCCGTCGCCGTGTTTCGAATGCGAAAACCGCCGCCTCTTCCACGACGGGATGGTTCGCCCGAGGGCGCGAAAGCCTCGTGACTGGGTTTTCCGTCGTACCCTCTCTTCTCGCTGCGCGCTTGAGAATACGCCTCGGTGCCGCGCTTGTCATCTCGTCTGGACACCTCGCGATTACGTTCTTCCTTCTCGATCTTCTGGGACGGTTTAGGAGAGCGTGCCGATCGCTTATCCTCCTTCCCGGACTCGGTAGAGCCGGATACTTCATCGGCACTGTTCTCGGAATCGGTATGTCCGTAGAAACCGCTCTTGGCGGACAGTCCGGACTTGCTAGCGGCAGGTCGTGGTCCGCCTCGTCGCCCCCTAGACTCCGGACCACGCCAACGAGTGAAGACACTGAAGGTTCCTCCCCACTGACGGCCACCGCGAGATTCACGTACTCTAGAACTGGAGCTACCGCTACTCGTTCTGTTACGCGTATTCTTCTCTCGCTTCTCATCCTTGACTTGCTCTTTAACATCTTCGGTAATAGCCTCTTCTCTCTTCTCCAAAGTCGGCTTATCCAATAAACTTTGCTTAATTTCATCGCTTTCCTTGCCTTCTTTAGCAGTCTCCGTTATCTTCTCCTCCTCCTTCTCGAAAGTTGGCGATATCGCGTCGGCCCATGCCTTTGGCGAATTGTCACCTCTCTCAATCTGTCTGCTCTCCGAAGAGCGTTCCGCTTTTCTATTCCACACATCCGTATCTTTCTTCGCTTCGACGGAACCTTCCTTCGGCTGATCCTTCTTCTCCGGAAGATCAGAACTGCCTCTCTTCAATTGAGTCAAGCTGCGCTTCTCGTTCTTCAATTCGTCCGCTTCGAGCTTCTCTTTCGTAACTGGACCAGGCGGTTGCCTTCTATCTCTATCCCTCTCCCTAACTTCCTCGTGATACAACAAGTCTCGTTTCTTTTCCTCGTAATCCGACACTTCGCTCACCCAGGAATTGCAATCGCGTAATTTATGCAGATCGTCGTCGCGCAAGGACGTTTTCGACTCTCTGGAAGCGCGACTGTCGCGCGAATCCGGTCTCTGCGGACGCTCGTTGCGCTCTTCCTTCGGCGCATCACGGCGGCTCTCGAGTTGTCTATCCTGTCCCGCGTTGCGTTCTTCACGCCACTCCGAACTCTCGGGGCGCTCCCTTTGTTCGCGTTCTCGCTCATCGAAGGAATCCTGTGGAAAGTAAAAATTGTTGTCAATTTAATCAGAGTGATGCTGAGTGATGGAAATGTTGCTGAGAAATCAAATCTATCAAAGCCTACACTGAAAAAAATCCATGTACTTTTACATGGAAATTACTAGTTCAGATCTGGAAAAGTTACTTGCTTTTACTGTAATTTTTTTTCCATTTGTTTTAAAGTGAAAATACATATTAATGTAAAAATACATGTAAAATATAGGTAAAATTACTATTTTTATGCAAAAATCATATGTAATTTTAAATTTATTATTTTTACTTTATTAACATTTTATTTCATAAGTATTTATCTATTTTATTTATAACATTATTTTATAGCATTTATACATTCCTAACATTTCCTATGTGTAATTACATGTTCCACAGTGAAATATTTTTAATCTTGAAAATATTTAAGAATATATTTCATATAAAATTACATACAATCTGTAATCTTCCTCGTAAGTATCAATATTGCATGATTATGCTGGGTCGGAAAAAAACCTAGCTTAATCATGTAATTTTACATAAATATTTTTTTCAGTGTAAAAATTATCATTTCAAATTATTTACCTTCGAATAATTGTCGTAATCCTTCTTCTCTTTGTTATCTCGGTCGCGCATATCTCTAATGTCTCGAGCGTCACGACTGGTGGGACGAGAATCTTTGACATCACGACCGTCTCGATTATCTCTCGAGTCCAGATTTTCCTTCGGATCTCTTTCCTTGTCATCGAAATGCCTCTCGCGTTCCCATGAGTCACGAGGGTGTCTATCATCGTACTCGTAATCTCTGAAATTACGGTTATATTCGTCGTAATAACCGGCCGGTTTGCGACTGTCGTAGGACCGATGCGAAGAATGTCGATAACGATCCTCCCTCGTTGGCGGCGCGCCACCGCTACGATGATCCCGAGACGGAGGTCGCTCATCGTCCAAGGGTACTGATGCGTCAGAATCGGTTCTGTTACGACGTTGCGGTGGCATGGACTGCTTCATACTGGTATCTACTAATGCAAGTTGCATATTTGTACAGCTTCTTCAATATTTTATCAAGTTAAAAGAAGAGATAAGAACAAAGAGATAATTCAGACAAAAATGTCATAGTAGATATCATCCATATTTAAGATACTAGCATATTAGATTTCTAATCAAGTTAAAAATAACTTGAACATTTTATCAAGTAAAAGGAAAAGATAAGGGATCAAGATAATTCACAGATAAAAATGTCACGTTAGATATCATCCATATTTAAGATACTAGTATATTAGATTTCTAACCATGTTAAAGATTCGGATTGCATTTTTCATTTTCAAAAATTAATTGTAAGAATTATTTTTTGTATCTCTATTATTAATATTTACTCATTACAAAAAATTTAAATAACTATTTTCTTTACAGTTCAATCGCAATTATTAGAATAAAATATGACACATTGTTCTGAGTGATTCTACATTCTATCAAAAACTTACTCAATGTATTGTAATTGTGAAGCCATCTACCAGGATCATATTGCTGGGAGAATGGAACAGATTGCGAGGCAGGTCTTTCCGCATTGGGCGAAATTCGATTGAAATTCGCGCCGCTCCTCTCTGCCTGTTGCTTCTGAAACCTGGGCGGTAAATTATTCTGAAAATGTCGAGAAAATGCCGGTTGTTCGCGATCTCGCGAGTCTCTTTGGTCGCGATCGCGTTCCCTTTCGCGCTCGCTGCGCGTAGTATCCTGTTGCCGTAAGAAATTCTGCCGCTCATTCTGACGAAAGTCCGCTAGTCCTTGATCTCGACCCTCTCTCGCGAGATTGTCGCGAGTCTCGCGACCAGACGTGATAATTTTCTCATCCTTTCCTTCGGACGAGGTACGAGACCTTTCGCGGTCTCGTTCTCTGCTTTCTCGCTCCCTATTTTCCTTTTCTCTTTCCCATTCGGGAATAGGAAGAGGTACAGGTGGGATGCTGATCAAGCTTTTAGTCTCGCCTGACTGTGCGCGTTCCTCGTCTTTTTGCTTCGCCTGTTTCTCCTTTATCTTTTGCTCCAAATCCTGTAATTTCTTAGCTGCCGCTTGTTTGGTCAATTCTTGGTAACGTTTCTCTTCTTCTTGCCTGCGTAATCGTGCACGTTCGACACTGGACGCAACTTCAACCTTGATTCTATGTCTTTCGTTCCACGTCTCGTCGTCTTCGACACCTATTTGTAATAAAAATATATATTGTTATAAATGAAACTTGAACAGATTATTAAGGTTGGTATTAATTTTGTCTAATAAAAATGAACCAACCTCTCAAAGAATGTACAGAGTGCAATTGCGATTGATTATTGTAGCCGCCACTACCACTCGCACCATTTGATCCACGATAATCACGATTCATAGAAGGTTGAGTCCAAGAACGATGCGGCGGATGACGAAGCTCCTTCGAAGAATCTCTTTTATCTCGAGATTTCTCCTGCTCCTCCGTGGCATTATCATCGCCCTTTTTCTCCTTGATATCTTTTTTCTCGTCATTTTTCGGTTCTGGATCGGGTTCATCGTCGCTAAAGGCCAATTTTTGGTTATAATCAATATCATCGTGCGCAGCCCATCCTGCATCACGTGAAATATCATCCATACGAGTAAGATCTTCTTCCTTGATAATGGGTCTAGTCAGAATCTCTTCCTCGGCCACACGGTCACGTTGAGGAGGTGGAAATCGATCCAAGGGATGATTGAATCTGGGTCGGGGGCTATTGGATCCAGAATTTGATGGAAATTGCGGAGGAAATCCACCAGGAAAATTTGATCTATACATCTGAAAAAATAATAACGTTAAACGATAATTTCGTTATCGCAAGACCGAAGAAAAAAGAAAAAATAATTCACACAAATTCAAGCTTGCAAAAAACAATCGTAATAACAAACTCACAAACGGCGGGATAAGTCCCCGAAAATGATGCAAATTCGGCCCAATTTGATGAGTACCGGTTGCAGGCACAGACCCTTGATTATTTACGGCATTATGCTGGCCTGCCGGGCCCGCGCCCATGTTGGGCGATTGGCCCAAGTTCTGCCGCCCTCCACCGGGTCCCTCTTGGGTGTGTCCTCCTGAAACAGGTATATTTAATGGGAGGCCCTGGCCCCCCGGAGTATTCCCATTTCCGGGACCAGCTGATGTTGCTGGCGCTGCGCCACTTGCCGTGCGACTCCCTCCTTGAATCCAACTTCCTTCGGCTGCAAAAGAGATTCATACAATCATTATGTATTTTCAACAAACAAACAACAATCTACTGTCATTAAATTGCGAGAGACTTACTTTGTGGACGCAGGCTCGGTCCTGGACCATACTGCGCATTTAACTCTCGATTTGACTGCTGATTTCCCGGCGTGCCAGCTACATAGTTAATTCGTTAGATAAGTGATACATAAACAAATAATATATGCTGTGTATTCTAATACATAATAACAGTAATATATCAATATTGACGAAAAAAGAATCGATATTTATGAGATACATGATAAAAACAAGATACACGCATGCTCGCACGCGGTCGCAGAGGCTCTCTGTGCATAAAATTTTTCCATATATCATGCTTTACAGAAGTTTAGTGTGTTCTGATTAATAAAAAAAACTGAATAATACACATAAAATAAAAAAAATATAAGTTTTCAAATAATCATAAAATAAATAAATTATTTAAATTCATTTAATCTAGAATAAAAATTAATCGCGCGAGCTAGTAAAACGTATATATTATAATTTTGTTTTATGTAAATATACCATATATAATTATAATAATTACACACATTTTATCAATAATCTATCAATCTTAATAAATTACAATAATTCTATGATAATCATATATGTTTACTTATACTTGGGGATAATATAATTATTCAAATTTTTTTCCGCATATAGAAACATATATGAACTTATCCAAGAAAAAGGCTAATACATTTTTTCGTATAACAGAATGTCAATGTAATGCTTTCATGGTGCAAGTTTAAAAATATAAGAATAAGAAATGGGCAGGTACAATAACCTAGATTATTAAAATATTTACTTGATAAAAGAGATAAAAAATATACACATCTTTCAACATTATGTACCAATCTCGAGTCTTTGTATGTTTTATAAGTTTTTCTCATCAAATGATATCATAAACGTTAAAATTTGAATGATATATGCGAGACTTGGTACATATTGTAATACTATCTAACAATTTTCTACAAACATATATAATAATGCATATCAACATTTATAGTCAAATCAATCTTCTACATCTATGTCTAAAATTACAACATATGATGCATAAAAAAGTTATTTTTAAAATCTTAATAGACAAAAAAACATAGATTTCATAAAAATTTTCATTTTTACATGAATCTAGTGTTAAGTATAATTAGTTGTAATATTTCTTTAATATACGTCTAAGAGAAAATATTTTAAATATTATATACATATGCATCTTAATACAAAATCAATTTACTTCCATAGTAAACAACGTAAAATAATATTGTGCACCACATTTTATATGTGTAAAACAATTCAGATTTGTTAAACAATAATAGACATATTAACTATATGCAAACGTTATCAAATAGAAATTTAAGGGGAAATTACATAAATTATAAATATATAATTAAATGCAATTGAGATTGCTAATATTTATGTTTAATTATAGTTATTTATAAGACCTCAACTTTCTTGATATATTATATATGTGATATTATATAGATATACACAGTATATACATATATCAAATAGTTTCTAATAATTGCATCAAGTCTTACAAGATATTAATAATGAGAGAAAAAGAAATTGGAACAAGAGCCTGAGATTCCTATCACATAATTTTTCAAAAGATTATAAAATTAATTTTATCTCTCTAGCATATTTTACTATCACAAATACCTTTTAAGACATATGCAGACGAGTAGTCTTCATTAAACAACATTCAATATGTAAAAAAATTACTACTTCTCAAAGCACAATTTACTAGACCTATTTATGATCAGATACAGAGTCAAGAATCCGCATGCATCGCGCATTCTTATAAATCTCTGTTGCACACAGTTTTCATTACTAACAAATTTATTTACACCAATCTATGGGCAACTATATTTTCTATTATTCATAATATAATTTCATTTAATAATTTCAGAATGCAATCGTAAAAATAAGCCACCATGGGAAGAAGCACAGAGAGAGCACTACTGGCAAAGAGATAAAAAATTGAATCTAGCAGCAACAGGCAAGCAGCACCCCACCTGAGTGGTTGTGGGAGTACGGCTGTTGCTGTAGTAACGAATGATGGACTGCGACCGAGATCGCATTGGATGTTGTCGAGGACTGTTGAGTCTGGCTCTGAGTGGAGACGGAGGCGGAGGGCTGTCCGCTGAGACTGGGAAACTCGTGTTGGAACTGCGGGGACTGATGGGCGAGGAAACTCAGTCCAAGGGCACCTCTTGCCCCCTTCGCACCCCCCACGAGCCCCGCGTAACCAACCACTGCTGCCACAATGGGCGTACCTATCAATTAATTGTGCCACCCAAAAAAAAAAAAAAAAAGACCGCCGCTCCGCTTACACTTTAACTCTGCCCAACGTCCAGAAATGGATGTTAAATGAATATATATATATATATATATATATATATATGAACTGAAGAACGAATTATTGTCTCACATCCTATTGTGATTGTCCATGATATACTATTATACTGTAATCTCATGGTTTACATCATCCTTTATCAATCCAACTCTGGACATTTAAAGTTTCATATTATCTCGATAAAAATTCTCTTTTAAATAGATATTATTTATATAATCCATAAATAACATAATCATATACTATAATTACTGCTACCTACATTTTTTCTACATATATCTGCATATTTCCAATTGGCATTAATATATCGTATCATTTAGACAAAATCATATCAACTATTGATTAAGAATATATTAGTCGATATAATACGTACATAAACAATATACTGATAATTAATTCTAATTGATTAAATAACTGACAATGAGTATTAATAAAATAACTGAGAAGTTTATTAATAATAACTCGCAAATAACTTGCACGTGCCGTCCTGCCTACGATCTTGTATATCCCCTATTCGTAGGAGAAGGCAGCATACGAACATTTATGCATGGAAAACTAAAGATTTCTTTTTTCTCACTCTATAGTTGCAGCTATAATTAGACACGCCTTATGATTACGTCTGAGTTTTTAGAAAATTTTGAATATACTTTCAGGACTGTCTCTTAAATTATTTTAAATTAAGCCTGCTTCTGGATAAACGAGTTCAAAAATGTTTCGATGGAAAGAGAATGTGAAAAATGAGTAACTTAAAAGTCTTAACATTCTATATCAATCAATTTTACGCGTTACATGCCAGTAGTGCTATAATGTATGGAATAAATATTTTTCTACGCACCATCTCCTGATCTGCTCATAATCGCGCTCCATGATGATTTGTTGTTTGTTTGATCCAAAAAAGGAGACTGTGATACATTTTGTTGTCCCGGTAGTAATGAGTGTAGAGATGTTGGAACAGCGGTCCCTGCTGCGCATTGTGCTGTTGAAGAGACAGTCTGCAAGGAAACATTAACTTTAATAGTATCCATTTTAAAATTATGAACATAATATGAAACATAAAAATAAAACAATTAGCAAGAACAAATTGTTTTCGTAAACTTTTCTTATTAAGAAATTTAATTTTTAACTTTATTTTTTTTATTAAAAATATTCACAAAGATAAAAATATAAATTATTTTTTATATAACTATCAAAAAATTAACTTATGTTAAATGACTATGATGATAGAATATTAATAATACAATGTTAACTGCAAGATAATTGTATTCTCTGTAATCTAAAAAATTGATTTATAACTTACAGTAGTGTTATCAGGTGAACTTGCTACTGTGGTAGTAGTAGTGGTCGACGATGTCGAATCCTTAGTTGTAGCCCAACCACTTCCTCCACTTGGCACAAGACTGACAGCTGGATCACTGCTGCTAGTTTCACTTTTTAAACTGGGCAGATTAGCAGGAGGACGCCGTGCCGAAGGCACCTTTCCAAGACTTTGCATTCCATGTTTGCGCGGTAATGTATTTTTTTGCTGATGCGGTTCCAAAGATTCGCCCTATATTCAAATATTTGTTGAAAACATTTAACTAGTTTACATTGCAGAAAAAATTAGTTCTTAAATATTAAAATATGAGAAACTACGAAAATTAAATTGTTTATAGATTATTTCATATATTATCTTTTAATTGGTCGATATTATAAGATAAAATAATACAATAGAAGAGTTTGTTAGAAGATAAAAGTATTAAATTGTGATCAACTTACCCTACTCACCCGATACAAGCTATTGATATCTAGTGATTGAAACTTGGATTTTCCTTTCTCCCCCTTCGACACAATCCCTGACAGAGTAGACATGCTGTCTGCACGCAACCATTTAGTACCAATCAGACCCAAAGAACGAACCCTTTGTCTGTAAAGACAGTTATTTAAACATCTCCCTAAAAATTAACAATGGCGAAAAAAAACAGCTTTATATATATATGTCAATTACATTTGAAGTTTTTTTATTATGTATAGTAAATTTTTAGAAATTACATATGGATAGAATTAATATTACTTAGATTCTCAAAATCAAAGAATTATCAAACCAATGAAATAATCAGAAATATAAAAGCGAATAGACGTATGAATTTGTTCCATAAAACATGTAATCGAGTAAAAATATACATTTACAACAGGATATACAATAGTGCAATTATAATTATTGCACACAGTTTGTTTAGTAAATGCCTTACACGACGAAAACCATTTATAATAATAATAATAATAATAAATTACAATAATAATAATAATAATAATAATAATAATAATAATAAACGACACAGCAATATCAATGTAGTAGCATTAATTCCATTATAATTTGCATAATTACAGGAATACGCGAGGAGAGGAAATTTCTAAAACGCGTCCCGTTAACGGCGCATTAGAGTGAAACACAGGCCGAGACAAAGCTTTGTCTGTCACGTTGTCAGAAATAAGCCGCTCCGCGCGCAATAATAATAATAATAATAATAATAATAATAAAAGAACTCTCAGGAGTGCGACCAAAAATACAACTCGATTTATTACCTAGCAAATCCGAAATACTCCGGTATAATAATTATACGGGGAAAGTCAAAGAGGAGGCGAAAAGTACGCCGGATCCTCCGCCCCGCGAATGTCAAATCCCCGTCCAAAACAACAAACGCCTCGGATATACGCGTCACGCCGTCGGCGTCGACGTCGACGTCACCGTCGTCGTCGAGGAGTCCGCGAAACTCGCGACTCGAGGGGCGGGAGGAACGAGTGTGTAATTTCGCGATAACGGTACCCCGTCGTCGAAGAAAGCGGAGAGAGAAGGTTTCCGCGAGGACCCGGAGAAGGGGGGGTGGGGAAGAAGAGGTGGGGGGGAGAAGGGAAAAAGTGTCGGGATACAGCGAAGCATCCTCCACGTAGGAAGGAGGATTTTTCGCCTGGTTTCGGCGGAAATTCATGCACTTACCTTGGTCCGTCCAAATGGGTTCACAATTCACAACAGGGTTAAATTCCCGGTGAAAACTAGATTTATACGCGCGATTCAGACGCGAATTCCGTGCACTTCCGAGCGGATCGCGCCGCGCCTACGACAGAGTGAGGACACCCAAGAAACCTTCTTCTCCGACGAATTCGTCCAAGATGGCGAATGCGCGACTCTCGAGGGTCCCTTCCTCCGCGCGCTCCGATCAATACAATTACGTCACGCTTACCAAGGAGAACCGCTCACACACAGACGTGCCACTCGTCGGCGGATTCGCGATCCCGTCGTCGTCGCCAACGATGGCGATAGCGGCGTCGTGTATCTTCCGCGCGACGCGGCCTTTTTTTTTTCCCTCCTTTTTTTTTTCGACGCCGCGCGAATTCGATGGGGATACCTTTCTTTCTTTTTTTTGTTTGTTCGCGACGAAATAATCCGATGAGATTTCGCGAGATGTGCGTATTTTTTTTCACGGAAGAGCCCACGAACACGTTCTCTTCCCTCGTTCCGGAACTCTCTTTCTCTATCCGTTCGCCTCTTACATCCGCTGCTGCGCGCGCGCGATTAGAAGAGAGGAAACTAAACGGACGGCAGAGGAGCGCGATAGTGCGCACGCGCGGCCGCTTGGCGGCGCTGCCTGTCGCTAGAAATTCCTTCCGCGCACCAGCGAAGTCAAAATATAGTCAACTTCGGATTCTTTTAGCGAGATCAATTTTATTTATTTTTTTTACGCGAAAAAAAAACTTTTTTTTTTTTTTAGTATAGATATTTCTTTTTTTTTTTTAAATATGTATAAATTGTGGAAATCTCTTGTCGAGTTTTATTCCAGACGCTGATTTGAACTCCGTTCATAAATCTGTCGGTTGCACTTTGCACTTTCTACACTTTCTCCTTTTCCGTCGTTTTCTTCAAGGCTGCCCGCGGCGCCGACGATCTATTGTTTTGGTTTGCAGGTATAGCGATAAATTGTCGAAGAGTCGTTTACCTTCTCTGTCAGATAAGGTTTTTTTATTGCAGTTGAGATTTATTTTGGATTTTCTACGGCGATTAATTTATATTGTGAGGACACCGAAAATGGTACGTTTAAATTATTCGTGCAATATTTTTGTGTATTAGTTTCAGTAATAAAAATGTCACGTTTTTTTCAGAGTGTCACATTGCATACAGATGTTGGTGACATAAAGATAGAATTATTTTGCGAGATGTGCCCGAAAACGTGCGAGGTATATTTCTACTACATATGTTAATAATGTTACAATCATATATATAACCTATAACATTCATCCCTTGACTTTGTATAGGATATCTCATAGGAAAATGCTAAAATATTTGTATACCAGTTCATTTTATTGATAAAAAGTAATGAAAAAGTGCTAATAATTACATATATAATCTAATAATAAATATTTTTAAAGTGCGCACCATTTGAATTTATACAAAATTGTATTCTTTTTTGAAAACTTGTAAAAACTTGTTCTAACACGTCATTTTTAATGTTATTGACTATCCTTTTAATAGCTGCTATTAAATCTGGCACTGTTGAAAATATTTATCATTAGTTTATGTGAATTTGTTATTATTAGCATTTTTTTCATTACTTTTTATTAGTAAAATAAATGCATACAAACATTTTATTTATATCCATTAAAAACTGTAGGCTTCCCTCTTTTCAACACAATTTTGTTTTCTCAATAACTGCATGCATTAAAAAATGACAGCTGATTAATCTCAGCATTTTTCTATGGGACACTATATAAATGTTTTCCTTTTTTTTCTTACAGAATTTTCTTGCTCTTTGTGCTAGTGGATATTACGACAATTGTATGTTCCATCGGAACATAAAAGGCTTTATTGTCCAAACTGGAGATCCCACAAATACGGGTAAAGGTGGAACCTCTATATGGAACCGTAAATTTGAAGATGAATTCAAAGAGGAATTAAAGCACAACACAAGAGGTCTTGTGTCTATGGCTAACAATGGTCCTAATACAAATGGGAGTCAATTTTTCATAACATATGCGCCGCAGTCACATTTGGACTTAAAATATACTCTTTTTGGAAAGTGAGTTTATTTCTTGCATTTATTTTTTATTTGATAGCAAGTAAATGTAATTACAGTAATAGCAAGTAAATTGTAATTTTTTTAATCGGGTTTTTATTTATTACAGAGTGATTGATGGTTTGGAAACTTTGGAACAATTGGAAAAATTACCAGTAAATCCTAAGAATTATAAACCACTCGCAGAAATGAGGATAAATAATGTAACTATACATGCTAACCCATTAGCAGGATAAACTTGTGAGTGATTGAATGATTTTTATTATTTATTATGTCATAAGTAATTTATACTAATTCCTTAAATCAATATAATTTTTTTATTTGCAAAATATTAAGTTTAATAATGAAAAAATATATATCCTTTTTACAGATTTAAGCTTATAAAAATAATACCAAGTATTTTTACATTGTATATACACCTAATATTCTCTTGTTACGTGGATCAAATGGACTTTGAAGATACATTCTTGCAGGATATCTTTTTTTCCTTACTTCAATCTGGTAAGTACCTGTTTCTAAAAATTCTTTTGTAATATTTTGTCCATTTGGTGGTGTGATGTATCTGAATAAAGAAAGTAAACATATAAAATATTTACATATATATATTTATCTTTAATATTTTATCAATTTTTTTATTATCTATTCAATTTACTTACGCCTGTCCAATACTGCTTTTAAAAGTATATCCACATTCAGCTCTTCTTAGATAACCAACTAATTGATCATTTCTATAAACAGTTTCCAGACCCCATAATGGTACATCACTAAAAATTAAACGAATGTTGATATATAAATGATTTATTGAAATATTGATAAATCAAAATATTGGAAAAAATATATAGCAAAGCAATATATACTTACTCATTTATGTGTAAATGCACTAGTCTTTTTTTTATTCCATTTTTACGATATCGTTCAATAGCTGTTTTACCTAAGTATTTGCCATTACTGCGGCAGAGAGTTTCTAAACCTGCTTCTATTGGATTGTCATCTGATCTTAAGTCTGTTCCCCAAAGACGAGTTCCTGATCGACAAATTAGCACAATTCTGACACGATTAGCACATAGATTAAATGATATAATAATATTGAACTGCTGCCTTACCTTTTTCACAACTTAAACTGTGGAGTGCTCTGTAACCAGCTAATTTCATATCATATTCTTTACCACATTTAATTAAAGCTTTGTATACTTTTTCACACGAACTTCTTGGAATATGTAATTCATAGCCAAGTTCACCCACAAAACTAAGTCTAAACATATGCACCAGTTCACCATTTATTCGTACCAGTTTTGAAGTGCAATATGGAAATGATTTGTTTGAGAAATCTTCTTCGACTAACATTTCAAGAACTTGACGACTATAATAAAGAATAAAAAATATGTTAAATGAACAATATGAGATATATGATGTCATACATTTTTGTCATGATTTTTATATATATTTGTATTCGTATTTTATTTGAATACATACCTATTAGGACCTTGAACTGATAAAATTCCTATCTGTTCTGTGACATTATGTACAGATACACTGAACTCTTTTTCTCTTACTATTTTGCTAATATGTGCCCAAATATGATATGATGACGTGCCTCCAGTAACTAAAATCAGAAATAAAGGAATTAATAATGCAGAGTTGCTAGATGAAATATGATATAGAAGCATGATAAGATGCAACAATTTAAAGTCGTACCGAGATAAAATGCTTTTCCTTTAAATATGGGATCAACTACACCACCCAAGCCGGATTCTAGACCAGTAATCATGCAATCGCCTTCTACACCTCCGTTTTTATTTAGCATACAAGTATAAACAGTCTTGTTGATCTCTCGATCTACTTGAGATGTAAATATATAATCCACCGCCTTTTTCGAGTCTGGACCGCATATGTAAAATTTCCCGAAACTCGACATGTTAAATAACGCAACATTATTTCTGCATGAAAGCGCTTCTTCCCGTATCTAATAGATATATAAAAGAAAAAATTATAGATTTATTTTTACTGAAAATTATTTTTTGGATCCTGTCTCAATTTTAAAAAAACTTACAATATCGTCATGTGGTGGAGAGTCAAATGTACGTTCCGTTTTTATTATATCGGCGTATATATCATTCGTATTTTTTGGTTTATCATAATAACCACCATAATCGTAAGGCAAAGTTGCAGCTGTTTTATTATTTAGCAAGAACCATCCTGGGCGTTCCCATCCTTGCCGTTCTTCCATGACGGCACCTTCATTAATGAGTAACTATAAAGATAAATAAAATAACACTTTATTGATAAATAAAAGAAATAAAAATAAAAAATAATTGAAAAATGTTGACAAAATTTGAATATTTGCAAAGATAACATACATTATGGAAAGGATCTGTCTTTAAATTTCTGCCAGCTAAATATTCATCATGTGTGAAAAAAATCTCAGAATTTCTTGCATAAGCTTCATGACTTCGATCGTTTATCCAATTTAAGTTTTTCCTTTGTTCTGGTATAAATCTAAAAAGAGGGAGAAAACATTAATTTAATAAATATGAATAGAATGATATTATATAATTATATTGCTGATATACATTATGTTTTACATATCTATATATAAAAGAAGAATTATTAGTATATTTGAAAGTTAAGTCATTAAGTAATTTTATAATGTTAAATTATATTTCATATTTAAAAATTTAATATCTCTAATTCAAAAATGAATCTTTACCGTCTAATATCGCGCTCAAACATGTATTTGTCTGGTCGTCCATTAACTATCCATAATGCTATTTGTTCTCCGCAACCACCTCCATACATCATCCCAGCGCTGTTATATCCACAGGAGTAATAAAAACCTGTGCAGCGTGGGTCTTCACCTTTTGGAGACATTGTTATATTTTAGACTTAATATTAGCTTAATGTTAATGAACATAAACATAGATTGTAATTAATGATTCAATTTTACCCATTATAGGTCTATGGTCAGGAGTGAAACTTTCTGGACCGCACACTGTTGTTTTTACTCCAGTGGTTGCCAGAGCAGGTATTAATTCGTTCATCGCTTCTACATGTGCGTTGAATACATCCCAATTCAGCTCGTACAAACTAAAGGAGAAGTCTTCTGGTGCCTTTTAAGTAAGTTTGAGAATTAATTAAGGGAACTTATATATGTATGGCAAATTTTTTTTATAATATAGACGTACAACTTACACATTTCAACATAATAGGGTTTGATTCATAACCACCGCAGCTTAAATTTCCACCCTGTACCCGAAAATAGGTATCACGATCGTTATCTCGGATGTTTGGCAATCCTTGTACATCCATTGACTCAGTGACGATGTATGCATGTTTCATCGGTATCAACGGAATATCCAGTCCTACCATTTGCGCTATCTTCCCGGACCATGCTCCAGCAGCGTTTAATACGACGTTAGTTTTTATAATACCGTAAGGTGTTTCTACTCCACGAACGATCTTATGACCATCATTATTCTCTGTGAGAATTTTAGTCACTGGACAATCCTCGATAATCTAGAATTTTACTCAATTAGATTAGTTTTTAATTGTATTATATTTAATTTGTAATCAAAGCAAAACTTCAACTTTAGCTTCTGTCATTTTGTGAAAATTACTATTCTTTACATATACAAATATTCAAATTAGTAATATTCGTGTAGACTGATTGATATGAAAGAGGAAAATGAAAATTACCTTGCAACCGTTTGCCTTTGCTGACTTTGTTAATGCATTTATTAACATAGCAGGATCTATAGTACCATCTGCTGGAGAATGTATCGCAGCCAGAAGTGCCTTCTCATTTATCAAAGGAAATATTTTCTTCGTTTCGGCCGGATCAATCAGATATGCATCGATATCGAAATTCTTACAGCCAGTAATTAATCTCTCGTACTCGGCCACTCGCTCCTGTGAAATACAATGCTATATTTAATCTCTGAAAAATTGTGGACCAAGGCATCAATCAAAATGCTCCAGAAAAAGCTAAGATAAGACTCACAGAAGTGTTAGCGATAAGAAGTCCACCATTATTTATCCATCCTGGATTTACATCTGTCTCTTCTTGCAAAGATGCGTAAAGCAATCTCGAAGTTTTCAACAGCTCCATTTCCATGTCGTTTACGCCGCGTAAACACCATACAAGACCTGCTGTGTGCCATGTTGTGCCAGATATAAGCTTAGATTTATCCAAGAGTACAGCATTGACACCACGTTTTCCTAACTGATAAAGCGCATTGCAGCCGGCACTACCACCACCTATTATAAGAATTCTTGTATATAAATACATTGTATACAAAACTTGTGTTTATAAACGTTAATTAAAATTAACTGTTATTCAGCTGAAATTTTTTTCTAGAGTTAGATTCCAATATCATGAATAAACCTCAGTTAATTTTAATTAATGAATGCATTACTGTAGAATATCTAGATAGTTTTTATTTAAATCTAGTCCTTTTTATAATGATATAATTAGTTACCTATTATTACAACATCTGCATTATTAGGTATTTCAATGTTCTTTGTCTCATTCTTCCCATTGTACGTAGTGAACGCTCGGGTATTTTTAAAACCCCATTTAGATAACTAAAAAAATAATATTTATATATTAAGTTTTTACAAAAGTATAAATAAAATTATTAATTTCATAACATAATTAGATGCAATAAAATCGAATATATATATACCTTATTAGTCACTAAACGAAGCATTTTATATGCTTTATTATGGGATCAGCTTGTCGTGTACAACTGCAAAAGATATTGAAACAAACTGGACTGTAGTTCTCTCAGTCAGGATGACTTGTTGCTCTGTTGTGGTTTATCTTCAAAATTATACTGTTTATAGTGTATATGTTATCAAGAAACTTGTCGTCACATTTTTTAACGTCAATTTCTTTTTCGCGCGTGATATCAGTTTGCGTTCGCGGTGAAATGCATGTTTGATAAAAAAAAACTGATTTCCGTACAGCTCTTTATAGTTAAAAAGAAGATTACAAACGACGTCACAAAGCGAGAAAACATTACTCAATGTATTTGCATACGAAAGGAAAGACAATACTCGACAGGGGACTTTAAGCGTTATAAAATTGTGTGATTACGTTTAATCTCTGTTATTGATGTTATTTTTTTCTAACGTGTGTGTGTGTGTGTGTGTGTGTGTGTATTTCGCAAATTTATGCTTTAGTATTTATTGTAAATTAAAAATATTTATTTCATCACGTTAATAATAATAATAATAGGTAAAGGAACGGTAATTTCGTCATAAAATTAGTCTTATCTCCTCTTACTAGATAAAACTATTTGTGTATTATCGCTCTAGATTTGTACATATATCTAAATATTTACTCGCCTTATATATAAACTCGCATTTATTGAAGATAGAATTTTTTCTGTTGCTAACTCTGTGGAAAATGTTTATCATTGTTGGTGTTTTTTATAACCTTTTTACCTTTTTTTATGTATCATTTTTTATGTACTTCCTTATTTTTTAGATTATAATTATATAAAAGAAATTAAACAATATTTTTTTCGATCTTGATATTATATCAAAATAGTTTAATTTTTAAATTCTATTAAACTATATATATATATATATATATATATATATATATATATATATATATATATCTGTATGTATATTTATATGTACACGCATAGCAATTTGTATGTCTTTTTATCAATAAGTATAATTCAATAAATGCCTGACGAAGAGGCTGATGACATTGCGATACTTATTATCTGCAGCGTGATTTGATTATATCCTAAAAATAACAAGACTGACGGCTGTTCTCGCTACATATTAATTTTTTAATATATAACATGTAGTCATATTTAAAAATCATAAAATATATGAAAATATTTTGGTAAGTTTGGACTTAAAACGTAATATATTCTAAAATGTTCCGAAATATATATATATATATATATATATATATATATATATAAAACAATTACTCAAATTATTAATGAATAATAATTAATAATTTCAATAAATAAAAGCGTAAAATCAATGTAAACTATCGAAATAAAATTTAATTAATCGTAAATTCAATATATTATATATCTAAGAATAAAAAGGACATTTCTAAATAAACTTATTCTTAGTGATTTATTTATCGTTCTGTTATCGTCTACTATACATTAAACTAGATATTCTACAAAAGCGATACATATATTAAGTACAGTGTGATGTCGTGTAAGAAAAATAGGATTTTTTTTGGATGATCCGTGAACACATCTGTAAAGAAGTCAACAAAATGCCATTTCAAACACAAATAACACTTTTATTTAGCGAATGACTTATAGCGAAGTGTGCTCTTCGCTCGCTAAACTATCTGTATCTTCAGTGTCTGAATTAGTTGCAGCTTGCACTCGAGCGTATTCGTTGGTGTCGATGCTTTTGCAAAAATGAATTGCATATTTCAGTTTTTGTCGTAGAACTATTTTGCACGAATATCTTGGCATTTTCAAAAGGAAAAAGCAGGTATAACTTTCAGGAAGAAACTGGTCCGGTGGGTTGTACTTGTCCATTACCTAAGAAAAAAGAAAATCGATAAAAGAATGATATATATATACGGTGATACTTTGATATCGAATATAAAGTGCAATTTTTTTACTTGTAAAACAAAGTCTCTGCCTCTAAAATCTGCAATTGTGCGCGGTAAACGTGTCCTGCCCCAAACAAAACGAAGGAAAAGCGATCGTTCTTGATTGGAGAATTCGTCCATAACTTCCCAAAACCATTGAACAAGCGGTGCAGTTGCTTCAATACCTGCAAAAACAATTGTTAAAAATTAGAAGCTATAATAGATATTATATATATATAAAGAATCATATATATAAGGAATTTTGAACCAATTATAATCTTATAGAGAATTGGATTAAATTTTGGAAATTATCTATAAGCGCTTAACACTTTCATTTCTTACATAAAAAGTTAGTACCATAAGTATTTTGATACAATATAAAAAATATCGAAATAGAGTATTTACCTTTATATGTTGCAACAGATTTTAATAGATTCAGTGGTATGTCTGGACTGCCACAAACCATCGTTTCAAGTTCAGAACCGCTAAATAGTGCCAATAGGGGCACAGGAACGACTTTCGACAATCCTTCTCGCACAGCTGCTACTTGAGCATCAAATTCGTGTAGCCTATAATCTAGTGCCAATCTCACATACTCATGCCTATTTTCTGGTGTTATTTTAAGATATCTGAAAAAATTTAAAGAATAGTTTATTCTTTATCTATCATACAAAAATGTTCTTCTTTTAACTATATTATTAAATCTAGATTGTATTTTTTCATTAAATATTATTTCATAATTTAGTTTAATAATTATAACAACATAAATTTAATATATCTTGCATTAGCATGCAATTTTAAAATATATATAACGTATAATTTGCAAAATAACAATTCAACTTACATATTTTGTAAAATATATATGTAAATCTGTTTTCTTAATTTATCATATTTATATTTAAAGATATATTATATTGCTTTTTCAATGTTTAAAGTAGGCTAGCAAATTTTGCACAATACAACGCATATGTTATAATATTATTATTGTATAATTATATATAATATAAATATATTTATATATATATATATATATATATATATATATATAAAATATATATATATATAACATAATAAAAAAAATACCTGTTAGATAGTGCCACATCGTGTCCTGCAGCGGAGGGAGTAGAAAATGGCATTTCTAAACTCTGAAAGACTTTTTCATCGGGATCCATGTCCCTTATACAAAGTAAGCCAGGAACGTAATCCCTATCAACTTCCGTCAAATCTGCGGGCGTCAGAGGTATACCAGCAAGTTGCTTCCAAACTGGCTCGGCTAGATTTAAACTCAGCGGACTACCCGTTCGTATAGCAATGCCCATCAGGATGCCTAAGAATTGAAACATGTTCATGTGCAATTGGGAGTCCGCCATAGGGTTCAGTAAGAAACAGTCTCGGTTCGTGCCGTTGTCCTCGCGACCGTTTGGTGTTGGTATAAATAGTGGCAAGGAACCGTTTTGCAATTCGTCGCACATCTCTGCTATGCTCTCACTATAGCCACCTCCGCAATCGTCGACGCTTTCTCCTAAATTAAATAATACAATTCATTAGCAATTTCATATATTTTATCGTATATAGGATATCTGATATAAGGTGTCATATACAACCGAAAATATACAAGTAGATTTTGTTATTTGGAGACAATTTTTCTTCAGCAAAAATATTAAGGCTTTAATAATTTTTGAGTTATAAGCGATTGAAAATAAAAGGTTTTTCGCAAACTAATCCTTGTGGAAGTAAAATATTAACAAAACCACATTCTCCAATTAATTTCAAGTAGAGTTTACTTGAATAAAATTTTAATTTAAGGTTTCGTTATAAAGATACATGATGGCAAAAATTGGGAACATGCAAAAAATGATGGCCTCCCTCGACATTGTTGCTGAGGAAAAATCGTCTCCGAATAACGAGATCTATTTGTATATTTTCGGTGTAACACTTTATGTCAGACACTCTGTATAAAACCTGATATATAAACAGAATGCATACCGACAAACTTTACTTTCCAAACTCTGTGAGGTAAAAACAATACATCCTGCGTCAAAAGAGACATCTTCGACACCATTTGACCGAAAACAGACTTGATACCATCCGGTCCAGCCAAACCGCCTTTAGCTCTGGCCCTCTTCACTTGTATCCTGTTCAATTCGATCACAGGCCCGTGCTGACGATCTCTCACCATCGTGGCTTGAATGACTTTGCGGAATGTAGCTTCCTTTATACTGTACACTAGCATAGGAGCCAATTTGCTCAGTCCGATATGACCGGTGATCGGAAACATAGCCAAAGCAGGGCACAAGAGTTCCGCGAAATGGTGCAGTAATACTAATCTATTGCGCAGTACGGAGTACGACAGGTCTTTGACCAGGTCGTATTCCATGGGCGTGGACGCTGGCATCCTGCTCTGCGTGGCTTTCGCAGTGCTCCAGGCTAAAGTATGCGCGCTACCGCAAGCGACTCTCGTGATCTTCTTGCCTTGCAACGCGTGCACCAATCTCGGCCGGTGGAGCGCGCTCGTGGTACCGTCGCCGAGCTGACCCTCGTCATTGTCGCCCCAGGTGAAGACTTCTCCCTTGTCCGAGCACGCGACGCAGTGCAACGAGCCCGTGGCTATCGAAATGATCTTCTTCCCCTGCAACGCGGCTACTTTGCGCGGTCTACGTACATGATCGTCCGTGCCGTGTCCTAAACGGTGATAGTCACCTTTACCCCTGTACAAAGATAAAAGATTAAACATATGACAAAATAGGAAAGAAGATAATGATCATACTGTATAAAAAAATAGATATCTATTATTACCAGGTATAAACTGCTCCAGATCTCGTCAAGGCGACTGAAAATTGACTACCGCATTCGACTTTAATTACGCCAAGTCCGGCTAAGGAATCTATCTTCAATGGAACTTTGCAACCATCGCTGCCGCCTCTACCTAACTTCCCGTAATCTCCGTCGCCCCAACTCCACACGTTATCGTCGTCAGTTACACAGAGCGTTTGCGCATCACCACTTCCGCAAGCTACGTCGATCACTTTGTAGTCTTGTAAAGCTTCGACCACCTTCGGTCGTAATTGATCGTCGCTGTCTCCGTGCCCGAGACGTCCGTATCGCCCTGCACAATCAATTATTCCTTTTAACATGATGTAATACATATATATTTTTAGTAATTTCACATATATGTTTAATGTTTTATATATGGCTTACATATGTAAAAAATTAAAATATACAGAATACAACATAATACGTAATACAACATAATAAAATAAAAAGTACATTATATATTCTTTTTTTCATCTTTGCACCTTTTCCCCAGGTGTACAGCCAACCAGCGCTCGTGATAGCGGCGCTATGATGACCACCACAAGCTATATCTAAAATTTCCACGCCGAGTAGATCCTCAATCAATTTTGGCCGGTCGTAGGACATCTTGTTACCGTGTCCCAGCTTGCCGTCGTCGCCCTCGCCCCAGGAATACACATGACCTTCCGAACTTAGAGCGAGGCAATGTTTTCCTCCCGAGCTGACGGCCACTTTTTTAATGAACACGTGCTGTATCGATTCCAATAGCGTCGGGATCATAACGGAATCCGTTCCTCCTATTCCAAGGCGTCCCGCAGCTCCGTAACCTGCAAAAATATAGCAGATTAAAATTTAATACATGTTACACAGTAATATTAAGAATTCTTCGTTACCTGTCGAATAAACCTTTCCATCGGCAGTTACAGCAAACAGAGTTTGTTCGCCACCAGCCAGCTGTATCGGTCTGAGTGCGGACAGACTTTCGCAGGGTGCAGGTAGTTTAACCTTCGGACCTTCCAGGCCACCCAGCTGACCTCTGTGATTGTGACCCCATCCGTAAATCGCCCCGGAACCGTCCCATGAAAGCGTCCAGTCCTCCGGTCTACGATTCAGCCATTGTAGCAGCTGCTCGTCGTGTCCCTGTTTGAATATAACGTGATTTTCGTGATCCTTCGTGTGCTCGGTGTCTCCGTCCATCGCCATTTCGTTCAGCTGCTTCGTGACCTCGTGGCAAAACGCTTTCGGTAAAGGGATGCGATCGACCAGTGATTTTGCCACGCGCGCAGCAAGGCAATACCTGCGGAACCAGGACCACTTATGCACCTCGGAACAGAACTGCATCCCGTCCAACTCGAGGTCGCACGCGAGCGCCACGAGAACCTTGAAGAAGTCGCTGTGCATCAGCTGCTTGCCACCTCTGACCAGAGGATCTTCGTACGCGTACTGCCGTAAGAGAGCTTGTGGCAGGGAACCAAGAAGAGATGAGAGCGCGACTTCAGGTCTGATACCGGGTCCGTTTGTATAAACTACCTGTAATTTCCTCAACGCCCACATCCTCTGCTGCGCGGACAGAGTGCTCAGTTGACTGCATTGACCCAAGGCGGTGGCCAGACGAGAGGCAACGTTTCTGTCAGAATTTATCAGACTATTGTCCATGAGTAAATGTTCGGCCAAGGCTATAGTTGGCTGCGACAGCACGGCTCGGTCGGATCCGAGCTCGTACGGCGCGGTTTTCGCTTGAATGGGATACACCGTAAATTTCCAGCCCCAGCCATTGACGGATCCGTCCGAGCAGAATCGCCATTTCAGCTCGTCCCCTTGGATCTTAATCTCTGGACCCCACTCAGTCCATTCTCTACCGGATCTGACTGCCACCACTCTACCACTTCCGTCCATTATTGTGAGCGGGTCGTGTCGCTTCTCCGTGGAGCACTGTCGATCGAATTCTACTCGAAGAGCCTCCGCGCCAGATATTTTCACATGACCCGTCAACGTGGTGTCGTCTATATAAGGATGCGGTGTCTCCTGCACCACGGGTTGCGGCGTGTTGTTAACACAGTTGCTATTCGCCGCAGTGTCCTCCAGTTCCGTTACGCATAGTTCCAGCAACATACTGCCGACCGAACTATTGATCTTACCTAGGGCGATTAATACCAACGATATTGTTTCTTTGGCTGATGAGTAAACTCTGTTGGCTACCGCTAGCTTCAACAGATCCACCAGAACTCTGGCGTCATCTTCCGTCAAAGCCGACGTAAACTCGTCCAAGCCGGAGGCCGTAACGCCATCCTCGCCCACTACTTGTGCATTGGATGTTAAAGTGGCGGCTATAACACTCATCGCGCTTGTGGACATCCTTGAAGCGCGCGAAGATAAACTAGCAGAACTAGACATAGACATGGCTAACAAGGCTAATGGATAATCCTCCGACTCGGGAGTCATTTTGGGACTAGTCGTCACGACGTTGACCGCTTCGGCGACGTTTGCTGGAGCTTCACCTCCGCCTTGCGCAATGTCACCGACATTCTGATAAACTGTGTGCTCGGTACTCGATGTCATCGTTACCTCGGATGGTGGAATCACATCCATTACTGGCGCCATCGGTGCGTGCTTCGCCGACGCGCAGCCGTTTAGCGTTGAATGGCTCTGCAAAGCGGTTACTATCGCTGCCCGTGCCTGCATAATTAGAAGAGCGTTAATAACATGTTGTAAGGCTTGCTGCTTGGCAACGTTGCTCTCTAGCGAAAGTATTATACTGGCGAGGGATGATCTGGTGGCGATGACGTTACTCGTCGTGGAGATTACGCCGTTTTGCTCAGGTGCGTTAATCAGACCTAGACACATTTGGCCTAGCGGATCTCTCGCTGTTGGAAACGTTACCGGTTCTTGATTTCCGCTACTTGGCTGATCGACTAATACCCAGGCTATGCTATGACTAGAACCACAGGATACCCTGTTCACTCTTGCATCCTCCAGCTCGTGTACCAATGATGGTTTTCGGTTGACGCTCGTTGTACCATTACCTTGTTGTCCGTGATCATTATCGCCCCAGGCGTACACCTGGCCCGAGTCGGTCACCGCAAGACAGTGCAACGCACCTACGGCGACATGAACAATCTTCTTGCCTCGAAGACCTTCGACCAACGTGGGCTTGCGAACATGATGATCGTTACCATGACCTAAACGAAAATAATCTCCCTTCCCCCACGTCCACACCTCACCGTATTTCGTCAAGGCGAGGGAAAATTGCGCGCCACACTCCACCTGTACAACACCTAAACCGTTTAATCGATCTACCACTAAGGGTGTATAACAGCCATCGCTTCCACCACGACCGAGTTTGCCAAAGTCACCGTCGCCCCAGGAATACACGCAGCCGTCAGTAGTCAAGGCCATCGTTTGTGCGTCCCTGCTACCGCAGGCCACTTGGACTACTCGATGTCCGACCAAGGTTTGCACCAGCTTCGGTCTTGTTTGCGTCAGGGTATCTCCATGACCTAATCTACCATATTCGCCTAGACCCCAGGTGTACAGTTCGCCGTTGCTCGCGATTGCCGCTGAATGTCCTGATCCGCAAGCGATGTCGCGAATCCTCTTCGATTTTAACGTCTCGATGAGCTTAGGTTTATCTAGCGACATGCTATTTCCGTGTCCCAGTTTGCCATCCTCGCCTTCGCCCCACGAGAATACTTTGCCATCTTGAGTAAGTGCCAGAGCGTGTTTTCCTCCTGAATGCACCGCCACCTTTTTAATGACGAATTGACTTAAGAAAGGTATGGGCTTTGGTTCGCACACATTATTGTCGTCTCCTAAACCCAATCTGCCGTTCGTTCCTTCTCCGCAAGCGTACAGTTTGCCTTCTTGACTGACGATAAAGAGAGTTTTGCTTCCTCCGGCTATATGGATAGGTTTTAATTTTGATAGGACTTCGCTGTAAATCGGTAGTTTGATCTTAGATCCCTTCAGACCTCCTAATTGATCTTTGTCGTTCAAGCCCCAAACATAGACGGCTGATTGTTGAGGAGGCGTTGCATCGATGCTCCGTTGCACCGCCACTTGCTCTTGCAAGACTTCCCAATCGGATGCGAGGAAAGAGACCGAAGTTGTCAGCTGATTTTCAAACATATTCTGGCGACCAATTACGCGTAAACCGTGTATCTTGCAATCTATGCCGCCATTTCTACATTGCTTAATCGCTATCTCTACACAGGGATAATATTCCTTCAGATCTTGAAGAAGCGTAACGCTAGTATCCGAATAACGTATGGTTATCGTTCTTAATTCCACTAAATTGGTGAAAGAGTCTCCGACGTTAACCGTTATTACCGAAGGCATGTAGCTACTATCTTGTGGATTGACGATGATCTTCAACGAGTGTATCAGAATTCCGGACAGCATCTCGAGACGAATCCAGTGCTTTCCTTGCGACCCGCAACTTTGCCAATATTTTCCAGATCCATCTACTAGACGTGTTGCCCAGTTCTCTCGCGAAGATACGCTCAAGGTTCTGATGCATTTGGACCAATCGTCGATCAGATATGATTCGGATAGATCTTGTCTATGGTATCTGCCAGGTTTTCCTGCATAAACAGCCGCCGAACCTGGTTCCGCAATCCTATTGAAACCGTGTCGGTGTGATCTCTTGGTGTAGAAACAATTCTCGCATAAATTATAATTATCACAATACTTGCACTTGAATCTGGGACCAGAAATCGGCGACAAGCAGCACGAATTACATATCACGGAATGATGACAAGATGGTACCTTCTCCATCTCGGAAACGCAACCGGTCCAACCATGTTGCTGCGGAAAATCCACGGATACGTTCTTGCCGTTATTAGTTATCGCTGTGACCACTCCGACACAATGATGATTTACAGATCCCCAGTTATACTTTGGTTCTGTAACCGATGCCTTGACTCGAACTTTATCGCCGACCTTCAACGCAGGCGGTGGACCTGGTAAAGATGGTGGATAGCCGAGCAGTTCTATATGAATAAAACGCACCCAGTACATTCCACCTTTGCGTTGCCACGCAACTTGCGCATTCAGATCGTGTAAGTTTTCCGCATCGATCTTCATCACTTGGCCGACATCGCCATATTCTACTTCCTCGTAGCTCTTGCAGCAGCGTACTAACATACCTGGAACGACATTGTCGCGTACGTATATAGCGTATTCGTCAACCGACAGAAAGTCCGAACGTTTCATGAATGTCGATGGTGTACCACCCGCAGCACCACCCTCTTGTCCCGACGGAGAATCATCCAGGTCCTCGCTGATCGAATCGTCGCTACCGTCAGTCAATCCATCCAGGCTGGATAAAGTTTCCGAATCACTGAGAGCGGCGTCTGGATTTTCCAACAGCCAGCCCACCACGTTTTCCGCCGTCACGCTGCCTTGCTCGGCGACGCTCATACTTTTGATAGCCAATTCGACGCTTTTCCTGGGAAAACCCATTTCCACTAACTGAGCTACCAGAGGGGACGCAGGTGCCGCTACGGAACTTCTTCTTGCCATTGCGTTGCTTTTACAGTGTCTCTTCTGGCTCGACGTTAAGGAGACCAATGAGCAGTCGGATGTAGGAGTAGTAGGATCCGAAGTCATGCCGGTTCGCTGAATAGGCGTGTGTCTTAGTTCAGAGACCAAATACTGCGAGACTGCCAGAGCGGCCTCTTCTAGCTCTTTACGTTTAAACACCGGTTTCAGTGGTTGCGGCTTCGTAGCGCGCAGCAACATCTCCTGCAAGAGCATGGAAGTACGTCTTTCGTCGTCATTGATGTCACTGGTCCATTGATACTTCAAGATCTTCCGCAATTTCGACTGATAAGCAAGCATTGCTTTACTAGCGTTCAAGGCCGCGAGTTGTTGCTGCTGGCTTCGCAATATCGAGGAATTGACAACGCCAGCGATGACTGGCATACCGCCGGGTCGTTTATCCATTCCGCAAGTAGCGCCTGAAAATAAATTGGCCCAGATAGATATAAGCGCCTCCGTTAAAGGCATTTTGTCCAATTGAAATTTATCATTGATTCGCTTCACTGCGTGAAACGGAACTATCTTCCGCGTCCCGTTGCCGTTCCACAACTGCATGACGATCTTGGAGTGCTTCGTAAACTTGCAGACCGTGCCCATCTCACCGTCGGAATTCACCAAACCGCCGATTCTTATTCTGTTATCCAAACCACCGATGACAATGAGAGTAGCCATGATTGTACGTTGAATACACAGACCATTTTCGCCACCGTTCTCGTTCATTTGTATGTGAAACAACGGACTATCATTCCAGAGATCTACTGTCAAAGCCAATTTAGCAGAAAGAAATCTGTTTATGGCTTCGTTCCAACCCGGGAGAGAATGCAAGTACCTAATTAACCATATTAATTCTTCGGCTACTGTAGAACTGTACGACGCGGTTAAAGACATACGACACTTGTTCGAATGAAGCTCAGTACCGGAAGTGATGTCACATGTGAGCGCAACTTGACCTAAGATCTCGAAGGACTTTTCCAAGAATTGTGTCATGTCGCTCGAGACTGTTTCCACTCCCCACGAGGGTAGAACGGCAGCTAATAACTTGGTGATCATAATTTGTTTTTCCAGACAGGGTTTGGTCTCATCGATGATGATACTTAATAAAAGGTCAAGCCAGGTCTGCGAGCTCAGAGACCTGCATAATCTCGTTGACTTAGCAATCGCCCTCAAAAGACTAAAAGTAGCCCAAGTCTCGTGATGCTGTCTCGCTAGCTGAACATGCGTGGCTGACTCGCTGGATCTGTTTGCAGTCGATATTATACCATGCAGAGTGGACGTGAGAATCTTGATGGATGTAACGGGAATTTTGTCCGCCTCCACGCCGCATGAAAGCAAAATTATTCGTAGCAAGGTCGTCGACGCTGATTTGAGGCAAGTGGTTGGATGTAGCTCTTCCGCGCGAAAGCCCACGGTGTTCTCCGTTTTATTCGCGTCAAGCGAAGCGTCGCTGTCACTTTCGTCGCTGTCGTCATCAGGTGGGGTCGGCGGATCCGCTAATTTCAGGTCGTATTTACCTTCCTTACCCATGCGATACGAATTCGTCGCGCCGTTGTCCCACTGAACTCTGATCCATCCGTCGCCGCCGAGTTCGCTGATCACTCTACCTACTCCAGGTGGTGGACCATCCTGATCGCCCCATTTCCAATCGGCACCTCGTACAACTCTAGTGCCCACCTTCATCAGCGCTGCCAACTCCATTCCGCTGAGCTGTACGGTCGGCGGTTTGTTCTTCTGAAGGGTGTCTTCGTAAATCGCTGAAATTTCAGGCTTGACTTTCGGTGCCTCGGCACCGTCTCCGCCCTGCTGTCCTTGACCTTCGCCGCCTTCGCAGAAAGTTGCTGAGGATGGTCCAATTTGTCTTAACAAAGTCAAGATACTTGATAACAGGCCTGAATTAACCAACAAGCCGATTTCGTTGGCACATTGATAATTGGTCAACATACCAAGGATGGTCAGTAGGAATCTCGCTCTTGGTAATTTTCGCAACCATGTATAAGTACCTTGATTCAAGCTACTCTTCCCGCTGACTTTCTGCTTGTTCGGCAGCTCCGCCTGTATGACATAAGTTCGCAAAGCTTGTACTGCCCATGAAATGACCTCCGCTTCAGCCAGAATAACCTTGGATTTTTGATAGGGAGTAGTCAGCTGTATATCGTACAAACAATGTGCGATTCCGTCGCTAAGAGACTTGTTTTCATACGTTAACCCGAGCCAGCCGTTGAGCAAAGAATATTTCACCGATGGTATCAAATAATCCCTCTTCAACAGCTCTCGCATCATCGAGATACCTTCCTCTCGCATTCGAGCACGTTGCATTTGACAGTACATAGCACGACGCAAGATCTCGACGTCTCCACCGATGCCGTCGTTGATGACGAACTCGATGATACTCGTCATCAAGCCATTAGAATCAGCGGTAGCCCACCGTATCGGTCCGTGTCGAATTTTTTCTGTCATTTGCATAATTTTGTTCTTGATGTCCGATATATCCTCCAATTTTGTAGAAGAAGAAGCCACGATGATCGAACCTTCCTTGGAAGAAGACATCGTATCCCCATCCGTCGATTTGTTCTTCGTTTTAGCATTTTGTATGGACGCGTTTAATATGTCCTCCGGCTTCCCACCGGCTCCGCCAGACGAATCCTTGTTTCTACGAATATCCGTTATAATCGTATGAACGGCCCTCTTAAACCTAGGGACGGTATGCAGCAGTTTCAAATCCTCCAGTCCTTTAACTTCGTAACTCGTCGCGGGTCGAACTTCGTATAAGAGAAACCTACATCTTTCTTGCGCAGGCGCGCAGACCTCCTTGTAACTTCTGTTCTGCTGCTGTCTAATCCGTATCAAGTTCCACTTGGTCTGATAAATCGCCCGAGCCATGTCGGCCAATTGATTGCTCAGTTTCGCGCTATTAGGGGTTTTCAATTCCTGCTCTGCCAATAAAAGCGCTTGCTGTCCCAAGCCGAGGTGCTTGACAATCACAGCCATGAGGACGCGACTAATCTCTTCTACGGGATGGTCACCGCAAAACTCAGCGTGAGAAAACAGATTATTAGCCTTGGAGTACCTGTCGATTATCGCTAAGAATGCCCGAACGTGGCTGTCGTCGGTTTTATGCGCCTCCGCTAGTGCGTGTATAAACGCGATCGTTCGATCGTCATTCTCCTTCTGCTGCTCGTTCTTCGCATGCACCGGAAGCGGCGGTTCCGTGGGCGAATTCGCGGCAGTCGACGTGTTGCTTCTCGCCTCGTCCTTCTCCTCTTCATATGGATTTGGCGGTTGCAGAACTTGCAGGCCACCGCGCAAGAAATTCGCGGTAAGCCACACGCCGGCTTCTTCCTCCGCTGACTGAAGAGTCAAGCTCTGTCGCATCCGGTAAGCGTGTAGGCCCAGCAAAAATCCTAAAGCTCTCTCCGTGTCCAAGAGGGACGAGCAAACATCGGTCACTTCGATCGTGACTCGTGCATTCTCGTCAGGCTCCGAGTGGCAATAATGACCAACGAAGCAGGAATCCATCATGCCTCGTGGTGGAGACAGCTGACTGTAAGGTACGCTACATTGCGTCGAAGTCTCGTCTCGTCCGGCAACGTATCTCTGGAGTACTTCGTAAGGTGACCAGGAACCTTCGTTTCTAATATCTTGAACGTCATAGACGTTATTGTTCACCACCACCCAGAGACCACCGTCGCGATTATGGTTCTCCAGATCTGCCCAGCGAATCAACGTGGGTTCTTCCTGAATAGATATCTTGTTTCCGTGTTGCGGTGCGATGATTCCCGGCCAGGATAAATCGTCCGCCTCGTTCTTCTCCATCGTCGGCGCCAGCTTGACGAAATGATCCAGCGCGTCTAAAATCGGCGCGATCACTTCCATCCAATTCATATCGATCAGCAGCACAGGGCAGTCCACTTGCAACAGTATCAGACATGTCACCAACTCGGAAAGTAGTACGTTGATTATGTCAGCTTTCAAGACGCTAGCAATGGAAATAAAATCTTTGATAGACCGGCCGCCGATCTCGGTCGCCAATGGCAGTATTTCAGTTGCATGATCGCAGATTTGCGCGATGTACTTCTTCAACAGGGACTCCGTGCCCATCATCTCCTGATCGTGCAAATCTTCCGTGCGAGATTTGCGCGTGATACACTCGTACATTTGAGCGATGAGTAACCGTTGAAAACGTAGCAGAAGATTCAAGCTGGGCGAATTGTCGAATCTTCGTAGATGCTCATTTCGATCCGTTTGCTGTGTCGAACCTTGTTGTAATCTGGATTGCGTAATGCATGTGCCATTTCTGATCAACTGTTGAATAAGTTGAAGTAACGAGATGGTTGTGATATTCTTTACGGAATTGAAGCCGTCTTTCATGCCCTGTCTCGTTTCGGTTCTCACTTTGATGACGTTCGATGATGTGCCTATATCGAGAAAGTCTTTCTCGTCCGGCATGTCCGCTATTTCCGCTTTGATCGCAGCTTTCAATGCTAGTTCCAATCCACCGTCCACCATTAGGCTGGATACCAGCAAATCGGCCATAAATCGCTGTCCACTGTTTATGTATATATTTGCCGAACTTGATTGTTCCACGTTGTTCGATGTATTCGGTAGAAAGCTGGACAGCGTCTTCGCTCGCTCGTTAGCCGTTGGCAGCAGAATGCTCCAACCTGTTTGTAGAACCGCTTGCGCCGCTTCCTGTATCGTCGCTAATATCCCGGTCGCGCTCGCTAGATTAACACAGCGTTGCTTCAGGGAATTTAACAAAGGACTATTAGCAGCCAGTCCAACAGATTTACTGTCGATATTATGCGTCAACATCGTATGTAATTGTAAGCGGAGTAAATTCAGCGTAGCCACAGCCAGACACTCACGATCCTGCGTAGGCGGTCGTATTCCTGGTAAACCCTCGCAAGATTTACCTAAAAGCGTGTCGAGCAGTTGGAAGGTCTCCTCACATATATCGACGACAAAGGCCACTCTGCTAGCTCCACCCGACCACGCTGACATACACCAGGCGAAGCTCTGGGTCGGACCCGATGCCAAACCAATGACGGTCTTCGAGGATAATGTCGGGCATAACGTAGGCTCGGAAATAACGGGGCCCAACGTGGGGTCGATCTGACCGTAATCGTTTCTACCCCATCCGTAAACGAATTGATCCTCCGTTAGAACTAATATATGCGTTGCGCCTACAGATACGTCCTTGATCTTCTTGTCTCTCAACGATTCGATGATTTTGGGATACCTCACGTGCTCCTCGCTGCCGTGGCCCAAACGATACGTGTCTCCTTTTCCCCAAGTGTACACTTCTCCGTGGGCGGTCAACGCTGCTGAAAATTGTCCACCGCAAAACACTTTCACCACGTTGATATCCAACAGCTTATCGACGATCTTCGGCGTCCTGGATCCGTCCGTTCCTCCTCTACCGAGCTTTCCGTAATCGCCATCACCCCAAGAGAAGACTATACCGGACGCGGTGACGCATAAGGTCTGAGAGTCACCGCTGCCGCAAGCCACGTGCACAACCGTATGACCCTTCAACGTTGTTACTAGAGTCGGGGTCATAACGTCGTCGAAATTGCCGTGGCCCAATCTTCCATAATTGCCTCTGCCCCAGGTGTATAATTCACCGCTGGCGCTCAATGCCGCCGAATATGTGCTGCCACATGCTATGAACACGATGTTCTTCTCTAAAAGCGCCTCGATCAATTTCGGCTCGTCGTATGAGACGGTATCGCCGTGTCCAAGTCTACCTCCGTCTCCGTTGCCCCAGGAATACACGCAACCGTCCTGCGTTAATGCTAAATAGTGCTTGCCGTCCGAATGAGACGCGATCATCGTGACCGGTTTATCGGAGAAACCATGTACTCTCTGTGGATATTGAGTCTCGGATCCGTGATACATATTGTAAACATTGCCGTTCAATGACAGTATCATCAGCGCTCGCTCGGTGCAGCATAACTGTTTTATGCCCAATTCCGCGATTGCGTCGCAATAAAAAGGAGTGGAGCCATTTCCGAACTTCACGCTACCCCAAGCCAACACCTCCTGAAACGTTTGTCTGCAATTTCCGCTTCTTGGGAATCCGTACTCGGCATTAACCGGTGGTAAGAGAGGAGAGGCCATTCTGCTTAAATTACACATAATGATCACCGCGGCTTTTCTCAAATCGACAGACACGGCATCATCGTCCGGCAGTCGTAGATATTTAAGTAACACTTCACATGGTCCCGGTGTAACGTTTCCGTCGAGATGTCTGCGAGATTTTGTCGCTGGTATGTAATTCAATCGCCGTAACAGAGGGACGAGCGGCGCCGTGCTTCCAGGTGGAGTGACTCGATTGTCTTGATTCTTGTGTTTACCACTGAGATGAAGCAATAAAACTACAGAGTCTAATAAACTAGAAAGAGTGGCCCTTTGGACGACTAGCTCCAATAATAAGCAAAGAGCCGTATGTTGATCTGATAGGGGCACTGGTCGCCATGCTCGTCCAGTAGTTACCTCTCTGAAATTTAAAAAATTGTTATCTATAATAATATAATTAATACATCATATATTATAATTATTATATGTTATATAATTAATATTTATAATAAGATATAATATATATAATAATATATATATATATATATATATAATTTTAGTAAAGAACACATACCCCGTGACAACTTGTCTCAAAAATTTGGCTGATCTTTCTACGACTTCCAACCAAACTTGAGAAACGTTATTTTCATTGAAAAGAGTCGCCTCGGGTAAAGATTGCAACGCTTCTAATGATTCGGTCAACAATTCGCTACAAAATTCGATATCTTCCCCGGATCTCCAAGCTCGTCTTAAGTACGCGAACGAGAAATTCAGGGCTGCACGTGAACCAACGCGCGCTAATCCTAAGGTTGCCTTTTCGTTAGGTCTTGGCCTGCGAAAATTTACACAATTTTAACCAATTGTAGAAATAATTTATATGTTTAATTTTAAACAAAACATAAAAAATAACCTACTCTGAAGAGGATCAAAATACAATTGTATATCAATACTCTGGGTGCACGAGAAAAGAAATCACTTAGGAAATTTGGCCTGTGCTGTATATAATAGGAGTTTGCACAATATAATAATATACTTATATAATTGTGTGGAATTATATATACGTAATATAATATTATACTTTACGTTTTTTGTAATTTTCCAATAGACTTTGGTAAATTCAAGGTATCCTTGATTTCTTGTGGCTTATGTCGAGATAAAGCAGTGAAATATCTTCTGGCAACTATTAGCCGTTGTCTCAAACGCGTCGCTGATAATGTACTATTAGCAACTTCGCAACATAACTTGCGTTGCTCCTTTATAGATAAATTAATGCAGCCTTTTAAATCTGTTAATGCTAAAAAAAAAAGATTTGAAAACATTAATATATAAAATAATATATAATAAATGAATATAGAAAATAATATATAAATTAAAATCTAAACATAGCATCCATTATAAAATCTTTTGGAAAACAAACTTATAATAATTTTTCAAATAAAATATGACTAAGATTTTTCTCAATATATATGATATAAAAATATGTTTACATGGTTGCGGAGCCCAAAGCCATGAATCCATTATTCTCCGGGCAGATATAGCCCTTTCAACCATTGCTGCTGTTCTTGTAGTTTCTTCATCATCCAATTTCTGACACGGAGTACAATTACACCCATGTTGTGGACCACAAATTCCATCGCAGCAAAGACAAGATAATACTCTCATACCACAATAATAATGACCATTTTCACCTGAAAAAATATGCATAAAAAGTTAATTAAAAACACTCAAAAGGATTCATTGGCATACAATTAAAATTATTATAAAATTATAACTGTTTTTTTCATTTACATTTTTAAATTTCCATTTCTTTTGTGAATAACAAGCTATACATTAATTTTTATAAATAAATATTTATATTTATCATATTAAATATATAAATAAGTTTGACATAGCATAAAAAGATGACGTAGATATGAAAAGATTTTATAATTCTTTATCCTTATATTCATACCTTTTTTTGCTACGACTCCTGCAGAATTGATTAACCCATCGCTAAAAGACCCAACAATTTCACCATCTCGTACCATCTCATTCCACAATTCAGCCAATCCATCGCGATAAAGAAACCGTTGTAGATCAGTTTTTAACCACTTGGCATCCAATCTTACTTCGGGTCTAACTGTTATGTTTAATTGGCTACTCATTTTGTCTATATAATATTATTTATAGTATATGTAGACGTTTCTCTCTCTGATAAACACTCCAATTTGTCAGAAATAAAAAAGGAGCAGAGATTGCATGAAATGCAATTAAAACTAATAGGTTTGCTTTCTTCAAAACAATTATCTTCCATTCTTGCCTCGATGCGGCTGCATGACGGCTATTAATTCGTCTCTCTGACAGATCAATAAATAGAAAACGTCTCACGACTGATAAATAAATTATACCTAAAATTAAAGTCAGTTTAGGGCGATGTTGGTAACAAGAAAAATAAATAAATAGAAAAAAGGAAAGAAATAGAAAAAAGACGTACTTTGCGTGAGCTTTTCGAGACTGCTAAATATATTTTCCAGCGCGAAATGTGTTTTCCAAGAAGGGGAGGTTAACAACCAGCACAGTCTGCAATGTTTCTCTCGAAGTTCTCGTCCTTTCCATCTGTCCCGTTCTCTAGTCTCCCATCACCATCTACAAACATCCATCGCTGTCAATCTATCAGTTGTAGTTAAAAAGTCATCCGAATATTTTGACATTCGGGGGGTATCGCGTATTTTTTTTGACATACGCACGCACATACACACCCAACTGTCAACACACACACGTCCTACAGTCCGTATAATTTCCGGTGTGACAGGTCCGGATCACCTTTTTATTCTCACTAATTACTAATTGTTGATATTAGCACGATAACGCGATAATCGAACAACGTTGTTATGTACAAACATCGTTTTGTAAATCATTTCTTATAACAGAGTACATAAACATATATGTATATTTACATGACATCTCGACGCGATGGGTCGACCTGTCAAACTGTGTGTACCTGTCAGTTTCGCGCGTTTGAAATCCGCATCGCGAATTTTCAAAGAGTCTACCTGTCAAATGATGTGTCATTCGATTTTATGTGCAGTCTGCGCATTTTCATTCATGTTTAAAGTTGCGAATCGGTGCAAATCATATGTATGCACGACACGCACGTATTGATTGCAACGATATAACACATCCACAACATATCACCGGTTGGCTCAACGTGTGAGTGCATCTGATAGGTAGAAAACAAATATACATTTTGTTTTTATTTATTATATTAGTTAATATATACTCTGTTTATATTATTAATTAATATATTTTTAATGCCATTTTTGTTCTAAATTTTTTATTATTTATAAAACTCGCGCCATCTTTTACGTGAAATGAGCTGATTGGACAATCTCTTATTTATGTAAACACGGCTTAAAAATGCTTATAGGTTATGTTCTACATTGTTCAAATTTGGCAAAATATTACGGTTATCCATTATCAATCAATAAAACACACTGCCAGTTAACATCAGTTACATCAGTCATCTCTACTGGTTAGAAATATTTGAAGAAAAATATGTTTAATAGCGTAAAACATTTTCTAAGATATAATCCAAGTAAATTTGGTGAGAAGTATATTTATCTTGATATATTCGTAATATTTTAGTGTTAAACAAAATTTCTCGTTAACGTATACTTATGTAAAACTGCGATAAGTTTTAATATCTATTTATATATCCTCGGCAAAAAAAATCGGTGTTTATTATAATTTATTTAATTTATTAAATTAATATAATTTATTAATGTAATATATTACTTTTTATATAATAATATAATATATTAATATAATGTATTAATTAATATATTATATATTAATTAATATAATATATATCAATTAGTATAATATAATATAATTAATTTAATTTAATTTAATTTATTTAATCTTTTAGGTTATCAGCTACTAGCACATTTTTCAGCGGAAACTACAGTTAAAAGCTATCCAACAGGACGAGAATGCTCACAAAATGCTCATCAACATGCGATATGTGGACAACCTACATCAACAACACATTCTTACTTAGTAAAGCATGGAGAAGTACTGCCAGGTATATCGCTTCAGGAACTTGAAAGAAGGCGTTCCAAGTTAGTAGAAAGCATTGTGCAAACTAAGAATATACACAGGCAACAGATTGTCATCATACCTGCGTCGACCAAGATCTACATGTCTGACAAAATACCATATATCTTTCGACAAAATACAGACTTTCTCTATTTCTCCGGGTGTCAAGAACCAGACAGCGTCTTAGTACTCACTTGCAAGGAGGATAAGTCTGTGTTCACCTTATTTGTGAGACCAAAGGACGAACATTCAGAATTGTGGGATGGTCCTAGAACTAGCGTTGAAATGGCAGCTGAGATATTTGGAACAGATCATGCTTTACCACTTACAAAATTTGAACAGTTTGTGGCCTCGTTCATCCAGGAGGATAAGAAAAGTATTATATGGTATGATCACGCTGATGTTGTTCAACCGATTTTACATAAGAGACTATGCCAGTTGATTAAATTGACGGACAATCAAATATTTGCTTCTCCCAAGACTTTGTTTCATCAAATTCGCTTGATCAAGAGCCCTTGCGAAATCGATTTGATGCAAGAAAGCTGTCGAATAGCTTCCGATGCTATTGCACAAACAATTCGAGTTTCGAAACCGGAGATGAGCGAACATCAGTTATTTGCTACCGTAGATTACGAATGTCGTATGCGTGGAGCTGAACATTTGGCCTATCCTCCTGTCGTAGCAGCAGGCAGAAATGCAAATATAATACATTATATCAGTAACAATCAAATTATTCGAGCTGGTGATTTGGTTTTAATGGATGCAGGTTCATATAGATATATATAGAATTATATTTGTGTGCAATTAAAATCTTATTTAAACTTATATTTTGAACTTTTTATTTATTTGCAGGCTGTGAATATCATGGTTATTCATCCGATATAACAAGAACGTGGCCGATTAGCGGAAAATTTACACCAGAACAAAAGGTCCTTTATGAAATAGTACTTGATGTGCAAAAGACTTTAATAGAAACCTTGAAAGATATGCCGTCATTGGACAATGTATTTCATCATATGTGCTTTCTTCTGGGGAAAAGATTACAGGAAATTAACTTGATACCGAAGAACATAGACGAAGAGAAGTTATTGGCGGCCGCATACACGTATTGTCCTCACCATGTCAGCCATTATCTAGGAATGGATGTGCACGATACAGGAAAAATATCCAGAAACATAAGGATACAACCTGGAATGATAATAACCATAGAACCTGGTACGATCTGAGGCATAATATTTTGAAGAAGCATTTATAAACTATCTAATTCATATTTTCCTCTTTGTATTAGGTGTGTATATAAATCCGAAAAATCCTCACGCACCATCACAATTTCATGGATTAGGTATCCGTGTAGAAGATGATATCTTAGTAACAGACAATGGTCCGGAAGTTTTGACGAAACATTGCCCGAAGGAGGTAGCGGAAATTGAAACACTAGCGAGTCAAAATCAAGGATAATAGTGTTGTCAATTCAAATGTCCAGTGTACATACATTAAAACAATTTTTTTTACATGTATATAAAAAAATATAAGTATATATATTATATATATACGCGAATCTCACATTAATTTATATGCGAATAATTGCAACCTTGATTTTTTTCCTTCTCAAACATTTGAATATATTTATGAAAATCGAATCTTTTCATATTTTGCTAAATTTTATTTTTCACTTTATCACAAAATATTTATTTGATAAACGCTAAAAAGGAGCTAAAATGTTTCAAAATAGGAAAAATTTTACATGTAAATGTATTCGTTTGTATTTAGATATATCTATGTATATAGAAACTTTCAATATTTATTCCATTTCAGACAGCATCTCTTACATATTGTAACATCTAATGTTACATATTTATACAACACATTATTCGAAAATTTTTTCAAGTGGAACCAGACGAATATTACATACTTGAATCCAATAAAAAATTACCAAAATCAATAACAAAAGACTGTATACAAAAAAAGCTAACGTGATCATTGATATGATTCAGTTATACCTTGCAGTCTATGATACAATCATATATGACACAATTGGTATGTTAACATAAAACTGCTTACCTAAATCTACATTTAAATGCATGGCACATGTTATATAATAGGTTGCATAATATTATGAAGAGATGACAATCGACAATATTTTATATAAAATCAAGAGTACCATAACAAAGTAAATTGACAAAAATTAAAACATATAGTATAAAAGAGTATATCATCAATTCTTCTCACAATTGCATTGCCATGTGTTTACAAGATTCTTGGAAGAGCAAGAAAGTGAATAACTTCCTAACAATATAATATAAATAAATTCTGATGTAATTGTTGTAACTTGTTAAATTTAAACTTGTAACTTATTGTGTATGTTAAATTTGTTTTGATTGCTGAATTAATGATTTTTTAATTTATCATTTTGTTTCAAATTTAAGTAGTTATTGAGCTGTTCAGCTCGCAAACGAGCCCAGACCAAATGATTGTGCATTGCATGGATCTGCGCCGCAGCTAATGCAGCAGCTTCCGGATATATAACTGTGGTACAACCAAGTCCTGTAAGTTATATTTAATTTATGATTCTTCAGGAAAAATATATATATTATATAATATTACATATTATATTGTGGTTGAATATAATTATATATATATATATATATATATATATATATATATATATATATATAATATAATATATAGTATATCATATATTATATTACCTGAAGGAACATCAAGTGAAGACCACACACTTCGTTCGATATTGTCCGATTTCAGAGGCGGGCAATTTATGACTGGCAAGACGGTGTTGCCAGAGAGTACTGGACCTAAGCCATTGCTACGTCCAGCTACGGCTATCAGCACTACCTACAGAGAAAAAAACAAAAAAAAACTCGTGATAAACAGAAATAAATAATCTTTTATCGTAACAAGTTTTGAAATTATGATATAACGGGACACAGGCCATTTCAACGGGTCAATATGAATTCAAAGATATATCCTCATTTGCTAACATATTTGATGTTGCAAGTTATTGTGACAGTCTCATTATGAGAAATATCAAGATAAAAAGTGCAATATCGAGACATACTGCTACAGTTATCAACATTGCGCAATTTACTCATTCAAATACATATATTTATTCATGCTGTTATTTACTCTCTGAGTAAGCGTATTTGTTATACTATTATTAAATGAAATTTTCAAGAATGTATAATTTTTAAAATGTTTCAGGAAAAAGATATATGAAATATGCAATTTGTGATAAATTAGAGCAAATTTAACAACTAAATCTTATTAAGTTATCATCTTCTTTTAATATTCTAATAGCATTAAATAAATCAAGAGTAATTCTCGAAATAAAAAATAATTCTACCTTTTGAAATAAAAACATTTTAAAAGATTAAATCATTGCTATAATAATAAATAATATAATCTATTAGTTATGTTATTAAAATTGAAATTCTTGAAAAAAATTTTGTTGCCCTTTCTCTTTCTTCAAGATTAAATCTTTTTAAATTCACGTTTTTGATAAAAGAATCTCGAATTTAATTTATCTTTATATTATGATAAATTATATAAAAAAAGTAAAATGAGATAAAACATACTTTTTCTCCGCTGCCTTCATATTCGGCGAGAATATTTAAAGTTTCTTGAGTGCCCTTATGAGCGCTGCAGACTCGTACTTGTGGGTTCAAACCCAATTTTTTAGCAGTTAATACAATCTTTTCACAAAATGGTTCATCAGAGGGAGAGCCCATAAATATAACAACTAATGGTTTAGGTGCTTGAACGATATGATCCAGCTTCTCTGCTACCCATTCGAAATTACGTTTTACTGTTTCTAAATTCTGCTGTGTTACGGTGGATAGATCCCTGTACACCTGATATCAAATATAACAATTTTAGATAATCATAATTGATGTAATATTGATGAGGAAATGTATCAAATTATGTATTAAATAATGTATTAAAGATCTTTACCTGCTTGTCTTTCATTAGTTTCTTATCTCCGGAAGGCCAGAGTCTCCAAGAATCACTATCGATTATATCAGCAACTAAAATTTTACCCTCAGAATCTACGCCAAATTCTATCTTCATATCTATCAAAGCACTATCACACACAGCCCAGGCTCGCTCAAGAACTTCAAAAACGACAAGAGCAATGCTTTTCATAATATCCACTTCATTCTTTGTTATTTCTACGCCACCCATTTTGAAACCAGCAGAAATAATTTGTTGATCGGACCACTGTGGGTCATGATTAGCATCGTCTTTATAGAATGTTTCCTGTAGAGGTGGATTGAATCTATAACCCTCTGGGACTCCTATAAAATATATAATTATATATAAATGCATTCTGACATCTCAGACTTGTTAATTCCAAAAGGGTAATCATATATATGTAGTCACACATACCTGTATGTCTTTTTAAAAAGCTTCCAGTTGCCAATCTTCTGGCAACCCATTCAATTGGTATCATGTCACATTTTTTTGCTATAAAACATTTAGAACCTGCAGGTCTAACGTAAGCTGTCTGAATATTAGCTTCATTAAGCAGTTTGAAGACCTTTACAGTAGTTGATGTGCTGATCTCTGCTTTTCCACCCAAGTAGTGAGACTTGGCACCATCGCCAGCAGTTATGCGATCCTTACTTTCCAATAAACATAATGTAGGATCATCTTTAAGTTCATAAATCTTTTTCGTTTTTCCCTCATTGATGAGCTTTCCAAGTTTCTCTGTATGATCTGAAACAAAGAAAAAGTTACTGATTTTACTTAAAATTAATAAAGGACAAAAACATTTCTTGTTTTATATTTATGAATAAATTATGAATTTTTTTATGGCAAATGTTCTGAAATCACATGTTTTCGTATAAATAAATCTAATAATATAAACACGTTGTTCCGAAAAATGTACGACTGAAATTAGATTCTGATAAAATGTTTGTCACAATAATAAATGCTACATCAAATATGATAGAGCTCAAAATGCCGGCCGGCAAATGGAAAGTAAGTGATTTCATCCGACAACCACCTGTTGCTTCAAAAAAAAGGTGTATCTTCTGTCGGAATTTCAATTATTTCAAGTTAGTTTCACTTATAAATTAGTAGAAATGTTATATGATTTATAGGTGCAATTAATAATCCTGATACATATTCAAAACTTGTCATTTTTATCTAAATTACAGTTAATAGAAAGAAAGAATTGAATAGAAAATATATAGATAACAAGCTATTAATTAAACTCACCAGTCATGTTGTTACTTTAACGTCTAATATTCGAATGGGCCAAAATGGATGTAACCGCGTGATTCCACATACATTTCTTAAGTAACCCCCACTATGATCTTTGTCGATCAGATTCGCGATTGGTTCGAAGCTAGGCTGGCCCCTTGTTACAGTATTATTACATCAGAGGCAAAAAATCATATATGAATATTTGTTCACACTCTGAATCTCTGCTTTTCATCAAAATAAATTCTGTGCTTGTTATCAGACATATGACGTAAGAATTGATAGTATGAAAAAATTATTCGCATTATTTTATGAATAATTATAAATAATCTACCATTTGTTATAAAATTTATTTTCGTATAAATATAAGTATAATTATCGCAGTTATCTGTTTAATTTGCTAATTAATTTCTTTTTTCAAAATTACATCATCAGTATTAGCAGAAAAAAAACATTGTAATATATAAAAAAGTTAAATAAATTATATCGAAATCATGTGAACATTAAATAAAAGCAAGCGAGAAAGAAAAATCATGAAAGCAACTTTCTAAAGTTTATGGAACTTAGATAACTATATTCTCGTTCCAATAATAAGTCGCGTTATCGATCGGAAGATTCTAAATTTCGACGTGTGCGGTGACGAAATACATCAAGTAGTTCCACTGATCTCTATTCCAGTTTCTTTCTATGGTATATAATCGTGTGTTTGTGTAGCGGCCGCATCACAATTCCCGTTGATGATTGTGAGAAGAGAGAGAGCGCTTTTTTTCAAGATGAATACGCGCACGTTCTTCTAGGGGGCTCGAGATAGCACACGTGATATATATTCTTCACCTTCCGCAGTCCCTCTTTTCCTTTTCAAAAACGAAAGCGGAGGAGATAATAGCCAAGCCGGCTCATCTGTGTATTCGAATCTCCTCTTCAAACGACGACGCAGCGTCCCACTGGTCTGCAGCATTATTTCGGAGCATTTATCCGTCCTGCGACGAGAGGAGAGACGTTTCTTAGAAGAATAGTGTGATATACCACGTTCGATGAGCGGATGAAAATCTCATAAATAAGAAGAGAAAGGAAAAAACATACACGAGGTAATTTACGTATTTATATAACTTCTTCTTCTTCTTCTTGCTATCGAATCTTCTGCTCCAACTCATCTTCGACCTTCTCATCGTCATCCTCTTCTTCTCGATTTTCAATTCCGTTTTGTGTCTCGTGTGCTTTTGTGAAATAATTATTACAACGGATGCGGGCCAAACTAGAAGAATAAACACGTATGTTATGCGTAAGTTGTCAATTCTCTCATTCAAATGTTGAAAAGAATAATAGAGAAGTTTATATAGAAGGTGATAATTGAAGCTTATTGCAAACGCAATTACAATAAATCTTGTGATTATCAAATTAAATATAAAAAAATCAAAATCTAAACAAATATATAAAATAGATAAAAATATATACAAAAATAAATATATAAAAATTGCACATTACAAATAAAAAATAAACAAAATGCTTTTTTTAGAAAATTCAGAACGCGTTATGTGAATTATTTAATAAACTACAAATTCTAACATGTTTAATGTAGTATCCCGGTTCAGAATATCGTGTCAAATTACGCCGAGCATGCTCCTATCATTCCTATTCAACACGTGGTTGGATTACTCACGAAATTTTAGTTAATTTTGAAATATTTCGGCTTAGAGAATGATTCATTCATTAAAATAAATTCATTAAAATAAATATACAGTGTATATATATATATATACAATATATACGTTTTATCAACAATATATACGTTTTATCAACTGATAAAAAGGGACAGAGCAAAGTATATTTTGTAAGTAAAATAAATACTTGCATGTGATTACACTCACTAACATCAGAACTCGAGCTTTAGATAAACGAATGTTATAGATTTTTTTGAGTAGAATTATTAATTTAAATTCGTATTTCGTAAAAAATATAGTGTTTGGTTAATCACATTAATCTAATTTATAGCTTGCTACTAAACTTGACGTCATTACTTTATTCTCCTGTTTTGTACAAATAATTTATATCTCGAATATTTATTCTCTTTATGTGTTCATTTTCTTTCCATCAATCAAAATCTACTTTATGTTATGAAATATAAGGTAACTTTTAAAAAAAAATAGCATTATTTTTTCCTTATATGTGTATAGATGTTTGTATACTTATCATAGTGGAAAATTAACTTGAAAGTGTTATTCTGTATAATGTAAAATAATATTTCTTAATTAGAAAAATATTATTTTGTGTGACGTAAAAGATTAACTTGCTGTAAACATATGTAACTGTTTTATATTCTGACATTCATGATGTAAACACAATGTAAGATGATGAAATCAGTTGCGAAATGCAGATTGAGCAAGCATGAAAAGAAAACATAGTTGTAATATTTGAACAAACGTGAGATATGTCAATTCTATCAGTCCGCAGGGGGTCAATAGTTTATAAGGGCAATATAGATAATATGCAAAGAGAAATTGCGAAAGAACCTATTAGATACAGTCCATTGAGATACACATAATATTTAATAATTCAAATCTTTATGTTTTGTAAATATAATATTCATATAATATATAAAATTTCACTGAGAATGCATACAAATAGAAATAATTTCAAATATATATTTTTTAAAAACTTTTAAATTATAATTAAAAAGCTTTTAAAAATAATAATAATAATTTAATAATTTTAAATAATAATTTATATATTTATTATATCATATTTTTGTCTTCTCAATTTGATTTTTATCTAACTATTACTAATATGCATATTAAGATTTTATCTATAGGCATTATATATTTTAATCTTTTCAAATTATATCTTTATAAAACTCATATATTTCATTGTTATTATTAATATTACTATTGTTATTATAGTTATACAAAGCAATGAAAGAAAATAATATTTTTATTTTATATATTACAGATTAAAATGGAAACGTCTCACAATAAAGATAACAAGATAGAACAGTGTACTGAAGTAATGTCTTCTATTTCTATAGAAGAATCAAAATGTACAAGGCCACGTAGTAAAGGTGAAACCAGAGGACAAAGGTCTACTGGTCTTACGCATGAATGCGGTGTTTTTGGATGTATTGCTGCAGGGGATTGGCCATCGCAAATTGATGTTGCACAAGTTGTTTGTCTAGGTAATATTCATTCTATATGAAAGAAATCAAGAGATAGAAGTTTATTATAAATATAAATAATAATAAACTATAAAAAAAGAAGAAAGACGATTAATAATTAAGATAAAGCATTTCTCTGTTATTTTCAATAGGTTTAGTAGCACTTCAGCACCGTGGTCAAGAGTCCGCTGGCATAGTTACAAGCGAGGGTGTGTGCTCCAAGTCATTCCACGTACATAAGGGTATGGGAATGATCAATAATATTTTTAATGATGAAATTATGAGGAAGCTTAGAGGAAATCTCGGAATTGGTCATACTAGATACAGCACAAGTGCAGCCAGTGAAGAAGTCAATTGCCAACCATTTGTGGTACATACTGCGCATGGGGCATTGGCAGTTGCTCATAACGGAGAACTCGTAAATACTGAATCTCTTAGAAAAATGGTAAATAAATAAAATTTATGTTCCTTTGTATTAACTATCATATGTGATTATTTTATCACATTAATTGTTTGAATTGTTCATTAATATATGAACTGAAATTTAAAACCGAATATTATTATATTAAATCTTGTGTCTAGGTATTAGGTCGAGGTGTTGGTCTGTCAACACACTCAGATTCGGAGCTTATAACACAAGCACTCTGTTTGAATCCGCCAGAAGGCGAACTCAACGGACCAGATTGGCCTGCGCGTATTAAGCACCTTATGCAATTGGCACCATTATCATATTCCTTAGTTATAATGCAAAGAGATAAAATTTTTGGCGTCAGAGATCCGTACGGGAATCGACCTCTTTGTTTAGGAAAAATAGTACCAATTGGCAATCTAGGTATTAAAATATCAAGTCCTATACTTTTTATTTATTGATATTTTACTTTTAATATATTAATGTGAAATAATAAAATGGATAAATTTAAATCTCACAGCAAGTAACGAGTCTGATGACGAAGATGATGAAGCAGAGGGCTGGGTGATTTCATCTGAATCGTGTGGATTTTTGAGTATCGGCGCAAGATACGTTCGCGAAGTGTTTCCTGGTGAAATTGTTGAACTGACTCGAGAAGGCATTAAAACTATCGATATAGTAGAAAGACCGAACAAAAAACCACAGGCATTTTGCATTTTCGAATATGTCTACTTCGCTAGAAGTGACAGCATTTTTGAAGGTAAATACATATCATATAAAATGTAATAAAAATTGATGCGAGAAGAGATGTTTAATAGTGTTCTTTTCTGTTATACTAGGACAAATGGTATATTCCGTACGAATGCAATGTGGACGTGTATTAGCAATGGAATCGCCAGTTGAAGCAGATATAGTAAGCTCTGTACCCGAAAGTGGAACCGCAGCTGCCCATGGATATGCCAGGCAGTCCAAAATACCTTTTGCTGAAGTACTTTGCAAGAACAGATACGTGGGAAGAACGTTCATTCAGCCTAGTACACGACTGAGGCAGCTCGGAGTAGCTAAGAAGTTTGGAGCTTTGTCAGAGAATGTAAAGGGCAGAAGAATCATACTTATTGATGATTCCATCGTCAGAGGAAATACAATCGGTCCGATTATCAAATTGTTACGAGACGCAGGAGCTAAGGAAGTAAGCTTTCCTATATTCCGTCCTGTTGTATTTGTTTCCTAATGTTACTATTTGTTATATTTGTCTTTTATAATTATTTACAGGTTCACATCAGAATAGCATCACCACCATTAAAATATCCATGCTACATGGGCATCAATATCCCGACGAGAGAAGAACTTATCGCGAATAAGCTTGATAGTGTAAAATTGGCCAAGCATATAGGAGCAGATAGTTTATCGTACCTGTCGGTTGAGGGACTTGTTGAAGCAGTTAGATATCGCATGGACAATCGTGAAAGTAATTATATTGGACACTGTACTGCTTGTCTAACAGGGGAGTATCCAGATGAACTTCCTAGTGACCTTGATTGGTAAAGATGTCATGATTTTGAGTCTAGAAGCAAACGAAATTCTTGTTTTTTTAATACATGAATAACGAAAAGTGATATACATTCGTAAAATACTATATTATTATAAATATATTTGCATATCTAAATACTACTTTATATATTATACATTATTTTAATGATAAATTTTTAAAAATTATAAATTTTACTTGATTTAATTGGCAAATTTGCTTGGATTTCAATTAAAAAATTATATTTGCAAAATATAATTTGCAATAAAGTTATATACATAAACTCATTGTATAAAATTTATAATTTGCATACTTAGAGTCAATTAATATTTTAATTATATACTATTTCACACATACACAATATATATACATATATATAATACAAAATGTGTGAAGAAAAAAATTCTTTCTTAAGTGTAGTATATGACACTTAAGAGAGTATGGAAATGACAATAACATCTGAGATTATTGTTACTTTTTACTCTGCTATAATATTATATTATATGCTATTATATTATATTATAGTTTATATTAAAAATAAGCATAGACATAGTGCAACTATAACAGGAACTTTAAAGTACAAATATAATCAAATCTCTTTCTGAATCTATTTAATTTAAGCAAATCAAATCAAGTGATATTTAATATTTGCTTTACACGCAATACAGATGATAATAGTATACATGCACAAGTCTTTTTGAGCTGTTTATAGAATATTGATAAGATAAAAATAAAAAAGACAAAAACTGACAATATTTAAAATGATGTAGAATGATATGAAACTATTAATATTGTTTATATACTAATATCGATTATTTTATTCTTTATAATTAAAAATATATTTTGTATAATTGTACACCTATTTATCTCTATGATCTTTGATGCAAATAATTTTGAAACATGTATATAAATAGTTCCATAACATTTCGAATATAGTTATATTTATATCGATATTAGTATAATATTAATATTTCAATCAGTGTTATTGAATATACTTATATTATTTTATATCATAATATTATACAAAACAAATAAATATATGTTAAAAATTATATGCAGTTAGAATAAAATATTAAATCTTCATTAAATAAAAACTGAGTAATTTTTCCTATAAAAATCATTCTCATGAGACAATGATGTATATAGTAGTATGAAAAACTTGTCTACTAATTATTTGCTTGTAATACTTTTAAATTTATTATTTATTAATTACATGCAATTATAAATATTTGTAAAAAAAATTATTTATATCTCAATGTCTAAAGCATTAATAGCTTTTCAATTATGTTAGCTTTAATCTATAGTTATTATGCATAATATTTACGATCTAACAACACTAATATGCCTAACTGCCTAAATATTATAATTAGAAGTTTAAAAAATATTTCAAAATATAATTCAAAATATTTTTCATATATATTCTTAATATTTATATTTAAAAATAGATTTACCAAAATTAGAAACTTTTAACATACTAATAATTAATGAGAATGTTTACTCTTTCAAATAAATAGGTTTTCATGTACACAATTATGTTTTTTCTGATGTTTCTTTGATTTTATGTGGTATACAGAGATCTTCATCAGATTCCGAATCTAGCATAATACCTTTGGATTTCTTTTCTTCTCTAATTTTTTGTTTTTCCAAATATGTGCTTAATTCTTCTAGTCTATCATCATGTGTCTTATTCCAATACTGAAGGGCTAAAAGTTAATTACAAGTTAAAATTAAAAATCAAAAGTTAAATGTTAAATTGCAAAAATACTTAAAATGTATGTAAACAAACATGTCATACCTTCCTCTTGATATTTTAGAGGTACTCCAGCCTGTGATAAACTATCAATATTCGGAATACAACTATCATGTTCAGAGTCACCCAGAACCTCGACTCTCGGTTTCGTAAAGATTCTCTGCATCTTAAGTACCTTTCTTGTTTTAGCAAAATATTTTAGAGTCGGCACTTTATCGAATACAACATCATCCACTTGTGGATCATCATCTTTTTCAAAGAACATGTGGGTACCTGTAGTGTCTTCATAAGTGCCCTCATAAAACTAAAAAATATAAGACAATTAGAGGGGCATAAATTTGTGAAGTTTAAATATACAATTTATATCTTGTACATGTGTGTATTAAACGTCACAAGTGTCAAAACAACACACCCGTCCATTAATTTGCATTATAGGATGCTCTGTATCTATTCCAATCATATCTAATTGAAGTTCTTCATTATTAAATACATTACTGCCGACAAGTCCCTCAAACTCTACGTAAACGAGCATTTCTTCCTCATCCTCGCCCAGCTCATCGTCGGATTGCATCCTTGTTATGAATTTTGTGTACACGTCCGGATAATCCACGAAGTGAACCCAACCTAAAAGTTATATGGCTCCATCTAGAAAATATTAAATATTTAAATATATATGAAATATTTCATATTATATATATATATTGCACATTTTATTATTATTATAATTTTATTTTATATTATAATATATTTATATATTTATTATGTTTAATATTATATAAAATCTATAAAATAATAATTATTTTATAGATGTTATATAATATACAGGGTGTCCCAGAATTACACGTTAATGGGAGATTCCTGAAGCAATTTGGAGACGATTTTTCCTCAGCGAAAATGTCGAGAAAGGTCATCATCTTTTAATGTTCTCAATTTTTGAAATCATGTATCTTTGTAACTAAGCCTTAAATTAAAATTCTATTAAAGTAAACTTTACCTGAAATTAACTAAAAAATGTAGTTTGGCTAATAATTTATTTTTACAAGGCTTATAATTTACAAAAAAGCTTTTATTTTCAATCACTTATAACTCGAAAATTATTAGTGTCTGGACATTTTCGTTGAGGAAAAATCGTCTCCAAATCGCCTCAGAAATCTCCCATTAACGTGTGATACGGTAATTCTGGGACACCCTGTATATTGTAAAATAAATTCAATTCTTATTCAGAAATCTTATTTACCTATCAAATAATTCATTACAGATGTAGAAGAATGAAATGACGACATTTTGTCCAATTCAGATGAAACAGACCATCCAATCAGATCGGTCGAAGCTACACTTGGCGTACTCGCGCTCGCGTAGCGTATGATGACGTGTTCCGCGCGTACCACGTGGATAGGATAGATCACGTATGACATGACACGTTGCCTCCTACTCTTCGCGTCGCGTCACCAGTTCGTGTTGGAATCGTCTGCTGTTTGTCACAAGGTACAGCTGTGAGCGTCGATTTGTCCGTCAAGCGTCTTACTTGATTGTCCGGAGACCAGGACAAGCATTGTCGAGCTATTTCGTGCAGCTATCCAACAAAGCCTGAACGGAATCTATATATCTGTAACTGGTTCTCGTTGAAAGGAGGTACTTCCTATAATTTCTTCCTAACTATCTGAAATCACGTAAACAATGGTGAGTATATCTTCAAAACGTGTGACAATTTCGAAAGAAAAGAGTAATATCTGTTTTTGTCTCTATCTTATTTAATTTTTTTCTTAAAAGCCTGCCGCACCTAGTGCTACTTCCGTTGGCTCGGCTGGACGGTCACCCAGTAAAGCCATAGCACCGAGAACAGGTGGTAGCGGTACTGTTAGGCAAAGGAAAACCACTGTGGCCTCTTCCACTAGGAATAGAAATACTGGCACAAGCTCCGGAGGTATGTGGAGGTTCTACACGGATGATTCACCTGGTATCAAAGTGTAAGTAAATTATTGTACTGCGTGTCAAAGGTTTACGTGTTCCATGTATGCAGTCATTTTTACTATCTATTGCAAAAAGATAATAGAAAAATGTGATATTTTATAGATATATACAAAATGTGTTCTTGAATGATCGTATCACTTTTTAGTTGATGAATTAATAATAGTTAAATCTTTTTATAATTGATCCGTTCTTGTAATTTCTATAATGGCAATGTTTTATTAAATGTTAAAATTGTTCTATTGCAGAGGTCCTGTGCCAGTACTTGTAATGTCACTTTTGTTCATTGCATCTGTATTTATGCTTCATATTTGGGGAAAGTACACTCGAAACTAGCGTTTAACACAATATAATAAGATTGGATTGAAAAAGCCAAGAAGCAAAGGACAATGCGAAATAAATAACTATCTTGAGCAAATAATATATAGGTTTTTATATGTTATGTATTAAGAGGTGAATATATATATACATATATAATATTATTGAAAAAATTATCATAAAATTCATAATGCTATATAGACATCATTATACAGTGAAAATGTTAAGCATGGGAATCTTTTTTTATATAAATCCATTAATTAAATGTATTGTGCAAAAAAGTGTGAAAGTATTCAGGTTGCATTTGTAATATTAAGAGTATAACAATATATAATATTAAAATATTTATTTTTGTCCTATCTAGTGGTGTCATAAGTATTTTGAAATGTTATTTTTATGATTTTCACCATATATATGTATATAAATTTTTGTTCCATTAAGTCTTCTGATCAAATAGCAATATTTGATTTCTATTAATTAATTTTGATAGTGTTTGTAATTCCTGTAATCTTCTAAGAGATAAGTTAAGATTGGTAAAAGAAATTTAAAAGACAATACATAATATTTGAATTTTGTCAAAGCGGCAAAAACAATAGTTAATAAAATTGTTATTTTAATTGATTTAATTTGTCAAATAAACTGAGATAAAAATTTGATTACTTGTGTTATTCAAAACCATCTAATTTATATATTGGAGAGAGCGAATGTTTCTTAAGCACTACTTTTTAAAATCTTTTTTTAAAATAATATTAAAAATTATTTTCTCCAATGTAATATAATAATTTTTTGCTGTTTAACTTTAAGAAAGAAAGAAAATGTACTATTTGAGTATAGCTGTCTATAAAGAAGATAAAACATGTTCTAAACATATAATAATTCTATATAAGTTTTCTTATCAATTTTCAAATTACATATGGAAAGATATTTATTATAACTTTAGATTCCTACAAATGTGAACCACGAATATATGAATCGATGCTCCTGCGTCCATTTTATTATTAATGATTTCCGCACCGTGTATCCTTCGCCAGGCATTTTCAGCGAGGCGCCGGCGCATCTAATATTGATTTTTGGCTTGATGGAATTGCATTGCGACACTCCCGAATTGAATAAGACGGAGAGTTCAGAGATAATCGCAATAAAAAAAACATATATATAAGATCGTATAAGAAAAACAAGTCAGCGAATTGGACAAACAAGCGATATCGAGCAATTGAGAAATAAAAAAAATTGAAAAATAATATAGGAAAGGAAAACAAAGAAACATTTTGCGACTAAAGAAATAAGATTTATCTAGACCAGGATATATATATATATATATTTTTTTTTTTTTCATAATCTGTATGATCCATATGCGTAGAGAGAAATTGATCAATCAAATATCTAATACGAAGAATGTATATCACTGCATTTATATCAGATTTGATTTTTTTTGTACTTAAGCCTCATAAGTCTGTATGAATAGCCCTAGAGAGATGAGCAGAAACGAAAAATAAGAAAATAGAAGATGACAGAGATGCGATTATATGGGATGCAGAACGTATGGAGGACAAGAGGAGAGAAACATACATAAGGCAAATCAAAAAAAGAAAATAGGGTGAAGGACGCAGAGAAACATATTATGAGAGCAGGGTTGGTGGCAGGGATGCGAGAAAGAACGGGGCTGATGAGCAGAGCCGTTTCAAGATATTTAAGCGCCCTATACTAAACTTCTTCATCTTCTCAATAGCGCAGAAAATGTATATCCAGCACTTTGCCCATCAAAAAAATTGCCAATCTGAATTTTTAAAACAGATAACAGAATAAAAGATCAAAACCATATTCAACTTTAATTCAATCACATTTAAATTTCTTTTAAATGACAAAACATTTTTTTTTGCGAAAAATGTCATCTATAATTTATTTAATCTATTTTAGCATTTTTTTATTTACGCGAAAACAGTTCAATTTTAATTCACATTTCATCGTTCTTTTGAGTCACATTTAATTTTTCTTTTAAATGACAAAACATTTTTTTGCGAAAATTGCAATCTAAAATTGTATTTAATTTAACATTTTTTTATTTACGCGAAAACTGTATATGTTTATACAAAATTAAAATAAAATTGCTAAATAAAAAACTATGAAATATTAAATTTCATTAAATTAATTTTAAAAAAAATACAATTCGCTTGGGCCGCGTCTGGTGCAGGTGTCCCAGGACGACGTCGGGGATGTCCTCCGACCTGTAATAAGGTCTCGCGGAAGAAGCGTGCGCACCGGCCAAGAGGAAGGGAGCGGCGGCGCAGAGGTAGACCGCGGTGAGGATCTCCGTCGTCCGGGGGCGACGAGACGCGGCACGCGGAGGTTCGAGCATCTCCGAGCCGCGGACTCACACGTGATATCGTCGTGCGGGAGTGCGCGCCTCGTTTTAGCCGCGCGACGACGACGACTACGACGTCGGACTTCCTGTCTGTTGGCCGCTCGCCGAGCGAGAGCGAAGCGTCGGTTTACACGTAATAACGCGCGCAAAACCGCTGGAAAACCACCGCGAGAGATGCGGCTCTCCTCGAGAGAGGTAATTCTCGGTGTCCTTTTTTTTTACTCTTTAAATCGGCGAGTCATTTTTGACATTTTTCTCTGTAGAAAATTAGGACAAAATAGGACAATTATCAATGAATTATGCAACGTTATGGAAATGTCGGGAAAAAAAATTCAAGACGGGAACTCTTATTTTTGACGTCGCTGTTTATTTTTTCTGTGTTATTTTGTTGATAATATGATCTCTCTTGCGTGAAGACAGATATACGTTCAATAGTTTCGTAAGAGAATATAGCTTTCAAGGTGGTTTTAAATTTATATAGGCGCTGGAACGCTCTCAAATTATTCATATTGCTGCCAAGATTTATGTAAGAAGAACGTTATGAATTTTTTAGTATAATTTTTTTTTTTTAATATCCTGATGTTATCTTCGAATTACATCCTCAACGCAATCTGCCAACGTTTTCCGCATTGCGGAAAGCGTAATATAACTATCGCGTATACTTACGATATACAGACGTTTGTTTATCTGGAGCATGTAACTTGTTAATTTGCCAGAAAGGAAGCTCCGATATTGTATCGAACGTTTACTTTTCAATGCCAATTTTTTTGTAACGTAGTTGTTCGTAAAGCAGAATTTCTGTTTAAAAACCCGATGCGTGATATTAAAAAGCGGTTTTTTTTTCTTCTTGCCTAGATTTCTGAAATAAAATATTAACATTATATATAAGGAAATTAATTTAATATTTTTTTGTACTTATATGTATATAAACAATTGTAATAACTCATTAATACCGATTATTAGCCACAAGATCAAAATGCAGTTGTTAAGTATCTGATCCGTATCGACAATCCGGATTAACAATATAAGCCCAGATTAGTGATTTCACTGTCTCTTTCTAGATTATAAGCCTGTCTGTAATATAGATGAAAGAAAAGGAAAATTTAATTAACATATTTAGTTTTACTTGCTCGTCGCATTCTTATTTGTGTTCGAAAATTAACAATATTTTTTAAATTTTATTTTGTTTAATAGCAAAACATTTTTTAAATGAAAATGATAATTTAAAACTTTATTTAAAAGTCTGTTTTAGCACTTTCTTATTTACGTGAAAGCAGTACGTTTATACACAATTAAAATAAAATTGATAAATTAAATTAAAAATTATTATAATTACTATATTGAATTAAAAGTTATTGATATTAAATTATTGATACACGGAAAGAATTTTCTCTTAGAATTTACCCTGAAGATCATGGTAAAAAATATTTACTACAATAAAAAATATTAATATGTAAAATAAAAGTAAAATTAATCGAATATATTTTATATTTTATTATGGTAGATATTAATATTTTGCGTTATGATAAATATTAATCAGAGAAACTCTTATAAAATTCTTCCAATACCATATTGTCCTACGATCATCATGATTTTCAAGATAAATTCTAAAAGAAAATTCTCTCTGCATGATTAAATTATTGATAAAAATTATATATATATATATATATATATATATGAAATTTATTTAAAATAAAAACATCGAAATAAAAACGACGAGGCAGAATGAAAATTGACATTAGCGCAAATATATAATGAACGCATGCATTTCAGGATCTGGGATAATTCGGCCGGCGTTGATCGTCATCGAGGACCAACCACGGTATGGCGGTCGACATTTTGGACGAGGATCATCTCGCCGTGAGCGCGATCGTGACCATCGGTATGCAGCTCATCTTCTTCACGATCGCGGCCACCTTCCAGCTGGATAAACTGACGGACTTTGCCGGCGGTACCAACTTCATCATCCTCGCTCTCCTCACTTTCTTTCTCGGTCAAGTGGGCAAGGTATATATCATCCTCATCTCTCCGACCCTAAAACTGGCATCTCTTCGCTCGTGCACGTGCGACGCATATGTATACCCGCACGTACGATAAATAAAATCCGAGTCGGCCGAATCAAACGGCTATTAAAATACACGGGATATTTGCGAAAGCCTCGAGGAAGTTGCACCGCCAAACATCATTGAACGAGTTTTCCGGAGTAGTATTATATGATTGACGCGTTCCAGCTGGTCTCCGTGCTAAACTGGACCGGATGTTACTTGAATTCCTTTTTTAATAAATAAGAATCTGGATATAGACAAAAAATGTAGGATTTTGCAACAAAAATAGATGGATATCATCGAATATTACAAATTAGGCAAAAACATTGTCACGTGTGTTATTAATTTCTATTCAATTATCAGATTTATATTAACATTATTTCATTTTTTGCTGTAACACGAACATATGATTATGAATATTTAATAATACTTATTTGTCAAAGTTTGTCAAAAAAATACAATATAATATATAAAATATATATTCGCGAGTTGCATCTACATTTATAAACCATATATAAATTGATTGTGAGAAGCACATATTATATTGAAGATATTAAACGATTTTATCTCCAATGAAAAGCCGATGTTATAAATAAAATAGCGAGATATATTTAATGTCTATTGACGTATACGATCGGATACTATCTATAATTTTTTTTATGACGCTCGTACATTTTATTTTACGCATCTGGTTGATAAGCGTGCGAAAAAATCCACTAATATTAATATAATAATACCTCGCATTTCTCTCCTCTGTATAGACATACGACAGCCGACAAGTTATGGTAACTGTGTTTGTGTGCCTGTGGGGTGTGCGGCTTTCCGGATACCTCTTATATAGAATAATCAAGATAGGTCGTGACAAAAGATTCGACGACCGTCGTAGCAACGTGATCCGTTTCGCCGTGTTCTGGACATTTCAGGTGAAATAATCCACTATAATACTTTATTCGCTTCTGCAGAATCCGACTCGCTTTATGTTTCTACAAAGAGGATGTTCACAGGCCGTGTGGGTGTACGTTGTTAGTCTGCCTGTGATAATAATCAATTCTCCACGTCACAAAATACCGCCCGCTCCGAAGACAATGACGACCCTTGACAGCGCCGGTACAGGTCTTTTTTTGATCGGTTTGCTGGCCGAAACCTACGCAGATCTGCAAAAATTCGCCTTCAAGCAGGATCCAATCAATAATGGCAAATGGTGCAACGACGGTAAGAGCGTATAATTTTACATGGCATTTTCAACAAAATTATACAAAAAATAAGAGAATATAAAAATTGGAAATTTTAAAATGAAATGTAAAATGATATCGAAATATTCATTATCCAGAAAATTTCTTTATACTTGATTTTAATTATTTTTTACGCGGCAGTTTGCGAAGTTTCACGGTGAACTATTCTGATAATTTGAGATTGCATTATTTTCTTGAAGAGATTTTGTTTAGATTAAACAATTACATGCGTTTTAATATATACTTTCATCTTTCACTCCGTGAAAAGTTAACAGAATTTCTATTTATTAATATAATTACTTCAATTCTTGATATACAAGTCAATGTTTCTAGGACTTTGGAGGCTCTCACGACATCCAAATTATTTCGGCGAAATCGTTGTCTGGTGGGGAATCTTCATAATATCCTTAAACGTTATTGAAGGAGCAGAATGGGTGGCTATCGCTTCTCCGATCTTCACCACGTTTATTATTTTATTCCTATCGGGGATGCCGTTATTGGAAAAAGCGTCAGATGAGCGTTATCGGGAGTGAGTATCACAGTGCATCGGAAACTTTTATAACCCTAGACAAATAATGTTTGACAGCAAAGTATACAAGAAATATAAGTGTGCATTGCATGTATACATAAATTTTTTTACACGTTTGATAAATTATAATAAAATTATATATATATATGTATGTATAGATATAATTTTATTACAATTTAAAAAATATAAAAAATATAATTAAAAAGATAATTTTTGGAACTAAAAATGAATAAATTTCGATGAAAGACAAATTTATCTACCTTTATCTAATGTGCGCTCTAAACATTTCTACAGTAACGCTGAATATCGCTACTACAAACAGTCCACATCGCCACTGATACCGATACCACCAGCCATCTACGTCGAGGTGCCACGTTTCCTCAAGTTCATCTTGTGCTGCGAATTCCCTCTGTATGATTCCCTGGATGTGAAGCCGCGATCAGGCTGTCACCGAGTCAACGTCCATCAGCCTCGCCGCGTCCACGTAGCTGTAGCCACACGCCGGACGATCGAATTCAGAGTCCGGCGTGCAATTGACGATTACGACAGCCACGACCAGCACAGCCTTTTAAAGTGTTACTTTACCTCTCTTTCGCTGGTCCCTGTCTATCCGTGAAAAGTACGATCTCGAAGACCGAATCGTATATAATTTCCAATACAATGTTCTCTCTCGAATTGATGTCGGTGCTTCATAAGAGACGTACGTAGATCTGCTCGATCCAGCATAAAAAATTCGATGTACGAGCACCGTTTTGAACAGGTCGCTCTTCAAGATGGAAAGGCTTAAGACGAAGTATTATTATTTTTGTAACTAAAAGACTTTTCTGGCGAGAAGCGTAAATGGTACCGGCGACTTTTTGTATAGGATCAAATGGTGAATGAATATAAAAAAGAAAAATAATTATTTTTGTAGCGATGTTATATGGGTATCAATGTAAAAAGAAATAGTTTGTCGACCAATTTGCAAGTATCGTTCCTATACGACAAGTCATCAATAGTGATTTCATTAGCAATTTGATAGCAATTTCATTTCATTGCATGCATTTAAACTCTTTGTTTTAAATATACAGAATTAACTTGGAAATCGATATACGATATAATTTGTACATCCAAAGTAATATCTAGACTTTAAGCCGTGTAAAAAGTGTATCTTAAATTGTATAAATGAATAATATTATATTGTTCTAAAGATATAGAACTTTTGCCAAAGTAAAATATTAGGCTGTCGTTATCCATATTTGTTGTTAACGAAAAATATGTATCTTAAATATTACGAAAACAAAATTTCAAGAGATTCGAATGTAATGTGTTGGATAACACGTATGTTTTAAAAACTAATAGCAATTTCTGAAATCAATCTGTCGTGTGCGATTGGAAAGGAGATTCGATGTGCGCATTTGTTAAAGACAAAATAATAATTGGCAGAAACAGAGATTAGAAGGAGAAAAAGAATTATATGTATAGTTATCTCCAATTCTCGCAATTAGAAATTATGGAATAAGTAATATTTATCCAAAGACATCAATGATGAATGTAACAAAATAAAATGGTCAGTTACCTCGTCATAATCGCTATGCATTCCGTTGTTTAGTACATCACATAGGATGCTTGCGAAGAAATTTTAGGCGCAATACAAATGTGATACATTTACGTGTACGAATTCTTGTGTCTCGTGGCTTTCAATCGAATTATTCAATTGTAGCAATATTAAACATATCTCTGTGCGAAATAGAACGTCCTTAAAATATGAGATATCTGAAAAAAAAATTAATTATGAAAGAAAATCTATAAAGCATATATAGGAATAATAAAAATTGATGCGAACGAAATGCGGATCCCTTACGGATTAAATAATCCAAATGTTACTTCTCTCTACTTTACTATTATGTAAGTCTTCAAAGTTTAGATAATAAATCACTTTTGATTCTCCTCATTTATACTTATTAATGTACACTTTCCTCTTAACGTCCTTTTATGTTGTATCGTACAATGTATAGCTACAAAATGCAAATTATATCGATAATGTTTCTGAAATACGGCGAGATAAAGAGAGATCGGACCGCGCAATAAATGCATTGGCAAATTTCGTAAAGTTCACTTTATATTTATAAACACATTTTATTTGTTCGTATGTATATCGTTAATAAATGGTGATATAATAATGACAATGAAATGTATAGCGCCGAGCATAAAACGAGCAGTCATATTATAATTATTAATATTCCTCTTATAATAATCTTACTGTATTGGGTGGGCCTATATACCTACTGTGCTTGCAACGTTATGGTCTTGTCCAAATGTTTTTCTTTCATTCTCTAATTTATATTATTTATACGTACGTAATAATCCATAATAATATGTAACCACAGGTGAAAACATATGCGTCGTTCTATATAGGTATAAACAGCATCATCCACTAATCTTTTTTTCCATTTTTTCCATTACGCGTGTATGTGTATGTGTGTGTGTATGTATGTGTGTGATCATAATCGTTATTAATATAATATATAGTAAGTTACTTAAATTGTAATTATATATCTTCGTGTCTTCGTGGAATATGTTCAGCTGCCGTAGAAAAACCACTACAGCCGCTACACATTTTGTTCGTAGAAAAACTTCAATTCCCGTTATACATCAAATGTCGATTTTCGATGCGTGAAAGACACTTTGTATATACGCAAGGTAATTTTCATTATCATTTCTTAACACGTTCGAAAAATCGTATCAATAAAATACGTGGGCAGCACAGTGTTTTGAGTACCAAAGGAAAAAAAGAGATCAAAACATTACCTGTGCCTCTTTGCTAAGAGAAAGAAAAAAAAACAAGATGTATGTAGGGAACACAAGGGACGGTGGACGAAGGGGGAGGAGAGAGGGGGACGAATTATTACGACTCCGCTATACGAATGGCATCTTCGCGACCGATCTGCATTCGCGCGCGTCTACGTAATATAGATATATTTATATAATATACAAATAATATAGTAAAATAATAATATATGTGTGCCGTTCATCGCGAGTCTACTTTATATTCCCGTTCACGTCTAAAATATCATCGTAAAAAAAGATCTGCAAAAAAAGAATTCAATTAGTCTCGTACGAAATATACAGGAATATAAGTATCGTCGTTGAAGTAAAATTTGATTACTTGCGCGCTTGATGATGCTGAAATGCAAACGGGATTGCGGCCGAGTACGGAAGAGTGGTTATCGAGAGCTACTTTTCCACGTACGACGACTCGTCAACTCCATTTGCATTCTACATTAGGCTGTCTGAGGACATCCGTTGCTAGCTGGTCAATTGGCGTGACTCGATTTCCGATTCGATTGTTTAGAAGAACGCGAGAGAAGCAATTCAAGTCACAATCGATGACCTGATACTAATTTTTTTTCTTTTTCGCGTATAGACATCGTATTTCGTTTGCTTACTATCAATTATTAATATTATTATTGTTGTCAATCTTATTAATATTATCGTTATTTTATTATTAGTGCATTATCATTAATATATTATCGTTAATTAATAATAAAAGTATCGGATCGCAACGATATCTCCTCAGATATTATTTCAACAGACAATTTCTCTGTGATACGTCATTAATAAAAAATCTCGTTATACTCTACAAAATCTTTTTAAAAACTTCATGTAACGCGATGAGCGAAAGTAAAAATGCGCGATAGATATATACGTATAAACATAAAAAAATATGGACTAAATCAAAGAAGAAAAAAACATTGCGTTACGTTGCGCACAGAACGCAAGGTAACTATGCACAGCAAGGATCATCGAAAGAAGCGAAGTAGGACGTTCTTCGTCCGAGGAACGAGAATCGGTATAATCCTACCCTCGCTTCTTCTTCTTCTTCTTCTTCTTCTTCTTCTTCCACAACTACTTGTATCTTATAGCGTACGCTATATTGCATTTGGCCACTGTCGACAAAGAGATCCCAGCTGCGTCAGACTATTGCAGTTCGTATATTGCAATCCTACGTTTCTAATGACTTATGAGATAGCCCCGTTTTTCGTTTGTCCTTAGCAGAGCAGAGAAAGGGCGTGGGTTAAAGAGAATAGTCGCTCCATCTTCGTGTGTGTTTCGAGTGTGTCAATGTGAAATAACGCGTGACGCGTATTGAACGTATATAAACGAAGTATTAACATTATGAGTCTATTAATATCTATACGTATAAGTAGAGAGCTCTAATCCAGAACTTTATCTCTCTCTCTCTCTCTTTCTCGCTTTCTTCTTCTCTTTCTCGCATACACGCACACATACGCACTCTCTTTTACTCTTTCGTTCATTCTCTATCTCGCTTTCTTTCTCTCTCTTTCATACGCGCGCACATACACACACACATACCATCTCTCACTTCCGGTATCTCCCTACTCTTCTCGTATTTTCTATACCATTCTCGTCTCTGACATCGTCGCACATTCTCGCAACATCCACGCATACGCATACGCACATTCTTGCTCATCATCAACCATTCCCCCTCTCTCTTTCCTTCTCTCTTTCTCTTCCCCCTCTCTCTTTCTCTCTCTCTCACACACACATATACTTTCTCTCTCACTCTCTCCCTCTCTTGCTTTCTTTTCATTCATCAGCACGCACCTTTGCGACTCTTCGCCTTTAAATCACTTATTACTTCCCTCTACAACGAGACCGCTTATTTGCCGTCTTTCTCTTTTTCTTTGTTCTCGTCAACCTCCTTATCCTTCTCAACTTCCTTTTCCTCCTTATCCGCCTTCTCTTTGTCGCCCTCTTTCTCCTCCTTAGACTCTTTGGACTCCTTCGCCTCTTCTTTACCCTCCTTCTCCTCCTGCTTTTCAGGCTTCGGCAGATGAGTGTTCATGTCCAGACTGGAGCAGATTTCATCCCAATCCGGGAAGCATCGTTCCTTGACGCGCGAGCAATGGCCGACCAAGTTGGGACAGTTCTCTACCATGTAATCTCGCAGGCTGTAGGGCGTGTCTTTGTCGATGTATAAGATTTGAGCGAGATGCGCGAACGCCACCACGTCCATCTGCACAACAAAGACATACGTCGTAAAACCCGTCGAGGCGGGACCCGATTATACAAATTGATAATCGTATCAATCTCATATCTTAACATAAACATAATTCATACTTGTAGGTTGTTCTTGTTCAAAATAATTTTTCATAAAGTGTATATATATATATATATATATATATATATATGTATATGACTCACTAAAATTACTGATTTATAATATTCTTTACAGCCTTAATGGATATTTGCTCAGTCTGATATTTCATTTTGAAGTTTTTCCACTTTAATGATCCCGCTTTATCGCACATACGAGCAGCACAAGTGCTCACCGATATTCATCTCCGGTGTAGTATTACAAGTAATCGAGGGCATCTCGTTTACAGGAGAGGCAAAATAACACCGTATTTATCGTTGCAAAACGCGAGGTGCCTCTCGCTTGCGACAGGCAGATGCGTCAGCGGATTAACGGATTAACACTTACGGTAGTCGGCTCGTCCCCGAAGAAGAACGGCTTGTCGGCCAGCGTGTCCGAGAGCACCTTCAGGTCGGTGCAGCCAAACTGGGACACCTCCTCCGCACTGTGCACCCCCATTCCTTGAGCCTTCACTTTCCTCGCACCCTGCAACCAATCCAACTACCATCTCACTACAAATGGTCACCATGCTTTGTTCTACGCTTACGTTTCCCACTTCTATGATATACCTCAGCTACCACATTCATAGACATCTATGGCTATACAAGCGCAATTTGCACTCCAAGCGAATATACTATGAATGATTGGGAATAGCATGAAGTTACAACTGTGATAACGTGTAAGCAGCGAAACTTGGTCGAAGTAAAATCCAACATAAACGTTGTTATTTTTTTTCGCATCTATACTTTGTTAGTAAGATATTTGATTCGAAATTGATAACTCACTTTGTATAATAAATTTGAGTTTCATATGGTCATCCTTATATTCCATATTATTATCTAGACAAGAATCACCTCGACCAGGACTCAAGAATTAAAATGATTAATGTCGATGATGATGTTGGCTTTGGTTACTTAAAGCCTAACGCTTTTATCGAGAGAAATATGTGCAATGGCAAAACTACAATTAGTATTTACACGAATGCAATTGTGAATGCACATGCATGGCTAATCGTAAAAATGTGGAATATCGTGCGTTTTGAAAAAAATGCGAACAAACAAAGGGAAAATTCCTTTTTTCTTCGCATACAGCATACATCATTGTTATATATGTATATATAATTATGAAAATACAATGTGGAATATAATTATGAAAATATGTAAACAAGTAACGTGAAAACCAAGGAGAAAAAACGTAAAGAGATGCGAATGAAACGTGAATTTATTGCAATTGAACGGTCGGGGACCGTGATAAAATGTGAGAATGATCATTCAGTGAGTCTAACAATAAAACGTCCAAGTTGTATGCTAGGTCACACCGATATCACGCCGGCGAACGATAGACGAAACTTACCTTGCGTCCGAACGTGAGCTTGAAGAAGAAGTTGAGAATCGCATTCGGTATACGTGATCCCAGGGCGAGCTGCAGATTGACCTTGTAGCCCTTCAGCACTTGATCCAAATTCTTCGTGCGCCAGCACGCGACGACCCAAACGAGATGATTCTCGATCATGGATATCATGGCGTGAGAGACGCTTCGCTGCTCGGACGTGAGACCGGCGTCGAGATCCTTCCCGAATTTCTGGCTCAGTTCCCGCAGGATGATGGTGCTATCGGCGATCTCCTCGCCGTTCAGTTCAACGAACGGCAGCTGGCCCTTCTTGGAGCGGAATTTCATCTTGTGATCAACATTCTGAAACCAAAAAAATCGTCAATCTCAATTTATTCAAGTAGCGTAAATAATTATATTAAAAAAAATATATATATATTATTATATATATAATATATATAAAAAATATATTATAATATATACTATAATATATATATTATAATTATAATTAATGATATTAATTAAAACATAGTTTTCGAGGTATTTCAAAAATGTGCTAAAGCCATCTGAAATAGATTTAAAATTGGCATCTAATTGTAAAAATTTTTCAGCGTTTGGGCTTTCGCGTCTCTGACGTCACAATTTAATATGCGCCAGCGGCGAGGATCCTTTTCCTCGAATTGATTTTTTTAAACCGTAGCGTAGGAAAATTTGATTTTCTACACGAATAATTTGAAAATTGCCAGCTGGATTTTTTAAATCAATATTTTGCTTTTATATCGACTCAAATTATAAAAGTGCCAACTTCTCTACACGATTCTTCGTCATTGTGCGTAATAAATAACTAAGACGGACAGGCATAGGCACCTATACTCTCGCAAAGTACATGCTCTATTTATAGACCTACCGCGTTAAACGCATAAGTGGGATATCGTGGTTTTCACAGGTGAATCAGCTTATTACGTCTAATCTGTCAAGTTGTTTCACGCGACGATATCACGGGGGTGTCTCGGATTTTTTCACGAATGTTCTTACAATAAATGTACAGACTATTTTTTTTATCTCAAAAGATAACGTCATAAGATTTTTGTTATTTGGTATAAAATATAAATACGATATAAACGGTGAATAATATATATTAATAATATACAGATATTAATATATTGAATAATTTGAATAGTAAAGTAAATGTTTAAAGAAAAACTCTGAAAATGAACTGAAAAACAAGTCGAGTGCTTATTAAAGCGTAAAATTTAATTTGTTGTTCTCTCTTGTAGCAATCAACTGTTTCGTAATATAATTATCTTATAATTTCTCGGTGATGTAAAACAAATTCTATATTCGTTAATTTGTTATAATTATATTAAAGAGTAATATATTCGTGAATTTAAATCAATTTAAATCCAAATATACCATACAATATTTCTAGAATGTAAAAATACTAGATACACAAAAAAAAAAGATATTTATAAATATCTTCTAATTCAGTATAATCATATGATCAACGAAAAAGAATATTGTTCTCATGATTAGAATTATAGTATAAATATAAATAAATACGCAGAGATATGAGAATATTTTAAATAGGATTTCTCCGTAACACTTAAGTAGTAATATGTTGTGTGCCTCTCTTCTCTCTTGCATAATTTACTATGTGGATCAAGTATTTCGTGCTCGTAAAATATGGAGGAACATTCGCAGTCAAAGTCAAACGAGCGGAAGAGTATATATGGACTTTACTAATGTAATAATGTCATCCCGCACGAGACTCGCTCGGCAAATCGAGATGGAAATAAAAAAAAAGAGAGAGAGAGAGAAAGAGGAGTAAATCGCACGGTAAGTTTTGAGTAAGAGCTTAAGCGAGAAACGGGATTAAAGCGTGTTTGCGTGCGTGTGCACGATGTGAGAAATAAACGAGAGAACGAGGTGAAACGAGCAAAACTCGGAAGAGCGAACTCGAAACAAACAGAAAAGAAAGGATGCACCGCGAAGAAGCCAATTACGGAGCCGACACGTAAACGTCAAAACAAGACGAGGACCATAATGCGTGAAATCTAGCCGAGCTAAGAATGAGAGTAATCATGGAGATTCAGGGGACAATGAGAGCATTGGAATCGCTAAAAAAAATTAAGCGTTTGCTCTCCTTTTGAATAAACACTGAAATTTATCTGTATGTGTAATATAAAAAAAATTAAATTAAAGAAATTTTTAATTGTGCCTTCCCACTCCTGAAAAAAATCCTACGAATGCCCATGACTCGTAAACATCAAAACAAGCCAAGGACTACAAAATGTGAAAGCTCTCCTTTTGGAAAAAAAATGATTTGCATTATTAATAAAAAAAAATTTTAAATAACAAAATAAAAAAAATAAAAAACGAGAAATGAGAAAAAAAATATTAATCACGCTCCCCTTGGTGAAAATTCTGCTAACGTCCATGAGAGTAATACTAGAAAAAATCCATGGGATCCGACGACACGACGAGGAAAGCAACAACCATATAACACAGTGGCGAGAGATCCATTGCTCCAGTTTTAACCCCTTCGAAGTCGGATGCGACGACAAGATCGATGAGGGTTATAGCAGAGAAGCGTGTGCATATAATACGCGCGTGTCGGGGCTGTATAGGGGTCAGTCAGAATGCTGACACACGTGTATTTGCCCAAATGAGTCATTCTCCTCCCTTTTGTGCCCGTTTTACTCTTTCGTATATTTTTATTTTATAATCCTCTCTCGAAATATTCCACTCTCTCGTCGGGGGTTCCCTGTTTTCACGGAGGGCGTAAACGAAATTCTTTCACTCTCTTTTTTTAAATTATTTATGAAATTCAGTAGCGATATCAGTGCGTGTGTGATATTTGAAATTTTCACGGAATATGCTTATTATCCTTATTATTCAGTCGAGCTATTTGCATTTTTGATTTCAACGTGAATAACGTCGATAACGGGGATGTAGAGTTGCGCAGGACGGGGTTGTTTGCCTCGAACGCCCTGCGGCCTCTGCCCTCGATGCAACACATTGACCTCCCTATTACATCATGCTTATTATTCATCGAAATCCTTTACATATATTCGGCTCCGATACGATAACTATGATAATGCTACATAGAATATCTGCACATCGCATCTTCGACATAATACAGCGAGATTTCTATTGTATTACATCATGTTTATGTAACGTGTATTCATATTTTTGTATATTTTTCGGGAGGCTCCCAGATTGGTAGAAAAAAGAGCTCCAAATAATAGAACTCTATCTATAAATAAAATCGAACCTATTCTATTATTTATTATTTATAGAAATTCTTTTCATAGTTTTTAGTAAGATTTGTGACACATTTTAGACGTACGAGATGTTGTTTTATTCTATTTGATCGAAATTGTTTCAAATTCTCAGTAATATATATGATAATAAAATACAACCTTGTCGTTCTCATAGTTTCGAAATATTTGTAATATTTTACGTGGATTATCCCATCGATACTATATCTCCATTATATAATCAAAGTATTCAAACAAATTCAAACTATTCAGACAAATTGTCTGTCGAAACCCTCTACACATTTTTCACTCCGATAGATATTAAATGTCGAGCGAAATAATCCAAGACAAAGAGAAGATATTGAGCTCTTTATCGGAGCGAAAAAAACATTTTAAAATACAATTTATCGTCTTATTATTCGAATAAAAAAATAATATTCCACGGAGAAAAAGTTACGTTACCCTCGAATATATCGGAAAGAATATTCCTGCAAATATTATTTAACTGAACCTGTTATATCGAAATACTCCAATTCCTTTCGATAAAAAATTAAGAGTTTCTCTGTTCAATATCTACCAGATATAAAATATGTTCCATTAATTTTACTATGTACATATTAATATTTTTTTAGTGTGGTATATTAATCAGAGACTCTTATAAAATTTTTCCAATACCATACTGTTCCACGATTATCATAATTTCCATGATAAATTCTAACAGAAAATTCTCTCCGTGTAAAAAATTAATAAACGAAGGAGAGAATACAAGAGTACTAATATACCAAAAAAAGAGTATTATATCTTCAAAATATATTCAATATATATTTTCAATATTTTTATATATATAATCACATTTTTTTAATTCTAAGAATCTCTCATCTTTAAATTTTCTGAAAAAAATAAAAAAAAAATAAAAAAAACTAAAGAGAGTCGAATAAATCGCGAATGAAAAAATGGGATACAGAATCCAGCTTCCCTTAAATCTTATTTAGACAGACTCTCAACGAGTACTCGCGGGGCAGGGCGGATCCGCGACTCGACGTGACGCGGAGAAGCCAAAAGAAACGGACGAAGGGTGGCTCGAGCCAGAGCCGGCTCGGCGCGCAAGAGGGAGAGAACAAGCGAGCGGAGGACGATGAACTCGAGCGCGGCAGCAGCTTCCGTCGCCTGGCAACGCGCGTCCCCACTTTGGCGTCTCCCACCGGGCGCAACGTCACACCTACATCGCGTACACATGTATGCACCCACACACCCACACGCGTACATGTCATCGTCAGTATGCATGCACCCGTCTCGTGCATGTGTCCGCGTGCACGTATATGTCGCGTGTCGGTGGTCGTGACGCTCTCTCTCTCTTTTTATCTCGCTCCCTCGTCCCCATCGTCGTTGTAGTAGTCACCCTCGTTGATCGTAGTCGTGGCTGCCGCCGTTTGCGCTGATATTGATCGCGCGGGATGGTGCTGCGAACCGCCGCCGCTTGCGCGATGTAAGAGCACGTATCGCGCGGAGAATCGCCGCCGAAAAACTAGTCTCGATCGCGGAGCACAAGGCAAACGGGGAGAGAGAGAGAGATAAAAATAGAGATATAGAGAGAGAGAGAGAGGAATAAATTTGTCTGTACACGGACAGATGTTTTCCAGGGTCAAAGTTCGGCCCGCTATCGATTAGACGTTCGAACTATTTGGGTTAAGTTAGGTCCAGGTAAAGCGAAACGTCGAACAACGAGGAACGTAATATATTATCTGAATGCTTCGATATATTTTTTTTCAATCGTATTTTTAATTAAAATTCCAAGAGTCTCTCCTCTTTAATTTTCGAAAAAAAAAGTCGAGAGGGTCGAGTTAAAAAATAGGTATACAGATTCTACCTTCCCTTTAATCTTATTTAGATAGACGGATTAGATGTAATGCGACAGTTTGTGCAAAAAATGCATTTAACAAATATACGTATACATGTTTTTTTTTATTCATATTTTATTAAAATTTTAAGAGTCTCTCCTCTTTAAATTTTCTGGAAAAAAAACTTACGAGTCGAGAGAGTCGAAAAATCGCGAAATGAAAAAATAGATGAATTCTACCTTCTCTTTATTTAACTAGAGGGTCGATCAGATAATAACGTGACAGTTTGTGCAAAAAAAAAATGCAATTTAACAAACTGCGCAAAAATAAATAAATGGCAATTTATCGTACCCGAAAAAAATATACTCAATATATTTTTCGACATATAGATTTTTTCAATCATATTTTTATTTAAAATTCCTAGAGTATCTCTTCTTTAAATTTTCCGGGGGAAAAAACGAGTCAAGGGAATCGAATTAAAAAATAAGTACAAAATCTACCTTCCCTTTATTGAAATAAAAGGTCGATCAGATAAAATAACGCGACAGTTTATGCAAAAAAAAAATGCATTTAACAAACTGCGCAAAAATCAATAAAACGCAGTTTATACGGTAGCCGAAAAAATGATAGGATAAAATGCTGGAGGTGCTATTATGTCCGGTTTGGCCGGAAGGGAAAATTTCTAGGTATATAACAGAGCGGCTATAATGCGTCTTCGTTCCGATGAGAAGCTATAAATTAAGCTCGGTCCACGACGCGACACGCGACAATACTACGACGCGCAATCTATGCATATATCCGATCCCTCATTCATCCTAATGGACTAGAAGCATACTGTTTCCACGCCACGTTACGTCGGTCGATGCGTTCCGACGCAACGCGACGGATGTCGCTTGCAAGATTTGCATATGTATATGCGCTATAGACGTACTGTGCGTCGCGTGGCACAGTATAATTGGCTACTTACCGCTGCCCACGGCGAGGACGTACGTCAAATACCCATTTCGCGAAACACACGTATACGCAGTCTTAAACGATTTTTCAATTAGCTAGATAGAAATACACTGAAAAAAAATTGTTGAATTCAAATAAGTATATTTATTTCTTTCAATACTGCCTAATGAATTATTTATTTGAAGCTAATAATATTGATTTGATACGAAAAATATTTATTTATTTCAAATAAATGATTCATTTGGGAGTGTTCAAATAAATATTTATTAATTTAGTCATTTTTTTCAGTGCATATGAGATAAAAATATGTAAATTCACATCTTACTTTGTTAGATAAGATGTAGATTTTATTTTCAATATGTCTAGCTAAATGATAAAATTATAATTTTTTCTATTATCTAGATATACTATATTTAAAATAAAATCTTATATGACCATTTTCATCTAGATAATAAAATATATTCGCGCAAGAAAAAACTTTCCTCCTTCTGTTCTTTCTTTCATCGTGAAAGAGATTTCTCGTTCGGCTTTTTAAGTTGACGGAATTTTTTAACGCTTGACCTTTCGACACATTTATATTTACGGTGACCATTTTTTCTTTAAAAAAATAAAGGACTAACTTGAAAGTTTTAGAGCTTTGTTTCAAGATGTTTCTAAATCACTTTGTGACAAAGTTACCACACTTCTACATTTAAAATTCAAATTCGTCTTGAGATTGATAAGAAAAAAGGATAACTGTGATTCTATCACGTATTTTTTTAATTTGAAACTCATTGACTCATTACAAATATTTAATGTCGCTCTCGCAGGAAAAGCTATACATTTGTCGATTGCTTTCGTAAAACTTCAAATGTTAGTATGACATTTGAAACGCCAAGTAAAAAATAAAGAACAACATTTAAAAGAAAGTACAAAATTAAATTTTGAGAAAATAAATAAATCTAGAATCTAAAGGACAGCTAGTTGAAAAAAAGAATTGTCCTCTGAAATAAAGAACAAATGGTCATCATGTACGGAGAGAATTTTTTCTTAAAATTTACCCTGAAAATTATGGATTAATATGCACAATAAAAAATATTAATATCTACCACAATAAGATATAAAATATGTTCGATAAATTTTTCTATGTACATGAAATATTTACTATAAAATTCTTTCAATACCATATTGTCCCACGATTTTCAGGATAAATTCTAAGAGAAAATTATCTCTGTGTAGTTATATCGTAAAGAGGAAACGAAAGAGATGTTGTTCAAATTTTTACTAAATGAGAAACTAATCGCAATTTATTTTTATCACGGAAATGTGACATTTTCCAGTAGGAAATTTGCAGTCAATTTATCTCGAAGAGTCGTATCGTTTTTATTTGTTAAAAATAATTTTCCCCAATAGGTGTTCCGCGATATACGTTCCTGGGTACCACACGTGACGTATGAACACTAAATGCGTTAAAGCACTCTCTCGACCAGCAGCACGGAAATAAAAGAAAAAAAAATGAGAGAGAGGAGTTGAACATAGCATAGCATCGCGGAACGTGTCGTAGGATCACGTCGCTTGGATCAAGTAGATTGCTAGCTCAGCTAGCTTACAGATAATCCTTGGCTTCTCTTCCTCGCCTACATGTATTCAAAGTGTTAGGCAGCGAATGTAAATTAATTTGTAAAGGATCGTCTTGCGCGAATAAACCTATTTTCTTGTACGACTCTGTTAAACATTTCTATACAAATAATAATAGCCATAATTTCTTTTTTTTTTTAATATTCTTGGCAGAATAAAATCGAAAAATTTAATATCATGCATTTTTATCGTTTTCTCTTTTTTTTAAATTTATTTTGTTATCGAGCAAACAGTTTCTCAGGAAAGATGATTTAAGGGTGACGTTGATTACTGCAGTTAAATAGACCGAAATAGAAAAGATCGAATCTCGAATTGACGTTGAATGCGCGCACGCGATCAATAGGCACCGACCGAGTGCATTCTTGTTTCAATAATAATCAGTCAAATTGGGAGGAACACACCACGCCTTGCATTCACGAACGGTAAATTATCTCGACATTTAACCCGTTGTTTCCTCGAGAGCGTGACACCATAAAGTCGCACAATGGGATCCGTTCATGTCGCGCGTAAACTATCTTATGAAACACGATAACCGCGTCGATATCCTTTCGTGCAATAAATAGCTCTGAATTGTCATCGTCTGCAGCCTCGAGGAAGACTTCTTCATAATCAATATTGTTGCAGTCGAAAATGGAATTTTGGTTCAATCGCAAATTTACACCGTTTATTTTATTTTTTATTTTTTTACGAAAATAAAATAAAAAACGATTGAAAACGTATTTTTTAAAAAGCATATAAAAAATTTAAAATATTTGATAATATTTTGACATTTATTTTAAATACACATGTAGTATGTTTTAGAGAGAATTTTCTCTTAGAATTTACTAAAATAAAATAAAATGTGGTATATAGATATTAATATTTAAATTGTGATAAATATTAATCGGAGAAACTCTTATGAAATTCTTCCAGTAGCATGATTTTGGGTAAATTCCAAGAGAAAATTCTCTCTGTGTATTAATTAATGTTTTAAGTTGATTTAAGTTTTATTTATATTTTAAGGTTCATTAATGGTTTTTCAAGAGATATATCAATTAGAAAACGAGAGGAAGAGAAGAGAACGCGAGAGAAAGAGCATCGGAGGATGCGCGCAGATCAGCGCGCGTCGTCTATTTTTCTATGGAGTGCAATGAACCTCTATCCTCCTCGCGAATCCCCCGGACCCGGCGTGACAGAATAAATTTCTCGCGGTCGAGGAATGTCAAGCCGGGAGAGGGAGAGAGATAGAGAGAGAGAGAAACGACCGAAGTCGTCGTTCTTCTTCCGCGCGATAAGATAAGCCGTAATGAGGTTCAATTGGAAGATTAATTAATTAAAACCTACAGTGAAGGAGTTAAATTGGACAATATTACGGACGGTATGCAGGCATATATGTGTGTGTATATATCGGAGAGAGAGAGAGAGAGAGAGCCCATTGTATATATATATGTGTTATACGAGAGCTCCGCCTGCCCATCTCGCGCCTCGCGAGATGAAGGCGAACGGGAGAAGAAAAAGAGATGACGAGGGCGCGAGGGATTTACAGCTGCCGGGATACCGAGACCCGTAATTACGTTGCGGTCGCGCCGTTGACGAACGCGAGCGTTCCTCGAGAAGCCCGACTTCGACGCTCTTGGCGCTTGAAAAAAAATTACTTAATTGTTCGAATAAATATTTATTTCGTCATTTATCTCGAAATTACATTTTCAGAGAATTTTCTCTTCAATTCGCCCTGAAAATTATGGTTTATAAAATCGTGATATAATTAATTATTGTGTGATATATATTTATAAAAAAAATTATAATTAATTATAAATGTTAATTTTGTAAAATTGATCAAACATTTTAGATCTTGTGGTAAATATTAATATCTATTACAATATAAGATGTAAAATAAAAATGCTCGGAGAAAATTAATCAGAGAACTCTTGTAAAATTACTTCCATATTGTCCCATGATTATCCTGATTTTCAGAGTGAATTCTAAGAGAAAATTTTCTCTGTGTAATAATATTGATTTTAGCTGTGAAAAATATTTACAAGAAATTCTGTCAAAACAGACAAATATTCATTTGTTTCGAACAAATGTGTAAGTGGTACCGTTTAAATAAATATTTATTTGAAAGCAATAAGTTTTTTTTTCAATGCATTTTAATTTTTAATAAAAAAAAATGCTGAAATAGATGTGGGTATACATATATATGAATTCAATTTTAATCAAATATAAATTAATTCTTCCCATCGCGGGAAGTATAAATAAAACTAATATATACATTTTTAAAAATATTATTTTTATAAAAAAATTATTTTAAAAGAACTATAAAAAAATTTAAATATATATTATAATGAATATAATAAGCCCACTTTTCATTATTATTAACTATAAATAAAACTAAAAATTAATTGACAATTAAAACATCAATTAAAAATCAATTGATAATTAAAAAAATATAAATGTACATGCATAAAATATATTGAAATCTCCCACAAACATATATAATACGTACGAAATCGTGCTCTTTCACTAAAGTATCGTACGATTGAAAGATTAATAAATGATATTAACGCCGAAGAGAGACCTTTTTGCTCTCTATCGGAAAATATACGGACGCAGACGGACTCGCGGCGCATTTTACGATTTCGCTCCGCAACGAGAAGAAAAGGAGCAAAAAGAGAGGAGAGGACAATCGCATTTCCAGGACGGAGCAATCTAGTCGCCGGCTAATGGAATGTAATAGAACGCTTGCCTAGTCACCGCCTTGCCCTCTCATCTCGTCCTGTCATCCTCCCTCTCATCTCTCTTTATCTTCGCGCGCCTCCGACGCATCCGCGGACTTTTCTCTTTGTCCACGCGCTTTGTTCTTGTTGCGAGAGATATGTGGTACGTGTGCGACTTCAGAAGTCTTTCGCCACGCTATTTTAAGCGTCGTCGCTCCCGCCCCCGCGTTTATTTCCGCCGCCTTTATTCTTATATGTAGCCGCATTTGAAATTAGTCAGCTGACGCGAGTCGCAAAAAATCATGCGTCACGACAGCCGTGAATCGGCTCGCACATTGTTATTTTCTGTCCGTATCATCGCGACAACGATGATTAAATGTATCGTCAATATTGTGACAAATTGTCCTGCTATACAGCTATCCTTGCAATTCCTGGCCGGGAACATAATGTAATCTCGAACAACAATCTCGGTAAACAAGGAGAAATTGTTATAATAATAAATATTTTTGTAAAAAAATTTTTTTTTAATGTTAATATGGATAGGGACTGAAAAATATTTAATGAAATTATTTGAAACGAATAAGATAGAAATTGAAACTCGAAGCGGGAATTAAAGAAACGAACGTGCGACGAAATGATAATTGCGATACTACTCGCCTTGAAAAATGCTGAATTGAAATTTTTTGACATATCTCGTAACATATATATCTTATCCTTTACAGCTGCGAAAGATGATAATTTAATTAGCTTGCACCTGGACTTCGGAGAATGAAATATTAGCTTCATAAGCTTCTTCATCATAATTTATATAATTATGTCGCTAGTAACATATACATTAGTATGTATCAACAAAAATTATTTAGTATGCAATTAATACTGCAATATTGTAACTACTGTTAAATGTACAGATAAGCTACTTTGTCTTCACTGATTTCGAATTTTGAAAGATATATGTATATAACCGTTTTCAAATTAATTTCTTTAGAAAAAATTGAAAACTATAGCTTAATTATAGGTATTTAATGCACGTTTAAAAATGTAAATTGAATTTTCAATAATGTAATTGAATAACAAAACATTATTTCTTTTCAGTTAATTTTAAACATATTTCACTACGAAAAAAGGCTTTGAAATTTAATTGCCAAAATAAAGAATCTTTGAAATTGAATAGCGAAAGAGGTAAATCCATTCTATTAAAATGTTCGTTTAAAAGTTGGCTAAAGTATATCAAACTTTAAACGAGAAATTCTCTTCTATTAATTAAACAATGTATTAAATTATACTTATTAAATTAATGTTAATACCGAAAATGGCGAGACACGGGTCGTCCTGTACAGAAATTCCAATATTAATAATGTAGATTAAAGGAAGAAGGGGGAACATCTAATGAGAATTATTCGATTACGTTCATTATGTTTGGGACAAGCTTATACTTTGTACGAAATACAACTCCGTGTTTCTCGATCGTGATTAATTTATCCATGACAATAATGCTATGGTGCTCCAAAACCGCAAGAGAGAGCTCGCGTTACAGAATATCGATTACGTATTAACGAAAATATAAGATACATGAATATTATCAAGAAGAAAATAGAGACACAGTGTAAAAACGTGTTTTCTTGTAAAAAACGGTCCCCGTTAAAATTTTTGTATTAAATATTTAACATTCATTTATTGTTGTGTTAATTGAACTTAAATGTAAAATTATTCTATTTTTAATTTTATATAATAAATATGTTCTTCTTTATTAGTGACAAGATTTATCTGTTAAAATTGACAGACAAAAATGTTGATTTTTTATTTTATAATATAAGTGGGAGATGATAAAATCAACATATTTTTAATTAATTTTTACATTAAAACTATATTAATTTTACACAAAATTTGTTTTAAATTTCTTGAAGTTTTGCATTTATTTTGTGTCAAAATATTAACACAGTATTCGTATCTCCATTTAAATTACTGTGGACCGTTTGGAATATCTGTTAAATTTAACAGAAATTTTTCAACTGTGTAATTTTAGACTACATTTTTGTTATCAGGAGATGTCCAAACACATCTTGGAGGTAAAATGGTCTACTATTACGCATCCATTTTGAATTACATCTTCATTCTTTGCTTTACTGAATCGCATCATGCAGATACGCCGCGCTTTATACGCGCAGTTAAAGTTAAAAGAACAATGTATATATTGTTCGTGTATATATATAGGTGTATAGGTGTGTGTATATATATATATATAGCCTCGTACACATTATTTACATGACCATTGCTCGCTAATCCTTATTGCGTCTTTAGAATCACGCGAATTTCAAACAAAGGCAATGGAGAGATAAATAGCCAGTGTTTGTATAAGAGAAGAATTCCCCATTTATCTGACTAATTTAAAACTCGTATCGCGCTCATTAAAAAAAACATAAAAGTCCATACATAAAATATAATAACCTAAATTCCAATTTTATTCAGATTTCTCGGATTCGATAAGAGTTAGAAATAAAATTCTCGATAGAAGCTGCAGATATATATATACTATTGATATAATCAGTATATACATATAAATACGTAGAAAAATGCAACGTTAAAGATTCGATGTGATATTTTAAGCCGCATTCATGGAAAATCGATCGTGCTTCCAGTTATACCTTCTCTAAGAAAATTCTCAGAAATTCTACTTTAACATCTTCCCGAGATGGCACACAAAGTGAGCATCTTGAATATCGTCCGTAGGAACCTAAAGGACTTCGCCAAAAGAAATCCAAGACCACCCAGGGGACACAGAGGCTTTCACAGATTCGCTTTATCGCAAAGCGATAAATTTCCCTTTGCTATCGTCCGATAACCAAAGCATAGTCCTGTCCTCGCTCACGTGACGTTTGAAAAAAAAAAGATAAATAAATGCGTGACGATTGATCGAGCTAAACAAAGACAGGATAACGAATTTCGTCTCGCCTTTGGAAAAGATCGTTCGAATAATTTACAACCACGTCGTATCGTGCGCTTTTGACGATGACATAACTAATACTTTGGAGAAAATTTGTCGAGATTATTTTTAAAGAGAAAATCAGTAGGACAAACTTGAAAAGTTTAGGGCTTTGCTTCAAGATGTTTCCAAATTAATTTGCGACCTAAATGATCGCGTAGTCTTTTAATTGAAATTAATTACAAATAATTGACATCGCTCTTGCGGGAAATTCAAACGTCAGTATGACATTTGAAATGTCAAGTAAAAAATGAGGGACAAAATTGAAATGTGAAGGAAAAAAATTGTTAAATAAAGAACAAAATGAAGTCCCAAGAAAGCGAAAAAATCTAAAGAGCAGCTAGGGTGAACAAAGAACAATCTCTGAAATAAAGAACGGATGATTACAGATGAGGGATCTTTTGTGCATCTGAAAAATCGAACTCTCAGGTTCGCTTTACCGCAGATAATATCGCGTAACGGGATCGATAATATCGGGAAGAGGATCGCGTTGCGCGGATTGCGGACAAGATTATGCGGACGCGTGTCGCGAGAGCGACGTAATTAGTGTTTGTATTCACGGGCATACTGCGTATTTAAAAGAGGAGCGAATTTTTTACACGTCAAACGACAGATAATCGCGAGGTTGCGTTAAATGTAACGATCTCGCATTAAACGGCACGAAATGTGCGAAATTACATATGTCGTTCTCGTAAATGAACATGTGTCCGCAGGACTTTTCCAAGAAGGACATAATTAATTTTTTTATTTTCTTCATTTTTTAAGTATTAAATACGCAAATAAATTCTAGCCTTTATTCAACAGGAGAGCAAATGCTTAATTTCTTTATTGCTCCCTCTCCTGCAGACGTTCGTGATGACGTCGATATGGTTTTAATTATGTAATACTTCAATATATATAATAGTTACATATAATATATAACATATTAGATATATTTTGAATTTAGCATAAAATATAAGGCTCATAACATGAGAAAAAATATATAACTCTGTTTTTTTGTTTAAAATTAGCGATTGTATGTATAGAGAGAGGGACGAGAGAAAATATAGATATTCATCAGGAAGAAAATTAAGGAAAATAATAAAATCTGCGACTTCCTTTTCCTCAATAAGAAAACTACCTACTCGCGATTAACTCGTTCTCGCTTTCGCAACGACGCGTGCTAATCACGAAGTCCTCGAAAAATTATATCTAAACCGACATTCCGAGCGAAATTCCAGCGTGTGTACGAGATAGTATAGGTTGCAGTGATTCTCTCGTGCCGGTAACTATAAGACTCGATTCCAGGATATACCATTCCGGTGAGTCATTCGGTTCATGAATAATTGCGCCGAGCGACCGATCGTGTCGGGCGATAAAAACTCGCGCTGCTCGCTTAATCGTAACGCACGTACGTATATACATACTTCGAAATCGTTTAATTTACGACCGGCATTAGTAGCGATGCATTACAAGATGTCATCGCGCGTTGAGACTGATTAGTCAAAGAATGCAAGAATTTAGCATTGAAACTCATTTTTATCAACCGGCAATTGACAATAAATCGATCTAAAAATAAAGCAATCAGTATAAAAATTGACACTACTTATTTGTTGATTTTTTATTGAAAGATCGAAAGCAAAAGTTGAAATTCTTTAGATTTAACTTGCATCACTTGAGTGTAGAAAGAGATGTATTTATTCTTTACTTTGTGCACATAAATGTGTATTTTTCTGTTAATTTATTAAAATTGAAAACAACGAATTTATTATATTCATGCATTTTTTATTCACATTATTCTTGTTATTTTTTAAATCGTTATATTTAATGAGAATAAAAGATATAAATTTTGAATAAATATTCAAAATATTGCAATCAAGATCATTAAAAGTATAGAGAGAGATTATTTATTTTTAACTTTGTGTACATAAATGTGCACTTTTCTGTTCACTTATTAAAATCAAAGAACGAATAATCTTTATTATATTCATGATTTTTTTTACATTACTCTTATTTTTTTAATCATTATATTTAATTAGGATGAAACTGAATATTCAAAATATTGTCTCTCTCTGTTGTATTTTTTTTTGCGGAATATATTTTTAATATAATTTTATTTGCATACTCATACATATTGTATGTTGTGCATATTATATTGTAGCAATGTTTACTGATCTTGTAAAGTGATACTATTATCGTCACATTTAACATCAGCCGCGCCTTCTGAAGTAAAACAATCCCGCGTGGAAAAAATATCAATAAATCACGTTTGTCACAATAGGTAAAAAAAAAAAAAAAAAAAAAAAGGAGTGTGATAAATCAGAGCAGAGCACATTTACAGCATACCTGTATGTATGTGTATGTTTATATATGCAAATGGCAAATGCCATAAATATCGATATAAACACTGATAGATTTAACTTGTATATCTTGCATTAAGAGTATATAGAGAGAGATTATTTATTCTTTATCTTGCATACATAATTGCACATTTGTCTGTTAATTTATTAAAATCGAAGACAACAAATAATCTTTATTGCATTCATATATTTTTTATTTACACCACTCTTCTTTTCTTAATCGTTATATTTGATAAAAATAAAATAAATAAATAAATTGTGAATATTCCGAATAATTTGTCACAAAAATAATATTAAAAAAAGTGTGAAAAATCAGAACAGAGCACATTTTCATGGCCACATATGCAAATGGAAAATATCATAAATATCGATATAAACACCGAGTACGGAGTTTAGGAATGTAGATGCTGGTCTCTCGCTCCGTAAGAATTAATCAGGTCGACAAGGAGCATAAATCATCCGGCGGCCTGTGGAATGTACGGTGGCGAATGCATACATAACTCCGCGAAGAGAGAGAGAGAGAGAGAGAGAGAGAGAGAGAAGGGCAGCAAAGCGCGAAAAGTAATTCCGCAGTTGCGTGCGCGGAAAATTGTTTTCTAACCGAGGCATCGGCAGCTCGTCAATATTCCCGCATCGCATTATTCTCGTTTCAACGTTACGGCATGGCGTTCCACAGAGCTGCTGTCCATCTTGCGACATAAGCTCTCGCATCGCTATATAAAGGAGCATCGCCGACCGCCACCGCCCGTTCGTTCGTGTGATCGGCCTTATATACATTCCTCTTTGTCGTCGTCGTTGTCGCGTCCTGTCGCGGGAGAAACGCTTTATGAATACCGATCTTCAATCCGTTCGGGATGTCGAATGATTATTGACGCGAAGCGGCCTTTGGCACGCGCTCGAATAACAAGCGATATGAGATTCTTAGAGTTGAATGTAATCACTGTTGTGTTTAGATGATCTTCAAATTAGCCGGACAAAGATGAGATAAAATATGTACATTCATCTTAGATAAGATGGAGATGAAAATTATATATGGCGATTCATATAGATAATTTTCTGTAGATAATAATTTTTAAAACTGCTTATGTAAATCTCTTTAAACATTTGAGAATTTTTATTAAATTAGAATTATTTACACGGATAAAATTTTCTCTTAAAATTTATCTTGAAAATCATGGTAATCGTACAATATTTACTACAATTAATTTTTACATATTTATTACAAAATATTAATATGTACATAGTAAATTTTATTATATGCATAATTAAATTAATCAGATAAATTGTTATAAAATTCTTCCAATCCCATATTGTCCCACGATTATTCATGATTTTCAGGGTAAATTCTAAGAGAACATTCTCTCTGTGTAGTAAAATATAAAAGTAAAAATTAAAAAAAATTTCCTAACGCTCGTTTACTTCAAATAAAAAATATTATCACGTGTATAGAAAATTTCATTTATTTGTTACTAAATATCCTTATCGATTGACACTTCAATAAAGCTATCGCTTGTTTAAATTTACTACATAATTAGATTGAGAGTGAATTATTCATATCTTTCACTTAAAGAATTTGGAAAATTTATAGAATAAATAAAAATGATTTTCTGTCTTCATGTTTTTACTAATATTCACGTTTGGAAATTAATGAATATATTAGAAAGTGATTTAATCGCACTTAGTTATACATATCGTTTATTTCATTTTTGTAAAACTTTCGTATAGATAATTTAATCTTCTATTAATGTAAATATCGACGAATTTTCATCGTCTCGGTATGTTGATAGGAAATCGTTTCAAAATACTTCATCAATCAATCAAAAAACTTGACTTACTACAAAGAAGATATAAGAATTTTTTACAATTATAATTCACTCACGTTGAAACTTTAATAAAATATGTATGCTACTAACTGCATTCGAGGTATGGTATGTGGTAATAAGGCATTTAGATAAAAAAATACATTGATTATAGCTTGGTTCATAATAAGAATGTTCACATTCCAATCGCGAAAGATTCTAAAGTTGAAAATACGCTTAAGATGGAAAAAAGAAAGTGATTCTCTCTCTAATCAAAACATGCGTCAGGACGAGTCATTTTAATTTTGATAATTAGTAAATACTATATTTATAATTAATTTAATAATTAATAAATATATTATTTTAAAAATAGTAAATAAAATAAAAATAAATCTTTGTTAGCAAAAACTCGAAGAAATTTCAAAAAATTAAATTAATCTTTCAAGTGTTCGTAAACTTCGCTTCAAAATAATTATAATCTTTTAATAATGTGGTATCTAAATTTCTTCCCAAGTATACGTATTTTCGTTTGACCTTAATTAGCAAAATTTTTGTCCGCGCAATGTCGAAGGCTAGAAAGTTCCTCTCTCTCTCGCAGGAGACAAAATCGCGACTTTACACGCATAATTTCTGTGAATTCCATCCATTAAAATGAAGGTCGCGATTTGCAGTGAAACGCCCCGTGTGGTTGTGCAAAAATTAGCGCGTCGCGAGATGTTTGACGTGACATCGATCGCGAGTTCCTCGTCCGGGACGTGAAACTTTACTTGCAAACTTTCATCCTACCTATCTACCCATCTCTACCTGCACGCGCATATACGTATCAGATTATTAGTGATGTTTGCCGATGACGGCCATGCGCGGTGCGCACGAACTCGCGAGCGCACGCGCACACACATATATATACACGGTAGTTTTAGGTACGTATGCACTCGGCTACTCGGACAAGAGAGCTGCAGGTGAGATGTGGTGAGGCGAGGTGAGGAAAATATGCACCTACTTTACGGTTGAGGCAGGTCGCGCTCTTTAAATCGCCGGAAACGTACGTAAACGCGCGACTAGAGGAGTTCTCCGTTCCCTCTTTTTCTTCTTCCTCCACTTCCCGGTTTGACATTGTATTTTCGTAGCCTTTCGAAAGCTTCTCGGAAGGCACCACGGACGATAATCACGGTCAACGCCGTTATCCGACTACGTATATACCTTAAAACAGGTTATGCCAGTGGCGTAGTCGGAATGCATATATATCTACACTGCGCGCGCTATTCACATTTTTGTACCTCTCCGTCAAAAGAAAATCAAGAAAATAAATACGCAGATCGCGCCCTAAACTACCTACCGGGTGTTCCTTTAAGCCTTTAAGAAAATACACCGGGAGAATTTTCCCTCGTTTATTCGGAAAATCATGGTAATCGTGGGACAATACGGCATTGGAAGAATTTTGTCAATTTTTCTGATTCATATTTACCACAATAGAAAATAATATGTAAAATAAAAGTGAGATTACTCGAACATATTTTCAATATCTTATTGCGGTAAATATTGATCAGAGAAACTCTTATAAAATTTTTCCAATATCATATGTCTCGTGATTACCACACTGTAAAAAAATATGTAATATATTACATAAAGATATGTAAAATTTACAGTGCATGATTTTCAGGGTAAATTCTAAGAGAAAATTCTCTGTGTACCACAATAGAAAATAATATGTAAAATAAAAGTGAGATTACTCGAACATATTTTCAATATCTTATTGTGGTAAATATTGATCAGAGAAACTCTTATAAAATTCTTCCAATATCATGTCTCGTGATTACCACACTGTAAAAAAATATGTAATATATTACATAAAGATATGTAAAATTTACAGTGCATGATTTTTAGGATAAATTCTAACAATAAGAGAAAATTCTCTGTGTACGAATGATGCTTCCTCGGAGAAAAATACGATGTTTACATTTTTTTCATCAATGAGATACTCGTATTACTTCAAGCATTCTCTCTATTCGATAAATGTAAAAATATCTTTTATCGATAAAAATGTAATGGAATTAATGTCGATCGCAATATGTCGATTTGCAATATTAAGTATAATTAAAACTTTAATTAAATCTTTATTAAGATAGCGTTTAGTTGAGTTAAAACGTGTTGCATCTGTTAGCGTTTGTGGCTGAAAGGAGAGTGAGTAAATCGAGGACATCCCGTACAAATATACTTCGTGCTCCAGAAATAGTGGCGGAAACATGTCCACCGATTAATAATAATTTTCGTTAAGAATTTTCTCATATAAACATTATCGTAAATAGGTTATACAAAACGGCTTGTATCATTTTTTGTCCGACTTTTTCATATTCAAGAAGAACTTATCTTCCGCGGCGCACTTTTTTCTTCATTTTCTTAAAGAAAATTTTTTGCTCCCCATAAATACATGTATACATAATTCTTCTCATATTCTAATAATGTTTTTTACATAATTCGCGCACAGTAGAAAAATTTGCGTTTTCTTGTTAAAAACGGTCCCCGTTCAAATTTTTGTGTTAAATATTTAACATATTCATTTATCGCTGTTGCGTTTAAATGTGCGGTTAATTGAGCTTAAATGTTCAATTATTAAAACTGAAAAAAAAATGCAAAAATAATACAATGTGCATCTATTTTTAATTTTACACAATAAACATGTTCTGTTTTATTAATGACAATATTTATCTGTTTTAATAAAAACTATGTTAATTTTACACAAAATTTATTTTAAATTTCTTGAAATTTTGCATTTATTTTAAAATATTAACACAGTATTTGTGTCTCCATTAAACATATCTGTATTATGTTAAATTACCATAAAAATTTCTGTAGACCGACATGTGATATCCATTAACATGAATTTTTCAACTGTGCGTGCATCTTCTCTCAAGATACGAACAACACCGTTCCGTAACGGTTAACAACGTTTGGTTCGTAATAATCGGAAGAAGAAAACCTTCGTAAAGAAGAGGAAACGAACGAGAGGCGGTGGGAAAAATATCGTCGGCGGCTTCTTCTAACTTAACCGGGGAGCACTTTGTTTTTTCTCCCGTAGAATGCTGTTTAAATCCTATGACTCAGCTAATTTCACGGCTCGTTAAGTTGCGAGCGACCCAGCCCGTACCATAACTCGATCGTGTTGATTATGTACTTTATAGTACCCTTCGAAAATAATCCCAACGCGATGTGCAGTCGCTTATAATTGTAAAGAAAACTAAGCGCCGTGGTATGTGCTTCTGATTGGTCCCACTTTTATCAGAGGATTCCTTCAGCATATAACGCCTATATATAGATATGAATCTAAGTGAAATCTAAGTAGGAATCTACTCAGGAAACGATCGGAACTTAATCACTTGAAACCGATTCGTTGATCTGAGCTGCGAGATTTAAGACACGATATTAAGAGAATCGGATGATATTAAAATTAAATAATAAAGTTCGACAAGTTAAGATTTCAGAGGAACAGAATACGGGATAATTTGCAATTTTTCCGCCTATATAAATAATTGCCGTAATTTCACGAAAAAAAATAAAATAAAATAAAATTTAATTGGAGTAAATGCGAGTTCGATAAGTCCGAATATTGATTAAAATGTCGTTTTTTTGTAAAAACTTTCTTACAGCGTGAACCACGGTGATCCACGCCTATGCAATCGAAGGTCAAAGATGCGTGCAGCTGCACCGAGTGCAGCGGCTCCAAGAGCCATCTCTTACGTCGCCCCGCCCTTTCCTTCCTCATCTGCGATAAACCAGGATGAACCGAACGGAAATCTCAACATGCACTTTTCTTGAATTCGCGATAATATATAAAACCTTCGAGAATTGTGCAACTTTTCACTTATATATTATTTTAGCAATATAAACCGACACCTTTTGGTGTCATATATGGAGAGAATTTCTCTTGGAATTTATCCTGAAAATCATGATAATCGTGGGATAATAAAATATGTATTGGAAGCAAAATTTAATATGAGTTTCTCTCATTAATATCTATCACAATAAAAAATATTAATATCTACCACAATAAGATATAAAATATATTCGATTAATTTTACTACATATTCGTATAAAATTTTCCTCCCAATACAATTTATTATCCTACGATTACCATGATTTTCCGGGTAAATTCTAAGAGAAAATCTCTCTGTGTACAAATATAAATATTAAAATACAAACGAATGAGTTGGTAGAAAAATAAAGTGTTTTCTATATTATATATAACTTTTATAAAAATTTTTTATAATATTTCACGAAATAAGAATCCTAAACTACTGTGTATTCGATATAAAAAAAATTTGATTTTGACTACCTTAAAAAATGCGCAGAGAGAATTTTCTTTTAGAATTTACCTTGAAAATCATGGTAAAAAATATTAATATCTACCATAATAAGATATAAAATATGTTCGATTAATTTTACTATATGTACATATTAATATTTTTTATTGTAATAAATATATTTTATTATGATAAATTAATCCGAGAAGTTCTCATAAAATTCTCCCAATACCATATTGTCCCACGATTACCATGATTTTCGCAGTAAATGCTATTAACGAATTCTCATTAATTAGGCTCGAGATGCGTATGCAGCAAAATCTAATCGGTTGAAAACTGTTATACGTCCACCCGTTCCTAGTCGGGTGACCCTGGTGGTGGGAACCCCGTGACAGAGACGGGTGCAAAACACGTGTGAACACTCCGAGAGGATTAACGGGCGGATGCGGCACTTAATAATTTGCCAATTGTTTCTACATCGTAATGCGGTATTAACTCGTAAGTGTTCGTGCGCTACGTCAGACGGAAAATTATTTTCTTCTTGCGCGCCGATTACATCGAAATCGTTTCGATCCTTCAACCTCGTTTCCAACCTCCCCACCATCTCTTCCGACACAAGTATTATTATTTTTTTTTTTTTTTTAATTCTCCTTCTCCCATAAAGACTACAATTTGCATGAATTTCTCGTATAGAGATACGTGAAAGTTGTTCGCGGCGAAAATCGATTATTTATCCAATTTCCGATTATCTGTCAAAGTGTCTTCTCTGCCGCGAAGAGAGGCAGCGATTAACTTTGTAAATAAATTAAATTTAAGTTATAAATTACTCACATGGCGGATGCTGTCATCGAACGATGCCTCTCTTCGAGTATCCTTTGTTGCTCCTTTTATGACACTCGCACAATTTCACTCGCGAAAACACAGTCAATTACGATCGCACTACACGGCACAACACGATGATTGCGCGACATTTTGCGACACTCTCGATATTAATAGCCAACTTCATGTCATACCGCCACGGATTTAAGGAACGCGAAGGTTAGGGTTACGCGAAGATTACGATTACACGAATCTCGTTCGATACTGAAAGAACGCGCAGTCAAATTCAGGCAATGCTATCTCTGTCGTTAACGTATATAATTGTATGTCGCATTAGTATACTACTATCAGAAGATGGAATGATGATAATATGGAGCGTCTCATACCGTTACCTTCCCGTTCGAGTGTCGTCGCGAGAATGATAATAACAGGGTAACGGAGCGTAAACAATAGCTGCATACCTCGCCAAATTCGGCGCTCTCGCATTATCCCTCGAAGTATAAACACTAAGATGAAGATAAATAATAGATTACATATGTGTGTGTCATAATGTGAATAATAGAAGATGTATGATTTAGAGTGATTTTATATTACATATTTTATATTATATATTTATATTATTATATATTGTAGATCAAATACATATATATATAAAATATAATATAAATATATAATATAAATGTATGGTATAAAATATATAATATAAATATGTGATATAAAATCCTGAGATTACAAGTGTATAATATATGTATATATATATATATATATGTGTGTATGTAAATAGAGATTTTAAACGCGATCGCATTCGCTACGATTTATTATGATTAGCGATTATCAATTCAAATGTTCACAAATATGCATTCCAATTAGCTATCAACTCCCGTATAATGTTGCATAATAAAGTTGCCGATATCATATTTTAAATTCTTCGATCATTAACAAAATATCACGGATACAAAGATTGATTTAATAATAAAAACAGTCGTTACCGAAAATTTCGTAATTTAATACTTCTGAATCGCGTATCATAAATTCGAGAGATAAAACGATAATAATACGGAGCATTTCATAATATTATCTTCTCGTTCGAGTGAATGATAAGAAAACGTAAACACTAGCGTGACATACCAACAAAATTCGGCTCTTGTATTCTATTTCAAAATATAAACACTAAGAGAAGCAGAGATATATCAATAATAGATTTTGAATGTGTATGCGTGTATGTATGAATTGTGAATAATACATCTCATTGTCAAACGCGATTCCTTACGTTTAATACAATTAACAATCGTCAATTTATGTGGTTATTTATCACCATTATTGCGTCCCAATTAACTCGTGCAGTGTCGCTTTATTGATTCAATAGTTGATATTAATTTTCAAAATTCTCAGTCACTAATAAAATATTCTCAAATACAAAAATTTAATAAGTTTTTAATGACAACAGTCATTATTGAAAACTCCGTTATTATATATATAATAATATTTTTTCTAATCACGTATCATTCGATGCTTGTATTCTGCGATTATAATTTATCTTTAATTTCGCTGTATTTTTATTTATACTTGTATTATAATAAAAAAATAGTATAAAATTGTTTAGGAACAGAGATAGCATTATTGTGTGAATTTGACTGCGCTATTTTTCAACGCCGAGCGGATCGGAACTTTTGAATGTGATTTTCTTTCACGTTCCTGTTACAACATAAATTAAAGTAAGCGATATTAATGTTGGGAATGTCGTACAAAGTGCCGCGCGATCGTCATCGTGTTGCGCTGATTAGCGATCATAATTAACCGTGTTTTCGCTAGTAAGTGGCGTGTGAGTGTGTCGTAAAAGAGAAACAAAGAAGAGAAATAAAGAGGAAAAGGAATCTCGGGGAAGCATCGGGTGATGACGGAGCAATCACAGGGAAAGAAAGAATTTATAATTTTATTATTTGTTACCTGTAAAAATTACTCATCCATTTTCATGTCTGACTTAAAAAAAAATTGGAAGCTTCGCAAACGTTTCTCAGAATAAATTATTTTATTAATCGAAATAGATATGTATATGATTAATTAATTGGAGAAACAATTTGATAGCAATTTACTGTAAATTATTGTTAATTATTTTTTTTTTTTAATTATTATCAATTTCTTATTTTTAACTGTTATAGTTGTAGTATTTACTTAGAATTATAAAAATTTAATATATTATTGAAATCTATTTGTACAATATTTCAAACAATTAACTCGCAATTATTTTTGGTATATTTATTTTTATCTACATAAGCAATTAATAATTATGTAGAAAAAAGGTGAAAATATTTATCTGTAATATTAATTCGTGATTAGAGCAATAAATTAATGAAGAGATAAGCATTTAATTATGCCTTACGGAACATTTATAAATTGTTGTGATAAGAATGCCAGGTTTTAATAGGGGTTCAGCGATCTAATATCTAATCTATTCCACATCATTGAAATCGGATATCGAACGTTGCTCAAAGCAAGAATGCGGAAACGAAAGAATTCGACGGTCATGCGATTTCGTCGATTGGTTCTGCAAAGTTTGGAAAAAGCGGAACAAAACCGCATTCTTCGAATGACGCTAACACACATTTTAGCGCTGTCTCGACGAAAGTCTGAAGAGTTTTACTTTTCTCCTCATATCAAGATATATACATCATACAAAGATGCGCGTTTAAGTGATAGTTTCATTAAGGAGAAAAGCATTTCCGTGTGCGCTCAGAAAATTGAGGAAACGATATCGTGAAATGTGTAAATACATTCCAATCAATTAAATAGTTTTTTATTTTCAGCATTTAATATTAGCTATCGCGTTAAAAACGGGTTTCTTCAAATTTATTTCAGATACATTTCGCGCAAGGTTGTTTTATATTCGGAAATAATTAAATTCGCACAGTAAGAAAATTTCGGTCTTCTTGTTAACAACGGTCCCCATTAAAATTGTGTTAAATATTTAACATATTTGTGTTAATTTAATATATTGTTGTTATGTTCATTAAACTTAAATGTTAAATTATTAAACAACTGAAAAAATATGTGAAATAACACACTGTGCATCTATTTTTAATTTTACATAATAAATATGTTGTTTTATTAGTGATAAGATTTATTTGTTAAAATTTACGAACAAAAATGTTGAATTTTTATTTTCTAAGTAGGAATGATAAAATTAATATTTGACTTAATTTTTACATTAAAACTATGTTAATTTTACACAAAATTTATTTTAAATTACTTGAAGTTTTGCTTTTATTTTGTGTTAAAATATTAACACAGTATTTGTGTTTCCATTTAACATATCTATATTATGTTAAATTAACACGAAAATTTCTGTGGACTATTTGAGACATGTGATATATTAAATTTAGAATTTTTTAACTGTGCGGAAACTGGGATAATAATAATAATAAAAAAAGGTCGTTCCGCGACTTGGAGGTGGAAGAAAGTACGTCTGTCCGGATATATAGGACGGTTCTTCGTGTTATCTCCAGACCGTGGAATGATATCGGTGTCCTACTTTAAAAAGGTGTTAATGAAAAAAAAATAGAAAAGGAATTTCTCGAATATCACACTATAGGTGTCTGCATTTCGAAACTGTGCGAGAGTGGTTTCCCGGTGGTCTGTTAGCACATGTTCGAAGTTGGTCGACTCGATCAATTGATCTCGATCGTGCCACTCGTTATTTGTAGCTATCCTGGTAATGATTAGTTCAATAGGGACTTCCTCTATATTACCCGTGACCTCTTTTCTCCCAATTCTGTCATTTCGCGGTCGAAATGGCTACTCATTGGGAAAATATATGGTGGAAGTGAGAAAGGGGACAGACGACATCTCGTGACACATGATCCTACAGCAAGACAGTTATCGTCTCTTAGCATTATACTATATTTATGACGCAGCTAATAGGGGGACGAAATAAATAACTAACGCGAAGAATTATGGTACGACTTACATCCCGAGTAAATTGTATGTTTTCAAATGCTAAATAAATATTTTCCAATATCGAGATAATCTATATAAATGATTGCAAATTAAAAATTTATATGGCGCTTCAAGGCTCTGCGAATCGATCATAAAATTTGGTTCTTTATTTAAGATAAAAGCTTAATTTAATAGAAATGTAAGAAAAGAAATTGAAAAATTGCTATAAATAATAATAAGACTTTGTTATATCATCAGAGATAAATCTTGAAAATGTATCTAATTGTCTTTCCAAAAAATTTGATGGCCAAAGAATTATCATTCTAAAATGATTAATAGCTTTTAATATCGACGCAAACTTTGTGGCCGTTTCATATTTATTCATAGCTTGTGTACAAGTTTGATACGTCTAAGATTAAGTCAGAATTAATGATGATAATCTATTAGACACGCTTTAGCATTGAAAGAAATTCCATGTCAAAATTAGATACGACGATATTTTTAGAACAAGCGTATTGATAACATCACCGAGTTTTCTCTATTGAAAAATCATTCTTCGACGATAATTCGCTATAATTGATGGAGGTAGATTAGATTATTGGCAGAAAGAGAGAGCGTGTTTCTTTGAAGATTCCTTTTACAAGTTCGTTAGGAAGCCAGACTCGAGTAATGAAAGGCATTCCTCTGTTTAGCGGAGCCTTGAACGCTTTTGCTACATCGGCCGCTCCCTTCCGAAGCATTTATGTTCAACAGATGTCGGGGTAACGACTCGACTCGCGGGGGTAAAGGCAAGAGTAGACAATGTAGAAGGAAGACAAATGTGTCACGAGGGTCGATAACCAGGCTAGAGATCGCCGGCGGAATTTTCTACCCGAGCTTTAACTCGCGGAAAATTTATACTCCAGTGATTCGAAATGTTTTTTTAGTGCCCCCAGCATTATAGTTTTTACGAAGCTAAATCGACGAGAAGAGATAGTCGCAAAAAGTTTTCGCAATATTTTCCTGATGGAGTTAATTATAAGGAGTTTTATAATTAAATGAAAAGATCGTTCGCGAAAATGACAGCCGTGATTTTCATTAGGATTGTATATTTTGTATCGCAGATTGTTCGAGAAATTTTCGAAGTGAAATTGAACGAGCGGGATATTTCCAATAAAATAAGACACTTTTTAGTGTACGAAGAGAATTTTCTCTTAGAATTTACTCTGAAAATTATGGTAATCGTGGGACAATATGGTATTGGAAGAATTTTATAAAAGAGAGAGTTTCTCTGACTAATATTTACGATAAAAATATTAATATGCATATATATAGTAAAATTAATCAAACATATTTTATATCTTATTGTGATAGATATTTTATTTTTTATTGTGGTAAAAATATTAATTAGAGAAACTCTTATAAAATTCTTCTAATACCACATATAATTGTCCTACGATTACCATAATTTTCGGGCAAAAATTCTAAGAAAAAAATCTCTCTGTAAATGAACTCTTGGGTCTTTTAATTTGTTCGATATCGCGAGAAAAGAGGAGCAAATTCTGCGTTTAAAATTATTATAATCTAAGATAGATCTGTTTATATCTTTGCAACGCAATTTTCAAGCCACGTCGGTAGTGCACACAGAGTTAGAAGCATTCAATATACATATCTCAGTCCTTCTAACAATGAAAATGTGAAAAGCCCGTTAACCCGCTGCTCCTAAGCTAACGACTACATAGCAGCCGACAATGAAGATACAAAAGCGAACCGGCAAACGAATTCTCAATTGGCCATTATCCCGATCATTAGCGATGATTTTCGCTCACAATATCGTTCTAATGAATCGCGCGATAATTAAGCCGAGTCGGGACGCTTGGGAAGAATTTCAACTTTCGCGCGAGAAAGCGTCCTCGCGCGAATCTCGCACGATATTGCGAGAGAGCACAATCGATTTTCTTCGATCAATTCGCGGAGATATGATATTATATCGCGATATCATCGCATATCTGATAATGGTGGGAGATCAAAACTCGACGAATTTTTTTTTTCTTAAGGCTTTCCTCGCCGACTATGTTAGATTATGACGTCACAAACGAGAAAACACACGCTAAACATTTTTAGATAGCATTTTGAAGTAAAGATATTTTGATGAAATATAGCACAATTTTAAAATACCTAGAAACTATCCTTTTTCCCTTTATAATCAATCAACAGCTGTAAAATGACTGTAATATGAGACTTCTGTCTGATTTTTGCACATGCGCATTCCACATGACAAAATCTGATACCATAAAGGGTAAAAAAAATAGTCCTCGAGGTATTTTAAGTGTGCTAAAGCCATTTGAAGTATCGTTTCACTGAAATATCTTTTCTCAGAAATATCTTTTCTTTAAAAATGATATCTAAGAATTTTCAGCGTGTGTTCACAGTAGGAAAATTTGTGCTTTCATGTTACAAACGGTCCCCGTTAAATATTTAACACATTCATGTGTTAATTTAATATATTACTGTTATGTTAATTGAACTTAACTGTTAAATTATTAAAACAACTAAAAAAAGATGTAAAAATAACACACAATGTGTATCTATTTTTAATTTTACATAATAAATATATTCTGCTTTATTAGTGACAAGATTTATCTGTTCGTTTACAGAAAAAATGTTAATTTTTTTATTTTACAAGTAGAAATGATAAAATCTAAAATTAATATATTTTTAGTTAATTTTCACATTCAAACTCTATGTCAATTTTACACAAAGTTTATTTAAATTACTTGAAATTTTGCATTTATTTTGTGTTAAAATACCAACACAGTATTTGTGTCTCTATTTAACAAATCCGTATTATATTAAATTAACACAAAAATTTCTGTGGATCGTTTGGAACATATAACATCTGTTAAATTAAACAGAAAATTTTCAACTGTGCTTTCTCGTTTTTTGACCACAATCATGCGGAGAGAATTTAGGAGCCTTAACGAACAGATTGTCACTCGTGTTCGTTTCTTAGGAAACGCGAAACAAGCGCGGATTATAAAACGGAACTTTAAGATCGTTTTCTTGCCGTCTTTCAGAAGCGGAATGCCCCGCTTTCTATGTCAATAAAATCACGGAGCAGAAAGAAATGACCGATCGTTTCAATAAGCCGCAAATGTTCGGAAATCATCAAATTCCCGTAAATTGTCCCATAAAAGACGAACGAGAATCTCGTAAAGTGTGTTACCGATTATTATAACATTTCATGGATATATGTATAAATATATATATATATATATATATATAATAAATAGTCAAAAATATATATGTATATAAATATAATCCAGCCAGAGAGAAATGTATTGAATTTAATACCAAGATATGGGGTTTCGGAATGCAAAAACACGGTGCACAAGATTAGAGATAGCTTACAATTTTTTTTCCAAACACGGTCGAAGGACATTTGATATTGCAAGAGAAGCATAACAAGTGCATGTTTCCGAAAGCTCTCTATATGAGCTGTCGATATATTTTTACAGTTTTGCTCTTCTCTCTTTCAATCCAAAAACACAGAGGGATAAAAAGACATTCTCATTCACGTGTGTGTACCAATATTTTCCTCAAATTTTTTTTCTCAACTTCGATGTATGTATACTTCGCAATCATAATTTGCGCGTCAAAAAGTTTCGTTGTACACTTTTTCGTCACGATAATCGTCCTTTTATCGACCGGTCGGGGGGGGAATAAATTTATTCGCACGAACACGAAAACTTGCTGCTCTTTACCGGGGTACGCCTAGATCGAATACACTGGCTCCAAAAGTTGACAGCAGCCGCCATTTTGAAGCCGATCCGCGCGAAGGCCGTCTTTATGTGCATGCATTTTAATTGTGCGTCGCAGCACGATAATCATCCTCGATGCGATGCGCACTTATAAGCGCGCGCGTTTTTCGTCGTATACGATGGAAATTATCGCGAGGAATGCTCCGATATTATCCTGCAGCGATGGAAGTCCGGACACCCAGATGGTAAGCATACGTCATTTTGACGTCGAGTGACGTCATAGATGTCAAAGTGACAATTTGACGTTTAATGACAGTTTCTCTCTTTTTTCTCGTTTAACTAGCAGCACATCATTTCAGAGAAGAGTTGACAACATTTAAAATTTACTTTCGTACATCGATGACAGTTCGTTCAATTTTTTTAAAGCACACTAATTTCGAATTTATACTATTTTGAAATTAATATATATATTTTTTTATTTAAATATATAATTTATATATATAAATAATTTTCGAAGATTATGCACTTTGATAACTTTAGAAGATGTGACGTGTAAGTGAAAACGTAATGTTAAGTGGGACGAAACAAAAATATACCGTGTAAACGTTGGGATTTCTTATAATAGCTTCGTTCGATAACGCTTCAGGCGCGTCGTACATTTATATACGAAATCGAAATCCATTTCCCGTGGCGAGAACCGATCGAGAGAAACAATCACAAACGCGCGCGCGTACGTAAACAGGCCTTTGCACCAGAAACGAGTGCATTCCCCTTCATCCACACCCTGATTTCTGAAGCCGCGCGCGTCTTGGGAAACCCCGGCGACGTAAAAATCACCCTTAACTTCAAATCGGCGGGGAATAATATTTTTACGTTCGGCTCGATATAAAATTACGAATGCCGATGAAGACACACTAAGATTTAAATCGCTAGGCAATTCGCGAGTTTAATTCACGAGAATGGAACTGTTGACAGAGGAGACGACACAGGGAATATTTTTCGATCGCGTTATGTAACATTGATATGAAAACTACGAGGAATCTTCATCTCTCTCTCTCTCTCTCAGTTCGTTGACACTCCGAGAGGGCGGAGTGTATGACATATATTTCGATATTTCGAAAATATCCCTCGACTCCGAAAGGCGATCGGCCGCGCAGAGTCACCGCATCGCCCAACGAAGAGAGAGAGAGAGGGACAAAACGGAGTCTAGCGCTCGACGCGAGCAGGATAAAGAAAATCGATTCTCCCTCGCCGGGCTGGGGACCAGCGTGTACACGCACGAACACGCACGCGAGGAAAAGCTAGGGGACCGATTTGGTCCGCGGGAGAAAAAGAACCCTAACAGCACAACATATACCCCGAAATATTCCGAGGATATCCAGATGACATTCGAACATTCCTCGGGATGTTCTCCGAATATCCTCCGAAAATCTTTCGGATATGTTGATGAAATCGAGAGAGAAAAAAAAAAGGAAAGCCTTACCTCGTATTTGACGCCGTTGAGTCGCAACCACGTCTCCACCTTGAGTCCGTACGGGGACAATGAGGGTAGAAGCGGCGTCCTCGGGAACTGATACAGATAAACAACATCCTTCTCGTAATCAGGATGATGCACGACGTTGGCCTTCGCCGGCGCCGCGGTCGCACCGGCTGCCGCGGCGGCGGCGTCGTCGTCCTTCTTCCCGGCCGACTCGTCCTTCTTCGCCGCGTCCTTATCCTCCTGCTTGTTGTCCGGCGGCGCGTCGTCCTTCAGCGCCTCCTTCAGCTCCTTCACGTCCTTGATCTCCTTGCTCTCCGGCCCGTTGTTCTCCGTCTCGGTTGCCATCGTCATTCTTGCTTCTCTCTTTCCTCGGAGCTACTCCTGCGAAGTCACTTCTCGAAGCCTCTCTTACTCCTTCTCAATATCCGCGTACACTCTCTCCGTGGAGTTCTAGTCTCTCTTTCTCTCTCTCTCTTGGTAGCGCGCACCACACAAACCGTACGCCAAGCACTCGTCGCTTCTTTCTGCTCGCCGGCCGGTTCCTTCTTGGTCCGCTCGCGAGTCCCGTCTTCCCCTTCTACGCCGATCCTTCGCCGATCGTCGCGCTCCCTCATGCCGCGCGCATGCGCAAGCGCCACACCCCGCTCGCGGGCCGCCATCTTTAATTGCTCGGCCACCCCTGCCTGCGGCTTTGCGCCTGTGCGCGCGCTCTCGCCTCCCCTTTCCTTTCCTTTCACGGTGTGGACAGGAAATCTCCGGAAAATCGGCAACGTCGCCCCATAGTCGCGGCTAGTGATGGCTTCGAGCGGGATTCAAAGGATGCGTGGGATACCTTGGGAAGGACGATGCAGGGCTGTGTCTTCCGTTGGAGACGTCTTGAGATTTGATGAGAATGAATGGTTTAGTTTTGCAGACGGGATCTGGATACATTTTTTTATTTCTTCTCTCGTGCAAATAATATAGAGGCGCGAATTAGCAATTGTTGATATCATCTTGATTGATCAATTAATTTTAATTCGGAGGACACCTCCGAGCGTGATAAACTACGACGGGACGTTGTTTTCATTATCTTCGTTATTGTGAAATATTCTGTAAAGAGAGAAAGAAAATGATGGGAAAAAAGTATAACGCGTGGAAAGATTTTACTTTATTTATATCCAGTATATGAGAAATTTTTTTATTTTTCTTTTTTTTTTACGACAATTTATTTGTGCGAAATATTCTCCTTACCTTGCATTATTAAGTTTCTTTCCAAAGGTTGTGTATTTTTTAATATTTGTTTGCTCCGTATATATAAGAATGTTATTATATCTCATCAAATAAATAATCCTCGTTGAAATAATTATTATATGTAATTTCGGAATTTTCTTCTTTAAAATGTAATATATATATATCTTCCCATCTAAGAGTGTGAAACTTTTACTATCTGAAATGAGAAAATAAAAAGTTCGAATTTTTTATTTATTTATTTAATTAATTCATTCATTAAAATTTACAATATTATAATTATATAAAAAATATAATCGCGTAAATATATATAACCTCTTCGATTAGACGTCGACAAATAAATCGTTAAAACAGAAACCTGATTATAAAAGAGGTTATTAAAATTTCGTTTACTTTAAAAATTAAAAAATGTTTAGAAATATAAAAATTAACCTAAAAGTTGCGGGCGCGCAGATTCCCAGTGACGAACCTGGAGCCATCGTTCGAAGAATCGCTCTTGAATGCGTCTGCGGGGAGTCGAAAATCGGATCGGGCCCATCGCTTCCGCGTCCCGGGCGGCCGACTTCGGTGCGCATGCGCGCGGCGACGCCGCTGGATGCTGCGCTGCGCGCAGCTGCGCAGTGCAGCAGCGCGGTGCAGCAGAGTGCGCGACGCAACGAACCCCTTTTTTCAAGGGGGGTTCGCTCTTTTCCTCTCCGGCCGGCGAATTCTATTTGGAAAACAGCTTTCCTGGAACTCGCGCCGATGCTCTCCGTTCCTCTTTTTTTCTATCTGCCATTTTTTTTCGTCCGTCTGAAATTTACATCGTTTCGAGATCGTCGAGAATTTATGCACTCCCTCGTGCGCTACTTCACCTCGAAAATTATCGATAGACCGGGGTGACGGCGAACGTCGCACGCGATCGATAAACGCGACACCCTTTCGATGGGATGTTTAAACCCTTTGCTTTTAGGTCTTGGGGTGTCGTGACGGATTGAAACGTGGAGCGAAAATTCAATGCGCGAATTGTTTTTAAAAAAATTGCGCTGAAAATTAACAAGTATATATAATTTAATAAATAATTAACTCTCAGAATAAGCCCGGGTGCATATTTACTTAAATGAATAAATTTAATATAACATATAAAAAAAATTATATATAATTATAATATAATTACATATATATATATAATATTTAATTAGATATAATTATATACAATTTACAGATGCACGAGACACAGATTTCTCTTTGTTCGAAACGTTATGAATGGCCGGGGATCGAATATATTTTGCAACATGATGAAACGAAACTTCGGTTGATGACCTCGAAATAAGAAAAAAGAAGGAGGATAAAGTATTTAATTAATTACGGTGTGTTATCTTCCAATTATCTCTTTTTATCGCACTATTGAATGATGGAGTGTATTACGCATAATTTATGCGAGATATATTCTCGATACGATTGATATTCGTGAATATATATATATATATATATATGCTTCAGATCACGTTTGTCACGGACGACGAACGATCGATACGAGTGACGATTCGAGGTAACTGTGGCGTCGGATAATTAATCAGTTGCCTTTGAGCGACGTTATATCGCAAGTCGCACACAATCGGCCATTGTTGCGACCAGATACAGAATATTATTGTGCGAAAGGGAAAATAAACTTCCTCGGATAATGAAAATTGAGATAAAATCGAGCGGTAGCTGCTAGAGATAATATTATTTTAGGTGCTATTCATATTCTGTTATAAGCTGAGATACGAATTAATTTTCATATTATTAAGGGAAGAAAATAACCGAAATACTCTCTACCAAGAAAATTTACATTGAATCCTTATTTTCGTAACATTTTAATATATTATAAAAATAAACATATAAAGTAGAATAATAATATACGTATTATTTGTAGCAACTACGTTGTAATTTTGTAAAGAAGAAAATGTACCGTTTTAATTAAAGTTTTTTTTTAACAGCATTAATAGTCACCCAGGATAGAATTTCATTTTCTAATCCTAAGATAATTTTATCAGTATTTGTAAATAATAGACGATAAATTTACATAAACACAAGATAAGAGAAAGAAATGTCACGTCACAAAGAGAGACTAATCAGAAAATGCAATTCTGATTTATATATAGTAATTTGATACATCATATTGTTAACAAATTCATTTGCTATTTTTTTTTACTTAAAAATAAAATATAAAATATAATTTAATATCCATTAAATTTATGCACGCGTATTAATAGAATGAAAAAAGTGAATAATCACAAGATGCAACTCTGATTTACAGTAATTTGATATATTATATTGTTAACAAATTCGTTTGTGCTTTTTTACTTAAAAATAAAATATTAAAGTATACAATTTATTTAATATCCATTATGTTTCCATGCATGTTTCTAGAGTGAAAAAAATAACGCAAAAATTAAAGATTAATTATGAAATGGAAAAAGCGAAAAATGTGAAAAAAAATCTATGGTCCCGATGTCGTGTGTGAAATTAAAATGTCGAGTTGCATACGAGCGGTGAGTACTCTCTCTCTCTCTCTCTCTCTCTCTCTCTCTCTCTCTCTCTCTCTCTCTCGTACAATACTTGAAAATCGATTCGTCTAAAATGGGGCTTTAAGCTGAGAAGCCCTCTGCCTTTTTCTCTCTCTCTTTTTCCCTCTTGTGTCGGCGGCGCGAAAAGAAGCGATATCGATCTGAGTGAAACGCGCTATCAGAAAACTCACCCGTGTGGAAAATCTTACGATGCGTTTGTGCATTATTCACCGTCCAGGAGTTTTTTTCGAACTCGACGCTCTCCATGCGTTCTCGCACCTTTTACGTCAAGTAGCCGTTTAACCTATTTCAATCCGGCGCTATTGAAATACTGCGCGTTCTCGAATGTAACGACGTAATTTCGGCGATCTCTTCAATAGAAAAATGTTGGAGCGATTACCTATAATGTTCAAATGGAGACACGTTTAGATGGTTACGTTGACATCGATAGATTCTATACACATGTATATACTTGCAAAGAGACTTACTTCTTTTCAAGTTTTATATTTTCAATCCGATTCTTTTCAACCTAAATAAAATTAATGCCTGAATTTGAACTTGAAACTTGTTTAATCTCTGATTTATACCTCAGAGTCTCTTTCACAGGCTGAGTTTTTATTTGACGCCATAACGCTCTGAAGTTCAGTGTCAAAAGATGGCACGTGACCAAAAATTTGGTCATGTGACGTGTGACGTCTTTTCACTTTGAAGTTGTCATAGTATCGAGTAAAAATCCAGCCTCTCATATATCGAATTACTTTTAAAAGTAAAATTAACAGATTCAATTGTATATACATGATAAAAATTATAAATAATAAACTTTTCAAAAATTCTTACGTCTCAATTAATGACAATTCATGCTTAGATAATATTTTCGCATTATTTATAAAATATTAATACGAAAGATAGTTATGGCTATCATTCAGATTTTTTAGATGCGGAATTTCATCACTCGCGTGTTGAAAATATATATATATATGATGTAAATACAAGCTGTGTTTTATAGAGCGTGATAATAATAAAAAGTAAAATATTCGCAAATTCGATCTCTCTCTCTCTTTCTCTCTCTCGTATTCAAAATCATTTCCACTAAAGTGAATTTTTTTATACCGTAACTTTCCAGTGAAAAAAAATTCATCGTTATTATCAAATAACGATTAAAAAAAAAATTATACAGACAAATCGCGCATATTTAAATGCATTCGTGAACAAATCGCGATTATTATCGCACAAAGACGCGAGAGCGACACTCGGTTTTTGACCGAGTATTTTTTTATTTAAAGCGTCGTTTCTCTCTCCGGTCGGGGATTAAAATAGAATATCGTTTTTCTCATTCGATTCAATTAATCGACCCTTCGCGACTCGAATTTATCGGGCCTACACGACTTGCTCGGAAAATATATATGACCATTCGCACGCGCTACTTCCCTCCTGATTACACCGAGCATTATATCGTTGTCGAAGAGAGATTTTATGCCTATACACATATATTACAGTATATTATTTCAACGCGGGACGCATATGTCCGATTTAAATATGCATATAGAGCCGTGGCTTTCACACGTTGCCACGCAATAACGCATCGATACGGATTATTTCGTCTATTAGAGAGCCCAAAGCCGCACTCACGCACGCACGTAAATGTGTTATACCGCAAAATGCAACGCAAAAAAACTCATAATTAAACGCCCGTCTATCTGGACAACGCTGAAAAATACGACCGAATGACAAATTGGATTAATCGTCCGAGAGAGACGTATATAACGCCGTGTATTCGTTACGGATCGAGGAGCTAAATCGTCTCTCCGAGTGACCTTCTGCCGTTTGTAATAAGAACGAACGCATGCTACATCTTGGCCTGTGTGGTAGCCGACGATCGAACGCGTTGGTTTCCGCAGGAAAACGTGCGCTAAATTATTAATGGCACGGCGCGACGCATTGTAAGTCCTGCTACACTTTGTCTTCTTCGAATACGACGATAATGATAAAATAATGACGAGTATTATTATTAGAAACGTACGGAATTATTATATAAGGCGGAATCATATAAAGCTTCGTCGCATAAATAATCTTACAAAATTTTCAGATTGTCTCTCCTCAAATATAACATCAGTGATCTTTATTAAAATTTCGAAATTTTGCACGCATATTGAATTTAATTAAGAATAAAATTTAAGGAACGTTCCATACGGATTTCGCTGTTAAAATGCAAAAGTGCATCGACGATTGATAATAGTTTTACCTTCGCAAACAACATAATTTATGCAACTTAATTTACATCGTAATTGATATATCGTTGGAGATGCAATCGTGTAGTCGCTGATTTATTTATTATTTCGTTTTTATCGCGCACACGATCAATAATTCAATTTCATGGAATGCATTCGTATCGTATACATGTTCTCGATCTAGCAAGCTGTGTTGTTTATTCAACGGTAATTCTTCAATTAATTTTATATTCGACCTTTTCTTAAGCGAGTGAGAAACTGATTTAAATCTATCGTTTGCTCGAACTTTTATGCTCTTGACAAGAAATATATATATATATATATTAGTCATTAAACATCTCGGAATTAAGAGATTAAAAATAAAAAGTTAAAGATGAATTCACTTTAGATCAATTGAAGAACAATAATTTCATCTTCGCTTTTGAAGCTTAATGTTTAATTTGATTAAATGCATACTTCTCAGTTTGCGATTCTGAAACAGTTCCATAATTATATTAAAGGTATAACATTGAATCGCAATTTTAATTAGTTTAGGTTCTGCTTTTTGGAACTGAAAGATAACTCTCAATAGGAAGGGAATGGCTCTAGGACAGGCTATATATACAGATTCAATGACGCAAAGAGAGAAAGATAGACTACAGATATGTGTTATACGATACTACAACGCGGTTCACACATCTACGATGCTAAGAATCCGTGATGATTAAATTGATTCTAGCGGCACGATTCTTTTTAATAGCATAAATTAATGCGCAACGGAATCTGAAACGCCATAAATACGTCTTCTAAATTTAGTACGCAGATACAAACGTCATTTTCTCTTCGATCTTGCACATTTATTCCTTGTCGTGCTACTTACAATAAATACATTTTTACTCGACGCTATCGTAAACAATCAGTTATTCGTGTTTTCTACAATTTTCGTTTGTATCCTTAACTGATATCAATTTTGATCCTTTAATTTGTGCGCGACTCGCGCGGCAGAAACGAATTAATTTATTTATTCAGTTTTTTTTCTATTCACGCTGTAAAATTATCATTTTACTAATGTATCGTCGTTACTTTGTTACTAGATATGCAAATTTGCACACGTGCGTGCATGAAAACGAAGAGGGCTTCCGTCGAAAGTGGCTCGTGTGATTAATTTACACAGATTTACAACGCTTAAAACATTAATCGATTTGTCAATTGTGTATGTTAGCACGACACAAAAGATTGGATGATTTAGGCCAAGCGAGAAAAGATGCGTTGCAAGTAGGCTGAAATGAGTCGTTTATGAAAGAAAGTAGCAAGGTGTTTATGTGAGTGCTTATATTGAAAGTAATTATCCTAGGAAGCCACTGTAAGGAACGAATTGTGCGGATTCATTAACTTTTTTTTTACGAGCATTTCCGATTATCTCGTACATTTTCAGTTTCGACAATCGTTATAAAATTGAGAAAGATTTTTTTCGCTTTTCTTCCCCTGAAACATTATGATCGAATTATTACGATCTTATAATTACCATCCCGCTCATTTTTAAGTAATTAAAATACACACTTTGTGCTGTGCGCAAATTGCATATTATCCATAAAAAAAAAATTAACACTTTTTAAAACCTTTTTTAAGAAAAATTCATTAAATGTATATATTACAAATGATAAATACATATATATGAGACAACAATAATAAGAATTCGATTTACTCTCCTATTTGAGAATATAATATATATCTTAAACTTTAGATAGCCAAATTTCTCAATTAGAATAACTCACGCTCTATGTCGCATGAATATTTGTGATTTATGTATTGCGCGATGATCCCTCGTGACACACATATAAATACATATATTTATAAAAAACGGTAATATATTCTCACCACGTTAATATACAATTTTCTTAAATGCGATTACATTTGGTATGAATTACAAAAAATACACAGAGTATATCATGCGTATAAAAACAGTTGCGTGTGTCACGGAATAGTCTATGATAATCTTCGTATAATCTGCGGATCGTAATCAAGCTTCGAGCAATTATTAAACAATTCAAACCCTTAAATAAGAGAGATAAGAAACCGACACCCTGTGTGTGAACTTTTGAGAATATTATATAATATCATACATTAAGAGTTTTATATACTTATTGATGAATAATTATACAAAGTTTATATACGAAACGACTAATTATGGAATTCTAATCTTATCAACTAGGGTGTAATATCGTTCCCTTTTTATATAAAATGCAGAATAAATAATTTAATTGACGATACCGATGTATATCTAAAAAATTTAGATATTGCATTAATTTATACAAAATTTGCTTGAATTTCACGAAAGAACAAATTTAAATTTGCAATTTTTAGATTTTGAAATTCTTTCGAGATTATATTATCACATATTATCAGTCTAACCCTCGTTCTGAACAAAAATTAGTATTATGTGACAGTGACATTTACTGGCTAATAAACAATTGTTAGTTACATATTCTATATATAATACTCTGCTGTTAATTATGCTCTACAATACTCCATGTAATATAATATGTAAAGTATAATAATAATAATATATTGCTGTAGTAATAAACAATATTCTCGACTATGGTGCACATAAAGCATTAAAACATTGTCATTTGAATGGGGTGATCGCTCCGAGAAAAAGATGTAGCATTAAAGAAATCTCCAAATATCGAATATCAATTATAAATTATAACTCGATTTCTTTAAAACCATTGTTCCTGATTACGATCGAGATTACATGGGTCGATTACCGAAAGTGTCTATTATTATTATTTCATTGTTTCGTTCTCATTATCGTTTAATTAATTAATTAATTAATTGGCTATGCATATTCGTTATATTTGGCCTAGTAATAATAATACACGTAACTAAACAGGATTATTACGGGGGTATACACCCCCGTATATTACAATCTAAGCGCATAACGCGTTATTTCCTACAGCGAAAGCCGAACGACGAACAAAAGATTCGTAGTACGCATCGAGTAACGGAGTATTAGTTAGCTGCCTACTAATGGTCTGGTATACCTACATAGAGAATTCTATACCTCGGGTGAGTTTGGCGTGGTCGTATTGATATGATCCTGTAAGCAAATTCTGAGATCCCGCTCGTCCAATTCGCTTTCAGTATCGACGCTAAAACTTCGCACAGTTTGGCCGCCGAGACCCGTCCATCGTTGCTTCCAGCTCTCTAGCCTCATGACCTGTGACAGATAAAACGTGACGTGAGACGCACTTCCAAGTAATTCCGCGGAAAAGGGAGAAAGAAAAAGAAAGAACGCCTTATATCTCGCTTCATAAGGTGTCCATTCAACTTTCGTTTAGAAAAAGAAGAGAAAATTAAAATTTTAAGACAAAAAAGTCACTTGTCAAACTCGAAAACTTCTAAAATTGTTTATTTTAATTATAGAATTTTTTTGAAAATACTTATTAATGTACGTTATTAAAAAATATCCTGTATGTATAGTATCCTAGGAACATAAATTTTCATTATGATCACAAATCTTTCTATTGGATTGAATATGTACAGAGATGTATTAATACATCTAGATGAAATAATGTACAAATAAGAATATAATGTATCAAAGAAAGAAAAAAAATTCGATCTCATACTAATTATTTAGTTAACATTTATGATACTTTTATGGCTACTTTCACATTTGTGGTTTTTTCTTCTTCGAACTAAAAGCAACAGCCGTGAATGTTTATCAGAACGAAACAGTGAACTTAATCTTAAGGAAGCATGCAGTTAAACGGGAAGAACACGCCATGCTTATACGCATCACCACGCATATAATACAGAAAGTGAGCCACATTTTAATCCAAACTTCGAAGATGCTACTTCACGTGACAAAATCATATATATCATGTTAAATCACAATTAAAATTCAATTCAATTCTCGCAAAAACAATTCCGATTCCTCGATCAAATTCAACTGGGTACTTGGAATTAAGCTGATTACACGTTCTAACACTATGTATTTATGATGGCTATCATATAATTACTAAATACTGATTATAAAATCATAGAATTGCTAATGCAAATCTGTTTACCCGCTATGTAAATGTACACACTGCCAGATGACTATTAATAAAAGCAAGAATTCCAAACCCAAATTACGATGGAAAACATATAACGCAATAAAAAGAGAACCAGCTACAATGATAAATTCTTTTACAGTAAAAAAAACGAAATAAAAAAAATAAATATCATGCCACGCGTACACATATACACGGAGACGGTATGAAAATGATGCTTACACATGGGTAAAGACTTACTCGAGCCAGCGCCAAGGCTCAGTCTCCGGGCTGGTGATTGGCGTGGGGAACTGAGGAGAGACAGAGATAACACAGCAATAGAGGGTTAATTTTGCAACAACAATTAGTCCCTTCTGGTTAGCATTAGTCATCGTTCGGTACCTTTACACAATAAGAATCATTACCGTATCTATTATCTCTCTGATTCAGCACAATGTCATGCGTACTCCGGTTAAAAAATTCCACGTATGTACGTGAGATTAAACGCAGTAAGGCGTCAATTTACTTTTGTCGCCTTAGCAAGATATATCAGTTCTGATCTGTCGGGCAAACGTATAATTTTTTTTGCAAAAGAAAACGAAATACAAATTAAACACGGATTTTTCCATCATAACGTAACGTAAGAATGTTAAACGTATAATTCAATAGAATGACATTTGATATCTGCTCTTATATGATGTCTGATTAATTTCTCGTCTTAATTTATAAATGGTATATTTAATGCGGTATTACTCCTATAAAAGAAAAATTGGACGACGCGTGGTAAAATTAAAATTTTATCGTCTTACATAATAACAAAATAAGTTAAAAACTTTATAAATACTTGATGCAAATTTAAATAAGATATGCTGTTAATAATTCATGAAAGACATGTATAATTAAACAGTTTAAAATTCGTTTGCAATTTTTAATAATGCTTTATCTGTAAAGTTTATCATAATTAATTAATCCTCATGCTGTGCTAACTCTCACTTCCTAATCCGACATTAGTGAATGTATGTATATATTCAACAAAATTAAGTCAGTTTTATAGATCATTTCAATTTAACATTTCGGATAAGAAAAATATTTTTAAGATGTGATATTATAATTCTTCTCTGAATTGTTGAATAGACTTGAAAATTTCGATTCTTAAAAGCATATGTCAAAGAGCAGTGCAGATATGACAAGCTGCAATATATCAAGCATGAGGACAAATATAGTAATCGACTTTATATTCAATCATATATAAAATAACAAATCATTTCTAGATTAACGCGATTTCTTAATATGTATAAGGTATTTATACAACAGTAAATTATTGCAATGTGTATAAAGCCATATGTTTGCCACGAAAAAACCAAGCCATATTTTTCTAACTAATTAAGCATTGTTATTATCAGTGGCATATACAATAAATATTCAAGAATTATTTTTCTTATAATTTCTTATACATATAATGACTAAATTGATTACAATCTTTTTCGGCTGAAAATAGTTGCGTGCTTTTTAACTTTTTACAGATATTTATAAATGTTATTTTATATAACAGTAACCGTGAATGAGAGCACATTTTGTGCAAATAAATAAAATATAAAGAGTTATTGAGGATATAAAATATGTTTTAGTAGTAATAAAATAAATATTAGTCACAGTAAGTTTAGTCATAAGAAATTTTGTTTCCGCAATCCACCAAACGACAACATTATAAAGCGTGTTGGTTAGCGTTAGATTGCAGTAAGAGGTGCAGTTTGTGCATAATTGTCTTATAAGTGTATAACACATCAATGAAGAAACGAGTTACACTTACGAACCTAGCAAAGTAGAATTTTTTGTGTACAATAGGCATGATTTTTTTATGAATGAATTTATAAAAGTGCAGTATGTATGTATATGTGTGGTAACACATCAAAAAGTCGAAACGTTCAATTAATGTATAAGACACTTGATAGGAATGTACAGTATAATTATATATAATCTTAAATAACATATACATATACTTATATTACATTTAAACCATGTAAATATGTAATATTTGACTTATTGATTAACAAATAATATTTCAAAGGAAAGATGATTCCATAATTTCATAATACTTGAATTATTTGATAAAAAAGTCAACACATATTTAAATTAAAACGAAAGCATAACAAAGCAGTGCTTTAATTAAAAAGTTAAAAAAAAAATAGTTAAAATATCTATCTTTTTTATATAAAATGAGTTCATTTTCCATAAAATAATCAAAAAATTTCAATGATTGTTAAAAATTGTAATTATAATCGCATAATTATTAAAACTATAATAAATTTATAAAATATATAAAATATTTCAAATTGTTGTTTCTAATTGTTTACTTGTAATAGAAAAGTTTACACACAATACTATTACATTTGTGGTGCTCTCTTATTAAAAAAAAAAAAGAGACGTACATACATATCGCAACATGTTCACCACTTTTCATTAATTATAAAATACATGTTGTGTGCTGCTTTTTATGTAATTTGTATTGTTATATTTACATAGACTGAAAGATAAAATTTACAATTGTCTGACATACATTATATGAGGGAAATAAATGTGTTATAAAAAAGATAATTCTCCACCCCTTACTGCAATATTCCGAGATACTGCTTTTGTTAATATAACATAAAAATATGAATTTATTTAAATTACACTTACCTCGGCCTTTAATTCAGCAACTTTATCCTGAAGTTCTCTCACTTTTTCGCTGTCATCTAAATTATTTCTAAGTTCGCCCTCTGCATACATCTCCTCGTTCTATAAATATATCAAATATGTTACTCATTTTATAGTATTACATTATTAATATCTATTAATCTGTTACAGTTATATTAACTAACCTTCAGTTCGAGAAGAGATATTTTTTGCGTAAGTTCCGCCACTTGCTGTGCATGTTCGGCGTCGCGTATTCTGGCCATCATAGCCTCGTCCTTCATTTTCGACTCCAGATCGGAGTATTTGTGCTGTTGTTCTCTCAATTTGGCGGCCAGGTCCTTTTCCCGAGCTAACGCAGTCTCCAAATCATCCTTAAGTACTTTTCCACCTTCATCTTGTCTACGAAGCTGATTGGTTGCCACCTGCACCTGAGTTTCAAGCTCCATAACTTTAAGTCGAAGTTCTTTAACTTCGGTTAACGCCTCCATCTCTCGAATCCTAGTCGTCATTAAATCTTCCTCAAACTTCTGTACTTCGTGACCTCGATTTTCCCAAAACAGCAGCTTCTTTGGCGTAGAATCAGCGGCAGGTGCCGATTGAGCGGACCGATGCTCTTGCAAATGTCTCTGCCAGGCTGCACTTAATTCCATAACCCTTTGTCGTAAATCCTGCATAATACATAATTTTTTGATATTAGCATAATATTTATAAGAAATATCAATATAGAAATTATATATAGAAATGGCAAGTCTTACCTTTAAGGATAAATTAGCTTCCGCCTCTCTAAGCTTAACCGCAATGAGTTCCTCTTGCAAGTGAGCAACAGAGTTGTCCGGCGTTGATTCACGCAGAGTCTTTTTATCTTGTTCCAATTCTTGTATTCTTCCCCTGAGTTCCCTGATCAGTGCATCATTTTCTGCCTCGTGTAATCTAACCCTAACCAATTCCTCTTGCAAACACTGTATTATCTCCTCCTTCTGGGACAATGCTTCTTGCTTTAGTAATATTTCATCCATCGATGATTGTCTAGATGTCACGTTCTCCTCGAGAAGAAGCGAAAGCGATCTCAATTCCTCGTGAGCTTGTTCGAGCTGATGACTCGTCTCGAGATGCGAGTGCCGGAGCGCCGCCAATTCTCTCTGTGCTATAAAAGCAGTCTCCTCTTCTTCCGCTCGTGAAACTTGACCCCGAACTAATCTATCGGCCAGTTCCGCGGACTCCGCTTCTAAAAGTTCAGTTCTTTGTCTAAGTAACCTGTTGTCCGCTCTAAGTCTACGTAGTTCGACCATTTCTTCCTGCTCCTTCATCTTTAGGATAGTATAGTCCTTTTCTAATTTCTTCATTCTTTTCGGATTGATTTTCATTCCATAAGCGAGTGTCATGAGACCATCAGGGTCTTTTTCGGCCTTTCCGGGCAATTGCTTCTGGAAAAACTGCAGGAAAAGGCAAAATTATATACAAATTTTTGTGATTTATTAAATAGATAAACGATCTATACATTGCTCTACTATTTTTACTATTTTTATGCACATTTAAGAGAACACAAAATCATACTAAAAATCAAAATTTCTTATAGCACTGACCAATAATCTAATTTAACAGTCTAAAAAAATTGTAGACAGGTAAGTCTTACCTTCAACATTCCTTCCATGTCTAAACTGAGCAAATCTTCTTTGCCTAAATGTAACATCGCTAATGCGACCTTGAAGATAATTTCCATGCCCTCTGATAGAAAGACGTCAAAAATGCGGCATGCTAGAGGAAGACTTAGCGCTGTGGTGAATAATGTAAGAAACCAAGAAGACGCATACATCGACGTATGGAAACCTTGGGCCGTGAAGTGAGCGTGTAATTCGGGATGCGTATCAGCAACTAAATGTTCCAACTGATACATGCATACTCCTAATTCGGCCATACTTGGTTTGAACATGTCTCGTAAGCGATATTCTTGCATAAGCGCTACTAGTACAGCAAAAGCTTCTTCTTCTGGCATTTGCTGAAACATACAAAATTTTATGCATCTTTGTTTCTTTCTTTCTTTTTATGTAGAATAAATAATTAATAAAAATATATTAATAAGAAATTTAAGTTATGCAAGTAATAGAGACTATAAATTTTTATGGGTTTTTATAAATAATTGTTTAAATATATATTTTTTGTTTTAGAACTTGTTACGAACTTGCTTAGTAGTTTACCTGCATTAAAAGTAATCCTACTATAAATCCTGAGCCTTGGCAGTATCCTACTTCACGATCGTGAAGGCTGTATGCTTTCATAACATTAAACAGACTTTCCTGACCAAGACCATCTTTTTCTTTAAAAAAGTCATGTTCAGGATACGTCCTAGCGATATCCCTTCTAATTATCCTCTCGCAGGCTGACGTCGCTTTAATATACTCAGCAAATTGTTTCTTAACAGGAGAATCATGAGCACCGCTTAGTAACTGCCAAACAATGCCCCTAAAAAATGGTACATAATCCATATAAATTGTGTTGTGTGTCAAATAGAATCATTATTGTTATACATACAAAATGTACATATATATAGTGATAAAAATGTCTAGATTTTCTGAAATCTAAATACTGACACAAAAGATCTTTGACAATATTTTTGAAAATAATGTGTATGCTACCTGAAATGATGAGGTATGCCTTGACGAACCAATTCCTTAACAAATTCTTTCCGTTTCTTCCAGTGATAATCCCAATCAGACACTATATGACCCCAGAGAGTCCACGTATTTTCTTCACCATCGGTCGGATTGTGGCGTCGAGGAGCAGCATCGCCGTTACCTCCGCTGCCCCCCGACGCCACAGACACCTGTGATGTATCGGAGCCCTTTCTGCTATGATTGCTTTGGAGAGAGTTCAGTGATTTTGCATCGGATTCGATCAGCCTGAAATTAATACAATTTTCAATTATAATATCTGTTTGCGTCGTCTACATCAAACAAGTTATATTGATTTGTATATCATTTTTTTACACAAATCAATATCTCATTCGCGATATATTGTTTTATATGTAAAGCATTATAGTTATTTAGAAACGATTTTTAAATATTTCTCAATATTTCTCGTAAAATATACAGATAAATTTATTTTTTACAGTACATCCTTTGAGAATGCAATAATTTTTTGTACAAAATCTTTTTTTAAAAGATATATGCATAGCTAAATTTATTTGTAATTATCATAATAAATTAGATCTTCAATATAAAGAAAAGTCAAAAGAAGAAATATAGAGAAAAGCCAAAACTTACGCTTTTTCCCAAATTTTTCGAGATTGAGTTAAAAGTGCAGCCTTATTTTGCATCATTTCCAAGCCAAAATGTGTAACAAAATTAACATTTAGCATTTCTACTCTAAAAGCTTAAAAAAAAAAAGAAACGATTTATCCAAATCTGTATGCATGCACAGGAGAGGGCCTCCGACTTAATCGCAGATCTTGGAAAGCGGAAAACGTGAGAATTTTTGGATGTGTTGGACCGATTTGATCGGTTAATCAGTCCGTGCGCTGTTCGATTCTTGCAAGTTCGAGGATGTAGCGGTAAACCATGCGAAGAAAGGAGGGAACCACTTGATTATTCACCTATTGGCTTCCTCCAGCTTAGCTAACAAAGCCAGCTCGTCAGTGGGTATTTCTTGCGAGGGCGTTATTTGCTGCTCGCAGAGAGTGTCTAACGGCGGACTCGGGAGTATCTTGCCGGTGTGTGCGACGTTACGGGTAGACTGATGGATGCTGGAGGTGCATAAACACAGGACGCTCATCACCTGCGGTCCATAACGTGACAGTCCTAATTGGCCGACAGGCGCGTTTACGCTGTCCCGAACGACGCTCTGGCTCCTGAAACGAAACGAAACGGCTTGCGGTTAAATTAACGCGGATACCAATTTTCGCAGATACCAATTAACGCAATACGATTCGCGCTTCAGCAACTCCGCCGCGCCGATCTATTTAAACGATTACATATGCCCGAGTGCGTCCTCGCGCTCGTAATCGTGCGTCATAAATGATCCGCAACCGTGCATATTATGTATTTTCGATCGAAAGCTATTAACCAAAACGGAGAAATTCGATTTTAATTGTAAGACGATTATAAAATCAGATAATTAAATGTATCGATATCAGCTAATTAATACTAATCCCTCGAGATTCCATACGAAAATTTAGTGCTACATCACTCATACTGTAATCCTTTAATTTCAATATTAATCTTTCGGTCATTAATAAGCATGAACAGAAGGAGGGCAAGGGAGAAGGATTTATTTCCCCTTGGAAAATCAATAAAAAAATTAAGCTTCTGTTTAAACACTGGAATTTTTTTTGCATATTTAATATAAAAAATGAAAATAAAATAACGAAAAAAAATAAATTTTTTAATTAAAAAAGAACAAAAAATGTTAATTATGCTTCCGTCCTCCCTGGAAAAAATCCTGCAGACGCTCATAATTATATTATATTATATATATGTATAATTAATGAGATTTTATTATTCGATTAGCTCTTTGATTTTTATTTAATTTTAGTTTCAGATTTTAGTCTCATCTCTCGTCGGTATAAAAGTTAACAAATCAAATAAATGTAGAGGTAAAAGAAATTGGAATTATATCTACGTAAATGTGTACATATTTTTCAGTCAAAACGCTTATTTTTTACCTTTTTGCAGTTTTATTTCTCCTCCAACGAGCCGCCGCAGGGGCCAACAAACCGCGAAGAACCATCGAGATATTTTGTTCGTTTTCACTATCGCGATTTTAGCGTTCAAGGAAAGCGGTTTTTTTCTCGTTTCTATCCTTATTACTTTGACATTGTCACGCGAGTTTACATACGACAACTGCTGACGTACACGCCTATTAAGTAGTACAATTCATTTTTCTTGACGATTGACTTTATATACTTTGAGAGAGAAAGAGAAGAGAGGTCCTTTACGAATTAGTAATCAATCAATCGTTACAATATATTTTAAAAGTCAGAATAATAAAGTGAAATGGAAATTGTAAACTTTAATATATTGATTATAAATTTCTTTAAATGGTATCATGTGTAAAAAAAATCTCTGATTGCATCAATTTTACAAGCTATTAAACAAAAATTGCAAAATGCGAAAATGATTTTAATTCACACATGGAGAGAATTTTCTCTTAAAATTTTTAAAAAATTTTATAAGAATTTATTTCATTCATATTTACCACAATAAAAAATATTAATATGTACATAGTCAAATTAATCGAACATACTTTATATCTTATTGTGGTAGATATTAATATTTTTATTATGGTAAATATTAATCAGAGAAACTCTTATAAAATTCTTTCCAATACTATATTGTTCCACAATTATTACGATCTAAGAGAAAATTCTCTCTGTGCAATTTTACTATAAATTGTTCAGTAAAATACAATATTTGCTACTAATTATTCAGCACGATATTTTCTAATAATTGACGCGATTCACATTTCTTTAAACTGTATCCCATCTAAAGAAATTCTCTGATCACATCAATTTTGCAAACTTTTTAAAGAACATTGCAAAATGCGAAAATGATTTTAATTAGCTATAAATTAATTAGCAAAATATTCGCTACAAATTATTCAGCACGATATTTTCTAATAATTGACGCGATTCACATTTCCTTAAACTGTATCCCATCTAAAGAAATTCTCTGATCACATCAATTTTGCAAGCTTTTTAAAGAACATTGCAAAATACGAAAATGATTTTAATTAGCTATAAATTATTCAGTAAAATATTCGCTACAAATTATTCAGCACAATATTTTCTAATAATTGACGCGATTCACATTTCTTTAAACTGTATCCCATCTAAAGAAATTCTCTGATCACATCAATTTTGCAAGCTATTAAAAGAACATTGCAAAGTGCGAAAATAATTTTAATTAGCTATAAATTATTCAGCAAAATATTCGCTACAAATTATTCAGCACGATATGTTCTAATAAATGACGCGATTCACATAGAATATCTTTATAGGAATTTTAATATATTTTATTATAACGACTATTATAACAGTATATTTTCACAAGCAACGGCACTCTTGTGAAATGCCTTACATAAATGCCGCGCTCGGTGAAGCAACGCGCGAAGCAGCTCGACACGATACGAGATCAAGAAGGAAGCAATTAGTGCGTGTGAACGAATTAGCGAGCGAAAGAGCAGGTGAATCCGAGCCGGTGTATTATGACTATGTATGTATTATGTATTGTACATGGGTGTAAAGGAGTAAAAAAAGAAAAAAAACGGAAGCAAACGGAATACGTCGGAATACCGTTTTTTTCAAGTAACATCTTAATAATCAAATTTTATTTCATCTACCGTTTCCTTTTTATATTTGTTAAAAAATAGATTTTATTATACATACTGCATTTTATCTTTTTTGCATCAACAATTATTCTGAAATTTTTATAATAGATATTTCATTGATTAAGAAACCAAGTATTATTATATCGTCGCACAGAGAGACTTTTCTCATAGAATTTACCTTGAAAATTATGGCATTGGTAGAATTTAATATGAGTTTCGCTGACTGATATTTCCCACAATAAAATATAAAATATGGTCGAATTTTACTGTATACATATCATATAATATTTTTTATTGTGGTAAATATAAATAATCAGAGAAACTCTTATAAAATTCTTCCAATACTATATTGTCCTTCAGATAAATAAATTCTAAGAGAAAATTCTCTCCGTGCAGATTATCGAAGAGTTTTCTGATTTTGACAGATTGTAATATTTCTTGTACATTATTGTTCAGGATATTATATATGATTTTTTCCCCGATATATGTTTGAAAAATGTGAAGCAAGGAAATTTTCGAGAGAACTGTCGTTTTAATATAACGGTTTAGCATTATCTTAATGTCCCGTTGTTTGCAAAGTGCGACGAACACTTGCGTCGTATCGTCGGAATTGCTGCGTCGTAAAAATTCCAACTTATTATCAGGCAAATTATTGACCTATATGTCGCACGTGGCTCGAATGTACAACGACAATGGTACAACATAATTCTGCAAAGCTATTTTTTATGCAGATATAAAACAAACAAGCTAACGACTTAAATAAAAGAGGAAAAGCAAATATATTTTTTTCGGAAAAAATATTGGTTCAAAAAAAATATCGTTGAACTAATTGCGTGCATTCTTCCGTCATTAAGTGAATTTACATTTTTAAGAAAACCAGTTAATAGACAACATTCTTATTTTAATGACTAATAATGAATTATGTCCATTAAAAATGATTTCAAAACGTATTTTGATAATTAAGATGGCTCAGATTAAAATCGATGGAACATATTATATATAGAGGAACATTTTCTACTTAATTTCAGAACAGTAAAGATTCATAATTCAATGTTGCTGCAGCATAATGAAAGCGCTTCTCAGAGCGTAGTAAAGTCTAGAGTATATATAGTAAAAGGATTTCTAAGGCTTGCATAGCAACTCGTAAATGATGAATTACCCGTTACTTGAATAACAGCAAACATTATATTATATTACATATATTAAATATAATTTGATATAATGTACAAGTTATACATATATGTATATAATATATACATAAATAATTTACTCTTTCATATTAATTTCGTTGTCACATTATATTTAGCAACGTGCAAAATAACAATGCTTAACAAGCAAAGAAGAATCTAAAAAGGAAACAATAAAACAATAAAAACGAGTGCTCGATGGAAGATTAAGGAATAACAACCGGCACTTTCAGCGCATGCACGAAATGTCATAAATATACACTCGCTGAATTATGAATATTCTTATGTGAAAAAAATTAATTTCGCAATTTCTTAATTTTACTCGGATTCTGCGACACTATATATATATATATATATATGAAAAAAATACGTTTGAAGAGAATCGTGTTGCATATACTCATACAAAGCAGATAACGTAATCGGAAATGCATATACTCGGATGTCCGCGACTCCTCTTTCCTTATCAAGACTCTCTTTTTCTCTCTCTCTACCTCTCTTTTCTTCTCGGTGACGAATTGTCAAACGGTCAACTTGACGTGCCCGATCCGACACGATATCTTTTCACTTATTTCCCGATCACCCGGCACGGTTGGCTTCCGGCTAGGCATGCACTGCTCTACGAGAGTACGAAATGGGTTTGAGGGTCGATGCAGCCCGCGCAGGCCAGGACGCTTCACATGCGCAGCGACGTCCGCCTCGTGACAAATAAATAAAAAGATTCCTGAGCCGATGGTCGCACGGAAAAACGACTGGGCGTTCTCGTCATTCAGAATGTTGACAATTTGCCGGCAAAATTGTTATTAAGTCAATGGACAATTTTCAAGAGTCCTCTCGCAGCCTTTAAACCGGAGCACCGAATGATATGAGTATTCGAGATTTCTTTCTCGACGTTTTATCCGCTGCAAATTTGCATTTTAAGTTTGCAGAAAATCGTGTTTTTCTATATCATTTTCTCTGCAATTTTTTCGTTACCTATACAGTTTTACAAATATATCTTTATTTTATTATCCATGTTTTTATTAAACTTTTTTTAACGCGAAATTTTCCGATTAAAATGATATCGAAGTGTTGAATAAAATCATGTATATCTTTAACAAACAATATATATATTGAAAAATGAAAAAACATTTCAGTTTTAATTTAATTTCTATCTAATATTATTTAAAAAATTAAGTAATTTTTAGTTGCATTTTATTTTTAATGGTTTACTTTTTATTGAATATCGATATGATTGAAATTAACCGTGCAAATTTCAGTAAAAAATTCAGATTGAAAATTTAAATAAAATTTTTATTTTATGGTGGAAAATTTTGTTATAAAACAAATAATTACCTGCTTATCACATTTATTGTTATGTGTACTTGGGAAAACCTACATTTAAAAAGATATAAGATGATAAAAAGATAAAAAGAAATCAATGGATTAGACTTTAATATCGTGATATATCAAGATTTTCTGTTACTATTCATAAAATTAATGATAATAAAAATTATTATACATAAATTACTAACATCATAATAATATATCGCTCATCAGATAATTTAAAATTGATTCCCGCAATACTAAAAATATAATCTTATCGCAGATAATCCAAGATAAAGATTTATCGATTAAAAACAAATATATATATGTAAACTTCTTAGAAATTAATCCACTTTTTTTAGGTTTCTTAATTTTAATAAAATACATGATTAATGCTTCGAATAATTAGAGTTAGCTTTTGGAAGGCTATATATGTATAAACAAATATTATATAATGTCCTGGTTCAAAAAATTTAAATAATACTTAATCGCGATATTAAAGTCCAATCTACTGATTTCTCTTGATATCTTTTTATAGATCTTTAGATATAAGTTTATTATCTAATGCACATAAATATACAAACACAACAATAAACGTGATAAGCAACTAATTCTTTGTTCTATAAAACTATGTTTTCAACCATAAAATTTTGTTTTTCAATTTAATTTTTTTTTAATTGAAATTTGAACGGTTAATTTCAATCATATAGATATTTAATAAAATAAAGATTTTTATCAATAATAAAATATCTAAATCTTATAATACAATTATAATTGTATCTGAAATAAAAGTACATTCTTGTGCAACATGCATTCGTCATCGTTTATGACGCCAAACAGCCGGAATAGTCATTTGCTCGTCAACGAGATTATATCATGGCGTAACAAGTTCTTTCTTATGCAAAATAATGCATCGTGTTAAAATAATATTTTAAATAATATATTATTTATAGAATCAATTTTAGCAATAAAATAGAATTAAATACAATTAATAAATTTTTTGAAAATCCCAAGAAATCTAGAAACATGCGTTATCTTCTTGTATTTGTAATTATATTTATGTTAAAGATTTCACGTAATTATACAATAATTTTATTTTAATGAGCTCTCATTTTAATAAGCGCATACATGTGCATCTACGGGAAATGGCTAATTATGTAATGCTACCCCTTTAATTTTACTTACGTAGCTACAAACGCTTATGTGTATAATAATGTGACAAAGTAGCGCTCATGTGACAAAGAGATAGTTTTACACTTTTAGAGTTAATAGTTTTAAAAAAAGCGAGTACATTTGAAATACGGGACTTTAATGATAATTTCCCTAGAGTAAAATATAAGAACACACACAATGCTTTCAGAGAAAAATTAACGTAGGTGTGAAAAGTCCATATGGACATATGCAACACAAATTTTTATAAATTTATTTATGTAATTCACAATGCAACTTTAATTGTCTTTAGTTGATATTTTCATTTATATTTTAATTTCGATGTAATTAAATAAAAAATATGAAATAATCGGAATAATATATAAAAATAAAATTCTGTTATTCAGTAACATGCAACACCAATTTTTATAAATTTATTTATTTATTTAAATCACAATGCAACTTTAATTGTCTGCTGATAATAGTTGATATTAGTTAATATTTTAATTTATATTTTAATAAAAGGATGAAATAATCAAATTAATATATAAAAATAAAATTTTGTTATTCAGCAAGTAACAGAATGAAATCTACAACATTTGTACAAAATTTATTAAAGCAAAATAATATTATTTATATTCTCAAATAAGTTTTGTAATAAAATACAAAAATCTATTCCATGAGAGATCTATGATGATTTCACTTAAGGAAATCCGATTAATTGGATAATTATGACCTTTTGCAATTGTACGTGCATTAATGCAAACATTGGCATTCGTTAATCAAAAAAATTAAATTACAATGAAAAGTCCGATGATTCATTTGTGTGCAGACACACCTAGGTATTATATGAGTGATACCTCAGTGGGATTGGCATCATTTTCGCGCTAAATCGAGCTTTAGAAGGTCGGTGTATTTTTTTTCCAGAGTTATCATTAAATGTAAAAATTTGGTAAAATCAGAGATACATCGCTGAAAAGTCGATCTAGTTAATTCCATCAATATCATTTATGTAGAAATCTATACCAACAATTTTACTCGCTAATAATAATTACGATCATTTATTACATCGTAGAAATAAATTGCTCGAATCAATATTCATGTAAATTAATTAGATGGAAAGTGCGCGAGAATCTATTTGTTCTATCAGTAATGCTCTCAATAATTTATATGTAACATGTATAACAATAACAAGTGATTATTATCTTCTCTAGGAATGGTTCATAATTCTCCACTATGACTAGATAATTTCAATGAACTAAAAAGATTATTATTTTTTAGTATCAACATTTTTAGATCAAATTCTCTATGCATTAATAAACTATATTTCTTTGAAATATTTCTGATATTCTAATTTTCAAATATTTATGTATTAAAACATTTATTTCTTTTTAAAATATATGATATATTTCCATTTTATTTAAAAATAATATAGACATATATTATGTGCAAAGGGAATAATACGTTTATATTATTTCTCTAAATAAAATAGATTTTATTTTTAACCTTGTAAGTCTTAAATAGATATATTCTGTTTGTGAAAAACAAATGCATAATAATATTGTTCCGCTCAAATATTAATTATTATATTAATTATTATAATTAATAAACCTGATAAAATATAAAACAATATTAATAAAATATTATTCATTAAATGTAGTGTACAAAGCTAACGGAATTGTGACACAACATAAAGGATTCAATCAAGATAATGAAAGAAATTAGGTCGTATTCAAATTATTGTATAAAGTTGGTATGTGGATGTGTAATCGACTCATTTTCAGTTTCCGCACGAAAACACAAATGAAATAGGAAGATGAAAGGAAGAAGCATAGATCCGGTACTCAGTTATCGACCCGTAAATCACGACATTTTAAGCGTTAAAGGTCGCTATCTACTTCCGAATTTCGATGTAACGACGTGTTCTCTGTATCGTTGCCCAAATAAAGTAACAGGAATCTTACGTGTTCGAAATGTACGACTTAGCGATATTGATGTAAGATACATTTCAAACCGTGATTGAATTATTTCTCTCTTTTTATTAATTATTTACAACGTCAAGGAACATTATACGCGAAAGATAATAAATTAGATATTAAATAAATTAGGTACTTTTACTTGTAATTAATTATATCTTAATTATATTAGAGTGTAGAGAAAATTTCTAACAATAAAAAATAATATAACTCTTAATATAAATCGGCAAAAAAGAGAGAATAAAGAGGGAAAGAGATAATAAAAAGAAAGATACAAAATACTCCAGAAAATATGTAACAGAATATTTTTCACGAATTCAGAGTTCACGAATTCTCGTTTCAGTAAATATTTAATCTGATTGATTTATCAATTTAATACTAAAAATTGAGAGATCTTTAATAAATCAATTTTTAAAAATATACATATATACATATATAAAAGAATAACAAAATGACATTTTGCAATAAATTTTCGAATAAGTTATAACAAAAATTTTTTATCCCACATTTTTTCTTTTTGACAAAAAATTCAATCTTAAAAATAATTAGAAAAATTTCAACAAATGATCAGAGAGTCAATAAAAAAATGGAATTTTAATTGAAATTTAATAATTTGTCAATTTATTGAGAATATATTTTATCGTATTGAAAATTTATTTTTCAATTGATTTCGGGTATACATATAGTCAGAATTATTTAATAGCGTATGTGCAGTGCAAGTCTTTTCGTACTCCGAAAGTTAATTCCACCTAATTAACAATTTAACGAGGTGTGGAAGAAAGATGGTAGAGCATTGACGTGAGTGTCTCTACCTTGAGAAATGATCCTTAATAATTCTGTGCAATTTTAAAGCAGCCTACTGACTTTCACGTAGTTCGATACCGTTTCACCTTACAGTTTCGCAACAGCACGCGAAATGTAGAAATTAGTACTGCTACTTACATATTATATGCTTACTCCTTTTCTCACGCGCAGCGCGTTAACTTTATTGTCGTGAAGAATATGAAATTTTTCAGGTCAATATTATACTCGTATAATATGTATACTTCAAAACGTCATTTTCATTTTATATATACACTCGAATAAAATCGCACAAAAGAAAATGATTGAAATTATATAAAAATATTAGAAATTTGGATTTTCTTTTTAATATTAGAAAAGAGATTTCCTCTTCTCTTAATTACAATAAAATTTTCTTTTTTACTATTACAACCCATATTATTGCACATTATTGCACATTATTGCAAAAATAAAAAAATTGTATTTTTATAAAATATTTGTAGTTTTACAGTAAATAATGAGATGAATAAAATATATGTATATAAAAAAAAATAATCTTGTTAAAAAATACTAGAAAGAAAAAATTAAATAAAATAATTTATTTAAATATTTATTTATGCAATAGAATTATAAATTAATTGATAAATTGATTTAATAAAAAATAATTTATTTAGTATTTAATTTGTAAAATAAATTAATTTCTAAAATTTTTCGTAGAATATATAATGTATAGTTTAAAAATTATAAGACACTTATAAAAATATAAATATCTATAATGACTTTAGTGTTTCATTAAATATTTGACAAGTATATACTTTTTAATTTTTGAAATATATAGTTGCTGAAATTATTTCATTATAAAATAAAATCATCATTTCACATAAAATTAAATTAATTTATCAGTCAATTTATAATTCTATTTTATAAATAAACATTTTAATTATTTTCTTTCCAGTATTTTTTACAAGATTATTCTTTATATATATATATATATATATAATTTTTTTTTTATGCATTTTAAATTCGCTAAAACGACAAATTTTTTTTTCAATTCTTAAAAGGCATTAGCTAATTGAATTCTTTTCTCTCGAACCGCAATGGAACTGCATCGTACTAAAAAACTGCATTTTTCTTTAAAAAAACAAGAAAAAAATACAGTCCTCTTTCATCTCTGTAACGACTAGCGACAAAATAAACATCTGTACAAGAGAGTGAGAGAGAGCAGCTATTCCCATTCAGAAAAATTCACTTGGGAGAAAATTTCCCCTCTCTTTTCTGAATTTCCACCCACATCTACCGCCCACCTTTATCGCTCTTAGTCGCTCAATTAACATAGAGACAACAGCAATCTCGAATAGCGATAAATGGACACGCTTACGCGCTGGTTCCGTCAAAGCGAGGAACGAGGAGCGGCGTGGAAATGACAATAAAATAGGAGACGGGCGGCAAGTGGCACGCAAACCGGAAAAGCGATATGTATACGGCCGCGTACTAGCGTTATCCGTATTAGCAAACAAACTGGTTGTCACACAGGTGACGGCCGTTTTTCGCAGCCATCTGGTCTCGCTCGTGTTTTCGGGTCGCTTACCTCTCGGAGCTACCTCGTGCTGCTCTGGCCGCGTGTCGTCGACGACGTCGTCGTGTCGAAGAAAACGTCCGAGTGAGCGTCGACCGGATTCCCCGACTCCCTGGATCGTACGGGATCAACTAACACGGTTACACGGCCGACGAGCGTATACGCGGCCTGTCAGCACTCAAAACTGTCATTACGATGGATTTGACTACGCGCAATGTTACCAACGAATGAGGCCGCTTTGTTACTGTAACCCGCTACGCGAGAATAGCGTCGCGACAAATCGCGCGCATGCGCGGATACGTCATCGATCATATGGTCGATAGAAATGCCTTTTACCTGTCATATATATTCCAAATATTTTGCTGTTATCTAAATACAATTATGTAGATGAAATTTTGATGTCATTTTATTATTACATAGATAATAAAAATATGTATTATCTATATCTGCAATAACTAATTTTTAAATAAATAATTAATAAATTTTTAATAAATAATTAATTTTTAAATAAATAATTTTCAAATCGAAGAACGTATTAGCTTTACTAAATTATCTAGATAATGTTCAGAAAAATAAATAAAATTTTTATATCTCTTATAATTTAAATTTTTTATACAACTGTATATTTATATAAGCGGTCTTAAAAATAATATTATCTGGAAAAATTATCTAATAGAATCTAATAGTTATATATAATTTTATCTTTTATCTAGGTGATATATTTAAAACAAAATTATCTTAATTTTATTTAAAATAAATTTTTACATTTATCTCATATATTTATATCTAACTAATTTTAAAATAATTTACATTTTCCTAATAAATTGAAAAATTCGTATATAAATTTATTATTATACAAATATCTCAATGCGTATTTTAATTAGAATTTGAAAAATAATTTTTTTAATGTCGAAGAAAGAAACGAAATAAATTGTGCGAAAATTCTGCTCGGACATTTGAAATTGGCGCTTCTTCCGCGACTCGTTTCTCGCGTCCTCCGCCAAGTGGCGCGCGGATCGGCGCGTAGGTGTTTCTCGCGCGAGATGAAGAACTGAGAGAAACGCGCCAGTGCGCGTAGCAAGGCGACAACGTCAAGATGGCAGTCGGTGCACGGGACTGATCGCTCTCGCAGTATGGATTTTGCCGCGTGATTCTCGGTGCTGCAGTGATTCCCGTCCGTCTCCGTAGCGGAAGAAGGAGAGGAGAAAAAAAGGAAGGACAGCGCACGGTGCGGTCGCCGGGTGCCGCAAATGGTGTCGCGTCGCGGAAGCTCGGCAGATCGAACGCGGTAATGAGAAAAATATCACGAAGCAGCGTGCGGTAACCGGAGCTCCGGGCCTCTACAATGGTGGATAACAGTTGTATTATCGAGGGAAACGTGAAATTTCGCGACGGCAAGAAGGTGAGTCTCTCCGATTGTTGTGTAGCTTATGCGTGTGTCTGTGTATGTCTATATATATATGACATTTAATATATATATATATATATATATATTTTTCGCGAATATCAAGAATGCGACACCGAGAGCAGAAAAATCGCGCGCGCGCGAACGCTCCATTTTCTCATTCTCACCCTGCGATAATCGTCACGAGCGTATCTTCGCAATTTTGCGAATCTTATCTTAGCGACGCCTCCGTTTGACAGGCCACGCTGCGTCACTCGCAAATGTCAAACGCGTGCTCGCGCGACGTTCATCCATGGGAATCACCTGAGCCCTACGCACGACTTTCTTCTCATTCGTAATAAAAATTATGTAACGATTACGGGGTGGTTTGTAGCGTGTATATGTGTACTTTGCACGACGCCGGTGGCTCGTTTAACTTGCGAGCGTTTATATAGGATGGCCCGGAAAAGATGCGCGACAATAGCAGAATCGTATAGGGGGCTGTCAGATTTAATTTTTTAAAACAAAACAATATGCATGCATGGTTTAAATTTTACAATTGCGGTATAATAACATATCCTATTTTTGCAATTATTTATTTAAAAATGAAAAGCTTAAAATTTATTATACAAATATATTTGGTTTTATATGTATATATATAGTAATTATTTTATTTATAGTAATTAACGATTGCATTCAATAAAAATTAAGAAAGTTTTATCGAAGCATTAATAATTATGCATAAAAATTAAACGAAAAATTGTTAAAAAATATTTTTAATAAATGTTTTGTGTAATATTTTTGTATCTTATGTGTATTCAATTTTTTATTTTTATATGTAGTATTTTGTAATAAAAATATTTCTTGTCTCAGTATTTTATAAAGATATTTTTCAAATATAAAAATAATACATAAATAATAATTGTGAATTCTTATATATAATTTTATATCATATCAAGATGTAGATATATTATCATCTCTGTTATCAGAAATGTTTTTATATTTATACTGATAGTAAGATCTTATTTCTTTTAACATTTTGTAGAAAAAATTAAGAATTTTAACATAATCTTTGTTCAACTAATACATTATAAAAAATAATTATAACGTGCATATAAATCTTTGATTATCATTATTTAGATATTATTTTAATAATTTTGATTATTTATGTATTTATACTGCAGTTCGTCTTTTAATAAAAGAAATTATGTTTGAAATGGAGGAAATCTGATTACGTCTAAAAAATGAAAATCCAATTTGGAAAAATTACATTATTGTGGGAGGTTGGCGGGATTACATTATTTAAGGACGTACTACAGGGAAGTAGCTAATCCAAGTCTATAAAAAGAGAGTGGTAGAATAAGGTATTTAAAAAAGGCTCTTTTTCGTGTACTTTGATCACTCGAAACGAATATATCACTTTTCGAAATGTACCATATAATTTTTATCATAATTATTATTAATAAAATAAATATATATTAATAATATATTTTTAAGAAGTATAATTTATTTTACAGTGGAAGTCAAGATGGTGTGTTATGCGAAAATTATCGCCAGTAGCAGGTAAAGTGAATTTTTTAATTATTTTTTATTTTATTATAAAAAGAATAATAATTTGTTATTACTGCCAATTAGATAAGATTGTATCAAAGACGTACGTGTAAAAAATATGCATATCATTGTGTATCGCATTTGTATTACATCTTATCAGAGTGAGAAAGAGGAAGAGAGAAGAAGAATATAGCGAGATAATAAACAGGAAACATTATATATTCTCGAAGCTTTCCTACTTTTTGCCTCTCTGTTATCATGTTGATACGGTAGTATCTGGCAATTTGCATAATAGACTCTGTGCTTCATATCTGCTTGCAAACTGTGCATACTACATTTCCTAAGATAGATTTTTTGTTTTGTGATTTTATAATTAAGAAAATATGAAATTTGTTGCAGAAAAACAAATTTCGCTCTAGAGAGAGCTTGTTATGAGCTAATATATTCATAAAAATGGAACATCATCAACCATCTCTTTATGAGGATAAGCAAAATAAACTCGAAACATCGTTATAACGGAAATGCAATAACTGCTTCGTTTTCGCACACATATCATATAATAACATTATTATAGAATATATATAACAAGTTTTATATATATATATGTATATATTGTATATACATACATAATATTTCCCAATAAGGTTCGAGCGCACGTAATTAAAAAGCTTGTTAATTAGCAATTTAATACAGTCGAGATATCGATCGTTCGCGTAATTGTTTAATATGCATCTTGCTCAAAATGAACTATAGCCATCGGGGGAAATTGTTACGGATTTCTGCATTCCATGTGTTACAAATTGCTATAGAATTTGTAGCCGAAAAGTTAATTATTTTCACTTCTCTTTCTCTCTCTCTTTAAAGGGACCCTTCCTGCTTGTTATCAGTACAAAGAGTCTTTCCCTTTAGACCTTCCTGGGGTGGCAGCTGCTACATCTGTTACAGATTGGTTGCTTGAAGCAACAAAAAATTTCCGAGAACAGCTTTGCTCCTGGCAATAACCATTAATACGTGATCCCTATAACTTGAGGATATTTTAGAACTAAGGGTCTTCGTGCTTCATAAATTTTTCTTAGGTAGAAGTTAACGAAGGAGAGAGAGAGAGAGGGAGAGAGAATAAACGCAGCATATGTAAAATTCATTTCTGTGTATCGGAAATGTGTTGGGTTTATCATAAATTAATAATATGTATACACAATGAACGTATGAATACCTTTTGTTTACATTTATACATGTGAATAAACATCAAGTATATGCGTTATATACATGTACGGCATAAGAAACAATCTTCTCTAATTTGCTAATTTGGAAAATAAAATTTGCAAAAAATTAGAAATATTATGTAATATTAAAAGGACAAGTACACTTGAAAAAACTAAAATATGAAAATATTTTTATTTAAAGAAAATAGATAATTTCTTGAACACACGTTAAGTTATATAAAATAATCTTTGTATATATATGTTTTAAATTTAAAAATGTTAAACATAAGAAATTGGTGTTGAAATATTTGGAAATTATTTTTTTCAATCTTTATGTATTTCTTTCTTAAAATTCACTAGTTATCATTTTTTAAAAAGAGCAGAAATAATTATATCATAATTTTATCAAAAGTTACAAACTTGTTAAAACAATGACTTGAAATTATTAAACAGCTTACTTAACAAAGAACACTGAGAAAAAAAATTATTTACATATGTTAAAAATTCCAGTTCAAGAAAAAGAAAATAAAAGGAAAAAGGAAACATAGAAAAGTTTTGCCTTATATGATTTCACAATTGAACTCGCATTCTTAAAACATATGTGAAGTAAATGAGTATTCTTTTTCTTCCGTCAACAGATTGCTTGCATTTACAACTGTATGGGGACAGTAAGGATCGTTACAAGCAAGGCCAAACGAAAGCGTCTTTGAGCTTGCAACATTTTCTGGGCGTGGAGAGCGGTTTTACGCTTGACAAGGAGTCCAATACAATCGCTATAATTTGCCAGGATGTGACAGTCGTTCTCGCGTTTGACACGCGAGAGCGATTGATACAGTGGCAAGTTAAGATCTCGAATAACTTGGGCGAAGGTAAATTGCACGCAAAGTATACAGAGTGTCCCAGACTTATTATACCACATGTTAATAGGAAATTCTTGAGGCCATTTGGAATTTGGAGACAATTCTTCCTCAGCAAAAGTGTCCAATAATTTTCGAGTTATAAACGATTGAAAATAAAAGCTTTTTTGTAAACTAAGCCTTGTGAAAATAAATTATTAGCAAAATTACATTTTTTAGTAAATTTCAAGTAAAGTTTACTTCAATAGCATTTTTTAATTTAAGGCTTAGTTACTCAACATTTTCGCTGAGGAAAAATCGCCTCCAAATAACCTTAGGAGTCTCCCATAAACGGATGGTACAGTAAAGTTGGGACACCCTGTATATTAGCGAGAAAAAAAGAAAGAGAGAGAGGAAAGCATATATTATACGTAGTTATACAGAATCCTATGCAGAGAGTTCTAGGAATGCATAAAGTATAAGTTTGAAAAAGTTCTCGTACCTTGTATATTTAATTCGCCAACTTTGCCCAACAGATCAGCAATTCTTGATACTCATCTCCTCGGTACCGTCAAAGGCGAAGTTCACTAATGGGCCGGCTCACTTACACATTCAGGACAGTCGTTTCTGCATCACCATCGGCGTGCCACCGCGGCTCGTCGGTATATGGGAGATCGCGCATCTCCGACGATACGGCGTGGTGGAGGGTAGATTCTGCTTCGAGGGCGGTTCCAGATGCGGTCGAGGCGAAGGGCTGCACGTTCTGATAACCGATCAGGGAGACGACATAGTCAAGACGCTGCAATTGGCGGCCGAGGGCAAGCTCACTACGAAGAAACGATCGCCCCTCGGTAGAGAACAATTGACCACGCAAGACAGTCCTGGACGACGTCAATGTTCTCGCGCAGAGACCAGAGCCAGCGATTTTTTCCCCTCGGCCGTCTTGTACTCGACGTCGACTTACGAAGACCAATGCGACAGCTGCAAGAACGAGAACTCGCCATATTGGTCGTCCGCGGAAAGCAGACAACAGACAGCGGAACTCGATGGCGACTACAGGGACACCATGTCGATATCAGAACTACCCGATCAGCAGACCAGCGGTGAGTGGCGCAGCTGTTCGCTCACTCGTCAAGGTGCAACTGGCCTGGAGAGATGCGCCAGTTGCATCAGTAAACTCGGCACCGTCTCAAAATCGTCTACTTTGATTACCACCACTATGAGCGGCATAAGCAGCCCAGCCGCCAGTACGTTGAACAATCTAGGATGTCATTTGCAACCCCGTACTTTCGATCGACTCTCGCTGTCCTCTTACAGCAGTAGTAGTCACGACAGCGATTACTCCAGCTCGCAGCAGATCGAGTGCCAGTGCGCGCAATCGAAAACCGCCCAGTCTCAGACGGCACAGCAGACGACGACGGCTCGTCGAATGTCACCGAGCCCGAGCGCGTTGCCACCGAGACCGCCGAAACCGTCCCAACCGCCATCGTTGCCAGCAACAGCCAGCAATCAATCCGTCACTGCCAAGAAGCCTAAGAAACCGCCGATGCCACTGCCAACCGAACAACAACAAACTTGCGTACACACTTTGAAGCCCCAACAAACCCAGCAGCCTCAGCAACAGTCGCAGCAGGTCGTGACTCGCGGCGGCGCGGGACCCTATGAGAACTACGACATTCCGAAAACCATTCTAGGTCATCACATGTTGCTAGAGCAAGGTCCGCAACCGGAACAGTATTACGACACGCCGAGAAAAATAAAAGAGTGTCTCACCCTGCCGAAAACTTACCCCAATTACGACACGCCTCAGGTGCCGCAGGCCGTGGTCCTGCAAGGATGCGGATGCCCCGCGAAACTCACAGTCCAATCGCCCAGATCCTCGGGATGTCCTTGTCACAATGTTATGAGCTGGGCCGGCTTCGTCCTGCCTTATTGTCGACGCGGCGCGGGAATCGAGCCCACCGGTGTCACGGTGCATCCCGTGAAGCTCTCGGGTGAAGGTAAGATGCCAGTGGTGAACGCCAGCGGGGAAGTTGCCATTTATGCAACCGCTAAAAGGATGAATAAAACCGAATCGATCGACGAGAAGGCTACGGAGGAAAACTGTAGTTGCGCCGCGACAAGCAAGTCGAACAATTACGAGAACGTCGAGCCAGTGATAGACACGCAACCGGAATCGAAGCAGGCGAATTACGTGAATATAGATTTTTCGCAATCGCTTGAACATTATGAAAACAGCAAGGATGTACTAACCAAGAGCAGTATCTCGCAAGAAGAGATTGAGAAATTCGCGGACCAGTTGAAGGAACCGGCGCCTGAAGTTCCGGCCGGCGATAACGTTACCAAGGTTTGCGAAAAATGCGGTCACGCGAAGGAAAGGGAAGACGATTACTTGATTATGGATCCGGACAAGCAAACGCCGAAGAAACCATTCCCTAGTTACTTACCGATGCAACCGATTCACAATGCTTGCTCCAAGGAGATCTTGTCCAGGCTCTGCAGCGGCATTAAGAGTTCCAGCAACCCGACATTATCGGGCTCCACGTTGCTTGAGGGAAACAAGAAGCGCTCCGACTCGGAGTACCGTGTCCCAGGTTCGGCGATGTTATCCAGCCCGTATCTCAGGCGTCGTTACTTGGACACGGGTAACGTCGCGGAATCCGGCGGTGGCAGCGTAAACATACTTCTCAGGAAACGTTCCTACTCCGCCGAATCCGCGCATTATCTGGACGACGAGAGTCACACCTTTCCGTCCACGCTTACCATCCACAAATGTTCGAGCGAAGCGGACAAGAACTCTCTGATAACCGGCGAGTCGCACAATTCGTGCGTGAACTCCGAAAGCAAGAGTAGCAGTAGCAGCAGTCAGGAGAACGGGCAGACGACGTTGACGACTGGAATTGCGTCTCCTCAGCCGTCGTTCATCAAGATCCGACGTTCGTCGTCCGTGCCATCCAAGACCGGTCACAACAGAGACTCGTCGAGTAGCAACGATTCCGGCGTCTCCACCGGCTCCTTGAGTCACCGAACCGCGGAATTTGTCGAATACGAGTTGTCAGGACCTCCGGCTTCGGCGATAAAGCCGAATATGTTGTCGCAAGTCTGTCGCAAGAGTCCGCCGCCCACCTGTTATCACAGCAGTCTGCCGAGGAAGTCCAAGTCCAGCGATCCTCTTCGCGAAATCTCCTTTCAGTTTCAAAAAATCAAGATACCGACGAAATCCTCGTCGGCCGAGGCCGACATACCAACGTGTTTGCCGAAGGCCGCGAAGGGCTTCAACAGTCCCGGCGAAGTCTCGAATACACCCTACATCGATTCTAGAAGTACCAGCAGTGGTACTTCCGACATGTCGGATTATATTGAAACCTTGTCGCTGTCGTCACACTCTTCATCCGATACACCCGATAGTCTGAGGTAAGATTTTCCATATGTAACCATTTTTATTACGAGTCTTGTAAAAATTTATTTTGACCTTCTCATCTTTTAATTTAATACAACTATCGAGATACAAAATTACATAACATTCTTCGAACTTATATACATACTGTTTTTAATTAAAATTACTATGATTTCTTAAATGAATTAATTTAATTTGACATAAGAATACATCATTATTTTCCAATTAAAATATTTTTATAATTAAATTGTAGAATCAAAAATCAAATGTTTTATCATATATTCCATTTACAATTTATTTTAATTTGTTTGAATATTTTAATTGCATGAACAGTGAGAGAGCTTGTTTTATAAAGAATTATTGTTTTAATTCAATTTCTATCTATAACTATATATATATATATGAATTAATAAAATTATATATAAATATATTAATTACTCTATCTAATAAATTAGTTATTTTATTTATATGATTGATGTGAAAACATATGATTATATATACAGATTAGGAGGCAGAGCAGTAGCAACCACTCTTCGACCTCGTAGCGGAAAGGAATACTATAAAATTGATCGAAGTATCTTGGTAGAGCAGGGACGGATTCTCACAACGGCATCTGCTAATTATGCAAATATCACTCCAGTCTTAGAAAAGAGCGAGTCACCATCACCTGGTTACATGAGCAGCTCACCGTTCGAGCAACCGCAACCTACTCGTGAACACTTTCTGTTCCCCGAAGTAAGTATTACGACGTTATAAATGATAAACAGTAACAAATTGAATGTGTATAACATCAAAAACTCTGCAAAAATAACTTTTTCGATACTTAAAAGAAGCAATAATTTACATTTCAAAATATACTCTTGCTTCCGTAACATTTTTTGGTGAACAATACTTACATCTTATTTTCCCTTATTACAGGAAGCTTGAATGTAATAATATTGTTTGGGAAAAAAAGAGTTTAAAAACTTGAAGTTCCTAGGAATTCCAAACAAGATGAGTAAGAATGAGTATTTCAACGGTAGAAATTATAATTGGGGCATTGTGACTATTTACACTATACGCGGATATCTGGGATTAATTTCGAACTATTCTATCTACGATGATTATTCGCCACATGCCGATATCGTAATATAATATGCCAAATGAACGTATCGAATAACAATCAAAAATTCATAATTCTAAGAACACGAAAGCACTCTTTAATCAAATAAAATATTCCTTTTATTGATGTTTTCGTAAAAGTCTTCCTCTAAAAAGCACAATCAAAATAAAAAAAGAAAAATGTAAAAAAGACAGAAATTTATGCAGAAATCTAGGTACTAGCGTATAGTTGAAATAATGTCAGTAATCAAACAATTCCTACAACGACTCAAACAATTTCTAAAATATGCTCAATAAGAAACTAATAGTTTGTATAGTAAAAATCCTGCCCTAGGATGTAAAAGATATGCATTGTATACTTTATATGAGTATATCGTTTTTTAAATACTTTCTTATTTTGTATGAGTATACTTCTATATAGACTATTGTACAGTCATTTTCGAAAAAAAATTGAATGAGATTAATAACTCTTAGAGATTTCAAGTCAGAGTTCTTGAAATTTTATGGGTCGATCAATGTGACATCAGAGCTCATAATAATCAACAGAATTGTAATACCTCGAATCAAATAGCTTTAACTCGCATATCCCTTTTAGATTTCATCAAAATTTGATATTAATTTAATATTAATTTGTATTTTTTTCTAGATTTTAAAAAGATAGGAAGAAAAAAATTGTTTATTAAATAGGAAAATAATGGGAAATATACTCCAATATAAGAAATTTACAAAGCATCGAAGATATCACAATTGTAGTCGATTATAATGTGCTGTAAAGTTTTAAGAACTCTCGTCTCGTTTAGAAAAGATACGATTAAACATTTGTTTGTACTGGTTGAAATATTATCTATCCACATTCTGTACAACTAAAAAAATGCACTGAATATATTCAGTCGCATAGTATTCACAGGGTTTTCACACTTACAAGTTATTTTTTAAAGATTAAGATAAAATGTTACAGCCTTTAAATGGTCTTCTTTCTAACGAGACACACATGGTAAACACCATAGTCTCTAGGCAATCAAAGACGGCACTATATATAGATTATAAACAAGTATTTTTAAGTAAGAATTACGAAATGAGTGTAAAGATCTAGTTATTTCGATAATTGTCATACAATGAACGTTTACAATTTTTTTATTACATCATATAACTTTTTAAATCATTTATATTTTACAATCTTTATTAATATTTCTTCACTAAATCATTAGAATATTTTGATATAAATTAAGACACAATGCCATCTCTTTATTTCGCTCATTTTAATTTCATTTATTGTTGTATTGTACTTAAAATAATTTGTATACTTAATTATTTAATTGTGATTATGGTATATGCTCTATTTCTACAAAGCTTTTACCAAAAATATTTATTTTTATTATAGGGTAGTACATGTCGCGTATTTATGTATTAGATACAAATAGATTAAAGTATGAAATTGAACAATATATTTACACAATTATATTAATTATATTAAATATATTATAGTTATAATATATATTATTTCTAATATTTTTTTCAAACGAATATGCATATTATACATGAGCATATTTATAATATTTTGTGCTTCTTCCATTCTCGTTTCTTTTTACTCGGTTTTTTACTCTTCTATATTCTGCTTTTTTCACGAGAAGAGATTACAAATTTGTGAGAAGAAATATGATTCGTATAATATTGCACAGTGGCTATATCATGCTGAGGGAGTTAGCATTAATAGTGATATTAAACGCAATAATAAAAAACTTAGAGTTATACATTTATAAGACCGATCTAGATTATTTCATATACACTGAGATATAATTACTAACATACAGAATTCTGTTTTATATTTATCGTGCTATATCTCTGGCAAATAATCAAATTAATAATTAAAATCATGGATACAAAGATGTTGTGGCCATTGATGAAAATTTATAAACATTGAACTTGCGGGACAATACATATTGTAGGATGAGTTATGGATTCCATCAGCATTAGTAATTTTGTATCACAATACAAAAAAAGGATTTTACTGTGTTTTTTTGATGTCTAAGAAAATAGAAAAGTTTAGTGATTTATTTTCTTAGATATTAAATGATTGTAAAAACTTTTTCCATGTGAAAATTGTCTTGTGCTGCTATATTCTGATGTTATCTGTTATATTTTCCTTTAATTATCCATATGGATTCATTTTTTAGGCTAAATCTAACAAGATGAAAAATCTTTAGACTGCTCTTGTGTTCTACATACTATATGCATTATTATAAAAATATTAAATCCATACAAGTCTGTTGCAATATGCATTAATTTAAATCGAAAAGATAGTGTTCTTTTACAATGTATAGATACACACTTGCAATGATTTTACATAAAATTATAAAAGTATTAAAGCGTAGTATTATTACAAGACTGAAAAATAGTGGATGTAACAAGTAGTAGGGAATAATTCCGCAGCGCTAAAATGTATAATTTACATGTACAGACCTAAGCGGAACTTGAAATCAATCCTTTGTAAAGCGTTTATTTCTTCTGCCTAACTAAGCATTCCCCAAGAAAGATATTCAGTATCATCTGTAAACACCAATACAAGCAAACGAATATATTCTTTTGGTCTTGCTTAAAGTGTATAGTAACTATATCAATAGCTTACATTAAATAGACAGTAGCAGCCTTAATGAAATATTGTATACAAAACGATTTATAGAAAGTGATACGAAGATAAACATTGAATTTCGCGACAAAGTTTGCGTATATATATAGATATCGTTTAGATATTTTACGCAGGTATTATAATAGTACACGAAATAATATTTATATTCCTCTTTATCTGGATTTCACGGCCTCAAATTCATAGATTGTAATATCTTCGAAAAACTTATTCATAAGATAAAGCCGTCATTATACCCTATGATCTGCATGTATGCGTTTGCATGCACATATTATACGTATGCGATAACGAATGCGAAATTGTGCATCTAAGCACGAGGATATGTTGAGTGCGAAATTTTCTTACGTATGTAAATCTATTGAGTCACTCTGTTTTTTCTTATTTTTGTTAATTTTTGCACAGATTTTTTATGTCGAACGTACATCGACACAAAAAATCTGTAGAGAAAGAGAAAATTATGAGATGAGTTCAAAATTTATCATCACTCAATCTAATGATCAGATAATTTTTTTGATTTTGATATTGTGTGTGAAATACAATAGAAAGTCATTCGTATGAACACATACTAGTCAAGAATCGAGTACGATATACTGTAGTCATAATATATTTTTACTGCAAAAGAATTATAATATAAATATATTATGCATAGCCTAAAAATTAAGCACATGTCCACTGATTTTTTCATTATTTCATTCTTGGAATTGTCTTCTAGTTCGGTAAAATTATGGACCAAATATTCGTTAATATATATATATGAAAAATTTGATCATATTTTTAACTCGATATGTAACTTCATGGCCAAACGCACTGTAGTAACAGATGAAATGATAAATAAGTATCATGTATCCATTCTTGGACGAATTTTTATAGTTTCGTTTACCCTTATCACCGTTACAGTTATCACCGTTTTGCTCACAACTTTATATTAAAACGCAACATTTTACTCTACTTAAGTAGTCTTTATCTTTTGAAAATTATTCGTATAGTTATATATTTCGTGAAAGAATAAAATGTGCGTCGATATATTTATAAAATATATTTAGAATACATGTGCTAGCTTTTAAGCTACGAGAAACCATATCTAAGAATTTACTAATGATATACATTGATTAATAAAAAAATTGAATATACATATATTATACATATTAACTAGAAGTAAGTTTTCAAAGGGTATTACCAGTGCTCTATTCGTAATCGATGTACATAATTTTGGTGTAGCCTTAGTATATATATTAAAATCTTTTATTTTTTGTGATTCAAGAATAATGTCGCAAAAGCGAATTTCAATTGTACATAACACTTATCACGATGAAATGCGCTCAAAATGTGTCTCCAAATACTTTTATATTTAAATAATAGCGATTCCGTTATATTCTGTGAGTACATTTTTATAATACATTAGGATATATACATTTTTAAAATCCGATTTAGGAGTATATATTTTCGAAACTATCGATGATACAGATTTCATCATATTTTTAGTTTCATCATTTACCAATCATGTCACACTGCTTTATATTTATTACGTAACTAGAAATTAAGTCTGGTTATCTTTTATCCCTTGTTCTATCGGATATGAAAATAGATATATTTGAGAAATGCGTAGCTAATGGTCCATTGAATAAATTATTCCAAGTTGAATCATTGATATATAGCTTTTTTCATATCTGATAAAAGTCATCAGTTATATTAACTGGTCTTATTTAGCGTACAGTAATATGTACTTAATTAGGAAAGTGCGACATTCATTAGAGGTAATAGAATCACATGTCCGAATAAGTAAATCTATTTCCTTTGACAATCTGTTATATGAAATAATTGAATAAATGAAATTCTCTTCATGTTGTAACATGAAGGAATTGTCAAAGTGCTGGCGCTTTCGCACTGCGACTATACTTGTACGTCAGTAACGAAAAAAAGAAATACGATAATATTTAGAAAAATTTTACATAAATTAAGAGAGCAGTCATCCGTCACAAAAACAAATTCTTTTCCTCTCTACAGAATTTTAAAAAAAGTGTATATTAATGGCACGCACGCAAAATTTTATTCTCAAAATAAATTATCAGTAATTTTTCACATATATACCTTTAATTTATAGTTATAGACTTTTTAAAATTTTATCTATAAGGTTTGGTTATAGGATTATATAAAATTGTCTGATTATGTATACTGTAAATTAATACAATAAGTAGTATTTTAAAAATAGGAATCAATTTTATTTTTTACTTAAATGAGTTTTTACTACAAACATGAAATTATATAATAAATGCATAATTAAGTTCACTTATCAATTTGAATGCATTAAGTAAAAGTATAATTTAGATATCAATTTTTTTGAATAAATTATTAATTGCTATTTATATACACTTCGTATAATTCACAAACAAAAACGTCTATAGTATGTAAAACAGGCACAGTATTCTAAAACGCGCTGTCAGATGACTTTAACTCTGTTACTGAGAGATTGAAAAGTGTATAAAGACCGTCTTTATTTTCTGAAATTAATATAATAAAATTGTCACACTCTCTCTAGGCCATCCCGCAAGATCGTAAGAAGAGTAAAGTATAATAATAAGTAATAACGGAGCTTAAATATCAGATTTTAGAATGCATTTCATGAAAAAGATAAAATTATTTACTTCGAATTTTTGTAATCATAAGAGGATAAGTAGGAAGAGATGAAGGAAATTGATTAAATTATTATAGTGCGTCATAAAAATAAATTATAACTCATACACAGTCCGTAGTAGCTGAAGTCATTGATTTACTAAGAAAGTAGAAAAAATAAAGAATTTGAAAAACACTTTTGTGTTTTTATTACTTTTCCAATCCAAATCCACTTCTAATGATATTTTTAAAAGTTTATATATTTGTAATATTCTAGTATATTTATAAAATAAAAGTATAGCTATGTAGAAATAAAAGTTTTATAAATCAAATATTCAACAAGACTTCTTCTTGGTTTATTAATGATATAGCATGTAACATATTAAAGCATGTTCACAATTAATGTTGACAATTGTTAATAATCCATAGCTCCATTCTTTATTTTTCGCATTTAACTATATTTTTATTACAGATATACTTCACAAAAATACAATTTCGAATATTTCTTATTTTTATAGGAGTAATATGAGTAATAAAAATATTGTTTCACAAATATATTCGATTCTATATGTATATTCGTTAGTATAACTTGAATATTTTCTTTTTTTCTTTATTCAATAAGCTTTTTGTCATCACAGTTTACTTCTTTTCTAATGCAGAATACATAACGCTTGAAATAAGACAATTTACATAAATTAATTAGAAGAAAGTCACGCAATCTCGCAGAAAAATATAAGTTCATTAATAAAGACAAAAAGATGTAAAATAAAAAAAAATATGTATATAACGAATAACATGTGTTACATTCTCTTAATAAATCATTTTCTTCCACATACAGAAACAATATAACAATGCGTAAACTTTTGCTATATAAATATATATATATATAATTATATCTCTATTTACTTTCTAGCACAAAAGTTAATTTAACATTTCTATATATCTGTACAAAAATAAATAGCAGTACTTTTAAACAGATTAAAGACAAAATCGCATTATCTCTATACACACTTTTTGATCCTTTTATTATTCAAGTATAATCTTCGATCGAGATAACTTGTTTTTCTCCACAAATTTGTCGTTGCTTTTTCTCTCTTTTCCCTTATGTGAATATATAATTTATATCAATATTTTCCTAATTTGTAAATTTTTCATATACGAAAATTTTCTAAAACAGTGAATATATTCGCTTGCATAAAAAATAGATTATAATGAATTTAAATTATTAATAAATTTAGACAAAAATTAGATTGCAAAAAAATTTTTTTATATCTTAAACATGTGAGAATATACGCGCTTTAATAATATTGGTGTTCTATGTAATCGTCGTTATCTCATGTCGTTTGTATCTTCTATTATCTTATAAACTTAACTGAGCTATAAGCTGTTACTATTTAGTTGTGCTAAAATCATATCATATATTATCAAAATAATTTGTAAGAGTTGCAATGCTTACATATGGTACAATATATATATGTGTGTATGTTGTATATGTAATATCAAATTAATATCAATAATATTTATTTCAGAGAAATAAATTGTGTTCTCTTCAAATTTTCGACACTTTCATGAGAATTCGTTGCAAATCCGACTTTCGTTTGTATGTAACTAATAATTTTGCATCAGTAGATATTTATACATGTATAAAAGAAACAATGAAAAAATTATCATACGACAATCTTACATATAATACAAATTAAATCGCATATATGTAAACAATTGTTTGTTCCTAAACCTTATTGTAAATCTATATAAACTCTGATCATTATGCTATATAATAATATATTTTATAATAAAATACTAATATAATCATATATGCGCAATTGAAACTTTTTTAATAAATTCAATGGCACTTGCATACTGTAAAGTTTAATAAAATAATATAATGTGTATATATGTGTATATACATGTACACATACATACAAGTACAATATATACAAAATATATTTAAAAAAGATATAATAAAATAAGACTATCCATTTCTTTAAAAAAATGTCAAACCCTTAATGTAATAATTTCAACCACGAAATTTAAAACAATTTTAATTTCGAATAAAGAAATATATTAAATTAAAAAATTCTTAATTTAAATTAATTTGCTTTCAAAAATCAAACTAAAAAAAAATAAAATGTAATCTTTTATATCCAAAACATAATAAATCGAACAGAAGATAATTCTTTTATATATTATTATCTCAATTGTTAAGAATTTAATTAGTAAGTTTAAATTTTTAACGTAAAAATAATTCAATAATAATATAATCGTCTATACATCTTTTGAAAGATATTTTGTATATACAAGTATATAATGCCTTCGAAACTTTGTACCTCGTTAACATGTATTATTAACACTTCTCTTTGGTTTAAAAATTTTTCGATCAATTATATTTAAAAGCTCAATTAAGACTTATTAACATATCCAATATAGAATTGATGCAAACTTTATATAACCTAAAGTTTTTTCCTTTTTTTATAACTTACTTAAATTCTTTTGCTTTTTTTATTAGGACAAATCGCATTTTATATTTCTTTAAACTTAATTTATATGTATATATAGCAATAAAATAGGCAACACTAGCAGCAAGAAAATTAAAAACAATTTTTTAAATGCTCTAGATGCATATATGTCTCTTTCTTATAAGAGACTTTAATAAAAATATCAGAAGTTTATACATTTTTATAAAAATGCAAAGTAGATTTTCTTCTTTTTTAAACTTATGATTTAATGGAATCTTTTCTGTCATGTAAGAAGATGTTTTTCTTGATGAAAATGCAGCATGTAATTAAAATTAAAATGCAAAATTTTATCTATTTAAAATCTCGTTGAAATCACAATAGTTTGTGCACAAAATATTTGTGTATACAAAGAAAAATATAACTTAAAAAAATATCAATGTAAAAATTCTAAAGCATTTATTAATGTAAATCTTCTCTCAATTCCTAAAAAGGATTCCGACAAACCATACATTTGAAAAATAGAAAAACTGATAATACTTTGCATTGTTCCAAAAATATTCACCATTAATTGGACACTCTGAATGTACATATATTGGGAAAATATAGTCATAATTTGAGATCTACGAATTGAACTAAATACATACGTTCAAATTTTATATATGTATATAGCTGGTAACATAAAAGTGTAAACTAAATAAAAATAACAAATTGTTTCTTCTTAAATCATGACTATATCCTTCCAGATCTTCCATAGATTATATCTATGCAGACTAGATTCTAGCGCTCGCTATTATAATAAATTTAATATTTTCATTTAGTAATGTTTTCTCCTAAAATCTAGAATAACTCATTCTCTTAATAACAACCATTTTTAATACTATTAGAAATTATAGCCTTAGTGTGTTAGAGGCCAATATTATTAAACATATTGTATCTTTCAAATAAAATATAAATGAAATATCACTCCTTCTGATTTTTTTATCTATAATTTTAAATCGCAGAATCTAAAAAACAGTCTTTCTCGAAATAAGCGTGCATATTTTTCTCTTCATAATTTGATTTAGCAAATAATAAAAAAATTACTAAAAAAATCAATATAATATTACTTTACTTATATAAGTACATAGGGCCATTTCATAGGCAATTAATTTTATATTAAGTCTAAACATTCTTAAAACGCATCTCTTTTCGCCAATAAACATTTCACAAAACTACTTATATAAATAATTATGCACATAAAATTTCAAATTAAAAATACCAAATAAAATATCAAGACTTTTTGAGAGAATCTTCTTAATATGATTCTAAATATTATTAATCGGATAGAAAATATTCCATAAATTAAGAATAATACGTAAAATGAGACTTTATATACAGATACCTGCATTATGTTAAATAAATAATGCAAACTACTAATGCGTAGAAAAGGCACAATGCAGAAAAATTGTAGTTACTCGATGAATTATAAAAATATACCCTGTTTAGAGCATATGAATTAGAAACAATGATAATAATAAATATGTGCTAATATAATTAGGACATATATAAAGTTATCATGCATTGCAAACTAAAGTTCATTAGTGCCAATATGCAATTTAAGTTTGTACACATTCTCAAAATAATTCTTATATGGCCGTAACGTTCCAGATATTGTAATTTTATTATTTATACTATTTGTGATTTCTCTTGGAATCTCTTATTTCAGAATCAGAATCATCGATGATATTCTACATTAAGATATGTGATTTTAGATTTGAAAGAATGGTAGTATACAACCATATGTGTACATTATAGTTTTAAAAATAAATAAAAATGTATATTAATACCGTAAATAACATCATAGCTTACAATTTCGGACATTCAATATTATAAGAATCTTATCCGCTTACTTGCAACAGCGTTGTACGTTTGTGGTGCTGAAAAATTAATCACGTGAAATCAAATTTATATTCAATCATAAATTTTGCGAAGAAATTTCAAAGCTGCTATGTATTATCGCCAGTTCATTTAGCCCTGTTTTAAATAAATTTGCAAATCTGCATATGAAAATAAACATATAGTAGTTAAATGCAGTCATAGAAGAAGTTATATAGAAATTATATAAAAGATAGCTAACAGGCAAAAAAAAATACGTTTTATAATTTCTTCATTAACAAATGAATAGGATACCTTCCTCTACTCCTTGGTGTTCCGCTTGTACTACTCTGTGCCATAACATTCTCCGTTTGTGAATGTAACAGCATCCTACACAATTTGTCGACTTCCTCGTCGCTCGAGCTAAATCTACTTAAATGTCTGTCGCTAGTAGTAGAACTTGGTATGTCATCACAGTTCTCGATCGAGTCGAATCTCAATCGCGATTCCACGTGTACAGGGCTTGATGCTCTAGTAGCGGGGGCGGTTCTGCTACGGGACCCGACATTTCTCAAGGGGATTTTGCTAAGACCTTGATTATGGTTCACATCCAATGTTGAGAAGTATCCCTTTATAACTCGACGTACCGTTGTCTGTTCCTCCAGACTGAGACGTTTGAAGTTTTGCTTCGTTTCTTTAGTAGAATCGGGTAGCCTCAAGCTAAAATTCGTGGAATGACGTTTCGTGCGATCTAGCACGCACTTGGAGCTGGCAAATCTTAAATTGTCCTTATCAAGTATCAAGGAATTTCTCTTAAATTTATCGTCCAGAGATCTCTCTTGGCCGGCGTCCCATCCGAATCTAGCTCTTCCGTACGGCGCGGAATATCTTTTAATCTTAGACAACTGCCGATCACTACCGAGATTCTTCTTCAACATGTTACGCTGCTGCAAACCTTCCTCGTAATCTATCGAAGTGCTTCTCATCGACGGGTCATCATTTTCACTCGTTCTACGTTTCATGCAGTCCTCGTATTCAACAGAGGAATGTCTCTTAAACTTGGGCTCTTGGGGCTTGTCGAAATTCACGCTGCCTCGCCTAGGTCGAACCGTGCTGTTGTTTGATCGTCTCCTCGTGGTGATGAAATCTTGCAAATGCGGGATTTTAGATGCGCTTGGGGAAGTGGAGAATTGCGTAGGTATCCTGATACCGGCGTCCACTAAGAATTCATCGTCGGACTGCATCAAGGGTATTTCCGGCATAGAGCTAAAAGCCCAACAAGAGTTATAGTGAGCCGCGTCCGTCAGTGCTCTCAGACCGGCGAAGTTCGGCGTTCTGTCCTTGTCGCCGATGTTAGTAATGTTAGGTAATTCACGCGAGTAATCCCGCCCCGTTAGTAGGGAATGCTGCTGCTGCGACTCTTGCTCTGTATTATCTTCTTTTACAAACGACAGAAGGAAAGGTTTTGACGAAGCGGAAGCAGAAGAGTTATTATATTCGCTCGCTTGAATCGGCTGCTTTCGAAACTTTGCACGATCGTCGTCGGTATCGTAATACGAACCACATTGGGAAACGTCGCTGCTCTTATATTCTTGCTCGCACGTATCCGGCAATTGCAAGAGAGCCTGGAATACGGCTAACTTGGAGCAGTTACATTGCAGCTTTTGCGTGATATAATCATTGGACGATCCATTCTCAAAGTTAAGATGCGATGTGTTAGTATGAGAATTGAAATATTCTACTCTTTCCCAAGGTTGCGTTAGTAGAATTCTGTTAGAACAAAGCGGGCATAAATTGCAGTTAAATTTTGTTATGAAGCTTAATAGAATGCTGACTTTTACTATTAGTGAACAGTAATTTATATAATACATAAAGTGTAATAGAATTCTTGGCCATCAATAATTTGTACAATTTTGCAATTTGAGTGTGCAAGGCGATTGGTCTGAGATGCCAAGTTATGCGATATTTGAGCATGCTACGGATATAATACGCACTATAATACGCAACAGAGTACATTAAAAATATTGATCCTATCGAATTAAAAACAACATCTTCGACAAATATTGTTGATAACACTGTTTCTGCCAACAGTTTTCGTTATGCTACACATAACCCTTTACAACAAACTAACCAGAAATGGTTTATTAATTTGACTGATAAAAAAATTCCCCCCAATGTAACCAATCTATTACAATTGGGAGGTGAATTTAGTCTCCCAGTTAAATTAAATAAAAAAGTAGCTATACACGAATTCATCAAAGATATAGAAAGCAATTCTAACGGGATCAGAAATCTTACTTCGATTCGTAATGCTGCCATTCCACAATTTTCATTATTTTTAAACAATAACGACAAAAAAACGGACATACAAGAAAAATTATTTCACATGCATAAAGACACAATTAAATTCTGCAATCAAAATCCTAATATTTTATTTACCAGAGCAGATAAAGGCAGCATTACAGTCGCACTAGAAAAAGAATTTTATATAAAAAAAGTTGAGAGTCTCCTAGAAGACGATTCTACGTATACCATAGTTAAAAACAATCCATCAACAAAAATAGAAAAAGACCTCAATATTTGTTTAAAAAAATGGTTGAAAAAAGACTTCATCAACAAAAAAGAATATTATTATTTATTTTCAAGCGACTCTCTTCTTCCTAAAGCTTATGGGCTCCCCAAGATCCACAAGGAAAATATTCCTTTTAGATTAATAGTTTCCTCAATAAATACTTCTCTATATAATATTGCTTCTTTCTTTCATAAAATTTTAAAAGATAGCCTTCCTAGAGCGGACAGTTTTGTAAATAACAGTTTTGATATATGCAACATTCTATCAGGGAAAACAATACAAGATACCGACATAATAGCTTCATTGGACGTTGTTTCATTATTTACTAATGTTTCCGTAGATCTTGCATTAAACGGTATCAATAATAGATGGCATTTTATAGAGTCACACACAAAGATTCCCAAAAATGAATTCATAGGTATGATAAAATTTATATTAACTTCTACATTTTTCACTTTTAATAACATAACTTACAAACAAATTTATGGGACTCCTATGGGTTCCCCACTTTCTCCGATCATTGCCGATATAGTCATGCAGGACTTGGAAACATCAGTAATTAGTAATTTAAATTGCGAAATGACTTTCTATTTCCGTTATGTAGACGACATTATTTTATGCACTTCCGCTGACAATATTACATATGTTTTGAACGAATTCAACAATTATAACGATAGACTACAATTTACATTGGAAAAGGAGGATAATCGTTGTATAAGCTTTTTAGACATAATGATCAAAGTAATAGATAACAAAATTTATTTAGATTGGTATCACAAAAAGACATTCTCAGGTAGATTACTTTCATTTTTTTCAAATCATCCGACTTGTCATAAAATAGGAACAATTTATAACTTGGTAGATAGAGCTTTATTACTATCACATCCGCAATTTCACAAAAAAAATATAGAGAAAGCTATTAACATTTTGCTATCCAACGGTTATCCTCTTGATCTAATTTTCACAGAAATAAAACGCAGATTAAAAAATCTCTCAACTAAGAAATTTAACAAGCCTAATAATAACAATATAACAGATACTAATAATACTAATACTAACATTAAATATTTTGTCATACCATATATAGAATCAATATCTGAGAAAGTTGCTTCAGCAATAAGAAGACCTGACGTAGTGGTAGGATATCGTTGCATTAAAAAATTAAATGACTTCATAAGAGTTCAAAAGGACAAAAATAATTGCCCCACGAATTCTAACGTTATTTACAAATTGAATTGCAACGATTGTGACGCCACATATGTCGGACAGACAAAAAGACAGTTAGGAACGAGACTTAAAGAACATAAAAATAATATTAAATTAGACTCTGCTAGACATTCGGTTATCACGGAACACATTCTAAACGAACAACATACATTTGACTGGGACAATATTAAAATTATGGATCATGAAAAGAATTACCAAAAAAGACTAATATCTGAAATGATCCACATTAAAGAACAGAAAAATGGAATTAATTTAAATACAGACACCGAATTGTTAGACAGTAGTTATTTTGACATACTTAAAAAATTTGCTGAATCATAATTTAGAAAAAACATTGGTAATAAATAAATACATCACGCTCTCTATTTTGACATTTGGTATTCAGACTTCGCAACACACACTTGAAATATCGGGGAAAAGGACTTGTTAAAACGATAATGTAAGTTGAAAGATTTTTTAATTTTTTCTGACATTGATTTAATTCGCGTATTATATCCGTAGCATGCTCAAATATCGCATAACTTGGCATCTCAGACCAATCGCCTTGCATATCTATTGGTCAACAGCGAAGAATCGTTTCAATTTTATATTTTAATATTTAACTAACTTTGTATTTTTAACATCTAACTTTATATTTTAATATTTAATTTTTATGTATTGATAAAGACTGTAGTGCAGTCGAAACGTTTACAATTTATATCGATTCTGTAACGGAATGTTAATTTAATGATTTAACTATTAATAAAAAAATTTTTTACATCTTATTTATTTGCTCGTTTAGTTGGCCTACTATATATGATTGTTTAATTTTGTTTAATTTATACGAGCCTTTCATTAATTAATCATAATTAATTAGGTTATTTTTAAACATGCATTTATTTTGTAATGTAGCTTTGGAATTTTATTATGTTAAATTTTGCTTACCTTGTTTTTAAGCTTTCGACTGTTTGACGCGATGGTGCAGCTCCATCTGTAAAACATTAAATTTTAGTTAAAACGAGTTAAAGAAATTTTATCACGATTACTTTTGTTATCAATATTTTTTTATTCCTTTCATTTTTAGATAACTCAATTTTTAGTTAACTAAAATTTTTAATTGCTCTCTTTAATAGTTAACACAAAACAAAGATTTGTACTTTAAAAAATGGCTTGGGCTTGCAATAGAGACGACAGGGTTACTTGGACACAGATTTCCGCTTCTCAATTTCTGTTATCATTAAATAATATAAGTTGCTTACATTTCATTAATAACAACTTTGTTTCGTATGATGCTTCATTGTTCATCAGTGGACGCTCACCTTTTGATTGCCTGAAACATAGATTGCACACATAGATTTAATAATAAATAATAATACAATAGTATAATTTCTGACAAATTAAAGATAGATATTTTTTTATTTTATTATCTCAATTAATAAATTTAAATTTTGAACTTACAATCCTCTTGCAGAACCATCTGTTCCTGTTCTCGTCCAACCTGTAAAAAATATAACACACTCTTATCGATATATAAATCTTAGACATTTATTTCTAGTTAATGATTAACAATAATCTCTATTACTTCATAAGATTTTAATTATCTTTAAAAATGAAAAAAAATTGTCTATTAATTTCTATATATGGAATATAAAATATTAAATAAGAGTAAAAATATATATTCTGCAATAAAAACAAAATATTATGCAAGATTATGTTTATCAATACCTTTCTTTACTATAGTTCCAGTCGATTTTCCTACACCTACACCCGACAATTTCTTCTCTTCTTCCAATCTTTTGGCATCTTCTATGTCTTGTTTAGTAAGCTTCGTTGTTAACTAAACAAAAAATTGTATTCAGAAAAAAAAATATATATATATATCTCATATAGTTAACACACACTTGTTTTTTATTATTAAATTACTTACACTCTGGCCTTCATACTTGACATCCATTTCGTCTAATTTTTGAGTGACGCTTTTTAAAATAAATAGTACGTCTCTATCTTTTTCGTTGTTAACCAAATGCCTCACAATTGACTCCAACGATGTCAGTAATTTTTTATCAGTTGGTATCCACAGCTGACTTTTTAGTTGTGGCAGTAAAGATACTACTTTCATTCTTATGTTAGCTACCGGATCTTCGGCCAGGCTTAATACAACATTGAAAAAATGTTCCTTAAAGTAAACGGAAGAAAAGATTTCCAGCGCTTCAATCATCATACGGACAAACATCATTCTCACATAACAATCAAGATTATTAGCTAAATCCGTAATGAGTCTATTACGTAGTTCTGCTCTTTGTATAGATTTCATGTTGTATCGTAGAAGGACAAGAAAAAGTATTCCTGCAGCAAGACGTACCGGTATCGGTCGCTAAAATTTTGGAATTAATACTAATTATTAAACCTATAATACTTTCAATAAGAACAAAATGTTATATACTCACTGCGTGCAAAATTCTGGAGAAAGCCATTGGCACAAAGTACGAGTATATAAAATCACTGGGAAAACATTTAGGCAAAATTTCTAACTGCGCATGCATCAACGATGCCAGTCTCCAATTATGTGTACCTGCGACTTTGGCTTCACACTTTAACAAGGCTTTACCTATTTCCATGAGAGTAGAATCCTATGACAGACAATACAACAGCTTAAAATAAATGAATTATTTTAAATTTAAACGGTGTTATAAAATTTAATTACCACTCTATCTGTTCGAATAGTTTGATTTTCGGTTAAACATTCCAACGTCAATCCTATATGTGGAATTAATCCTTGAAGCACTTCCTCCGAATCATCTTTCAATAATTTTATGAAATTTCCTCTTATCTGTTGTGCACTCTTCGGTCCTAAAACCTTCGCTACCTACAAATTATTATTTTACTGTATATATACATATTGTTATAATAATTTAGTAAGCATAACATACTTAATCTTACTTCATGAATTCCACATGCAACAGTTCTCCGAACCATATAATAATGATCACTTGCTAATGCATCAAACGTTGTAAGTAATGCATTCACATCTTCTGAAGAGCTTGATATAAAAATAAACATTGCAGGCAAATTAAATGCACAATGTTTTCTACATTCAACATATCTTTCATCTTGTGTAGGACTGCTGCTAATCTACAAAATTAAAATAAAATACAATTAAAAAATATGTCAATCAATTTACAGAAGATAATTTATAAAAATACATTTATATATTTATAATTTATATTTTATATTTACAAAGTATATGCTAATAAATTATTACATAATCTATATATTATATATATATATATATATATATATATATATATATATATATATATATTCATTTAATGAAAATTCCATACTTGATTTATAAAATTTAAATACTTACAAATGTAAATTGTGGCTTCTCTTTCTTCGGTAATAGTATTCCTATTTGTGCAAGTTGTTGAAAGTATTTTAAGAACCATTTTTTTTCTGATGTAGTTAAACACTCTAAAATTATATTTATTATATATAAGTATATATCATTTTTAATTGCTGCTTAAATATTATTATTTAAATGGCAAACAACTATGTGCTGCCAACATAAATACAAAAATAATTTCTCTTACTTTCTAGGCCAAGTACAAGCTTTCCCAATTCTTGAGCTATTATACATATCACATTATCTTCTGATTTAGCTGCATTTTCACATAGCTTTTTAACAAGCGGTGCTATTATATTTTTTATTGTATCTATAAACATATAAATTTATATTTGAATTAATTTTTGCTATATCAAGGTCAACATAGATATTCCTCTCTTCTATATAATTTATCCTTTAAAAGTTATCCTAAAATAGTTCATTAAAATATCATATAAAACTCACCTTCCTGAAGATGAGGTAGTAAATACACTATTGTCTGTACAGAGGCATATCTTACATTGCTTTCTTCGTCACTTGCTAATTCTACTAGAGACGGTAGTAAAGCAGGTTTCACAGACTCAGCACCGAGGCCCTCCGCAACGAAACGTAATTGCAAACAAATATTAGCGCGCACGTCGCTATTTACATCTTGGCAGAGAGAGTGTACCGTAGGTAGAACTTCCTTTTGTATCCTGACAACAATTTGTATGTTATGTAATGATTTATTTATCAAGTAGAACTCGCAAAAGCAATAAATTATAAATTATTTAAACAATAAAATGTAAATTTCTAGCACTTTTTTATATTACAGTACGAGAATATAATAATGAACAATTAAATATGATTTAAATTATTTAGAAAATAGTCTTAAAAACATATTATTTCACATAAAAATTGTTTATTATACATGCTACAATCATGAAAGATATGTATATAAAATAACAAAAAATATATGAATAATATACTCACATAGCAGAATCAAATCTCGTGCAAATCTTTCCCAATAATCTGCTGCATGTTATCCTGGAATAGACAGGTTGCGACAACTGTCCTTTACTTATAGTCAATGGAAGAATCTGTATGTAAAAGTATTTTTGTTACCCAATAATTTGTTACACATAAGTATATAAAAAAAATCTATTTTATTACATTTAGATAATAATTTAATGTTTTAATTATTAAGCTACAGTGCTTGTTAATTTTCAATCTGCAAATTATAATTGTATTTTACTATTCTACTTTCTTACACATTACTTTTTTTATAAAATTGTTTGCTGATATAAATATATTTTATATACACTAAATAAATTGAAAGCACATATAGTATATTCTTTCCATCTATCTGACTGTAATAGAATATTAAATAGATCAATTTCTAAAGATTGCCTTTACAAACCTGTACTCTTATGACTTCTACCGGCAGTAACTCTATCACATCCAGTAAGGTTTCCAACCATGCGTGACAGATAACTTTAACATTCATATATACAAAGTGAATTAGAGTGAGATGAAAATGCAAAGATAATATTTAATATTTTTAACTGTAAAATTTTGCATTTTGTAAAATAGCAATTATTATTACTTTAGTTAATTAAGATGTGTTTACCTGGATCACGACTCTCCAGAGAATTTAATATACTTTGAAGGAATGTCTGACTGAAAACATTATGGCTGACAAGCTTTTGCTCTAAAATTGTTTTAAAGGTAGATGATGCTGCTATGTGAAACTCGGTTGATGCAGTAGCCAGAGACTGCTGCATCTTAGGTACCACTCGAGACATACATGATTGTGTGTCGGTAGCTAGAAGACTTGGTAGACTTTGTATAACACTAAGTTTTTGGATTTCTTCTCCCTTCCTGAAAACAAAATTTAAATATTTAGAAAACCTGAATTAAAATGATGAAACTGCAATATTTCACTCGTTTTCAATTTGTATGATAAATTATATATACGTGTCATGCTATCATCTTAAATATATAGTAGTAATAATGTGACAATAGTAATTTAATTAATGATTGTAGACAATTGTTCTCAGTTCTGAGTTTTCTCACATTTCAAAAATAGGATATATGTTTTAATTTTGTGAAAAAAAGAAAAAAAACCACTTATACTTTATAACAGATAAACTTCTATCTTATAATACCCGTTCACTCAATTGATGAGAAAGAAACAGAAAGTCGTTGATAACAAGATTATAATTTCGACTACATGTGAGCTAATCTAAAGCAAATATTTAAAAAAGATATCGAAAATTTAAAGAAATGTGATTCAATTTTGCTCTCTTGAACATAACATAAATTATCGACTAAATCATTTTGTCAATTACATCGATCAAACCGCTCATAAAAGTTCATCGAAAATTTCCAAAGTCTCCATCGAAGGAAAATCAATATAATAAAAACAACTAAAGTATCTCGGCAAAATATCATTTAAAATCATTATATATTTAAAAAACGAGCGTCGTAGGAGGACCAGTTAACCTAAAAATCTCGGGGGTTCCGTGAACCTCTGATAATCCTGTCATCGCTCCTTGACACGTTACGATACTCTCATAGAGGGGAATGTCTCTCGTCCCTTTATCCATCTCTTTAAAGGACTATAATTAGCACGGTTTACTACGACAGGACAGGACGCTCCTTGAACGAAGGCGCGTTATTTTTAGGAGATCGCGTGCGCGCGCGCGCGCGTGTCTAGAACGCGAGATAAGGAGGGTGACAAACTCCGAGCGAGGGTGAAGCTCAGGGTGATTGATTACGTGCGACGAGACTCTCATTGCGACAGAAAAAAAAGTACACATAATATCGCCTACTGTCACTATTATGTCACTTACGGATCGGACGCGATCTCGTACAGGGCTTCATCTCCCTCTTGCAACATTTTCAAGGCGCATCTTATTCATCGATGTCGCGGCCAGCGTAAACGCGGGTGTGATCGCGGATGATGAATCGGCAATGGGTCTCCTTTACGTCGACGCGACACGCACTCATGACATGACAGAACACGCGAGGAACACGCGACACGACGCGAGAGTGCGAGGGAACACGACTGACAGCTGGACGCGAGTGAAGTGAGGCAGCGGCCGCCTCTCCCGTTCCGCGATTCTTCGACGCTATCGATTGTATCTGATTTGCCGTCGATGTGACGCGAGCGCGGCCGAGTCGGGCCGAGCGGAGCCGAACGCGCGGCCCACGTACTGGGTGGTGAAAAGGTACGTCGCGTCACGCGATCATGCATATGTATATGCACTATGTACATGCGCCGAGGGCGTCGTCGTTGCGTAATTCCCGGTATGCGACACAAAAGATGATTTAACGATCGCGTCATCCTGCAATCCGATGCGCTGCTACGACGCATCGGGGAAAAAAAATACATCGTCACGGAGATTGTTTATTACAATCACGCTTCTCGAAAAATACACCGATTTGTAAAACGCGCGTTCTCCGCGAGAATGCATGATATCAGAAAAGTACTCAAGTGTTTAAATATGCGTTCAAAATTATTTATGTATATATATATAAAAATGAAACTTTATTTAAAATTTAATTTTAAGATAATATTGCAATTAAATTGTTGATGACTATTCTATTAGAAAAATATGCTTTTAAAATTTGTTTCAATATTTCGGCAAAATTCATCTATATACTGATACTGATTTCTATACTGATACTATCTTATTTTAGTTTTATAATAATAGCCTCATCTTAATTATGAATAACAAATTAAATAAATAACAAGCTTATCTACAATCATATGTATCTGAAATATTAAAATCATGCGATATATAATTATAATAAATATCCCCCCCCCCCTTCATAAAGATGTCGATTATTCCTTTTATATATATAGATACACTTATTAAAGATACGATTATCGAAAATCGTAAATTAAATTACCGCATCGCGTTACATTTAATTGAAGAAATATCTGCTACTCTAAAATCTCTCGTTCGCGAGACTTAATTAATGCGTTGTCGACCTTGATTCGATAATCGGAAGCAAATTACGTATTTTCGATCAAGGTAACTAGTCGATGTATGCAAAACTACTCCGTCATAGAAGCTCGAGGATAAAATTTTATAATAACTTGTAAGATTAAAGAGAGTTTGTGTTCCGCTCAATTATAAAATTTTCGAAATATTTAAAAAAATATTCAAATTGAATTTTACATGGATTAAAAAGCAATTAATAAAAATATAATTATATTTATAATTAGAATAAAAAAAATATTGATCGTGATAAAACAAAATGAGACATTAAATATCGAATCAAGAATTTATTTTTAAATAATTTTCAAAAAATTACCTTAAAATATATTTTTTTTTACGTGTAATTGAGATATTTAAGACGTGTAATCTACTTACAAAAGAATATGAAGTGCCCTATCTATAGGTCTCCTTTCCAAGTTAACATCCAAGGTGTGCTTTCGCAGCTGTTCTTCATTCTATATAAGGATGTTTGAATAAAACTGATGAAGCATGAAATTAAATCGCACTGGAAGATCATTAAGATTAATATTTGAAGAGGAAGTTTTCAAATGCTCTTTGGCTAATAAGTATTTTTTTTTACAAAATTCATAAATCTTGTATAATAAAGATATTAATGTTGACAATATCAATAAATATTACATACCCTCACATCAGGTAATGGTTTATCTAACTGAAGGCTCGCAAACTCTTCGAGTTCCATGATTTATCCATATGATTTTGCTCCTATCTTTTGTAATTTTATATAACCTTATTAACATTTTATCCTTATTGAGAACAAAAGAATCATTATTGATGAATATTGCAAGTTAATTTAACATAAGCAGAAATATAAAAAATTATGAATTAAATAATATCTAAATTAATGTAGTATATTTTATATATTAAAAGTATAAAGTTATATATTTTTATAACAAAGAATACTATATGTGCAATTTAAATTCAGTTTTATATATAAACTAAAAAAAACTTAACTATATATATAATATGCCAATCGTGCTATCTTACACAATGTAAAATAACAATATTTTATTTTTATTTTATAAGTAGAGATTTCTACAACTTATCTCAGCAGGTGTTGTTATGCAATAAAATAATTATTTGTCTTTGAAAATATATTTTGTCAATTTTACAAAATAAATTTGAATATATATGAAACTTAAGATACTTAAGATACTTTTAATAAATTCGTATTACGCTTTACTTCAAGTTTTATTAGACATATAATTGCAATTGTATTGATTATATACTCAAATATGTATATAATCTTAATATACATTGTATAAGATAAAAATAAGATGTTTGTGTATACTCTAAGTATTATCTATTTAAGCTCATATCAGTTGGTCATGAAACGAATATTAATAAAGCAAAAACAAATCAATGTTAATATGTAAAATAAAATACATGTCCGAAATAATCATAAACAAATATTAAGAATTTTGTATGGAATACAAAATACATAATACGTCTGTAGAATAATCATTTGACTGTGAAGTAGAATAATGGTACGTCTATCTTATCTAGATTAAGTAACTCGATTTACATTTATTCTTTGTTTCAGTATGAAGAAAACTTCAATATACTATGAAAATAAACTATATATATTATATATATATATATATATATATATATATATATAATTAAAAATTCCTTCCAAACTATTCACTTATCAGTCATCATAGTTTCTGAATGCATTCTAATAATACTGTGAAGTTGTCCTTTAAAATAAAAGTTTGTTGACTAAATATTATTTGGTAACATTTTTATATATATCTCAAAACATATATTATTTTGATTTCATGTCATATAAATTGTAAAAAAAAATTGCAATATCTTATGTCATAGTCCTGCATTAATACGACATGTAATTATTTAATTTATAACACACAAAGATCACACATTAGTCACACGTATTTGAAAATTTGTAGCCATCTGTGTGTATAACAAGTGTATAACAAGTGTATGCAAAAACATGCATGGCAAGTTACACTGAGTTAGGTTGATTTTGATTACATATCTTTATATAAAAAAAAATTGTATCTTGTATCATGGCACTGCATTAATATGACATATGTAATTATCTAATTTATAACACATTAGTCACACTTAGTTGAAAATTTGTGGTCACATCCATGTGTATAACAATACATATAATATGCCATCCATACAAATGTATGCAAATACATGTGTAACAAGTTACAACACTCAGTCACATCAGAAATCTTATAATTTAAGTATTGACTTTATAAAAAGAAAAATAGTAATATTGACCATATAAAAATAAAAAAGAACATATTTAACCAATTTGTCATTAATTGTCCTTTAAAATAAAAGTTTGTTGACTAAATATTATTTGGTAACATTTTTATATATATCTCAAAACATATATTATTTTGATTTCATGTCATATAAATTGTAAAAAAAATTGCAATATCTTATGTCATGGTCCTGCATTAATACGACATGTAATTATTTAATTTATAACACACAAAGATCACACATAAATAAAAAATAAGTTTAATATATTCGAAGTCATTCTGAAGAAAAATTAGCTTTATATCACACTTGTAATACATTACAAGAAAAATAGTTTATTTTCTAACTGTGTACTTGGAGGTCGATGAAGTACTCGTCCCACTAAGAACGATAGCTTTTGCGCATAATGGCAAGGCGCGGGTACACGAACGGTACTTGAGCAATTATAATACATATGAGTTAATTTGTACGTTAGAGTTTGTATTTTGTCTGGCCCTAAACCACTATTATCGAAAATAATGTTGTACGAGGTTGGCGAAACTGTACCTTGTCTAATATTTTGAGAAACAAGGAAAAAATCATATTTAAACGGACTAGTTATAACATCATCAACGATTGTACCAATCGAAGGATTATTTCTGTTATTAAAAAGTCGAATGTTAATTCGTTTTGATACAATTACAAATACCAACTTGAAATTCGGACCGTAGTATAATTCTTCAAGCTTCTTTTTCAGACTTGGTACTTCATTTTCATAAACATACGGTATTTGACCGTCGCTGACTCCGTCGCGATAAATTACAAGGTGCATGGGTAAAGCCTTATTATGCATGCGATAAGCTTGCACAGCTTTGGACACATGTGCACAGAGTTGTTCTATAAGCTCTTCACTGCTGTGATATAAAGTAATAGTGCTAAAATATCGCGTCAGCGTTTGATCGACAGTTGCCACCATAGCCACTGTAATAAAAAAAATCGACATATAAAATTATTTATATGCATTTAAAATTTATGATTAAGCGAAACGTTATACAGAACAAATATATGAAATTTAGAGTATACAGTAAAAGAATAAGCTATTAATATTACATGTAGAATTATTATCTGAATATTAAAATTAAAAGCACATTTCTTAAAACAATATTTAAATAATCGATACTTACGAAAATTTCTGCCCTTAGTATTTGAATCGTGACATATATCGAAACCAATAGTCATTAATCCTTTTATTGAGTTTTCAATGTGCCAAGGTGCACCGCCCAATTTACAGTTCATCTGTATTGCTACTTTCGTAGCAATAGTCAGAGCATTTTTTCCGCATAAATTTTTTTGCAAAATAACTTGCGATGGTACAGGTCTATCTACACAACATTTCTTCTTAATTGCTGCATAACGATCACTGCGATTATTGCTCACTACACAGAGTATTAAATCCGGACTATTCTTGCTAAGAATGTCCTCGAGAGTTTCGGCATTTCTACTTGACTTGTCATCGTATATTTGATGTACACGCGGCGGCATAATGTTGAATGATATTCCACACGACACTGTACTTAAATTTGATAAAAATGGCTGCAAAATTAACAAAATGAAGATATTTTATATTTAAAAAATATAAATCTATTTGATTTATACTTCTTATATTATCCCTTATATATTTAAGTTTCTATATATAATTATTCACCTGTAAAGATCGTTGATCTCGTTGGTTTATAATTAATACCCAGTTTCTCAATTCTCTAGGTTGATACATATGTGCTTGCTGCATTGGCCTCGTCCAATCTCCATTGAAACAGGGAATCCTGCTATTACGACCAAATACAAGTTTTTCGCCAGGTAATATACGAGCAGGAACATCAAGTAAATTGTTCTCTAATCGCAAATTCCAGCTGTTGAGTTCTTCTGTAACTTTTTCCACCTGACGAAGTGTGTTGTTAAACCTTAACAATTTCTCAACTCGAGCTGCAGCTGTGACACGAGTATGCGTAGCTAATTCTCTCATAAGGTAAACATTTTCTCTCATATTATCAGTTAGACCTATAACAAACAATTGCATTAATGCACAAAAAATTTATTAAAAAACATAAGAATATTATATATTTATTTACTGATAAAAAAATTTCTGCGTTAATAGTGTCGCAAAACAATTCATACAACATACCTGTAGCACGACACAATTCAGGAACTAAATAAACCAAGTCTCCTTGACCAGCATTTCTTGCCTTTGGTTTTGATCTTGTCACTAACATTGGTTGTGTGGCATCTGTTATTGTGATTTTATATTTATCTTTGTAATAGCTTTGATAAGTAATACTTTGGCCAGATTTCATAAATGTTGAAGAAGGACTTGTATCAAAATCCACATCTTCAATACGATATGTATGATTATTATAATCCGTAAGTACCATAATTCCAATCACATTGTTGCAGAATTCTTTCTGAAAATTTATTATATATATATATATTTAACCTTATTATTTCCAGAATATATAAATTTGTAAGATAATGTTAAATAATAATACATAATTTAGTAATCAGTGTTTATGCAAAAATTTTAGTTGAATATCAGATTAACATTATCCAAATAGATTAAATGTGCATAAACAAATCTTTTTTTATATATTATTTCTTTTACTTTACATGTTTAGCATACATGAAAATGATGAGTGCGCATATATTAATTTTTAAATTTGATTACTCATAAACAAAGTGAAATAAATTATATATTTAGATGGATTTTCATTTTGTTTTACAATGTCAACATTGTAAGATAAGTTCAGATTTATTCCTGAAGAAAAGAGTATATTTTGCATGTTAAATTATATCTTGTATATTGTCTTGTACATGTCTTCTATATTGTATATAGAACAAAATATAAAAATATAAAGCATAAAAATAAAAAGGTTGATGTTTATCTTACCTTATAATCATGACCGCGTCTGTAGCCATCACGTAATATATCTAACAAAGTTTCTTGACGCATTACTTTATGGGTGATTTCAGCACACATTAGAATGCTATTTTCATATTGTCTGATAGATGTAACATAACCAGGCCACAATTCTAGTCTAAACTGAGGTATGCTAACCTATAAAACATATATACAATCATTATTATATAAAAAATATATATAATATAAAAATGATATAACAATTATTGAATTTTTATTAAAAATATAAATATATCAGTATACATTTTTATTAACCTTATTTCTAGCGTCGTAATAATCACGGCCCACCAGTTGTAATTTTAAATATTCTAAGCATTTTCTCATTATTATATTAAAAAATTGTATATAATGCGGATCATCCCGCTTCATGTCTCCAACTAAACGAATAATGATTTTAACAGGTGTCTCATCGGATTTTCTAGTTGATACCAGTTCCACTTTCTAAAATTTATTTATAAAAATATTTTAATCATATTCTATTTAATTATTTATTGTATTAATATTCTATTTATCCGAATAATAATATAAAATATACTAAGTATTATACTTACGTCTGGTATACGGCAACTAGTATACAAAACTGTACCATCAAAAATATATGCACCAACTCTTTCTTTATGAAGTTTAAGCAAACCTTTTCGAATAAATGTTCGACTTTCTTCTGGTTCAAAATCAACTCGATATTTATAAAGGCTCCAATTAGGTACTGTAGGAACTTTGAAGTGATTTGATTGCAACATTATAGGACGTCCAGACGTTCCTGTAAATTCATAGAAATAAAAGATTAAACATTACAAAGAAAAATATAAATACTAGTAACTTCTTATATATAAATAAGTTCATTTTGTATATATGGTATATTAAAATTGTAAACAAAATTAAAAATTGATTCTTTAATTATAATTAATTAATAACATATAAATTGCTTTAAAGACTTATACTAACCACTTTTAGTTTTTAAATCAGGTGGTCTGGTAACATAAATAGATTCCATCTTACGTCGACCGCGTGTTTCTTGTACTGGACCAACATCTCCACCTTCTATAAATAATTATAGTTTTTTAAAATATTGTTGTCAAATTAAAAATATATAATTTTATTTCGCGCGGATCTTTAATATATATTTCGAAAAACTTTATTTTTTTTACATTTATTAAAACTATAAAACCCGTCACTCATAAAATTGACAATTAGAAGACATCAAGATCAAGAAATATAAGAGATTAAAAAATAAAATACCTTTTTTAATTTGTACTGGTTCAGTAGGTTGTTGTGAATGTGTAGAAGTACTTGCATCACTTTCATGGCTCTATTAAAAAAAAATAATAAAAATAAAAATGTATATAAGAAAAATTAAAAAAATATATGACATATGTTCACACACAAATATTTTAAATTTATTTTTTTTCTTGCATTATCGTGCATATGGATGCATTAGCAATATATATTTTAAATTTATATTTATAATATTAAGTATAAAGCAATGTATATTTAAAGTTAAATTATTCTAATATTGTTAATTACATACTAACCTTTGTTATGCTTTTCACTGAAGATTCCTGCAAAAAAAAACATACATATTTAGCTAAAAAAATACAATTAAGGAATGCAATTTTATATATATTTATATATATTATTCACATGCTTCTTTTCTCTTATAGATAATAAATAATAGTTTTATTAAAGAATTAATTGAAAATACATTTCCTAAACATTGAATATTTGTTTTTAATAAATATATATAAAATGATTAAAACTTGTCTTAATTGATTTGGTATGATGTATCAATCCGCCAGTATAAATGTAAACCACAATTAAGTATGTAATCATAAAAAACGACCAATACTGGACAAATAATTTCTTTATTGAAATCAAATTAACATGACGTTTCGACCTGTGGTTTAGGTCATTTTCAAATGCAGTAATAATTGAGATGACATAACAAGTACAGCGATGAGAAAAAACTTATAACATGTCAAATATAAAAATATATAAAATTAAACGTTGTGTCTAAGTTTAAAAAGACGTCTCGTAAATACAGAGCGTGTTCAAATAATTATTGTAATTATTTGAACACGCTCTGTATTTACGAGACGTCTTTTTAGACACAACGTTTAATTTTATATATTTTTATATTTGACATGTTATAAGTTTTTTCTCATCGCTGTACTTGTTATGTCATCTCAATTATTACTGCATTTGAAAATGACCTAAACCACAGGTCGAAACGTCATGTTAATTTGATTTCAATAAAGAAATTATTTGTCCAGTATTGGTCGTTTTTTATGATTACATACTTAATTGTGATATATAAAATGATTAGGAAAAATAATTATTTTTAAGAAGTAGCAAATTAAAATCTGTGAAATATAAATAAAGTTACAAAAAGATACTGACAATCTAAACAATGTCTACGAAAAATTAATAAAGGTCGTTTAGTCTGATCTAGTATATAAATAGTTCCATATTGACATATTAATATAGTTAGTTCGTAACACATTATCATGACATTACATCACGTCATGACCTAAGATCAAACAAGTAGTGGTATTACAATAATGCGGTATTAAGTAGGTTGGTATATTAATATTGAAGCACCTAATTGGTATTAATCTGTATTATTATTAATTTAATTATATATTAATTGTTTATAGCACTTGATAAGGGCCGAAACCCATGGCCGAAACGTCGTAAAGTTTAATAAATAGTATTTATAGCTAGATATGGTTGACGAAATTATTACCATTTATAAATAAAGTATATTATCATCTTCAAATAACGATTAACTTTGCAAAATATTTATATTCACTAATAATTTATCAATATTCTACTAAATATAATACAATGTAATACTAGATATTTAAAAGAACTAAATAAGAAGTATAAAAAGTAAATAGTGCTCAGTTACAATTTAAAATTTTACTTTATTCTTAAAAATAAGAAAAAATATGCAATTGTTTCTTTCTCATGATGTCTTATGTTACTTTCAACTTACTGATTCTGATCTAGAGTAAGGTTTCTTCCGATGTCCACCACTAGTTGATGGCCCAAAGGGATCAAAATCTCTATTTCTTCGCTGGGACATATCTTAAATTAAATAATTTTGATAAAATCAAAACACTAATAATAAAGTAAAATGTTCTTAGAATACTTTATCTATTATATATAAAATTATTCTCACAAATGTTAAAATGCATGTATCAATAATTAAAATTTTTTAAATATTCTCTTATAAAATCATGATTTCTTAATATCCTAATGTATAATATCTTGGAGTACAATGAACATTCTCCAGCAAGCAACATAGTCGAAACAAAGGATTTGTTCTTTATTGCTGCACTGGTAAACTAGCAATAAGTTAAAGTGAGACAAATGTATTTCACAAATTTGTTTCACTCTAACTTACTGCACCAGTAAACATTAGTTCACCAATGTAGTAATAAAAATAAACCCAGAGTATCATTTTATCTTCTTTCAACAGTGAACAACAAAGCTAGAATGATACTCTGTATCATACATTACTTGCTGCAAAACGCATAACAATTTATGTTATGCATAAAATTAAATAGATTTGATAAAATTCCAATCTGTCTCTAATTTTTAATATATAATAGTTTTATATAAAATAGAAAAAAATTTTTCATCTTTAGAGTTAGTTATTTATCATACGTTTCTACATACATATATGAATGACATAAGAATATAAGATATTTTGACAGTCACTTCTAATATATAAAAAAAATATATATATATATTATATATGCGTCTCTATAATTCCTAATTCCAATAAGCTAACAATAAGATTTAATCGATTCTCCATACTTGTTTTTTAGTGAAACATTTGTCTACTCACTCTACTCAATCACAAAATCGCGTCAAAACACTTTTGTTCTCAATTTTAGTATACATTCAACAGTTCGCGCCTGATTTGTTTTCTTACGTAATACTACACGTGTTTACTTCAGCAACTTTGCAGTATCGCCGGGACAAAAAAGAAAGCTTTCGAGATGGAGACTTATTTACCTCAGATATTCATATATCGGATACTCACTTGATATATTTGTACGAATTCAGAACGATGATTTTTCACAATATATGCCACATTTATTCAGATATCTAGAAACCACCTGTATCCATGCAATCACGGCGCTTCGCGTGGCCTTCACGTACAACGTGTAACGTATAATGTCTGTTTTATTTTATTGCGTTTCGTCTTCCGTGACGATGGCCAATCATCACTCAAGGATCGTAGAAGAAAGTCATGATTGGTCGGATTTTCAAATAAGTTGAGATATTTGTTTAATGTATCGAAACGGATTTATTACGACAGTTCATCGACCGAGATGCCATTCGTACGAGATATGAGATCAATGTGCCGCGAGAAACGGAAGAAATATATGACAGGAAGGACATTACGCGTGTAATAATGGATGAATTGCGCGTGAAGGCGACTTGTGGATTGACCAATCAACGAGCAGCGTTTCGCGCGCTAAACAAAACAAGCGTTCGGAATTTATAGATGCCAATAAACTGATAGCTCTTATAAAAAAATTAAAAAGCGATACGCCAATTGGCTACTACTCACTTCCTGCCACGTATATAAGCGTTTCCGCGTCCTGCGTGCAGAAATAGAAGCCATTATACAATATCGATCCGTTATTTATTATTTATATATTATCCTTTTATTAATTATTTAAAATATCGATTCCAGACGAATTAAATCTGTTAGAGAAAAATTTGTTTTGAATTGACTAAAAAATCCATTGTTAGATTTTACATCCGACAATAATTAATGAGATTATGTATAAATATATAGCCAAAATAATTCTGTATAATAAAACTAAAAGATATTTGGAAAGATGTCAGTCTTTCTATCTTATAAGAAACAGAAAAATAGATAAAAAACAGAATTAATTATACTATAAATACATATGACAAAAAATTATATATATATATAGTCAAATATATAAATCGAAAATAATCGTGTATAATGTACACGTGTGTATATATATATATATATATATTTCAAATGTCATTGGTACAATATTGATATACATAGACATATGATAAATTATATAGATATATAAATTAGAAAGAAAATATAAGTTTTTTCCAAGAAAAATTTGCTGCGAGAAAATAAAAAATGTACACTATCATAGAATATGTTCTGTTGTAATTGACACACCGCTAAGTACTAGAATATTAACTTATTATTACTGTTAAAAGTTTATTCCAGACATATTATAGTATTATGTAAAATGGATCGCATTCTGTATGTATGTACATATAAGCATTGTGCATTTTCTCTTTGAACATAATAATGACGATATTAAAATAATGTCTTTGTAAATAGTTTATTTAGATTTTTGAGTTATACACAATTAAGAATCAGAATATTTAAGAAAGATCAATAAGAAATGCAAATATTCATTATTTTCAAATTATAGTTTATAATTTTAATATGATATTTGAATCTTTATAGCTCTAAAGCTGCTCAGATGTACAAATTTTATAATTTATTGTAAATTCACTGTCGAGAGAAAATGCATAATGTGAAACATATTTTATATACATCTATATAGTATTTGCTTTAACAAACAAAAAAATATAAGAATGAGTTGCTTCAGCCTAAAGTTGATTTTTAAAGAGGAAAGGTACTGCTAGATTAATGAATATATTTAAAATTTAGTGGATTATTAAAGTATTATATATATCTCTACTCTGATATTAAAATAAAGATAAATGTGATATCATATATATTGTAGAAATTTATGTAAAAACTAATGTTTAGAGCTACCACTATAGTTTCAAACACAAAAGTCTATATTCACATCACAGGCTTAGGATCAAACATGGCTATATAATTCTCAGTTCGTGATAAAATTATCATCTTCATAGTCTACAAATAAAACTTAGAATCCCATCGCTATATTTAGTTCTAGACAGAACATTTGCATAGAGATATACATCAAATCTTCTCTACACATTCTATTCTATTTTTTATATTCAAGCCAATAATCCAGTTATCTCTTATAAGTTTTCTATAAGCACTTACTCAATTACTTACAAAGTTTCGACTGTTGTTACAAGACTGAGATGCTAAAAGTCTATCTTTTGTTTATTTTCAATTTTAAAGCTGACTGTACAAATAATGTATACATCATATATGTGGCATTTTTATCACGTTACAGATTAATGTTATTTTGTCTTTAAAGAATTTTGTGACAATTTGCAAAAATAATGCACATTTGTGTAATAAAATTAGTAATATAACAAAAAATAATACTATATAACGCTCTTGTAGTTTCTTAAATAATTATCTGTGAAAATAAAATTTAATATAAGAGTATAGGAAACATATTATAACAGTTCTAAATTAAGAATAACTCATATATATAAGTAAAAAGTTGAGCGACATCAATTCTATATGGATAAATATAATTGAGCATAGAACACATATTCTCTACACAAGTCAGTTTAAATACAATTTAAGTCTCACTGGTTTGCATTTACGATGGAAAGATTTTACAGTATAAAGTATATAAATAAAAATTATGTATTAAGCACATTTAACTTGGTCAGTTTTTAAGTAAAACAATACAATTCTTAAATAAAACTACATTTCGGAAAGAGACACACATTTCCAATATCTTTCTAAAAATAAGGGATACATCTATATATATTCTAATTTGAAAAATCTGTAATATATTAGTAATCTCTAAAAACATAGCTCAGTTTAAATACAACAAAATGATAAAATATATAATATATAGGATATAGATTATTATTTTATAATGCTACAAGAACTTATCTTTATCACACACATTTAACTTCCTATAATATTTACAATTTAATCAATTGGTTAAATTGGAGAAGACTTGAAACACTTGAAACTAAGTGAAAGAGTAAAAGGCTGGTGTTATATATATATACATATTACTTTTATAATAAAATATATACTCAATAATAAAAAACAACTACTTACATTTATGTTACAAAATAAAGAGGAAATGAAATATATTCTAATAACACTTAAAATAATAGTGATTTTTTTAAATCTAATTTAAATATCAAAAAAAAATATAGAAATCTGTTATAATGCAAATTACGAACTTGAAGTAATTCTTTGTATAGCAGAAATAATTTATATAGACACCATAAAAAGAGAAATTTTAATTAAAAAAAATTTAATATATCACGAATTTATTTTCCATTAAAAGAAAAATTTAAATTATCAAATTTTTAAATCTTTTTTCATACTGTTATGTAATATAATCATTATTGTAAATAAATCATATTTTTATTATAGAATATTAATAAGATATTATTTCAAAAAAATAAATAATTACGTATTATTCACATTGTTCACTGCGCCATAAAATACAGACTATTTTAAATTTTGACCATTATGCTAATATTTATGAGAAATATACTCTTTAAATTATTTTCATATTTTGTATACATATATATATATATATTTGGTATCTATATTCAATATTTTATTACTCTGCTATTACTTTTTTTTTATAAGCATTAAGTTTGTTCCTGCTCATTCTTTCATACATGCAGCACCTTTTTGTGAAGATTCGTTCTTTTTCAAAACAAACTAATTTTTATTTTATTCAAGAAACAAATCTATGTAATCAAAATAGCAGCGGATTTGTAATATATGTAACAATATAATCATACAAGATAATGCACAGAAACAAATGAGAAATCATTTTTCTAATTCAAACAGAAAAATGTTTCAGATAAATTTATAGTTTTTAAAAAGAAAAAAATTAACGGTTTAAAATTAACCCTTCTTTGTAACAACCTTCCTCTAAAACAATTCAAACAGAAAATTATTTAGATGATCTTGCTTGAAATATTGTTCTATTATTCTTATTAAATTAAAATGATTAGAGATATTGTGTATCTGTATATTGTAATGCATAAAATAAAGTATATAAAAAGATGCACCATCATCAAAATAAACTTACTTCTCAAAATATTATGTATATACATCTATGTATTTTCATTTTCTTATCTAGAAAAAGTTGCATATCACAAAACCGCTGACGTATCTTTCATAAAAGACAACTCAAGAGATAAACTATTTTATAAATCTCTTTTTCTTACATGTGTATATATATATATGTACTTATTGAATAAAAATATTTGAATAATGCAATAGTTAAATATGATTTTTCTTTACTATCGTTAATTTGATACTTAAAGAGAAAGCTAAATATGTTCAAATAATTAATATTCACAGCATGCAGCAAGTACTACATTGGTAACTCACAGAAACTATTATGATAAAAATCTTATAACTTGTTTTCTCAATCATTACTTTGAAATATATGATCTTTCATATTAAACCATTGCTGTACGGATATGTTTTATGGCTAAGATTTTTTCATGCAATTTTGAGATTGCATAAAAAGAATGAAAGAATGTCAGGACTCATAGATCAATCGCTGATAATGAGGGAATATTTCCCACGTTGGCAGATGCAGACCAAATTCTAAAGCTACTAACACAGCAAACTCGGATGTAATTAAGTCCTTGCGATTTAAACGGAATACACCTTCAATTCTCTGCAAACAGGAAGGATAATTATTGCATATCTAAAGAGAAAAACTTCATTATATTATATAACGCAAAATATGAAAGTACCTCAATGAGCGATTTAAGAATATCACCCTTCACGTCATTTAATTTTGCCGCGAGAAGTAAACAAGCCCCAGCGCATAATTTGCGTGTTTGTTTTGTTACAATATTTCGAAGAATAAGCTTCTCAAAGTATACATAAGCCATTGCAACAGTCAATAAGTCAATGCCGTACTCTAATTTAGCTATTTTTCTCATTTCCCGTTTCAAACTGGAATAAAAAAATAATAGTAGAAAAAGAAAAAATGAAAAGTTAAGAATATATATTAATAATATACTAATTGTATACTAACCTGCGAAGCTTACTGAGAGTAAGTTGAATATGTGGAAACTTTTCCTTGAATTTATCGTTTAACTCTTTTTTCAAATCGGAAGGTCTTACATAATCGATAACAGATGCCTATAAATAATTAGTATAATTATTATACATAAAAGTATTTGAGTTACATGTTAATTCAAATGTATAAAAATATTAATTAAAATATATACCATGTATGATGTAAACGTTAATAGCGTTCTATGTTTTCCGGCAATAAGTTCTGGATCGTCCAGTAAATTTGGATTATATTGGGCAGATTGCTCATCCCACTCATAAACTATAATAGTATGTAATAAGATAATTATATTAATATTGTACATTAACTTGATAAAAAATTTAAAGAAAAACATTTTTTTGCTCACCTTTGGAATCGGTACTGAAAGACAAAGGTGGAGACTCAGAAGTTATATAGTGAGTCCGATTTGTAGCTGTATCATAAGATAGACACCTAAAATAAAGAAAAGATTAATATACAATATAAAAATACATATTTTATTTTCTGGCATGCAATATACAATATGCTCCAGAACTATAGTATTTCTCTTTATACATAGATATTTATAGTTTAAAAAACAATATATATATAATGGAAGTATTTATAAAAATTAAAAAATATTATTAAATGTATTAAATTTTTGAATAAAGAAATTACATAATTATAAAAATTATTATAAAAATGTATTAATATTCTGATTAATTCCTTTGCTAAGAAAAAAAATAAATTTATTAAAAAAATTGAAAAAGTGTTAGAGATTTGTGAAATTTTGTATATAATAATTGTATATAATATAAATAACGTATACAATAAATATATATATATATATATATATATATATATATAAACATGCTGCATGTTTAAAATACTTGCAAATATAAACAACGTTTTCTATACATACATAAAGTAAAATTATTCTTCAATATGTAAAAAAATGTATTTTACTATATAAATGAGAAATTGTATGTTTTTCTCTATAAGATATACATATACAAATATGTTGAAGAAATGACCTGAGAAATGAGTACATATAAATAATAAAAATTTACAATATATACAATGTGTTTACTGTTAGATACTACATGTAATAATGATAATGTAATTTTGATGTATTTAAAAAGAAATTAATTTAAAAAAATTTTACATATTATATGTATGTTAAAATATTAAACAAAATTATAATATATCATCTATATTGAATTTTTATACATTAGAACACAGGGAGAGTAGTGTTATATCTTTTATTTATAACATGATTATGAATGACTTGATGTTTGAATCTTACAACACATCTTTTGCAGAATTATATAATATAACGAGATTTAAAAAAATAAGTTTGTAGACTCTCTTATGTCTGTTGTATGTCATATATATGTTGTATTATTGTATGTTTATATATCTAACTAATGCTTTTCTATATATCTCGTTACACATATATATTGTACAATAGTTTTTACCATTTTTTGTGATCCACATTCCAAGTAATTGTTTTTGTCCTGCAAAAAGATGGTTGATATGTTTTGTTATAAAACAAATATATGATACATGAATGCATGTACGCATTATTTATAATACTGAAAAAGATGAAAAAGATGTCTAGATATAGTACTGCATGAGTTATGAACGATTATTAAGATGAGAAATTCTTTGCTAAATAATGAGTTCCACACAGCAATCGAATTTTACTGTCAATAAAAATTTGATGATAAATATTTACAGACAAATTTGTCAAGTATGCAATAAGAGCTATAGGTATCATATATAAAGATAATTAAAAACATTATATATATAAAGAAAATTATAAACAATTAAACATATTATGACATTTTTTTAAGGATTTTCATTGGTTTACTTAAAGCTTATCTAAAAATTTAAAGAAGGAATTAAAGGATACATTAAAAGCGCATAAAAAATATATCATTTTTGTGTATATACATAATAAATTCAGTTATATAGTTTGTGTCAAATTTTACATAAAGAAAGAAAAAAGCTATTATTAGTAGAATAGATATTTGTTATGTACCTTTGTACCACGTGATGTTTATTAGGTATAAAGTGCGTAAATTCCATAGCATCAGTTTCATTAATATTCAATTTCTTATCCCTTTGAAATTGTCTAGATGGTACAAGTAATTGCCCATAAGATATTTCCTACACAGAATTAATTATTTTAATAGAGATCATTTTCACTATCACAAATAGTTAGATAAAATGAATAAGATATCTCTACTATATATATATATATATACACACACACACATACCTGGCCATCTTTAGCATGTTCTATACCCAATAATCCAAATGGATCAATACTGTCATTAATTGCTGATAATGGTCTTTGAGACGATACATTTTTTCTTCGAGTTGTATCTTTACGTAATTCAGACCTGTAAATAATATTGTAATATCCATGTGAATTTCATTGAACTGTAAATTAAATTAAATTTTATACGTGTATATATTCTCAATATAATTTTATATATATATACATTATTAAAAAAAAGAACATCAAATAAATTAGTGATATTCTGATTATTTTCAATTTTGTATACTCAATCAATACGTTAGGCAGTTTTAATACACAATAAATTCATTATTATCATTATAAATTAAGTTATAATAAGAAATTTAGAATAAAAAAAAATTATATATATACTTTAGAGTCTTAAAGTATATATATTCATGTGTATTAGAAGAAATAAGTCTTTACCAACTGGAACGTTGTCCTTTGTTATATGGAATAGCAGAAAATACTACAAATGGTATATGCTGATTTGATACCAAGACCAATCTATCATCTCCAAATTTGCAGTCATTCACAGGTCGTTGCATCAAACGCAATTCCTTTGTAACTTCTGGTATTATGCTACTATTTGTAGAAATAGGTTGCACACTGTTCACTGCCTTTGTCTTTGGTTTTGATAATTGACCTTTCGAATGTATGGAACCGATGCTCTCGCTGCTACTATTGTATTGATGCTTAATATCTTCTGAAAGCGTAGATGTTTGATGACTTATGCGCTTCTTATATTGTAAAGAGCCCACACGTCTTTCTGGTAAAGAGTAGTCACTTCCGGTAGTTCCGGTTCTGAAAATGCACAATTTTGTATCAAGATAAAACAAATATAATAATAAAAAAAAATATATATATATTAAAAACTGTATACTAAAAGAATTTGTATGATTCTATTTCTATATATATAGTTAATTTAAAATTAATTTTCTATTAATAAAAACTTAAATGTCATTTTATAATTTTTAATTTTAAATATTTTTATAACTGGTTCATAAAATGATATAAGATTGAATAAAAAGTTTAATAAACTTTGATCATCCGCATTTGTCTTTCTAAGTTTATTTCATATGTATGTATGTGTATTAAATACACAATATTTAAATTTTTTATTATCTAAAATTTGATCTATATTTTTGTAAAACAATTTCTGAATGAAGAAATGATGTTACATTCTGTACATGTAATATATCCTAGTATGCATGCAATGAATGGAATGCAATCAAGTTTCTTGATGTTTTTCGTTTGTGATATTGTACGCTTTTGATAATGTTATCTGAATCCGTAAGTGTCATTCAATCCTATCTGTACCAAGAACGTCTTTCACAGATGAAATACCATAACACAAAGATTTTCACATATCTTTAATATTTACATTTTTTTTATTATCAAACAAATATTTGAAATTTTTGAAATGTATATAATTTATATTATAAATTTTTCTAATATTTATAACACGGAGTAATTATTACAAAATACTGTTTATATATCAATTTTATTACAAAATTTGCTACTTGAACTTTTAAAGTTAGTTTATATACTAAGTTAATTTAATAATGTATATTATTAAATATATGTATATATATAGCAGCTAGTTTACATTTAATAAATTATTCGAAATTATCATAGGTCATCACAATATACTTTTCAAGCAGATAAATTAAAAAAATAAGATAAAAAGTTAGTAATTTAATTTTGATAAGCACACTATCACATTTAGAACAACAATTGTTTGTATTCAGATCTTAATGATATTTTGTTTTGTGAAAAAATATATTTAAAAAAATTAAAGTATTTATATATTTAATATATAAATATATTTTCAATTATTGTTAGAATATTATAACCCTTAAAGGAATTAAATAAAGTTTATATATTTTCAATTATTACTGTATAAATCATCAACTTTCTTCATATCATAATATCACTATGTTAAATTATATCGATTCAATTATATCTACTTTATTAATTATATCGATATAATTATATCTACTTTAATGAAACAAAAAATCTAACAAAGAATAACAAAGATACTTGTTTGACAGTTATCAAAAGAGTCGTAACATAAGTAAACATTTAATTTTGGATAAGATTGTACAATTGAAAAAAAGGATGGAAGAATATTCTAGGAGAGTGTCTCGTTTGTTGTTATTTGAAAATTTGTTTATTCTCGCAGACTTCTTTCTCTGCGTAGGTGATGACCTACTCTTGAGTATAAAGATAAGATAAAGTTTTTCCACATATCTAAACCAATAGACAGCTGATAAAGCAAACATTTACCGTTCTCTAAACGAACTATGCATGCCATAAGACAATTGCAGGTGATTCCTCTCCTGCTCTAAGAACATGGTAACCGCTGCCTTAGCAGGTGTGAGTAGTCCATCCGAATCAGAACTGTAGGAGTTATGATCGGTGCCTTTGTGCACTAACTGCGGTGAGTTGGTTTGCTCTATTGTTTCATTTTGCGACAAGTCATTGGTCTCCTCTTCTGGGCAACCGTCTAGAACCTCTTCCATGGAGACCTCACCGATGTCAGTATTCTGATACGCTTCAAGCACCATAGTCTCTTGATCTGACTGACCATCGCTCAGCGTACGCTCGTGAGTCGGTCCACTTTGTGACAGGACAGCTAGCTTGGTGTCCCGGTGACTGCCGTCAAGAGAGATGTTGGAGAGGAATGTAAGGGCGGCCAATCTTCTGCGTGAGTAATTTTTCTTTAAGGCCGCTGCCATTCCACGAGAAACCGTGTCGGGATACCGGTGCCAAATACCGAGTTAAGTAGTGATAACGTGCGCCCGATGACGATGGCGACGATGACGACGACGACGACGTCGACGACGACGACGACGACGGTAACGTCGACGACGACGGCGAAGACGACGGCGAAGACGAAGACGACGATGACGACGACGACGGCGACGGCGACGGCGACGGCGACGACGTCGACGACGACGACGGCGACGGCGACGGCGACGACGACGGCGACGACGACGGCGACGACGACGACGACTTTACCGAACAAGGACGACTACTAGGATCACAACGCATTGTCACTATTGATACACTTAGTTCTAACATCATCAATCACAATCGCGGCCGTGCAGCACACGTAGAAACGTGAACCGGTATTGCTGATCATCATGTCGTTTCCTCTAACGAGCCGCTTCACGAAACACACGTTGCCTACCGTATGACTTTACCTACTACGCAACAGCGCGACCCATCCTCCCGCCACCACGGCGATGAGCAGCGCGAATGTAGAGGGGAGTGTATATATATATATATATATATATATATGTATACAGGGTGTCCCATTTTAATCGATCACCCCTCGTAAATTATTTGCAGGGAGCGGTCGCGGAGAAAAATGTTTCAGACAAAAGTTGTAGGGTTCAGATAGGGTCGTCTGATGGTGACCTTGAGCTTGACCTTGTGGTCAAGTTTGAAGGTCATTTAAAGGTCAATATAAAAATTTTAAATTAAAATTCCTATTTCTCATATATACATATATATATACATATATATATATATATATATATATATATATATATATATATATATATTACTTAATTGTAGCTCAAGAGCTTTTCAAAACACTATAATATAAAGTATTATCCGAGTTACAAGGCTTGATAATTTAATCATTATCAGATAACTCCCTCTGAACCCTACAACCTTTGTCTGAAACATTTTTTTCTACGACCGCTCCCTGCAAAGTTGGGATGATAAATTAAAATGGGACACCCTGTATACATATATATAGATATTTATATAAGGGAATGTTATGTCACAGCATTCTCCATGGCTAGACAGCGGAAAGGAAATTCAAAATTATGTTTTAAAATTAGAATGAAATATATTGAAGCAATAAAACTGCATTATAAATAAAACTTGGATTATATGATAATTAATTATATATATATATATAGATCGCAATAGCGCGCGCACATTATGAATGATACCTAAGAATCGTTTATATATATATATATATATCTTGAATATATATATAGTCTGGATTAGATAAGAAATGATGGAATTGTGCTGTGCACTCGAAAATTGTATATATTATTGCGCAGTTTTTTGACACGTGTATTGTATATGCATATATATATTTTACAACTGTTTCTTATCTTATTTTTTAATGGAATAGAAAATAACGATAAGCTGTACTCCTGTTTATATATAAAACAAGAAAGGAGCATTTGTTGATCAAAATCATGCATGTATTCAAAATAGATGTGCATAAACAGATATAATCAATATTATATTTTCAATATCAACATAAATTCAATTAATTAACATTTTATCTTTTATCTTTCAAAACAGTTGATATAAAAATTCAATAATTTTTTTAGATAATTATCGAGTCACACTGCATGTAGAAAATAATATTAATTTAATAAAAACAATTTATCTCATAGACTCATCTTTGTAAGAGAGAAACTCGTGTAACTCTTCTATTATTAACTTTATAAAAAGACTTCATGCGCACCTTCTATCCCTTTATGTAAGTCTAATAATAGAAGAAGCATGCTTGCTAATTATATCCGATACAAGAACCTCGAAGAAGATTCACAAGTCGGAGAGAGAAGAGAAATGATTCACTACTTATATTTTCAAATAGGCTTATTTATATACAAATTTTACATTTCGCAATCTCTTTCATAGGTGTGATAATAACATAGTATTACTGCAATTTAGTTTATATGTTTATTTATACAATAATCTCATTATAATAAATTATATATATTTTTTTTTGAAATATATATTTATGTACGCGTGTGTACTCTGAATATTCATACAGAGTGAATTATGAATTAACGATATCATTGCATCAAAGATATTTCAGATATAAACACATTATGTGTATATATATATATATGTTCACGATTCACTTTGTATATACATACAGAATGATTCTAAAGTAAGTTACCAAATTTTAAAGATACAGTCTGTGACCAATATGGAATTTGTTTTTCTTTAGCAGAAATTTGATAAAGTATTATCTTATTTTTCATACGTAAACTCTTATTAAATTTTCTGTTAATTGTATCTTAAATAAAAAAGAGAAAGACGAATAAAGTTTTGTTTCATATTCAAAATTTTTGAGTTTTAAGCTTGAATAAGTAAATCGCTCCAAGACGATTGACATGCTGCTTGCTAAGAAAAATCGATTTTTAAATTGGTCCAAGAATACATCTGCAAAGTTTGATGATCTATTTTAGAGTCCTATTGTACATATATGTACATATACATACGTTGCATAGAAATAATGTTTGACACAATTTTGGCAAATAGATTGGCTAGGACAAGGATTTATATCTTTACGATATACACAAGTTAATTGCAACTCTCTCATCACGTACACACGTACATACACACACACTTCCTATTTTTTGATTAAAATTACCACCAAGCCTCTATATCTTAATTTTGGACTTTGCTTTCTTGCACTTACAACTGCACCATGTTCTTGTTAACAGATAACTGATTTTGGATGGAAAAGTTGATAGAAACGGCTTGGTATTATAAAAGATCGATTTTCATCAATCATAAGATAGTAATTAATACATGAAGATATTCGTTAATTAATGTTGAGAGAAATCAAGTAACATTAAATGCACTAAAAGTTTCTTCTAGAAAAATACGAAATTATACGGAATTTTTAATTTTTTTCTTTTACTTTTTTTTATTTCTAATGATTATTATCTTTATGGCAAAGTATAAGAACCACAAATTATTCTTATTTTGGATACAAAATATATTCCTTGGTCCCACGGAAATAAGACCAGATTAAAGTGCCTATAAATTATTGAGTCATAAATTAATTTTCTCGAATATACTTCAGCAAAAGTATGAAAATGCTGTTACAATTTTGTATTTACGTGAAAACAGTCTGCTATCTGTTAACATACACAGCTCTTTTTATCAATCTAATATTACAATATCTCTTAATAATCTTATCTAATAAAACGCGTTTGTCTCACATTTAATATAGTAATAGTATAATATATCATAAATATACATATGTAGGACATTCTAAAGAAAGATATGGATCAGCAGTGATCTTGTGGATACATGTAATTTTCTCTTAGTGGACGTTTAATCAAATTTTAACTAATTAATTAAAATTAAGTATTGAAAAGATTAAGAAAAATCAATAAAAATAAAAACAAATATTGAACAGATATTGAGATTAAACGAGAAATTCTATTTACTTTCATAAAAAATATATATAATTTCGTTACTGATACATGCCTTTGTTAGAATACCCTTTATATACATATATAGGTTATTACAAAAGTTGAGTATAAAAACATCTAAGTAGAAAAACGATATAATATATATTTGTTAAAAATGCATGCAAATAATTTTTGTTTTAAGTTTAATAGATTTTTAAATATAAGAATTTTTTTACGAAAATTACTTGAATTAGTCAGTCATTTGAAAATATCGTAAATAATGGTGATCACGCAAAACGGTTCTTTTTTTTTAAACAATTTACGAACATCTTAAATCACATTTTGAACTTATATTTAAAAAACTATTGCTTCGAATAAAAAAGAAAAATTATATGCACTTTTATAATTCAATTTTGTGACAATTTTTTTGCTGCAATGTTTTTATACTCAATTTTTATAACACTCTGTATATGTGTATATATATATACATACATACTCATATTTATATTTATATATAGTAAATAAAACTCTTAAGCCCGACGCAATAATTCTATATAAATACACTGATTTCTTTAGTAGGTTGTAGTACCTGACAACATTTTCCTTTCAACGAACGCACAGTCATATTTAATGTCATTGAGCTCATATCATTACAACAATGATCGCTTTCTCTTTTGTTACATTGCAGGTATAAATGATAACATTATATTTGGAATAATTTCCATTATCTGCAATGTGGACCATCCATAAGAATATCGACATATGTCTATATGGCATTGTATAGACATAAAAGGAGAAATTCCTTTCGAATATGCATTTTTCTACTTGCAGTTTTTAACATTTTTTAAAATAATTAACAAAACGAATAATATAAATACATATAGTAAATCTAAATATTATCAAAACTACAATATATAATAAAAAAAGATCCCGATTATCAAAAATGTGTTCTTGAATCATGAATAAACGGTTTTTTATTCTTTTATGTGTATTTTAATGCATATAAATAATAAATATATTAACAAAAAAATCATAATAACTTAGAACAAACAAACATTAATCATATTTCACTTATTCTTCGGTTTGCTTTGATGATAATTTATTTCACAGTATGTGCTATAACTTTTATATTATATTTTAACAGCTCGTGTAATAATTTGTAAATAGTTTAAACATCACGGGAAGGGAAGAGAAGGGCTATGTGATTTCGCGTTATTTACATATGACTTCAAGATATTACTCAATAAAGTAATATCTTGTGCTTCTAGGACTACTAAAAAAGTAGTTGGCATTCATACTACATATTTCTAAATAAATAATTAAACAATAACAAGTTGTGATATTTTCTTACATATACATAGCGCATGTAGAATCACACGCTACGTGCGCCAGGCCATGGTATATTAAATTCATCTAAAAAGTGTTATATTACAAATTATATATTGCTTAACTGAATGGAAAAAATATTAAGTAGGAATCTTAAACTCTCTTATTGAACTACTTGGATACATGAAGATAAGATCGCTTATTTGGCAACAGTTTGTCTAGATATTTCTCCCTTTATGCCGCTGAGCACAAATCTAAATATGTTGCATACGCAACGCATAATATACATATATCTGAGTGACAAAGTGCTAAAATTTGTAAAGAAATAGATACAAAAAATAAACATAATCACAGTTGGTTGGCAGGTTCGCGAGCGAGCGCAGGCATGATGCATCTGGACAGGCCCTTTCGACGCAAATATCTCGGTTTTCTTTACATGGTTTTATCACTTGGTCGATATAGTACTTCAGTAGCCTGTTAAGCCCTCTGCGTAAAGACAGATTGTATCTTAAACATAATCGTTTGTTCCAGGACTTGTTAGTGGTTCCTGAGCCTAAAAAAAAAGTAAAGATATATATTATAAAATATCGTTAAAATATTTTAAATGTTAGATACAATACACCATTTTTTACCGATTACATTATTTAACGGCTTCTAATCCATAAAATTTATAAGAATTTTTCAAATGAAAACAATGTTAATAGATATGTTTGAGAAAGCATTATTAATTTTACCTCCTCTCCAACTGTTGCTGCGGGGAGCGGAAATCTATTTTTTTCAAGACTAAATTGATCCTCCGTAGTCTTCCTGTAGACAGGATTATCGAAGCTCATACTAGTGACATTACGATGAAGATAATGCCTGTAGCAGAGTACTGCCACAAGTGCGAGTAGAAGTAGTCCTAAGGACACTACGCCGATCACAATGCCGGCGACTAAGCCAGGATCTGTTGATTCGGTTGCTAAGTTTCTCTTTCCATCTGCATCTCCTGAAGATAATGGATCTAAAAATAGTATATTAATTATATAACTTTAAGCTTAATATAAATCATCAGAATGTTGTCATATTACAAATTTGAAGAAATTCTTCTTTGCTTTAGCACATTCATTAATAGAGTTAAAATAGCTAATTAATACAAATTTCGTAAATTCATTCTATAACAATGTACAATTGTGTTAAGAGTATAAGAGAAGAATCTAAATAGGACTAACAGCATTCAACTAAATTATATTCTTATACTGTAAAAAAGATACATGCACAATATATGGCATACTCATATTATGCAAAAGAGTTCATACTTAAGATAGAAGTGTGCTTAGTAATACTACCTTTACGATTTTGTATTATATAATTAAAAATGTATATTAATAACATAAATAAATAAATAAATAAATAAATAAATATATATATATATATATATATATATATATATGTATATAAACTTATCAATTATATACAGGGTATTCCAAAAAGATCGGAACACTGAAAAATCTCGAAAAATATACGTTTTACAGAAAAAAGTATCAGACAAAAGTTGTAGGGTTTTAAAAAATATTTTTATTGAGTTTATCAGTTTGACCTTCAACGGCGTTACAAGGTTAGCATAAGGTCACTTTGAATTTCTTAAATGGAACCCTGTATTTTTTATTACATATTCTTGTAGCTTATCTCGAGAGCTTTTCAAAACACTATAATTAAGTTATTTTTCATAAGGCACTTTCCGAGTTACAAGACTTGAAAGTTATACTATCTAACAGCCGGCATTAGCGTTATTTAAATGGGAAACCCTATTTTTTACTTCAGAAATCGACATAACTTAATTAGTTTTTTGAAAAGCTCTCGAGATAAGCTACAAGAATATATAATAAAAATATAGGGTTCTATTTAAGAAATTCAAGGTGTCCTTATTCTGACCTTGGTAACACCGTCTAAAGTCAAAGATAATAAGATCAATAAATAAATTTTTTTAAATCCTACAACTTTTGTCTGAAACTTTTTTCTATAAAACGTATATTTTTCGAGGTTTTTCAGTGTTCCGATCTTTTTGGGACACCCTGTATAACCAATAAAATCTGTTGAACAAATAACAAGTATTAATTTGATAAACTGCTTTAGATAAGTTTTCTTCTGGATTCGTCTATTAAATATCAAAATTAATTTTTCTACAAAAACATGAGTTTAAGTAATAATATTTCGCTATTTTTTATTTTCGATATTAAATATCCTTATAACTTATTTTTAAATTATATATTTATTAAAATTGAAATAAATAAGATTTTAGTCTCTACGCTTCTAAAGTTTAATTCTTAAAAAGTCTTTCAAGCCTTAAAAAAATCTATTTTTTGATATTTTTGTTAAGGAAAAATTTATTTCACATTGTACTTGGAATAAAATATCTTTAAAATAATTTTAAGATATCTCCACTAGCCTTTTATTTTCTTAAAAAGAAAACTTTCACTAAAAGTTTCTCTTAGATTATAAAATTATGCTAATATGTTTTAAAGATTTTATGAAACACCCAGCATGAAATATATCCAATTCAAAAATGATATCATGAATCACCGTGAATTAATGAGTTAATTATAGTAGTAAAGTTAACTAAATGTCTAATATATCCCAAAAAGCGCATATGTTGAAGAAAATATCATTCAACCATATGTTAAAGAAAATATCATTCAAACTTACTGAGAGTCGTAACATTCAGAGGCGTGAGCCTCTGGAACGGCATCATAGCTTCCTGCGTAGTTGGTGCTACGATCGTAGTAACTGGAATATCCCAAATTCATGCAACACGATTGCAAATAAATAAAATGGTATAAATAACGAGCTCAAACATCTTCCAATTAGAAAGCGCCCGCGCATCAATAAAAATTAAATCTTTATACATCTTTGATAGAGGATAATCGGTTTTGTACACTAGAAATTCGAATGTATACATTCGAATAAATACATCTTGTAACATACACTTTGTTTGTTCGCATCCAAGTGCATTCGCGCATTTTTATAATACTTTACTCATAAATGTATATATTGTCGCACATGCAAGATAATTTATATAACAGTTTTATGAGAGATTAATGATTATATGCATATGTGTGTGTTATGCATGTAATAATTCCCGAATATAAAAAGTCGAAAAACTTGAATTAAAAAATTAAAACGATATTTTGTACACTTTTCTGTATCATTTTACAATTTACATAATAATAAGCGAAAGTAGAAATGCGCTAACGACAACATGCAACACTCTCTGAGAATATACATATTTCATTCTCATCATATGCTGTGCAGCATAAGATCTATAAAAGAATGACGAATAGCTTTCCACTAATCTATTCATTTAGAAACATTTTGTAATACGTAACAATGCCATTCCAAGTATTTGTAAAATTTCGTTTAAAAATCGTTATTCTAAACGCGATTTAATATGCAATAGTCAACGCATTAATTTATTGGTATAAAATTAATTTATTTGTTTCTTGCATATCGATTACTACTAATGAAACGGTTAAAAATTGCACAACAGCAATGATTCAGTGTTGGAAAGTCATTCGTCAATCGTGATATTTCCTTTGATATTGACTTACCATTTTCCACGCACATCAATCCATCGGGTAGTAACCGTAAGCCGTCGGGACAGGCGCATGACAACAATGGCGATCTGGAGTTGATTTTAGGTGCTGGCAAACACAGATGACTGCAATGCCCATTGACAGCCTGACACTGATTCATTCCATCGGGTTGTCTATAAGGATGATATACATGGACTACCATCGGATGTTGAAGTGTTCTGATCGACGTTACGGCTTCTACTTCCTTCCCAGTAAATTTGTTAGCTTTGAAGATCGTTTCCTTGTCCCAGTCGGTCCAGTATACATAATCTTCGAAGGTTGTAATACTGAAGGGATGCCTGAGATTATTTGGAGAGTATAGAACCGTTCGTCTACCCGTTCCATCGTAATTGCAGGAACCTATGATGTTCAACTTTGCATCTACCCAATATACTCTCTTGCCGATCAAGTCTAGAGCTAAACCATTAGGCCATTTGACGTCATTGCCGACAATCACCTGCAATAGATGCCTCGATGTTAGAAATAACACGTTCGGAAAATATGATCAATGTACTTTATTAGTAACTCATTCTTTTTGTAAATTACATTCGGAAAAAACTTTATTCGAAAAAAAAATTCTAAAAAATGCTTAAAGTAAAAATTAAAAAAAATGTAATATATAATATGCACACATACAGATAAAAAAATTTGTTCTTTAGTTTAAATAAATTAATTTGCATAAAGTGTTCTTACATTGCTCAGGAAGTTTTATAATGCTGTTAACATTTTTCAGTATATATACATATTATTTATTTATATACAATATTATTTATTTATATTTCTAATCAATATTATTAATTTCTATTTCTTACCGATCGATGAGTGCCATCCATGCCAGCTCGTTCAATGCGAGCCTCGTCACTCCAGTCTGTCCAAAACATCCAACCTTCCAAAGGATTCAGAGCTATCGCCCTAGGTTCTTGAATGCGATCTCGTATCAAAGTCTTTCTCATATTTCCTTCGAAATTGGCCAATTCAATGGTATCTTTTCCAGAGTCTGTCCAATAAATGTGACTGTAGATCCAATCGACTGCCAATCCGTCCGATGTAGTGAGATCATTTTCGATAACAACTGTGCGCTCATTTCCTTCGTCTATTGGAGCTCTAAAAATATCATTAAATTATTGTATTTGTCGATTATTAAAATAGCTTTTTGTAGTTGTAACAATTACAGCAATTACAATAACATACTTATAAATTTTCTTTTCGCTAATATCACTCCAGAAGATCATCCCAGTGCGGAAGACAAAATCCAAAGCTGTTGCCATTTTTGTATTGTTAACGATAGCAGTCATTTCTTGACGGTCTAGAGCTACCTTTCGGATATCATGCCGACGGGCGAACAACAGACTCGCGTGACCCTCTGCAGCTTTACAACGCGTAGAGTTCCGCGGATCTTTAAGATAACCATTGGCACAACTACACTTGAAGCTGCCCTTCTCATTTTGACAAAACTGGGAACAGCTCCCGGGTTCCAAACATTCGTCAATATCTGGAAGAATAAAATAATTTTTTTTTATGCGTTATAAACACAATTTGAAAAATATGGCTGATACAATAGCTACAATGAGAATCGAGAAGTTTTAAGAAAGAAAGTCTTAATATCTGAAAATGCAATAACTTCTTTCTTACCATCGCATGTGCGATTGTCGATGAGTCTATAACCCGCGTGACAATCGCATCGATAACCAATAGGCAGATCAGTACAAATCTGCGAGCATCCACCATTGTTTTTCAAGCATTCATTCACTCCACAAAGCGCGGTGCTTTCATCCTCCCAACCGATGCAATCTCGGTTCTTGTTACAGACGTTCTCTAAAGGAATGCACGAACCCTCGCTACATTCGAACTGAGTCCGTGGATCGCAGCTTATTATTTTACTTGTGCAATTTTTCTCGTCGCTTTCGTCGGCGCAGTCGGCTTTGCCGTTGCAATATAAATGACCTGAAACATACGAATCGTTAAAAATCTAAAATATATATGATGATTGTAATGTGATACGATATATTTTTTGTTGAAATCCGAGATAAAACGATTGAAAACGTTATTCTACAATAACTTATTAATTTTCAGAATTCGATATCCTAGTATAGATATAGACTCATCAAGCTGAATATAATTTAATTTGCAGTTATTCTATTCATATATGGAATACGCTGTCATCAATTAATACGGATTAATAATATATTTCGGTCATCTATTATTAGCAATCATAATATTAATAACGACGATAAGTACCTGAAATACAAGAACGTCGATCTTCGCATTGAAATTGATCGAGCCTGCAGGTGACATTGTGACATCTCTGCGGAGATTCATCAGCACCATTCGGGCAATCCTTCTCACCATCGCACACCCAAGTTTGGTGGATGCAAGTAACGCCATCGTCGCAATCAAACTCCTTGTCGCAATGGCTAATCTTTTTGTTCGGAAGTTCCTAAAAAGAAACGATAATTATTTTTCAAAAGAAATGATCCGTGCAATCATATAAACTATGCAACAATTTTCTCGTCAATATTTTTCTCTCTCCCTTTTTATTTTTCACGTCGATACAAGTGTACCAGAGTGCATACTCAAATCTTAGAAATAAATTTTCTGATTTTCCAAGTACTTTTGTTCAAAATTTGAGGTAAAATTAAAGTATTTTAAATAATGTTTAGAATACAATTTTGAAATAAGTTTATTTGTTATACATAATTTTTAACATAAATAAAATATTTTTAAATATAATAATATAATATAATATTATATTATGATAAAATATATTTTAATCTATACTTTATATAAAACTAATATCAAAAGTGCAATTTTTTAAAAATTCCCTGAGTTTAAATCAAATTCCATGATAATTCCAGGATTTTTCAAGGTAGAACAAAATTCTCTGAGAATTCCAGGTTTTTCCAAAGAGTAAGTATACCCTGTGTACGAAGCAGATAAAAATAGCACAAGAAAGAGCTACCTTGCATCCTATCTCGTCGGATCGATCAGGACAATCGTAATCACCGTCGCATCTCCATCGCGACGTTATGCAATAATTCTCGGAACACGCGAAATCAGTTCCAGGATGACAAGTTGTCGGCCCACAAGCTTTCTCGTCGCTGTTATCTCCGCAATCATTATCGTTGTCGCACACCCAGAGCTGCTGGATACAGTGCTTATTCGCACAGGTGAACTCGTCGGATCGGCAAGTGTCGTCTGAGAAAAAGATTTTTTTTATGTGAGAAAAAAATGCAAACGACGTAAATTTATTTGCAACAAAAATTCTCTTTCGTTGAATGAGACATTGATTTTCACATAAAAGTAGACATCTGATCTCAATATAAAAATATAAACTCAATGAAATAATTCTCTATTTTTTTCAGTCAATGATTGAGAATAACAATTGCAGATATTTACGGCAGACTTTTCTTAATACATATATCACATATAATCTGAAAACGAAAAACTTATTACACTTAATGAAACAACTACAATTAATACACGCATCAACATCCGCGTTCGGCTCTTAAAGCCTTTCTATCATATGTATTATTTAATATTAAGAACCTGATAGAAATCAGGTATAGTATGTATCGATCACAGTATAAGTATGTAATAATGTTCACATAACAATTAAAAAAAAAGATTATATGACAATTATAAAATAATGCAACGTCACATTATAACATAACTATACCCAAGATAGTCTAGAATTTGATAATGTCTTAGTTAATAGGACTCTCTCTTTAACTCTCTAATACTTACACTCTGAAGTCAAAACTTAATAATATCAGCTAATCCGATAACCTTTCGTGATGTGCGTCTTTACTTAATTCCGCAGTAACTTTAAACTTTTTGTAAAAAAAAAAAAAAAAAGTACATTATGATAACGGTTTAACTAATCATCTAATAAATTTTCTGTTATAATTAGTAAAGCCTTCTGAATTTGACAACCTACCAATCAGTACATTTAGTTTATTTTTAAATTGTATACATATATTGCAGATTATAATTTTTGTAAAATTATTTTGTAAAATTTTATTAAAATTCTTCCAAAAAAATGTCTCAAGAGAGGTCCAATTTCACTTATTATGTAAAATATATAAACATTATAATTTTAAAATAATATGAAACTTCTCGAACTTTAAGTTGACCATATTGGATACAGGTTTTTGATTATTAATTATCTTAATTAGCACATTTAAAATAAATCATTGACTGAAAAATAAATTGTAATATTACAGCTTTTACATATCAACATATAATTTAGTAATGATGCAAAAATATATCAGAATAAAAATGATATAGACGTGCAGCTTTAACATAACAACTTGTGCACAAATAGAATAAATTAATCGAATCAATCAGATTTGTATCAAAAGCAAAAATCACATTTTGATTGTACTATTACGAGTTATATAATCGATTACTCGCGCTTTCGATTTCCGCAAGGAATTAGAGAGCTTCGAATAGATAGCTACTCGTAATTTCAAGCCGGATAATTATCTCCTCCTCGTTATGCGATACGACTCAACATCCAATAAAAAAATCTACCTATTAAATTGCACTCTCAAGTATTTCGATCGGAAATTTTAATAATTAACTGAGAAACAATAAGTGCAATAAGATACTTACAATTATATCATCAAAGATACATAAAGAACATAAAAGATAGAATTATATAAAGCACAACAATTGATTGTGGATATCTGTTTTTGACACGATAATTTCTTTCTTTGGATAAGTTCGTTTTTACGTCAATTCAATAATTATGAACGAATAAAAAATGAACGTATCGGATAAAAATAATAAGATTAAGAATATTACAAATAATTTGTCTATTTTGTGTATAAAACTTTTTAATTTTTCGTGAAACAAATATTTTTATCCACTATCTATTGTTGTAAATCTTAATTCTATTAACCGGCAAAGTAGCAAGGAAAGAAAAATCGGCAAAAATCAACACGGAAATAGCATCGACAAATAAATGCGATAATTGTCATCATAAAAGTATAAATAACGTAATTTGTGTGCAATTCATTTTAAGGATAAGATAAAACCTGCGACGTAATATGTGCAACGCATTTATGAAAAGTATGCAGTTTTAAGTGCAGCTTAAAGCGTGACTATTTTATTATGACTATTTTATTATCACGTTTAGATTATTTCCGCTCTATTCGTATTTTAGTCATTACACAAACCATCCTCTTACTTAGACAACCTTCACCACTAAAGCGACTTTATTCCAAATAAATATTACGTGATATTTAAAATTTTATAGTTGCTATAGTTTCACAACTTTAATATATTTATTATAATTTTCACATGTATTTTATAATTAAATTTAAATTTGCTTGTATTTTTTTCGAGATAAATTTTTAATTGATTCTTTTAACGTGCAAAAATATCTTTCTCCACCAAAAAATATTAAAAAATTGCGAGTTTAAAGTTTCAGAGAAATATGTATAATATATTTTATAAAATTGCATGCGTGAGTATAGCAACTAATAGTTCATACATATATAAAATTAAAAGTTGACTATTCATCTCTCGCGTATAACGTGCAAGATACAAAATATACAACATATAGATCTCTAGTAAAGACAGATAACAAAATGCAAGCTTATGGAAAAGGTAGTCCACGTGCAGAAGCTTACTGCACTCAGCCTCGTCTGAACCGTCCGAACAGTCTGGGTTGTCATCGCACATCCATGTTAATGCCACGCACTCGCCATTTCCCGAATGGCATGTGAATTGTTCCGGCGTACAGCTCTTGGATCCTAGACAAGATGACAATTGCGATTGGACCACTTTTAAACGCGAATGTACACGAAACCCGCGAGATGAACACTGTCATCAGTCGCGATGGACTTCGAAGACTCGGATTGCATCCTTGCATCGAGTGCACAGATAAAAGTACAAGGAAAATGTATAAAAATAAGCGTCATCAACAAATTGAGAATCTAAATTCCAAACCATCCACACAATTCCTCCAAATCCCAAGAAATAAACATTAAATTGATCACTTTTTCCTAGTATAAAGATAAAAATATAATAAAGTACGAAATAATATTATATGCAAAAAAACATTATAACTTTCTATCGATTTATATAAAACTAATTTTACATAGATCATGTTTTTAGCTTTACATTTTTGCATGAAAATGTGATTAATTTAATTTCAATTTTCTTGGGATTAATATTTGGAATTTACATTTTTAATTTGCCATATACGTGTTTTTTAGTTTTCTACGTGTAAATTTACCCCATTTTTAAAACCCCACATCTTTAATGAGAATTTTCAATAATTAAATAGCATGCGCGCAAAACAACGCCCGTATAAAAGCACACACAAATTCCAGCAATTAATTATCGAGATGGATTTACAAAAGGTGATTGTTACGTTTCGCAATATTAATTTTTGCTACATCGCACCTTATCGCGCCATCGATCCCATCGATTAATATATTTACGCATGCAATTTACTGATTCTGAAACCTTCTAGAGTATTGTTACGTGAAGCAATAGACCGCATATGCAAGGATGCAATCTGCGATTCTGCAATTTGCACTTTGTCGTTCGTTCCGTAGCTTTCCGATTGATCTCCTCCTTGGCTGCTTTCCGGTAATACCTAATCTAAGATACTTATCCGCGCGACTTACTGTGACAATTCTCCTCATCCGAACCCTCGATGCAATCTACCTGGTGGTCGCACACCCAGGACTTCGGGATGCAATCGCCCGAGCTGCACTGGAATGCATCCGTTTCGTTGCACGGTAGCGCTCCTTTTTTTCGATTCAATATTTCCGATTAATGATTTTTACAGGATAGGAAGCGTGCAACTCAGAAGACTTGAGTTTCACATCTTGCGGATGCTAATTAATAAATGTCGCACGCGAAAAGACAAACTAAGATATTGTATATCTGTACACGGAGAGAATTTTTTCTCTTAGAATTTACTGAAAATCATAATAATCGTGAGACAATATGGCATTGGAAGAATTTTAAAAGTTTTTCTGATTAATATTTACCATAAAAAATATTAATAAAAATCTATATATATATATATAATAAAAGAAAAATTAAAATAAATAAAATAAAAAATAATAAAAAATATAAATATTTACATAATAAAAAATATTAATATATCCATAAAAATTTTAAATAATAAAAAATATTAATTATTTATTTTTATTCATATACGACCAAACTGGCTATGGTTACATAAAAATAGATCACGACGTTTCGACCATTGATGTCGGCCCTTTTCAAGTGAGCTCATAATAAATGAAAGAAATCACGACCCCCTGAGAACTCCGCAGCAGAATTTCCTTCACACATATTAAAGATTGTCAAATATTAAAATATAATAGATGTTTCGAAAAGTCACTTTACAAAGTCAATTTAATTGCGAAACATCTACTTTAATATTTGACAATCTTTAATATATGTGAATTTATTCACATTGATATATTTAATTTATTATAAGTTCACTTGAAAAGGACCGACATCAATGATCGAAACGTCGTGATCTACTTTTATGTAACCATAGCCAGTTTGATCGTATATAAATAAAAATAAGTAATTTTTATCACTGGCGATTCAAACTTTTTTATTTAAAAAATATTAACATAAGCATAGTAAAATTAATCGACATATTTCATATCTTATTGTGGTAAATATTATATGTGGTAATCAGAGAAGCTCTCAGAGAATATTGTGCCACGATTATCATGATTTTCAGAGTAAATTCTAAGAGAAAATTCTCTCTGTATACATATCGCCTTAATTTGTATTAAAATATTGATTTTTTGCTTGCTAATATGACAGATAAAATGTTGGTATCGGAAACATCGAACATCAGAAAACAAAGCGTCAATGTTTTGATATCAATGTCTATACAGTACACTATCAGTGACGCAATAAAATAATCTGCTCTTTGACACTCGATGCATTAACATACCATTGTTTTCAGATTCAAGTTGGAATAAAATAAAAGAGTTATATACACTTGCGATCGCGTTTCATATGTGACAAAACGTGCTGATGGTAATTCTTTATTTTGTGAAATAAATTGCTATAAATAACATATACAGAGTGTCCCTCATCAATTTCCCTTATAATTGTACTTTTTGTACGAATTTAAATCGATTTTTCTTTGCAAAAATAGCAAGAGAATTCACATTTATCGCAAAACGTTTTAAATTTCAACATATCATGTATCTTTGTGTAACTAATCCTCAAATTAAAATTCTATCAATGTAAATTAAATCTAAATTTAAGAGAAAAATATAACTTTATTATTCATTAAAAAATACCCATTAGAAATAAACTTATTCGTTATGCTGTCGTTTATTAGGTAAATAGAAAATGACAATAAACGGGGAAATAGTTACATAACAGTAGATGAAATGCAAATATACACTTCCCCCACTAAAAAAATTTAATTTTTTTTTTAAAAAGGTTATCGTTTTTTTCTATTGACATTATGATATACGTCACAATAATGAAACTTGATTGCGTTTCTCTACTTTATAATTTGTGGGAATTTTTAATGATCTGCAACGCAATTTACATCATAATTGAAATGATTAAATGCACGCATAATTATATCGGTCAAAAGGGCTTTGCTGTCAGCACATATACACACATATGCACTAATTAATATTAAATGCACATTCCGCTACGTAATTATGATCGCCTTCAACCTTCAAGGATCGATAGGATACAATTAAACTAATCGATTATTATTATCAATACTACTCTCATGAAACATGACAGAAAGAAATATGTAAATATATATAATTGTGTAAAATAATGAGCAATTTACAATTTTAATTAAAAAATGCATGTTTTAATTCGCAAGAAAATTTCATCAGATAATATAATCAGTAATAATAATAAAATTGTAATTCCATAAAAAATAGGAAATGCCCTTATTACTGAGGAACACTCTGTATATGTCAATATATTTCACCTGCTGTGAAACCGGTCTTTAAAGTTGCACTTTCACATACCAAAACCTTTTACAGCCGGGATGCACTATATTCGGCTAAATACTTATTCTGTGTCAGATAATTTATATCGAGAATGATTTATAAGAAACTAGCAATTTTCAAGTTTTTCGATATTTTCAAATAGTTGCAACTTAGTAAATTAAAAAAAGAAACACACGATGTTACACGAATAACGTGCATAACATTTTTCTTATAAAATATTATTAGAAAATATTCAAAGGTGTTTTTGTCTTTTCGCCCTGCTTTTATAAAGTAAAATTTATAAAGCGTAATTAATAGGTTTTCATATAGAAACCGTAAATTACGTAAATTACGAGTTTCATGTTTTTACACATAGATGCATATAAACATTTCTCAAAGGAATAAACGTCGTGTATATTTCATTGATACAAGAGTGAAGAGATATTAATTTCATATCTATCTTACTTTAATATAAATATTTAATTTGCTATGACGAGTTAATTTAAATATATTAGCTTAAATATTAAATTGGTAAATAAAAATCAAATTACAAATATTTTTCTTCGTGTATTATAAAATTAATTAGTAGTTTTAAGTCTCAAAACTAAATCTTCTGGGAAACTAACTAATTTCTTGGTCTCCTGCATGTCTCAATGAAAATATTATAAGTTAAGCAGGACCGAATATTATAAGGATGTATAGAAGATAAAAGTCAGATCAACGCAATTCATCTTATAGAAAATCGATATAGTTTATATTTTTAACGTAATATAATCGATTAATAGTATATAATGCATTTTCATAAGATTATATAAATTGCAATTAACTTTTAAATGAGTTGATGAATTAAATCCAAATTTTAACGGTAGTTGTAATATCAGAGTGGAAACACTCTATATAAATTTTTATTAAATTTTGTGCCATTTTTAGATGTCTCCCATACATCCTTATGTAAAATATGTACATTTGCAATTTAAAAAAAAAGATGAAACTTACTGCAAACTGCAGGATCCTCGTCGGCGCCATCCGAACAATCTCGGTCGCCATCGCAATGCCATATATTCGGTATGCATCTGCCGTTGGTGCACTTGAACTCCGAGTCCTTGCATTCCTGGGTGTCTGAAATGTTCATATGGGAATGAGCGACGGCGCCGATCGGGATGATAGCCACGCACGCGAGCTGCAACAGGATGCACGTGAGGGATGCATCCAAGAGGAAGGATGCATCCAAACCTCTGCCACGGAGTCGCATGATCGCGAATTTTTCTTATCTGTCCGAATATCGCGCTACAACTCGATAAAATCCCGCAGTGTTTTAATAAAAAATTAATCCTCAGACGTCATTTCATTTCGCACGAGTTTACAAAATTATATATCACTGGTAAAGCTGGCAAAGAGTCTCGTCCGACTTCGAATAAGAAAATGTTCGATGCTTCTGAATTATTGGAGCACTACAGAAGAACTCATCGATCGGCGCTGTTACTTCATCGTAGAAGTTTCGTCAGAAAGTATACGCAAACGATGTAAGATTACAAGCTCCGGGTCAGCGACTGACGCGACTGGATACTCTCTCGATGGTGGCCGGATTCTGTAAGGCCGGAGTCTGGCAAAGGGGTCCCTATATAAGGGGCTTGCTACACATGCGGTGGTGGCGGTGGTAGAAGAAGAGGAAGAAGGAGATAAAAACACGAATCGAAGCCGTGACTGTTGTTCCTTATTACGCGTTTAACACGTTTCTTACGGTTTCCCGATTTGCGGGGAAATCACGTACACGTGTGCGGCAAATACCTAATTATGCAAGAATTATGCGTGGATCCTGATCGGTTTGGACTATCTTGAGAAGAAATCTGTGACATATATAAAATTTAAACTATTTTTTAAATGATCATAACTTGTTAAATAACATTTTTAGCTATCAATTTCATCAATTATTTATACATGTAAATTTCCAAGATGCCAATGCAACATATACCTAATTATGTGAGCTCGTTTGAGTCCTGATCAGTTCGGACTATCTCGAGAAGAAATATATAAAATTAAAGACTATTTTTTAAATAATTATATAACCTCTTAAATAACATTTTAGCTATCGATTTTATCAATTATTTACATATGTCAATTTCCCAGATGCCAATGCACATATAAACCTAATTTTATTACCGCTATTAATTACATATATATGCCAATTTTCAAGATACCAAGTCAGATAAGTTTGATATAATTAATAAAGCATGTTGTGAGAAAAAGAGAATTACTTTTTAAAATAAAATCTTTTACACGCAATGGCGAAGTACTTTAATTAAATAGAGCGACAAATAACGTAAATATAAATAAGAATTAAATTATCCGCACGTTCGAAACTAATCGAAATATGTATGCAGCACCAACAAGTTAATACATTCGGCTTAGAATATACAGTTGTAAAAACACGATAACCCTGACCGTTTCTCATTCTGCAAAGAATAAGAGACCTGAATTACCTTTGAAATATAAAAAAAAGATAATGCGGCCTTGATTGCGCTTAGTTTGTTAATTCTGTTTTAATTTGTTCTAAAATACTTAAAAAATCGCGCTCATTTATCAACCTTTGTTTTAACAAGCTTTCCAAAACTGTTAAATATGTATACATATATGTATGTTAATTTACTGCTCTGCCCTCATCAAGCGTATATTTTTTCTACATTTTGTTAAAAAAAAAATAAAAAATAAAAAAAAATAAAAAAGTGGAACTTCTATTTTGTAGATAAATAATAACGAAAAATATTAACAAATAAAAAAGTTTTAGTCGCAAGTGATGATAAAAATTATTTATTTTTATTCATATACGACCAAACTGGATATGGTAACATAAAAGTAGATCACGACGTTTCGACCATTAATGTCGGTCCTTTTCAAGTAAGCTTATAATAAATTAAATAGATCAATGTGAATAAATTGACACATATTGGATTGTCAAATATTAAAGTAGATGTTTCGCAATTAAATTGACTTTGTAAAGTGACACTTTACAAAAGCGATCGTGATCTATTTTATTATTGTGATCTAATTTATTATAAGCTCACTTCAAAAGGACTGAAATCAATGGTCGAAACGTCGTGATCTACTTTTACGTAACCATCATAGCCAGTTTGGTCGTATATGAATAAAAATGAAAAATATTAAGTATGTATTGTGTGCATCCATTATTTTATCTAACGCAAGTTTGCAAAATATTATACGTTGCAAGAAAGCCACATAAAAGCAGCTGGGGAACAACTATCTTGTTTCTCAACAACTTGCGAGTTATTCCTCGTAAATTTATACGGCTGCGTATCTCTGTAAAACTATCATGACATTTAAATAATTATATCCATTTCACTAGACTTTTCACTACTTTTACGGCATTATCAAAGAATTACGTAAATCCGGATAGTCTGCCTGTAAATATATCAAAAAGAAATTTATGTAAAAGATCTCAGACATGAATTTATAAAATATAAAATATCGTTACTTATCAAGCGTTCTTTTGGGACGCATATACGACATAACACGAACTATCTACAATGATAAGACAAGGGTGGCATCGATAACGCGGTCACATATGGCCAGAAAAATACAAGAAGTAGCACAACGAAAGATAGCATCGAACTCAAGAAATATCAGTATATATAAACGAAAGCATTTTAATTAATTAATTGAGCACAAGAGTTATTTATCATCGCATATTTCTCGATTTATCGTGAATTTTCAGTAACGATCGCATTTCTCTCTTTCCTCTTTTATATTTTTAATATTTTATTATAAAGATATTAAAAACACACACAAAGAAAAAGAGAAACGCATACAAAATATTCTATAAAAACTAAATCAACTTCTTGAAGAGATTTTTTTGGATATTTATATTCTCTAATAATAATCTAATCCTAGAAATATTTTTTTAAACAAAAAATATTGTTAATTTTTAATACATATATAATGTTATATTTTTTAATGTTAATATAATATTATAATGTTAATATTTACACATTAATATTATTCTTTAAAGTAATATAGCCATTAACTATATAAGATGTTTATAAATCTCGAACTTCATAAATAACTAAGCACTATTATCTTTACAACAATATTTTTAAAGGAAAATAGTGGAAAATATATATGTATAGTAGCATGACAATAAATAACAGAACGTAAAATTAGAAAATATTGTACTCAATATTTATAAAATTATCGTTTTTAAAATAAAAATAGATCAGACAAAATTATATTATTACAGAAGAAATGAAAGAAGAACCTATTTTGTGAACATTTCTGTTAAAAAAAGTTTTAAATGCGTGAAGCAATGAAACATAATAATGCTTTTCGGCCAAACAACTAAAGTTGATCGAAGATCTGAACGCTTCGTTTGCAGAAACATGATTCTGAGATATTTGCATCTAAAGCTTTTGACACATCGAATGTGGATAAATGAATGCCATCGTTCTGAATAATCAATATGTCTATAAAATAGAATATACATATTCCATATAGATATATGTATAAACTATGCAATCGCGGTATATATATATATATATATATATATGGCAAATGGTAGACTCTCGTTATTCCATCCTAGTTTACTTTTATTTATTTAAAAATTCGTTCGTATAATAAATGTCGTGACTCGTATTTTGTTTCTTTAAATAATGCATCAAAATATTTACAATAGAAGTTGACTATTTCAATCAACTGCTATTTCAAAAATAAAAAATATAAATATGTTTTTCCATCAGAATCCTATAGAACATTTCTCTTAGAAAAATATCGACTATTTAAAGTCAACAATTGAGGAATCACTATTGATTGCTGCACATGGAACAAAAATAGCCACCATAGCTAAATTTTAGTTGTCCCTATATTACAATCTGAAATTTATCTAGCTACAGCTAAAAATATTAATTAATTATTATGCCTAAATTTTAACTATGGTAACTAATATTTTTAGCTATAGAATTCTCCATTAAACTATAGCTGAAAATATTAGTTATCATAGCTAAAATTTAGATATAGCTAAAAATATTAGCTATCACAGCTGAAATTTAGGTATAAATAGCTAAAAAATATTAGCTACCGTATCTAAAATTTAGACATGATAACAAAATTTTTCACTAGTTTTGGTAGCTAATTTTTTTTTCGTGACAGATATTGCACGTGTGCTATAAACACACAAAAAATCGAAGCACAAAGTGCACATATTGGCATGGACCGTTAAAAGGTGGGATATGCACGAGACAGGAACGCGTCCAGTTTCTGCTTGTAAGAATCTCGTTTCTGATTAAGAGCAGCCGTCTCTCGTCATTCCATTTTCGCTCGTTTAACTTTCTGTCCCACGACTTAGACTCCAGCTTTATTAACGATCTCTCGATCATCGAGATATCCCTGTGGATCGATTATCTCTTTTCTAGATTCGCTGTATATTGCACGTCGAAATGTATAACAACTCTATTGATACCGACAATTGTTACCGAATTTAATGACTCACGATAAGAGATCGTTCAAATTTCAACCATATTAAAGTTTAATAAAAATAGAAAAATGATTGATTTTCCAATTTCTTTCAAACTGATATTCTTAGAAACGAAATTTTGTATGAAAAAAATCTACATTTTCTCGTTTGTATTAGCAGTTAAGGAATATCTGTACTTGTAGATTAAAAAAATATATTGTATAATAAAAAATGTTTCACGGGATCATTTATTATATTCATGCTAATTTGTTAGTCTCGAGTGGCAGCGCAACATTTAGATATAATATCTAGGCAATTAGAAATTTGACATACATACGCACACACAGAAAATATCTTTTACTTTAATTTACTTATAGTTGCGACTGATCAACCTAAAGCTCGTCCTATATTTTTTGCTTTTGTGAAAAAACCTGAACAATTGATATAATATGTACGGAGTAATTTTGTGATGTATGCAAATACAAAATTACCCCGGAAATAATTTCGATATAAATATAAAATTACTCCGGAAATAATTTCAATGTAAATACAAAATGGAAAATCGCACGATATGAAAAATTAATATCACAATTATGATTTCATCTCGTTATTTGTATCCGAAATGCATTATATCTGTTGAGAACGAAGAGAAATTTCGCGGACGGCTTCACAAGAGTTAAACGCGCAAATGATTAATTAATGAACGTCATGTAATTATTGTATCAAATTACGCAGTGGTTATTATGCCGGGAGTTGTTGTCACATAATAATCCATGCATTTCCGAGCTACTAATATTAGATATTAACGGGAGATACGGAAGAATATTTATTATGCTCTTCTGTGTGTGCGCATGTTTTCTTTTATTAAAAATATTGTCAAAAATTCTGTGTATATGAATAAACTTTTCTATTACGCTCTTATCATACATCTCTAATGAAAAAATATGCATTGGTTTGAGCAAAGTCGTATGAATAAACTTCAAAGTAATCCTAAATATATAAAGCTCTCCGAGTTAAAAGTAAAATTTGAAATTCAAATATTGAAATTCCAAAAGATAAATTCGCTGCTCTTTTCTCTCTTCTTTTTCATGAGTTCTATACAATGTTTGCATCATTAACTTTATCACAAGTCAATATATCTTTGAGATCTTATTGTTAAGCTACGTTTTCATTAGGAAACCAAACAAATTTTTGTTGAAAAGAATTGACATTACCATTTCTAAAAATGTTAATACAGTTTTACGATACATATATTTATGGTAATAACTATTTATCTAAAATAATTTAAAATGAATATCTGTATACCGCAAAATCTTGCAATTTTTATTGAAAAGAAAAAAATATTCTTTTCGAGAACTTTAATCTTTTATATATATTGTGCTATATATATTAATTTGTAACAAAAAATTATTAATATTTACATATCTATATGTACATAACGCGTGTGGATATATATGGATGTTCCATATAGCTGTAGTACAATCAAATGATTCTACAAAAATAAATCGAGAAGATGGAATAAAAAATTGTTTACATAAAATTTTCAGAGAAAAGTAAATGTTTCTCCTATTAAAATGCCACATATGCAGTGTCTCGCGAGCGTCACTTTGCACGAAATACCGATTTAAAAGTGAAGGAGAGAAAAACGTCATCTGTATTCGCCGTTCAATGGCCTGAAAGATTGAAATAGTCTGGGCAATAATACATTCAACACTATCACCGTGAACGATTACGTGCGTTATGCATTCATCGCAAAATACACTATATTTTCTGTAAATATCGCTTTTCACACACCACGTGTTTTGTTACACGCACATGTGAATCAATATTTACTATCACAAAAACATTATTACAATTATAATGTTCAAATTGACATTTTATTTATTCTTTATTCGCCCTTTAGGTCCATTTTAATTGGGATCAATTTAATTCAATTTCACCCACTAAAAGTATTTAATCTCGTGCATCTCCATGTTATCTCTTTGGAGTTTTTAAATTAACATATAACGTAGAACAATACGATTTGGAAGCAAAAGATAATTACAGTGTAGTCGAGAATTAATTGAAAAAGTATTATCCCTCGTGAAATTTTTCTTCTGGAGAAAAAAATGTTGAAATGATATATATATCATAATTTTCCTCATCTTAACATTTATCAATTTAATAATTATTTAAATTAAAATTTACCAAAATAAATTTTCCTGAAATTGGACAAATAATGTTTCATTATTTATTTGTATTTCTAAATTTCACTCTTCAATAACTTTCGTACATATATGTATATTCAATACGTTCAATATTTCAATAAGTTTAACTAACAATAAGATTGAAGCTTTGCAATAGACAATTGATTAAAGCTTTTCTATTATTTTGTTGCCATTGTATATACAAATATATGCTGATTTATATAAATTTTATAAATAAATTTGTGCGATATAACATGAATATTTGAATGTATTTTAAATTACTATTTAATGATTTCAAAAGAGTTATTTAACGTATCGTATAATACAATTAAAGAAATGTATTCATAATAATAAAAGTTCGAATTTTAATTCTACAATATTTAATTACAAAATATATTTGCTAATGCCGTAATGAAAATGGATTCACTTGCGATGACACTGAACAATGACTAATGATTGTCGCGATATTTTGCTAGCACTTTTTCAGTGACGCAGACTAGTCGATTGATTTCAATTGGGTTAAAAGTTGTTAAGCACCAGTTGGTATCTAAATATGAAGACATAGGATAAAGTTCGAAGATTCCCACGATAAGTATACACAGACATTGCAAAGCTTTTCTCAATTTCTGCAGAAAGAGATAACTCTTTTCTTTTTATGCTAATCCTTTTTTCAGAGTTCTGAGTCTATTCTTGCGAATAAACAACTGTATTTCAATACTGAAAAAATTATTAATTTGACTAAACCTTTCAATTACTATTTTGTCAATAGAACATATATCAGTATTTTGGTCAACTATATATGTTAGATTTAAAATGTTATATTTAATTTAAATATTTTTATATATTCAATTAACAAAATAATATATTTAGTTGAACGATTCAATCAAGTTAACAAATTTTTTTCAGTAAATGTAAAAAAATGACCAATCTTTTAAAATTCTTTATGTATTATTATTAATACACGGAGAGAATTTTCTCTTAGAATTTAATGGAAGAATTACGTAAGAGTTTCTCTGATTAATTTATCACAATAAAAAATATTAATAAATAAAATAAGAGTAAAATTAATCAAACATATTTTATATGTTAAGTATTTTTTATTGTAAAAATATGAATCAGAGAAACTCTTTATCAAATTTTTTAAATACCATATTGTCATATAAGATCAGATAAGATATTTCGGTCCACCTCGGTGCGTATCCTATATCGCGATATCGCGGGTCGACATTCGAGAGCAAATCATGCGATCCTACATATACCATGTCGTGACTGGCTTTCACCATAATTATATGGTGCGTCGGTAGTCGCCGCGCAACCGAATCGGCTCTCCTTGTCGACTGATGCAACCGAGGCGGGCCTTGCGCTACAAAATGCAGCGATCCTAAACGAATGGATGCACGTCGATGAAGGAAGAACCCTGGCGAATCCTGGGCGAATGCGCCCGATGCAAAAAGAGGCACAGGACGGAAAGAAGGGAAATAAATTCGAGGGCCTGATGCAACATCGCCTGAGTCTAACGTGTCCAAGTGAAGGCATCATTTTCACCAAGGTCGAGAAATCAATGTCATTAATAATGAGCCTGTATAATTCATCTCGCTTAAGTGCATTCGAATGTTTGTAGATCGTTAGTTTTACGCCTCTCGTCGATGGATTATTATTATATTTATCGATCGATTCGATGCTTTTACCAATTCGGATATTAATTGTCCATAAAATGTTCTATTAGCTGGTAAAAAATGTTCCACTCCAGCTCTCTATTAAAATGTATAATGAATCGTTCGCGATTCATAATTAATGAATAAAATTGAATCGTATATACGGAGGAAATAGCGCATTGAAGTATTAAACTGACGTTCGCGGAAAGGAAGTTCGAAATTGATGAGATGAAACATTTAGACGAGCGAGGGAGGAATCGCGTCTAATCATAAGTGGAATTCGAGATCTCGGAGTGAAACAGCGAGACGACACGCGAGAATAAAAACCGGCTGAAAAGAAAAGACGAGGAGTCGACTTGAATTGGTGCGGAATTTGCGTGATCGTTTGCAAGATGCAAACCCTGCGAATATTCCGAGAAACGACAAAGGGCAAAGTCGGTTCGGTTCGTTTGGCAGCCTCGTTCGTTCTTATTGCTCCTTTTCGCTCGTTAGATAGCACTCTTTCCCCCGCGATCCTCTCCTTTTCCTTTGCCTTCTCTCTATCTTATTATTTCACGTCGTTGCACCATCCTGCCGCAGTTTATCTATTTAGTTACTTATTTAGCTGCTTGTTTATTTGCCCTCTTGTAGCTCGCGTAATCAATTTATATAAATGTAGGAAATCTACGGGAAAAATGCAGAACTTTGCGAAAGTCCATTACGGAGAACAGAATATACAACTGTGTGATGAGATTAATTTCGAAATATAATCAAGGAAATAAAGTAGAAAAATTATACAAATAGCGCGAGATAGAATGTCGATTTTTTTCAATACAGGCCGGTCGATAACAGATACACTCGCTAACAAGTAAAGCAATATTCTTAATTAAAAATTTGCAACTCAAAAGCAATCAATATCTCGGCGTTGTAAATAAAAAAATTCTTTCAGTTTTGAACGATATACGGTTTAACAATAGAATATTGTCCGCGACGCCTCTTTTTCACGTCATCATTAATATATATTTTACCAAGTTCGATAGCTTTTACTTCTCAATCAAGATTATCTAGATCGTTCTTTGATCGAATAATTAAGTGAGTTAATAGACAAATGAGACAGGATAAGTGCACCAAGCACGCGCACCGCAGTTCCTGTTCTCTAATATAAAAGAAATCAAATTAGATCACTCGGTCTGATGCAAGATCAACGAGAGGCTACGTCTTGCTTGGCGCCAGTTCTCATGTGCTTGATTAAAAAAACTATAACTATACTTAAAGAAGGACGGTGAGTTTTTGTCGCGCAAAATTCTAGGAGACGGACTTATAATTTATTAAATTATTGATGATTATCGTTTCTTGTTCTCGTTTTTTCCTCTCATTATAAGATTTACCTCTAGACTTAAAGTGCTCAAAAAAGACAAAAATACTAAGTATTAATCGCAAACTTTTCATTTTCTTATAGTACTATTGCTTTTTATATAAGAGCCTTTACGAAAGCAAACTGATTCAATTCAACATTTTGTAAATTTCTCAGTTTCAGAATACTAGAATGTATGATTAATGTGTCCCGGTACTAAAATTAAGAATTTATAAAAAGTTGATCGATTAGTTTGGCTTCCAGACTAGAGGTTCATATATTGATCGTGCAAACATTTACAATGCAAACTCAAATCAATTACTGTTGACAAAGCTACGATATCTGTATAATAATCTTTTCATTCTTACCGTAATACAGAGATATACATTATATATAGGATTCAACAATAGCTTGGATATTGCACATAGTAATATTCCGTCTTCCTCATAATATTTTCTCGTGTTGCTAAACATATTGCAAAAGTTTCCCGAATGATTTATTAAGCAAAGTTGAGACTATTACTGTCGAGAGATAAATATATTCACGAGATTCAAAATAATTTCTCATTCAAAAGGATCGAAAATTATATAAGACTATTGTGATTTTTAGCTCTTAACCGAGTTTCAATAAATCAATAAGCACTTAAATATATTGCGTCAAAGAATAGTAGGTCAATGAAGATGCAAACAATTTTCAGATTAATGTAACAATTACACGAAGAGGGACATATTTATTCATAATTGCATATATCTGCGTGTAAAAAATACGGTCGTAAAAAGAGTGCAATGTCATGTAGATTATTAATCATTTATAGAAAAAAATAAGAGATGAATGCAATAAATGTGCTGATAAGATTATCATTGTATTTTTACCATCATACTTATTTTTGATGATCCGACATCGTTAATTACTACATTTCCTCTTTAGCACAAATCAAAAGTCGATATAGCGCGAAAGGAGGAAATGAAATTTTCCACTTCTTATTCGCTATATCTAGAATTTGTAAGAGCCAAAAACAAAAATATCAGAAAGCAAAAGTTCCAAATGTAAATGAGCAAATAAGCATTTGGCCAAGTGCGCAGATTATGCCACCCCTAACTCGTGCGTAATCATATTATTATGGTTATTAAACGATAGCTATACGTCAATCGGGATCGATTGACGCATGAAGTCTCGTAAATGAAATCCCAAAGTGTGCGATCGGTCGAATCGAGATTGGTCAAAGCTTTAAAATCGCAGCTGCGAAAATTAGATTTCTCTCTTCTCGTGCAGCCACAGGAACATTTTACATTCGAAATCAATAAAATTCGCGAGAATTAAACAGGCCGACGACTTGTTTGTCAACAGATCGCTTCATTTAATTAACGAACGCGCGCGCAAACGGAAGGAAATATATATTTGCAATGAGAATACACACGCGCTTCCGCGCGTTAATATATGCGTGTAAAATATATAATAGCGCGAATTATTTCCGGAATGTCTTATCATAGCTTCGTCTCGTATTCTCACACGCGTACGCAATTGCGCATGCAATAATACTTCCGTCGATATCGACCCTGTCACGAGTGCATAATTGTATTAACGAGATGCGACTCATAAATATTTAACGATCCGTCGAGCAAAGTGCGTTTCGACGTATAAATCCGTGACACCGTGCCACTTTTTCGTGGCACAAACATTTTCCCCCAAAAAAATCTTGCAAAAAGGAACAATTGCATTTCTATTTTATCCGACCGCGAAATTCCATCTTCCATTGCATGATTATTATTATTATCTCTCCGTAATTTGTGCAAAGTAAAACTACAATCTCTCGTACGCGGTGTTCATTTAAAATAATGTAGAATTTAAATCTAAAATATAAAATCAATTAAAATGCGTATTATTAGTGATAAAAATGATAGAAATTTACAAAATTCTCGCACCGAAAAGCAGTGCTCCATTCGTTTACGCAGCGCCAATATTTGTTATGTAAAATGATGTTTGTGTTTCGGCTCTCATACACGAATTTGACGCGTCAAAGGATTGCGCAAATTTACGTTCGATCGTATACGGACCGCGTCGACGTCAATTCGATCGTATTTCGCATAATTCTACACGTGACTTACATTTGCACTCCTCCGGGCTCTCGTCGGAATTGTCGGTACAGTCGTCCGCTTTATCACAGACCCACGAGATTGGAATGCATCTGCCATTGGCGCACCGGAACTGCCTCAAAGGACAGGCTAATTTACCTGAGAACCAAAGAAAAAGTTTACTGAAAAAAAAAGAAAAAAACTCAATAAATCATAAAATAAACAAAAAAAATGTAAAAGATGGCATTTAAGCAGATCGAGCAATTTCTAATATATAGTTTGATATGCAATTTAAAAAAAAATTTTTTTTCTTACTATCCAAATTCTCTACTATTTTGTATCTTTATACGTCGCGAACTTAAATTTATGCATCGTATAAGTTAGATTTAAATGAGAATGCCAAGATTTGTGTGCGGTTTATAATTAGAATGATTCGCCACTAGAAGATGCACGTCTATGAGATATGAGAATCGTTTAAGTGCAATAATGATAAAATCAAATGTAATCTCGTAGCTCATTTATGTTAACTGACCGACAAGGTTACTTCGCAATTCTTGTCGGCGACAATAGCGATAGATAGTTAATATGCACGGATAAGTGAACAAAAAATGAATAAAGAAATCGCAACAATTTTCTCTGAAAATATATACGATATCGATTCGCACATTATTAAAGTATTATCACGCAATATGCTACGGATTTCTTTTTACAAAATTACAAATGTTGAGATTTTACTGTTATATTATTGCAGTTTTACGTTTATTTCATGCTTAGTTTAGCTTTTTTGATATTTTTATCATATAACTTCGATCATATTCAGTCTCTTTATAAAAGAAAAAACATTTTATGCGGCCAGAGCATAATTAATTTTATTTCTCAAAATAATTGTCTCGAAAAATATTCACTCAACGATCGAGTATAATAAAAAAAATATGTTACGGTTTCTTTTACAAATTACAAATGTTATGATTTTATTGCAACAACTTTACGTTTAGTTCATGCTTAGCTTTGATCATATTAGAGGAAAAACATGTTTTTGCAGCAGAGCATAATTCATATTATTTTTCAAAATAATTGTCTCAAAAAATATTTCACTCAATGATCGAGGAAAAAATATGTTACGATCTCCTTTTTTTTACAACATTACAAATATGATTTTATTGCTACGAACTTTACATTTAGTTCATGCTTAGCTTTGATCATATTAGAGGAAAAATATTTTTTTGCAGCAAAGCATAATTCATGTTATTTTTCAAAATAATTGTCTCAAAAAAAGTTTACTCGACGATCGAGTATACTAGAAATCTCCTGCTAAAGATACCAGCTTGCGACGATGTTGTCGAGAATGGACGTAAGATAAATGGCGTACGCGAGACGGTAATCTAAACTAAATACACACGATCCCCGATCGAAGTTTCTGTAAATTCACGTACGTTTCGCGAAACAGCTCGACAACCCCCGTCGGGAATTGTCGATGCGGATTTATTACGCGGACGTGCGCCGCGGCTATCTCCGCGGTTCCGTGAATTCCTCGATAAAATTATCATAAGATACTAATAGATGTAGAAGCTAGCAAAAGTCGGAAATCGGAGCGGCGAAATAAATATCTGATCACGCACAACGAGTTCTCTATGTCGCGGCTCCGTGATAATGCTTGGATTATGCCGGAAGAATCATTACGTTAATTGCAACCCTTATATATTTGCGCCTAATGAGCACGCATTTCGATTTTCTTTCTCTTTCTCTCTCCCTGCACTCGAAAATGTACATATTTATATAGCGAACGCGCGCCAAATCCCCTCCGGTAGTTTGTCCTATGTGTGTCTGTGATGAAACAAATGTAATCAAAACAAACTTTCACGTAACGCAAGCAAGAAAGCAGTATAATTTTGATGTTGACAAATTTTCTTGTTTGAAATCACTCTTCGTCTCTGGTTCGAATTTTCAAAGCTTAAGTGATGAATCGGAAATCTCAATCAGCGTTTAAATGGAAAATTTGACTTCGTTTAAAATTACAAGTATTTTTTGTCTCTTTTTTTTACAACACGAATAATTTGCTCTTGTCTCTATTAACTGTGTACAATATGTAAACAAAACATTATCTTTTTATTTGGTACATAAATATTTTGCTCATTGTCATAACACAGATTTCGCGGATTCTTTAAATCCATTCAAAAACGTATCTAACAGAATAATTTAGTCACTCGATATCTTAGACTTTTTCGATTTAAATCTTTTTGAATACGTATAAAAAATGCAAACATGAGAAAAAATTAATTACTATAGCTGAATTTTAACTGTCCCTGTATGAAATTTAGTCATCATGCCTGAATTTTAGTTATAATAACTAATACTTTTTAGCTATAGAATTCTCGAATCTGTTAAATTATAAAATAAATTATAGCTACAAAATATTAGCTACCATGTTTTTATTTAAATAGATCGATTAATAATGTATTAAATGGAGATTAAAGTAAAAATCATATTTGAGAATATATTAGAATATATAAATCATAATTTTTTGAATATAGTCATTCAAATAAAATCTTTGTGAAACGTTTTTATCTTATAATTGGCACGGAAAAAAAATAGCCATTATAACTAAATTTTAGATTGTAATATAGCTAAAATTTAACTATAATGACTAATTTTTTTCCGTGAGAATTATAAGATAAAGACGTTTCACAAAGATTTTTTTTCTTTTTAAGATTTTCTTTGAATGATTATATTCAAAATTATGATTTATATATTCTAATAGATTCTAAATTATTCTAGATTTTTACTTTGATCTCCATTTAATACATTATTTAATCAATCTATGTTAAATAGAAACACGAATGCTCAAATCCTACGAGTTTACCAAAAAATGAAATTAAATTGGTAAATACATGAAATAATTTATATACCAAATATAAGTACTAAAAATATAGGAAGATAATCTCTTATTTACACATTATATACGAGAAAACTAAAATCGTCCCGTTTCTGACAAAAATAAAAATTTGTTCAACTATTTTTGTTGATTTTATCATAACTGTTATTTGCTTACTCTATTTAACAAGAGTATTTAACGCTCTGTAAAACTCCTTATCGCAGAAATCATAAAATGATATTAAATAACTGGCCATCCCTTTCTCTTCATTTTCACTTAATAGCGCTAATATCCCATCTGGGTGTATATATTATTATACAACCCGACCTCGGCGAGGCAGAAATGTACGTAGATAGAGACAATGAAAAGCAGCGAGCAGTGTGCGCGATCATTGACAAAACGGGACGACGTTGCGCGTCTACTTATATAATGTAGATACATCTTCGCGCCGACTGTCGAATCGAACGTCTTCGCCGAGGGGACTCGTCATATCCGCGGTCCGGAATCCAGAGAGGGATGTTGCGAGCGAGCCGCGTCGTGACAGGACGAGAACACGTGAAGATATCGACGCGCTTCGCTCGCTTGAATATCCTCGCCCGCACAAAAACATGCGGGTCAATTGTATATTCTCTTCAGGATAGTTTAAATCTAAACAATTGTATATATATATATTCTTCAGGATAGTTTAAATCTGTTTCAACATCATTAATCTGAAAAGCAAATATATAATACACAGAGAATTTTATGAGTTTCTCTAATTAAATATTTATCACAATAAAAATATTAATAGGTACAATAAAAGTAAAATTAATTAAACATATTTTATATCTTATTGTGATAGATATTAATATTTTTTATTTGTAATGACGCCGTGATTTTCAGGGTAAATTCTAAGAGAAAATTCTCTCCGTGTATATAAAATATATTATATATATGTATAATTATATATATATATATATATATATATATATATTATATAATTATACATATATATAAATATATAAATAAATATATGATATATATATGTATATATATATATATATATATATATATATATATATATAAATATTATAGTGTGTAATTCTAGCGTGATTATAAAATGTTATAGCATATTATCAGACACAACGAGAATTTCGGAGATAAACTCAGGGTGAGAACGGCCGCCATGAAACCCTCTCCGCGTCCTCGAAGGCGTATATTTTTTTCAGAAATTTCACCTCGAGGATGATCTTCTTCGTTATCTAATATGATTATATCGAGTACTGTTTGCGTATCTAATGCCTCTGTCGCACAAGAGTTAAACAATAAAAGTTGAATGACGTTGACAGTTAATTATAGCGGCGTGTTCTCGACAACGATCGTAAATAAACCAATTACATCTTCGCAATATCTAACGCGGAATAAATAATTCTGTTCACGAGAGCGCATCGATGCTCTTCAAATCTATATAACACACTCGTCATCTTGGACAAGGCTCAAATTCTTCTCATATCGAACACGCAATTTCAGGCAAAGGGGAGGACAGCGGGATAAAGAATTCAAAGCGCAGGAAATCATGACTGAAAAGATTCGTCCAAGATTGTCGCGATGCGCGAGAAGAAAAAAATAACGACGAAAAATCCGCGGGAGACGACGGGTCCGCGAAGAACGAGCAGAGCGGATGCTGGGTGTATGAGCCAGGACCAGCTCTTGCCCGCCACTCCTCCCCCTGTCCTCCCCTCGCCCACCCCATCCTCATTCAACCACCGTCATCGTTGTGCTCCGAAAATACGTCTCTCGCCAGCTCGGGAATAAGAAGGACTTACTGTCAATGGAGAAGGCGTCCGCGACTGCCAGCGCGGCCAGCGCGACGATTAGCAGCACGCCACGGGAATCTCGCCCCATAACAACCCTCTTTCTTCTCACGGTCGTGTCCTTCCTGCCTTCGTTCCACTACTGTGTCAGGGCGCACCACCACCACCCAGTGTGCAGCAGCCGCCACCACCGTTGCCAACCTCTCGGTACGGACAGTTTCTTCTCTCGCCCTCTTGCCGGCTCTCTCCCTCTCTCGCTCTTGCTCTGGCTGTCGCTCTCCGTCTCCCTTTCTCTCGTGAATATCGATCAACAACAACAACAATATACACCGCTGTCGGACGAGAGATGGTCACTGCTGGAACCTCGCAAGAGAGCACGCGGTCGAGCAGTGCCTCGATCTACATAGGTGCTCGAGGTTTGCGAGGTCTGACAACTAGCTATTTCTCTCTCTCTTTCTCTCGTCCACCCCGTCCTTTTCCGGCAATCCTCGTGCCTGCTCCTTCTGTCACTCACTCTCCCTTTTGCGGTCGCAGAAACCGCGTGACAAAAAAAAGTATTCCGCGAAGTGGCGAGACTGACCGGCCCGCCCCGTATGCGACCACCTCTGCGGGTCTCACGAGGTATATCTGTCCTGCTCCCTCTCTTCCCTGTCTCTCTTGCACGGCTACGTCGATTTGGCAGTGGCGGATTATATGGCGCGAGACGCTCACGGGCCTCGGAGCGAGCTTTAAAATTTAAGCATTTATTGGGAAAAATTAGGTCAAACGTAAAGTGACGTTTCAGCGTTTTCAAAGTAAGAATTATAAATATAGAATTGATACGAAACTTCATTTCCTAACAGATATGCAGAAAAGAAAAACTATGTCAACAAGCATATAAAATATATCTATCGCGCCTGTGTGCTATTCATATATTTGAATGAATATATTTATTTTAATACCTCAAAACCTTGATTTTGCTAGTGCTTTGCATAGATATAGTTAGGACTTGAAAGCTTATCGTAAAACTCTTGAAAAAGCGGGAGAACTTACTTTATACTTCTTACTTTTCTCAATTGTTGGAACAGAAAATCTTTGAATTTTGCTATTTGAAAGTTTGAAATTTTTACCAGCGACAGAAAATCAGTTTGTTCTCTTCGCGATCTTCAATCCACTACTGTGATTCAGCCGGTTTCTTTCGCGCTCTCTACCGTTTCTCTCTGCCTCATTCATCCGGCCATTGTCTCCTCTCTCTCGCGCTCCCCGGGCGAGACTGCGCCGACCAGTGGGACACGCCGTACGTTGACGCACCGACATCGCGCCACCTGCGCGCGCAGGTTTCCCTCGTTCTCGCTCGCTCTCTACCTTACGAGCCGGCGTGCTCTCCTCGTCGCGTCGACCTACGACGTACGATGCTCACAAAAGTCGCAAATTCACGCGTATCGCACGCGTGCGAACCTCGCCGAGCATGTATTGCCAAATAGGCACGTATCCTGATGTCTTCCTGCTTCCTAGCTCACAATTATAAATCAGAAACGTCAGCGTCAAATCTTGCTCGCATAAATGCGCATGCGCGCGTTTACATATGTATATATATATATATTTGCATTTAAATATTAAATTTTTTTCTCAAATTAATCAAATGAAATTTCCATTTGTTTACCTCTTACAAATGTCAATGTTTAGATCTCTAAACGTGTACATTATTGTTTTTTATAAAAATGTATTGTAAGAATTGACCTTTTACAATAGAGTATCATATATTACACTATATAATATACTATTGTGACAATGTTATATTCTCTGTTTCAAACTTTTTTATATCTAATAATCGAATTGATGAATAAAAAAATACAGACTAAATCATTTATAAAAAAGAAATCTGGGATTAATTGTTATAAGAATTATTGAAAACATGAAATCAAGCAAATATGAATGATTAAATAATATTAAAAGACAATTCTATTAATAGTATGGACAGTCTTTTTAAAGTTAAATCACTTATTGCAATATTTGTATTTTACTTTGCAATAAAGTTTATAAAAATCTTTAGAAATAATTGTACCATTATAAAGATCTCATGCAGGTGATGAATAACAATAAAATTTGAATACTAATACAAAAGTATACACACATATGATGTATAAAATGCAACTTATATATGATGTAAGTTTTCAAAATTTATAATTTGTTATAATGTTGACTTCATTATCTTCACACTAATTTTAATATTATTCATCATCTGTATGAGACGAAGTACTCCACATTAATATATTAAATCCATTAGAGGCTAAAAAGCAATTCTTTTGTGGATGAACACTTATAGATACAGTAGCATACTTAGTTGGTTTAAATCCTGAGAGTTTTGCGACCACTTTCTGAGATACAAGATCCCAAACCCATAACTTTCCATCCGCTGAGCCCGAAAGAATTTTTGTATCTTGGCAATCTACACTCGATTCTAGACAAAGATCTTTTCCAATATGACCTCTAAATTCACCGAGTTGTTCTCCTGAATCTTTATCGATCAATCTAATTACATCATCTGCGCAGCTAACAACTAAACACTGGCCATCTCTGGTGAAACTGGCGCATGTAATTGCATCTAAATTGTAAAAATTTGAATTTTTATATTGTAATTAATAAAATCAATAAAATTCAAAATCTGCTTACATTATTTTGTCGTCACTTACCTCCCATATAATCTGCACACAGTTGTCCTACACGTATATCATAGGTACGTACTTTACCATCAAAAGAACCAGATAAGATTTCATGATCAGAAACTCTTACACTCGATATAGAATCCTTAGCATCGTTCAATGATTGTACTGCTTCTTGCGCTTTGGAACGTACATCCCAACACATAACACTGTTATCACGAGAACCAGAGACAACCATCGATGATTCCTCGTTGAATCTATAATGGTAATAAGATATATATTAAAACTTAGCTCAGTCAGTTTCATACTAGAAGAAAATACTAGCACAAAATGAATACTATGATTAGTTTGATGACAAGATATCTACCTCACTGTCGTAACTGGACCTGCATGACCTCTGAAACGGCGTACAGGAACACCAGTTGACACATCCCAGACGATTACAGATTTATCCAGACCACAGGACACAATTTGGCTGCTATCACAGGACGCACAGGCATCCATAACCTCGTCGCCATGACCACCATACGTTTTTAATGTTACGGGCTTGTACGGATTCCATAACTTCAACTTTCTATCCGATCCGCACGTTACGCAATAAGAACCGTCAACTAAAACAGAAAATTACGTGTCAAAAGCGTATAAAAGATTCATATAAATACATTATTAGCAACTTCAACCGATTCCTTACCGCTGAATCGTACGGATCTGACAGCTTCCTGCTTGCAGTCGATTTCTCTCAGGAATTTGTACTCGGTATCCATTTTTTAAGGATAACTTAAATATTTCGTTATCCGATAAAAACTTTTGATAAAAGATAGCATGTGTCATCTGTCATGTATGTAAGTCTTCTGAACTCGTTGAAAAATTTTCAAAGTTATCGTCGCACTTCGTTCGACTAGAGATAAATCGAAGTGAAGTAAGTTGCGAGTTTAAATTCAGTGGCCAATTTCTCGATATTCGAATAACATAATTTGAAAAAGTAAGATATTTACATTTGCCCAGTCAAAATTTAGTGTAATTCCTTTTCAAAGTGTGTCCTTTAGGGTTGATTTTTCCAACTTCTCGCTAAGTTTTATCTGATAGGTAGCATATTTTCGTCTTTTCAGATAAGTTCTAAAAAAAAAGAAACAATATGCTACTTGGCGGGTAAAATTTATCAAGAGTTGGAACAACCGGCCCTTAGATAATTAAAAAATTATCTTTCGAAATTCTCAAAACATGAATATTTTAACCTCTGTTGCTTTTATTTAATCGTTCATCTTTTTCATCATTTTTAAGTAAAAAATATGATAAAATGTTATCTTTTTATCTTGCATCTTTTCTTATAAATTAATAAATATAATGAAGTCAAATTTATATTATATCAAATAATTTCATATCTTTTTCTGTATTATTTTTACCAGAGTCTATATAATGAAAGGGAACTTTTATAAAATTAATATAACAAAGGAATTACTTGAACTTATATCTTATAAGGGCCGATTTTTCCAACTTCTCGATAAGTTTTACCTGACAGGTAGTATATTTTCGTCTCTTTTAGATAAGTTCTAAAAAAGATGCTACTTGTCGAGTAAAACTTATCGAGAAGTTGGAAAAATCGGCCCTAAAAAGCATAAGCAATAAATAATATTTAATATACAGATATATATTTTATCATCTAACTGTGAATAACATTTGATAAAGTTTTCTATTTTAATATGATAATGAGAAGAATAATATAAAGATTATAAAAATATTTTATTTTAAAAAATTATTTTCCAATCAACATCAATTATACTACATATTATTACTTATTATTACATAAATTTATTATAAATAGAAGTGAATATTTGATATTTTTGAATACTTTATCAAATTTGTACAGAGGTAGAAAATAATGAGTAATAAATGAATAATCACAATTTCCTAAAAATTATATCTATACTGCATCATCTTTCGCAATACACAACACACACAGATGAACACACATACGCACACTTGCACAATATAAGAATATTCAATTATAAGTATTACTAGATATACATTACATAATTTGCTTTACAATATTGTTGTAGACTAATACAAGTATATATTATATTTTGCATATTTTCCATATTACAAAATTACACAATGATTATTACTTAAATTTTTATTATTTTAATTTATTAGTCTTTCCTTTGTTTTTTTTAATATTGTATTTTTGTGTTAAAGAGAAATTAATTCTTTTGCATCAATAGTAACTTTTAATCCTTTTTGCAAACATCAACAGTTTTAATATTATATATTAAATAAAATAGTTGTTATATACAATGCACATTTAATTTGTATAATTATATTTTCTTATTTTATATTTTATCTGATTTGATATAAATTACATATATAAATAATTAAAGCTTTATATTTCTTGAAACTACATGTCAAAATTTGCTTAAATGGCAGTGACAATATTGTAAACCAAAACTAAATTTGTATGAAATTATTTCATTTATGCAGATTTTTCTAAAATATAAATTTCAAAAAGCTATCAATTAAATTATTTCAACAAATTTAATTACAATTATTTCCCTGTATTAAAGTTCTATGAGATTAACATCTCGTGCTATTGTATTCAATGTAGATGATGATGCAACTGATGTTGTGAATGAACGTACATGAGATCTGAAGCTAGAAGCAGGTTCCCAAGCTTCGTCTCGCACAACACCTTGATTTCTAGGATACATAAGCAATGGATCTTTACCAGTTTTTTTGCACAATCTTTCTTGAAGCATAATCAAGCGAGATCTCCAATATTCATAGCTTGCTTGCTTAAGTGCCTTAATCCATTGTTCCACTTGAGACTCTGATCGACCACTCAATACATGTCGTTTTTCATGTTCATCACGAAACGAAATACTAAATGCAAATACTCCTTCAGTGGAAGTGTCTATGTTAATGCTGCAATTTTCTAGAATAATGACACCAGCAGGTTGCCTCCCATCAATTTGTCCTAAATCATTAAGATTGAAGTAAAATAATAGATTGTACCGCAGCTTGAACCATTTTTCTTTAAACACTGGAAATATGAATTACATGTTATAAAAATATATGTAATCTTGCTATAATTATTTAAGTATTTATACATCTATTTTACAATTCACATAATGAATTTTTTGTACAGAAAGCTATCAAAGTTTAATAGAAAAAAAAGTAATTATCTAACTAGTTATATAAAATAATAAATTTTCTGATGAGATATATAAATTGTTTTCTTTTGTTTTCATACAAGAAACTACTTTCTAAATTTGGTCAAGTATTTCAGAAATAGTACAATTATTTTCAAATAATTAATAAAAATTCTTTAGACAATTTTTAGAATTTAAAATAGTTTTGGTTCTTTAAAATTCATTATAATTTATGCCGCAGAAGTGAAATAATGTGACAATATTTGAAACAATTCTCTGTATAAGTCAGAAATGCAAATCGGAAGTAGAGAATTGTAAAAACGCAATATAATTTATCTTCTTGATAATAGTCAAGAAATATATACAGTGAGTGAAAAAAATTATTTGTCTCTCTCGACATTGAACGATTGTATCAGATGACGGGGTAACAGAGGCGATTGATCGCGAGATTAAGTTGATTCATTGTGTGTTGTGCACTGTATAAAAAGTATTTAATTATATTCACACTAAACTAACCTGACTTGTGAGCACGTTTGTGATTTAGACGTCCCTCGAAATCGGGGGGCCCAAAACTCACTTCTGCGAGCTCCTTGTCATTGAATTTCATGTTTGGTCGAGCGATACGAGGATGCTGTCAATGTGTCACAGAGAATAAGCTATCGCAAATATTCCATCCTCGTAATCGTTTATATTAATTGAGATGTCAGGGGTTGCCTTCTGCGTTAATCGACATTAGACGCTTTCTTGAATCTTCGAGCTACGAGAATGCTTTCACTTGTGTTCAATCAATGATCGCGAGAGTCGACCTACGAATATGATATTCGATAAGTTTTATTGAATAAATATGTTGTTTACGCGATGATAAAACAAGTCGCATTATTCGCACACGTCATACTTTTGAAACAGCTCGCTTGCTAAAAGTGATTGCATGACGTTTTTATCTGCCAATGGGTGATATAAAAATAGATATAATTTATCGAATTTAAATTTTGATATATATATGTACATATAGAAAAATCTCATCTATATAATATTTGTAATAAAATAAAAAAAAGACATAAATGTCGAATAAAATATATTTAAAAATTATAAAAATATCATTGAAATTTTTCATATTTTTTAAAATAACATTATGTAAAAACTCACTGAAATTTTATTAATTTTAATCCTTGTTTTTAGAATGTTCCGTGGACAAATCATATATAATTACTAAATGCTGCAATCTCTAAATATTAGATTATAAACAACATTATGTATAATATCATTATAATCTCAACTTCTTTTCTTATTTACATTTTGAATACATTTAAAAAAAGATATAATAAAAGCTTCGATGCTGGAAATCTATAGTTTACGTCACGTTTATTATGAATTAAAAGACCATAGACATACAAAATATGTAGAAGTCTATTTTGAAAGTTACAAATGTTCTAACCAATCAGGACAAAGGAATCTTTACTCATTTTGTTCTGATTGGTCAATCAACTGTACTTTGAAGTACTTTCAAAACACACATCTACACTGCAAATCATTTGTTTACAAACTTGGATAAAAGAGATTAATCAATTAAAATATCTAATATAAAGTATGTCATTTGTTGCATTTTTTAAATTAATTAAATACGTGGTTGATTGATTTTTCTTATCAAGTGTCATATCTGGATTTATATGAACAAGAAGTTTGTTGGCGTCCTTTGACGCGTTCAGACGTCTGAAAAAATTTTTTTCTTTGTGTTCCGTTCTGGTCCTAATATCTTTTCAAAATATATATAACCCGCTGATGGCCGAAAGTCGCACTTGCGACTGGGTCAAAAAGAATTAATAATAAGAAGAAGAAGGTCTTTAAGTTTTTAAAATGATGACGTGATGAGATTTCCCGATAATTAACTGTGATTGGTCTGTTTTCCCTTATTCTACGTTTTTCTGTCATTTCCTTTCAATTTTATTCGCGCGCTAAAATTTGCGTTTTAAGGACGCAAATTCTTTTGGCGCGAATTTCTTAGCAGGCAGTATGTACAACAACGGAAATGATTTTTTATCATGTATCAAAATTGTGAGTAATCTCCATCTAAGCTGATTACAGTTTTGGGTTTTATTGGTATAATAATTGATTTTTTGTTTGTGTGTGCAGAAATAATTAAAATGTACAAAATTTCTATTCCTCAGCCTCCCACAAAACAAGCTACAACAAAGAAATCTGAAAAAATGGAATCAATAGATTTTACAGCAGATCATCGTAATTTAATTTCAACAGCTAATAAGATTTTTGGAGAAGGAAAATGGAACCATTCTGTTGCTCAACAGACTTTAGGTACATTAGTTAATTTTGAAAAATATATTTCTATAAGTGCGTAAGCAGTTTTTCTCTCTTATCAAATGCATATAAACATAAGTTCAAATTTATTACAGATTATGTTGAAGCTATTGGTGCCAAATGCAGCGTTGGATGTGTTAGTTTCGTTAAAGTTCAACTGGAGAATGGAACCTTTCATGAAGATGTTGGTTATTATAGTGCAGAAGAATCTACAAAAGGCTTGTCAATACACAATGCAAGAATTGTATATATCATTTAATTAAATAATACAATTACATTATATTTAACTGAAAAATTATAGAAATTTTAATTTTAATTTCACAGGGTTCTGCTGTAAATGGCTTAAGGAGAGTTTTGTTGTCATTTGGAGACAAAATTGAAAAAGAATTACAATTACAAAAGCAAATTAATCTTGAACAAACTGGTGACATACAGAAAAATGCGATACAATCATCAGTTAATAAACACATGGAAAAGAAATCAAATGTTCCAATTCAAGAACCTACAACAATATTAGAGCGTAAAAATGCTGAATCAAATAAAAATAAAGGTTTGTTAATGATCAAGTAATATAATTGTACGTGAAATATAGTACATACATATATTCAACTTAAGTAATTAAATCTAGGTCCTGTTCAAATTGTGAAAGAGGAAACAACTGCCACTAAACTATCATCACCAATAATTAACAGTTCTCTAGAAATCTTTGAAGATTTGGATGAAGATAAGGACAACTTAGTAACAATACAAAACGATAAAATAAATATTACTGAACAGGAACAAGGTAACATATAAATGTGTTTAATATTGATCAAAGTCATTAAATTAAATTAATTATTAATTATTTTTAAAATTATACTGTTTGGATATTGACATTACAAGACATGGATCTATTTAATTATGTGTATATGTAGTAACATTTTCTTGATATTTAATTCAAATTAAACATACTAGATTTAGATTTTGATTTTATTATATTTTGAAACTTTATATATATAAAATTATGATGCACTAAATATAAAAAGTATAAAGTAAATATTATTAGATACATAAAGAAAAGTATTTTATATTATATGAAAATACATACTTTTCTCATAGAATTCTAGAAAATCTACGCTCTGAATGTAAAAGAGTAAATTCATCACAACTAATATAATGAAAAATATTATTACTAATTATTTTGTTTTTTTAAATAAATTCTAATATATATTTTAAGTACTTATTATCTTGTAATTCTTTATAGAATTATCTGCAAAAGAGAGACAACGAATGGAGAGAAAAAGAAAACAAATGGAAAAACAAATGGAATTTAAAAAACGTATGATGGAAAAAGAAAAGCTAATAAATAATGATAAGAAACCTAATCCTAAATATTAAGTTATATTTAATAAGTTATACATAAAAGATATAAAGCATGCAAACATTATTTTTGTAAACATTATATATAGTACTTTTAATATGTATAGAATATATTTTATATATAGTAAATTTGAATAAATTGATGAAATAAAATTAAAAAGTCTTTTACCTGAAAAAAAAAAGAAAAAATACCAAGTAGAATCATTGTAATAAGTGATATAGATAGAAAGGTTATTAAGATTGACACATTCAGAATTTTATATTTATAGTAAATACTTATAAATATAAAAAAATTATTTATATTCTCGAGATATCAAATATTCAATAATATGCTCCTTATCTTGTTCTCTATACATAATTACAATGTAATAATTACGATTATTATATGTATTAATTTTCAAAATCATGTAAAAAAATGCAATATTTTCATTATACAATATATAAACCAAAGTTTTTTTTTCAATTTCTTGTGCATTTATTTATTTTTGCTTATTCCTAAAATAAAATAAAATTGCAATATATGAAGTCATGGCTTAACATTGAGCGACACTGACAATAAGAAGGTTATTGGATAACATCACATGGTATATTTAATGGTTAAGATAAATATTCAATTTACATCTTTTTAATTGAGATTGAATAGAAAAAAAACAAAGATTATATAAATAGAAAAATAGCAACAGAAGAAGAAAAGTGTGGATTATTTTACATAAAATTTTCATTTATAATTTTTGTTATTTGTGTATTTTCAATCATGGATCAATATTTTGAAAGTTACGAAGAACTCGATGTAAGTCAAACAAATTTATATATATATATATATATATATATATATATATATATTTAATTATATAATAATTTCTATCTAGTTATTGTAAATCATTTTTTATATTTATGTATTTATTACATTTATAGATTCATAAATTAATGCTAAGTGACAAAAAACGTGTTATAACATACAAGAAAGCTATTTTTAATATGAAAGAGAAATTTCAGGATAAGGTAGTGATGGATGTTGGTGCAGGCTCAGGTAAATAGCTTACTAAATTCTTGTTATATATATATATATATATGTGTGTGTGTGTGTGTGTGTGTGTTGTGTGTGTATGTGTATAATACATATATTACTTATTTGCTCGATACAAATTATAACATGTTACATATTATGATCATATCTATATTTCTTTTGCAGATATATTATCAATTTTTTATGCTTAAAATATATATATATTTTTTGCAGGTATATTATCAATTTTTTGTGCTCAAGTTGGTGCAAAGAAAGTATACGCAGTGGAAGCAAGCTTATTGGCAAAGCTTATTGAACAAGTGTCGATAGAAAATTATCTGCAGGATAAAATAGAAGTAATTCATAGTAAGGTAGAGGACATCCAGCCAGACAGTTTGGAGAAAATAGATATAATTGTTTCAGAATGGATGGGTTTTTATCTAGTACATGAAGGAATGTTAGATTCTGTACTTTTTGCTAGAGATAATTTCTTACGAGAAGGTGGTTTATTATTCCCAGCCATAGCAAAATTGTATGCTACGCCATGTGAGTTACCATCTATGTATGAATTTTGGGATAATGTATGTGGAGTCAGTATGAGGTAATTATATTATTCTTAAATAAAAAGGAAAAAAGTAATGGCAACATATATTTAATTTCTATTTAAAATATAATGGATTTATTTCTCTCTTTCTTATTCTTTTTTTATATTTATGATTTCAAGAACTATATTTGTGCAACAATGTATTTATTGTCAATTTTTATTTAGATGTGTTGGAGAAGAGTACAGAAAAATCAAATCGATGAAGCCAGAAGTATTACTTCTAAATCAAGATAATCTTTTGTCAGAAGGGAAATTGCTTGCTTGGCTGGATTTAAATTGCATCTCTGTAGAAGAAATAAACCTATTAGGTGGAGATAATTATGTAACGGTATGCAAGAAAGATGGAAAATATCAAGGGATATGCATTTGGTTTGCAGTCGAATTCCCAGATGGTTCAGAACTATCTACAGCACCTTACGATGAGGAAACTCACTGGAAACAAATTGCTGTTGTTCTACCTACAAATACAGAGGTAATAAAAAATGAACCTATTGCCTTTAAATTGGATTTAAAAAGAGACAAATTGAATCCGAGACGTTACAATATAGAATTAAACTTGTTGAATGCGGAGGAGGTAGAACATGATGTTCCATGTAATTGTCATATGACAAAGTGTATTGTAACAAAAACGTATATTACAGATCAAGCAAACAATGAAAATGTTACGTCAATTGAATGATATACATCAGAATATATTTGCATATATACATGTATGCTAAAAAAAATGTTTTTATCATTTGTTTCTTTACAAATTGGTGTATCTCTATATTCCTAATAACTTAAATATATGTAAACTAAATATTAATAAATATTTTTAAAAATATTCATTTAAATTTTCTCGGAAACTTTTTATTATATAAAAGTTGATCCGTGAAAAAAGCGATGAGATACTTGTAGGAATTAAAAATTGGCGCCAAATTTTGAAGATGGTATAATACGCATGCGTAATTTTTCTAGGGAAAACAGTCCGAGCGCCTTTCGATTCGTCTCTAGGGCCTAGGGTGAAACTTTGGAGAGAAACGAGACGGGGTTCGTGGGTGCATCAGCATCTATCGACGAGACTCGACGAAAAGGTCATCTCCTCGCTAATCGAGCGTGTACCGGTCAGTCAAGTGCAACAACTAGCAAGATGAAGATGGCGGACGGACCTACAATCTTGCGAAGAAACAGGCCCGGAACAAAGGCAGAGGTTATTAATTTTGTTGAAGAAGTATTGCACTTGCATCCGCAGGCGACACTTGATTGTCAGAATCCGCGTTACGCCGACCATATCTTCATCGAATTCCTGACACTTCCTTCCTGCTTTGACACTTCCTCGATGAAAATCAATGAACTCTGTGAGATATATAAATCGAGACACTGTTTACACTACAAAAATAATATTGTCATTCTTTCTCGTAGGGTCGTCCGCGTACTTATAAATATCCTTTTCAAAAATGTAATTTTTGTAATTTTACGATTGTGTTGTATTTTCTCAGCATCCACCAAAGCATAAGAAAAATACATTAGATCATTTATTTTCTTCTTTGTGATACACATTTCTATAAAATTTAAAAATATTGCATATTTTGCTTTTTAAAGCGATGCAAATCTCGTTTATCTCTCGTTTGACATTTTTTGTTCGTTGTGAAAAATTGAAGTAAAATGCGCGAAGTTATTTTATCCTATAATCTATTTTTATATCGCGACGACCTATATAGCAAAGAAATCGATTATTAAGAACATTGACGTAATTTAATTATTTAAATTTAAAACATTGACGTAAATTTAATTATTTTTATCGAGCTTATATGTTCATAGTTGTATTCTGTTGTAGGACTTCAGTAGGTGGCCTGATGAGCCGTTTGAAGAAATGGATAGCACGCTAGCTGTACAGCAATATATTCAACAAATGATCAGAAGAGATCCATCTAATATTGAATTAATACTTAATATGCCGGAAGCTAATGATGAAGGAGTATGGAAGTATGAACATCTCAGACAATTCTGCATGGAGCTTAATGGTTTGGCAGTGAGATTACAAGAAGAATGTCATCCTGAAACGTGCACACAAATGACAGCTACAGAACAGTGGATATTTTTATGCGCTGCGCATAAAACTCCTAAGGAATGTCCTGCAATTGATTACACTCGGCACACGCTGGACGGAGCGGCGTGTTTACTCAACAGTAACAAATATTTTCCTAGCAGGTAATTTCTTTATTTCACTTAAAATATATTACACAATTTATTAAATGTATTTCTAAATAAATTTTTTCGTATAAAAATTTCTAATGTATGAATGTATTTCTTTTTCAGAATCAGCATCAAGGAATCTTCTGTAGCTAAACTTGGCTCCGTCTGCCGTAGGGTTTACAGAATCTTCTCACATGCATATTTCCACCATAGAACAATATTCGATGAATTTGAAAATGAGACTTTTCTTTGTCGCAGGTAATAAGTGCAATGTATGAATATTTTCATATTATCATGCATCAGGTATACATTGTATTATATAAAGGTGCTGTGTGTTTTGTTACAGGTTTACCTCATTTGTGACAAAATATAATCTGATGTCAAAGGATAATTTAATAGTACCTATTATGGAAGGTGATGGCGCAACGGAAAGCGAAGCATAGGACTTAACATTGCGATCATATTGTCCAAAGTCGAATTGCCAGATTTAGTAGGAAAAGTTGATAATTTTCACATTTAACATTTTAATACTTTATGGCAAATATAAATATGACAAAGGTCTTTGAATAAGGTCAGTAAATTTGCTCTTACTTAAAAGCATAAATTTATTACAATCTTTTATCTGTCTCCAATATGGTTAGGTTAAATAGAAATTAACTTTGATGAATGTTTTATCAATAGTTGTGCAATTATCAATATATACATAGTATTTTCTGTGTTTAACCAATCTTTATATTTATTTATCTTTTTAATATTTAAGATCTGAGCAGTGTTTAAAACAGTAGAGAATTCATTAAAACTATTAAAGTCTGTAATAACATATTATATACAGTAATTTAATCTGTTACACTTTTTATATATAATTATATTAATATTAGTAAAATATATAAACTTTACCTTTATGCTATTGAAATTATTAGACACACTGGCACAAATCTCACTATATCTTTATATTTTAAATGTAACAATTATACAACTTTTTTGTGAAAAAAACAATTTCTTTATATGCTAAATATGTGTGATGCAAAAAATATATAACTCATTTACACTTAGTTACATAAGTTAGTATATATATATATAATATATATATAATTGTTTATAAACACTATAATATGTATAAACAAAATTTTTTATGTAATTCTGTTAAAATTCTATTATATTTTTACAAGTTTATTTATCATTAAATATAAAAATAATGCATTTTGTAATAAAAAAAAAAATTAAAATATTTCCGTATAAAGCAAAATTGATGAAATTTTATATTATTTTTATTCTATCTAAAAAGCAGTAAATCTAGCTTTGAAGTGATATAAATATTAAAGTGGCTTGATAAAACAAGTTCCAGTTACACAGAAATTTCCAATAAATTGGAAATAAGGTCTTGAATACGTTTGTTACGTCGATTTGCATAATAAAAATGTGAATTTATATAAACGATTTTACACATTATACGAGAATCGTGTTAGTTTAAAGTAAGCATAATAACCTACATTATGTAGTTGATATTTGTAAAATGCATTGTTTGAAGGAGAGATATAGCGATAAATATGATGGTATAGAGAATACTGTTATATACATTTATTCTACGTAGTGATATCAGTCGCAAAATGTGCTGGCTTTCCTATCCTGTTGTCGATGATACTTTCTACTATTGCAATAAATTGTGGACAGATTGCTCGTTTTATATATATATTGAAGCATAAAACTAAATCGAATCTATAATAACAAAGGAAATAGAATATTGAAAGAGACAGGTGAGTTGCCAATTCGTTTAAGATTTCCAAATATGATAACATATCGCTATAAAATTATAGCATGAATTATTTTAAATAAATAACAGTGAGTGAATCCATTTTTAATGGAAAAAATAGCGACTGCAAAATTAAATCTTATGATAGTGAATAAATGATCGATGACAGGGCGATGAATAATACATGTAATTCTCATTTTGTAAAAGCAGCGTTTACACACGTATTTATCACGAGATTCTTTTATTATATATTGTAAAATAGTATAAGAGAATTGCATGGAAATTGAATCGTAATTCACATTTGACATACTGGTGCAATGTGAAAGTTATACTGCCCTTTATATTTCTGAATGAGATTTTAAACAAAAGACATTGGTTCTGATAAATTGTTTTGTCACATAGATTCTTTTTCTTACCCGATGTAATGGAAAGGATATTGTAGCACTGTATATAAAATTTGTAAGTACAAACATTTGAATTATAATATATTAAATGAATATGATGAGATGTGAGGAACCGATACATTGCAGGAATATATAAATATATATATATATATCTCGTGTGATTGTCCCGTGAAAAATGTACTGATAAAAAATAAACTTTCTATATATAATTTGATTTTTACTTTCCTTTTTCAATTATCATTCAAAGTTAACAATATTTTTTTGAAATTATAAATATAGAAGTCTTTAATTTTTAGTTATTACTTTTTTGCTTTTACTTTTTTTTTATTTAAAACGAGAGAAAAATATTTGAATCGCGCAAACAAAAAAATTGAAAACTAAGAACGATATAAATATATTAATATTCTAATTATACTACAATTTTTTGTAAAGTTAATTTACATGTAAGTCTGTCAAAAAAATTTCATTAAAATCAGATACTGTGAAAGGTCCTCTGTTATAAATTCTAAATTATGTTTTAAATTCTTTTTTGGGATATGTAAATCTAATATTTAAAATCGTATCCAAATTTCTTTCTTTAGCTCTATAATATATTAAAGATATATTATGAATATCAAGATGTACTTTTTTTACTTTTTTTCGAAGAAAATTTCGCATTATTAATCCACTTGTTGTTCCTTTTCTGTCCAATGTTTAATTTTTTTCTAATGAATTGTTCGTTGCAAGGTATATTGTCAACGTTTTTTGTTGGTTTCGATTCCACTGCTTCCTTTTCTGAAAATTCTCCACAATCGTCAGGCGCTTGATATCTAAAGTCAAAAATAAACAATGAAATTTTCAGAAAAATTATATACAAATCTCATGTATTTTTTCGATGAAATTTGAAGGATTATATACATGCGTACATATATATTGAATTTAATAACACTCACCCAAGCTCAGTTATGTCTTTAATATCTTTAGTCAATAAGATATGAATTTCCGGTACTCGATGAGTGTTAATGGTTTTTTCAGTTATTTCTTTTTCGGATCTAAAATCAAACACGAAATTGAATATACACGATACTGCGCCCATTGACACTTGTTTTGACAAACTTACTCGGTATAACATAATTTTGTGACTTGATGAAGACCCTCTTGATTCCTCTTGAAGAGTTCCGCGCAAGAAATGGTTTTTACAATACCTTGTCCGATTCCGGTCCAAACGATGCTATTATAATTGGGAAATTCCTTCAATGCGTAGTCGAGAACATTTCTAATTTTTGTACCGTTCTTCACCTTTTAAAATATATTTCGTGAAAAAAGCATGAATTTTCTAAAGAAAATCCTCTAAAGGATTTGTGAACTTACGTGCATCCAGAGAAATTTTTTTGGTAAATTATCTATTGGCACTTTTGTATTTGTCGACTCTTCTGCCGATTCCTCTTCTCGCTTCAACCTCTTTATTAACTTTGATTTTCCCATCTAAAACGTAAAGAAAAATAAAAATTAGTTTTTATATTTCTTATTCATTAAATGCGCACGATGTGTCAGAGACATTTTAGTCGATAATATTTTATTTATAATTAATTAAAGGCTAACAAATTAATATTAGTTGAAGAGAATGAGTGAATTATATTGATCGAATTTTATCTACGTTTAATAATTAAGCTTTATAAGAATTATAATTAAAATTTTAATTCTATGGATTAATCATCTATATAAATTTTCGATACGAAAAATCAACTTTGGAATAAAATTCCAAAAAGGGATTTGTAGATAAAATTTTTCATCTTATTTAAAGGTGTAATGCAACAGCAAAGTGCATCATTGCAACTTAAAATAGATTTTGGCGCAACAATGGCGAGAGGAAGGTTCTCTTTTTTTTTGAATAAGGTCAGCATAATGTTAGAGGATGCAATTTCAGAAATAGTTGAGCTGTTCTGGAAATCGAAGCGAGCTACGGTGACGTTTAGACATCACGTCTCTCCCTCTCTCTCTCTCTCTCTTTCTCTCTGGCAGTAGGTCATGGGTTCAGTCACAAGGATCGCAGCTTCGCTGGCGTGCCATTCGGAACCATTCATGGAACTTACAGAACGACCTTGTACAGTCGCACGCAGAAATATTTTGCCAATTGTGACGTTTATCTGGGGTTTCCGCGCTCTTAAGGATAATGATACAGACTAAAGAACGCTGAAAGCTTTGTTTCTAGATTTCAGTATCTGTATTCAATCATTTTTTGATCGGGGAACTATATCGCATTATATATATATATATATATATATATATATATATATATATGACAAAATATAATTATATAATATAATAATGCAATATATTCAATAAGATAAAATTATTTAATATAATTATCAAGATAACACATATTTATATAAGAGTTTCTCTGATTAAGAACCACAATAAAAAATATTAAGAACTATCACAATAAGACATAAAATATGTTCGATTAATTATACTATGTGTGTACATTTAGTAAAATTTTATTGTACATAGTAAAATTAATTGAACATATTTTTATATCTATATGGTGGATATTAATAATTTTTATTGTGATAAATATTAATCAGAGAAATTCTTATAAAATTCTTCCAATATTAAATATATTATCCCACGATTATCATGATTTTCAGTAAATTCTGAGAGAAAATTCTCTCTAAGAATAGCACACCACAAAAGAATATTTAACTATATTTTTAATTAGAGGATTTTATATCAAACAAAGTTTAATATATTGCAAAGAATATAATTCAGACTTCGCAACACACATTTGAAATATCGGGGAAAAGGACTTGTTAAAACGATAATGTAAGTTGAAAGATTTTTTAATTTTCTCTGACATTGATTTAATTCGCGTATTATATCCGTAGCATGCTCAAATGTCGCATAACTTGGCATCTCAGACCAATCGCCTTGCATATCTATTGGTCAACAGCGAAGAATCGTTTCAATTTTATATTTTAATATTTAACTAACTTTGTATTTTTAACATCTAACTTTATATTTTAATATTTAATTTTTATGTATTGATAAAGACTGTAGTGCAGTCGAAACGTTTACAATTTATATCGATTCTGTAACGGAATGTTAATTTAATGATTTAACTATTAATAAAAAAATTTTTACATCTTATTTATTTGCTCGTTTAGTTGGCCTACTATATATGATTGTTTAATTTTGTTTAATTTATACGAGCCTTTCATTAATTAAAAGTAATCTAAATATAAAGATATTTCGAATTTTAACAAAAATGTATAGGTATGTAACAAAGTGAAAATTAATCATACCATTGCTGTATGTTTACGAGAATAATAGGGCAAATAGAAAATATGAATAGTCAACTATTATACATATTTAAAAAAGTATCAGAGAGAGAAGAAATTATCTATTACATTTTCAAATACTGTTACATAAAATAAAACTTAAATAATGTAAATTCTTTTTCCATTAATATTTTTTTATTTGACTCTGAATAAAGCTATGGATTTAAATTCAATATGCGGAAAACGTTATCACTTAATATATCAATGACAAAAAATCGAAGAGTAAAATCTTATTATTTATAGCGCAACCCTTCAAAGCAATATTACAAATATAATATTATATATTATAAATTCTTTCAGCAGCTGTATCAGTCCCTTCATTGATATGACTGACGTCATCCTCTGCTTCATTACTTCATATTCGGATCCTCGCCAATTAATATCGACGGTACCAGGGTGGCATCGAAAAAGTCTCGGCTTTTCAGGGGGAGAAAATATATATATATATATATATAATTGATATTACAAATATAATATTATATATTATAATTCTTTCAGCAGTTGTATTAGTCCCTTCATTGATATGACTGACGTCACCCTCTGCTTCATTACTTCATATTCGAACATGATCCTCGCCAATTAATATCGACGGTACCAGGGTGGCATCGAAAGAGTCTCGGCTTTTCAGGGGGGAGAGAACATATATATATATAAAATTGATATTACAAATATAATATTATATATTATAATTCTTTCAACAGTTGTATCAGTCCCTTCATTGATATGACTGACGTCATCCTCTGCTTCATTACTTCATATTCGGATCCTCGCCAATTAATATCGACGGTACCAGGGTGGCATCGAAAGAGAGTCTCGGCTTTTCAGGGGGGAGAGAAAATATATATATATATATATAATTGATCGGAATTCCTGAGCGTATCGCGATGGAAAAAGCATCCTCTCCGTCAACGTAGGAGAGAAAGAGGGACCACCGTAGAACGGAAAGTCCCATCAATATTTTCCAATCAACATTCGATTGCCGGCGATATATAAGCCGACCCCGGTGTCGGCGCGGCCTCGTTCCCGCGGAGAAAACCCGCAACGATGGGGAAAAGGAGGCAAGAGGGTTCAAAGTGTAGGCGTATGCGCGGTATAGTGGTATGCGTGGCATAGTCCGCATAGCGTCGCAACGCCCCGACGCCATATTGCATTATTAAGCACCCCCGCTGGTCGGGGCGACCTCCCTTTCCTCTTTCCCGCGCCGACATTCCGGTATTATGAACGTTTTTATCCCTAAAGGGCGTGAGCGAAAGGACCGACTCCCTGTTGTCGGCCTGCGATCACTGATCCGGGGTTCGTTGCACCCCCTCCCTTATTAGGAGAACATCCGTTCCTTGTAACATCCTTGTCACCACGTCACGTACCCTTTGAAATTGGACATCGAAGGGCACGCGCGCCCTTTGCAGAGTTTACGCAGGTCCTCGATTTTGAATTTATTAATTGAAGGGATCTAAGAATAATGCTTTTCAATACATTCTAAATTGAATTGTTTCGGTGTAAGGGGTCCTATTTTTGCTGAAAATAATTGTTTTTATACATATTTACACTAAAAAAAATTAACTAAATCGTTTAATTAAATACTTTTGTTATATATATAATTGAACATGTAGAAATATTTAAATTAAATCTAAAATGTATATATTTGATTTAAATACTAATATAAGTAGACTAATTATGCTCCATTAACATATAATAGTAATATTAATAGTTGGGGAATCTAAGACTAATGCTTTTTTTATACATTGTAAATTGAATTATTTCACTATAAGGGGTCTTATTTTTGTTTAAAAAAATTGTGTTTACACTGAAAAAAAGTTGTTAACTTGACCAAATCGTTTAATTAAATACTATTTTGTTAATTGAACATGTAGAAATATTTAAGTTAAATCTAAAATGTATATTTGATTTAAATACTAATATATCCTCAATTCACTTAATAGTAATTTAGTTGAATGGTTTAGTCAAGTTAATATTTTTTTTCAATATGTAATAATTATGTATGTATGTATGCATATAATAAATATTATAAAAAAATGTGTTTATTCTCCAAGAAATGACTTGTGCCAACAATTCGAGTTAATTAATTCCAAGTTAATGATATCTCTTTCTAAATTGAAGTGACACGTAATATAAACGCGAACAAAGAAAATTCAATTAACTAGAATTCGCGCTAATTGGTGACCTAAATAAATATGTTGGAGCATATCTATTAAGTGACCAATCTATTTGATCATTTGATAGATGACTATGTCTATTCAAAGGTCATACAATAAAAAGATATGATTTTATTAAAAGTTTTTAAAAAATTAAAAATGTTTTTCTCGAATACCAGAATATATTAATTATAGTATATAATCATGTTTGAATAATTTTTTTTCAAGTTATATTACTAGCACCGTTTTCACTGTGTTAAAATTTTCCGAAAAAACTTTTTGCGAAAATATTGTACATCAATTTCTAATGTTAACATGAATTCAATGATTGCAGTAAGGACACTAGAAAGTATATTTATAACAATTTCGTTATCATTAATACTCTGCATTATGGATCGTTTCGTCGTAATCGATGAATATTCCTTAATCCTTTTAAATTACCGTTCGAGCTTTCCTCGAGCTATAATCACCACGCAAATTGACAATCGACAAATGCCCGCCATCATCGCGGAAGTTAATTTCAGCAGCATTTCACAGAACATGAGGGATCTTATATTTCGATGACGATTCGAACCCGGCTGCTTTTCGAAAGTTAGCGCGCGTTTTGCAAGATCTCGAGCCCACGGATTCTTTAACGCGGGAAAAGCAAGAGAGGTCAAGGGTTTTCCGAACATCTCGCGTATACTTCGCTCTCGGTTTCCTTCTATAAGCGAGAATCAGTCGACGCCTTCTGCAACTGGCACTCTCTTAATAACGATGCCTGCTTACGTTACCTCCTTTTTTCCATCTTAATAAACCACGAGACCGCTAGCATCCAATTTACTCGAGTGAACGAGGCATCTGTACTGGGTGTCTCCAATTATCATACATCTCGCTGATAAATCATACATCCTTCGATTTAGAACCAATTTCTTCTCGGCCAAAATTATTTCTAAATAATTAATGAGAAAAATTATTTTTAAAAGCCTTTTTATCCAAGTTAAATTAACTCAAATTCAGGAAACGAATAAATAAATATATGTATAATGAAATTATATTTTTTTTAGTTAATATCAAATTGATTTTATTCGAAGGTTTTCATTTGAAGCTAAATTACGAAAAGATTTATGTAACATTAAATATTGGAAAATTGTGCAAGATAAGTGATAAATTCTTTCGACATTTCTTATCAAGAATAAGTCGACTTTAAATTGATCAAAGAATTTGTTTAAAAGGTCACCCAGTGCTTTTTCTAAATAACTTGAATAAGAACCTGAAATGGATCGGTCTTCGTCATCAATTTCCAGAAATTTTCCCGTTAAGAGACGGAGGGAAGCGGAAACAATTCCACAATTATTTAAGTATTTCTATCACGTCGTAAAATAAGATTCTTCATTAAAGTTCCTTCCATCAATGTTTTCCGATTTTTGTCTTTTCATCTTTATTCGGAATGCTCTTTCCAAATTTTTTAAATGTTTGTATTATCGTAGTAATATATATTTAATGATTAATTAATAATGAAATCTTAAAAACATTCGTGTATATATATATATATATATATATATATAATTATATGTTCGAGACAAATTTTATGTATGAGAAGAAATAAAAATAAAAATATATTTCTATTGGAAAAAATATTTAAAATATTAGTTCTACTTATTAATTAATATAAGAATAATATATTAATAAGAATAAAGTATCTTTTACATAATATTTATTGCCTTAATTATTTTTCTATAGCTATTACGTAAGCTTCATGATATTTCGCAAAATGAAAATATAAATTTTAATTTAAATGCGAATACATTTCTTTCCCCCATATAAGGAAAATTAGATTAATTTATTTTACATATTTTCTCAATATATAAAATAAATCACTCTAGCATCCATTAAAAGTACAATTTACAATTAGAATGAAAAATATTGAAATATAGTTAATAAATTTTGATTTTTGCCTCTTCACGTCTTTAGTGAGATAATTATCGTGAAATATTTCATAAAACTATGAAAGAAGGTAATGTTTCCTCTCCTTTTTGTGTATGCAGATCATTTAATCTCTCTGCAAGTAATTTCGCATAATTTTCCTATAAAAATTCCTGCAGAGGGTTGATCCTATGATCTTTGGGCCAAATCCAACGCATACACGTAAAGCGACACGCGTATAATTGCGTTGGGACGGGTGTGGAAAGGCAACGTGGGGCGCACATCTTTCACGAAATGACGAAGAAGTCCTGCCGAAGAAGGATGCGTTTGCGCAGGACTCTCCGATGGAATTTTGCGCCCTGGATGCTCCCGACATATATCTGTCGTGGATGGCGAACTATCCCGGATTGTTCAGTTCAGTTCAGCTCAGTCGTCATCCGATCCGACGACGTAAGCTCCAGTCGGTGTGTCAAATCCGATTCTATCACGTCGTATCATCACGTCACTGATATCAGCAACAGGTAGGAGAATGCAAAACGCGTACGCACAAGGCAACCGCGAATTTTGAGATCACGAGTGCGCGAAAGTGACAGTTGCGAGAGATAGATAGCGATTCGTCGTGAAAAAAAAATATTAATTGAATCATTTTCAGCCTGATATTGCTATAGATCAGTTTAACTATCACGAGAATGTGTCAACGTGTCAAACGGAGGTGTCAAACTCGATTCTTAATCGCTTAAGTGACAGGTTTCGAAGATTGCATTTTAAAAGTTCAAATTTGTTTGCGCCCATGATCTCTATTTTATATGAGAAGAGACGTTTAATTTATAATAGAAAAATAAAATCTTCGATAACATTAAGCTAAAAATGTAATGTCGCGATGCAGTTGCACAGTGGGCCAGGACATCAGGAAGTGCCCAAAAGTCGATTCTAAAGATGAGGTCAGACAAATCCTATAATGAATCAATAGTCTAATAATTAAATTAATAATCTTAATAGCTAGTCTAATAATTAAATTAATAATAGTCTTAAGTAATTATTTTGAAAATTTCACCCGATTTGATCGGCTACTTTTCATTTGACAATAATTGAAACTTTCGAAATCATATATGCAATCGAAGATTTTACTTTCCAAATATTTCATATTGATACTGTGTTGTATTTTAGCAAATAAAACATCTTTTATTACTTCCCATTCATTATATAAGCAAATCATTAAAATAGAGTACAAAGTAAATAATGCAGAAATTAAAAAATGGCTTAACTTTATATTCATATATTAACTTCCACTTTATCTGTTTTTGTATAATTTGGAGAATTTTATTTAATAATTCAGGATTGCATGCGCATGCATAAAAAATCGATTTATGCGCATTGCACACTATAAATTATAAGCAATATCAATATTAAAATACAGTTTAGTTTAAAATTGTTGAATAATAAATAATATCTTTTGCAGATCAAGTAAATAAACTTTTTAAGCATTATTATATCTAAGTACACTATAATTATAATAAATAAATTCGTTAAGCATTACCTATCTATAATTATAGTATATTATAGTATATACAATAATTGGAAACTTTTTATTTATACTTTATTTCTACTTTAAAATGCTTTTTAAACATCCATTTAAAATAAGAAAATATAGTAGGAAAAAATAACAGTAAAAAATAGGAAAATAGACATTTTAAAAATAATTTTTTAATATATATATATATATATATATATATATATATATATCGTATATACATATATGTGAAAAAACTATTTTTATTTTTAAAAATTATTTTTAAAATGTCTATTTTCCTATTTTTCCTGTTATTTTTTCCTACTATATTTTCTTATTTTAAATGGATGTTTAAAAAGCATTTTAAAGTAGAAATAATATATAAATAAAAAATTTCCAATTATTGTGTAATTATAGATACATATGATAATGCTTAACGAGTCCATTTTTCTGCATATCACAGAATATATTTGTTTAATTAAGTAAACAAAAAATAATATAATGTTAACCTGCAAAATATATTACATTATTCAATAATTCTAATCTAAACTATATTCTTAAAGTACATATTCGAAGAAATGCAATGATATATAATGTCGATAATTAGCGGAGCCTAAGTTCGGAGCCATAATTCGTTATGATTTGCCTATATAAAAATGGATAATAATGAAATATAATAAACATTAAAATATGTAATCGATATATTGCAGCAATGAGAGTTATTATAACACTATTATTTTGTATCTTATAATAACGTTATTGTTACAAATTAATTATAATCGAATTGTATGTTACTAAATACTAAACCTTTTAACGACAATTTTTTCTAAACGAATTTATATTCAAGCTTCTCTTTCTTTATTATAAAGATAAATAAAATCTTTTAAATATAATAATTTTAAATAATATGAAATTCTGTGTGTGTATTATGATTCAGATTCACATTTCAATAATTATTATTAATAAATACCTAAAATATTTAAAATTTATAATAATAAAATATAATAAAAATATTTCAAACAATAAGATGAACAGAAATTAGATGATTCTCTGTAAAAAAGTTAAATTCCAATTATAAAAGGAAAAATTTAAAACGAATATGTCAACAATGTTGCAAAAATAATTATAAATAATTATGACAATAAATATATGTAAAGATAAAAAAATGTACGAAAATTGAAAATAAAATTATCATGGAAAAATATAAAAAAGATAAAAGAAATTATACCTTTTGAGGAAAACTGAAATTTCAATGTCTTCATTTAATGTCTGCATTCGATGCAAAGGGGTCACCAAAGTGAGCTCGCAATAAGTCATTATGGATATCGAGGAGTTCCGTGTCCGCGGAAAGGAAATGGTAGATTACATCTGCGACTTCATGAGCAATATTCATACCAGGAGAGTCACTCCGGATGTCGGTCCTGGCTATCTTAGGCCTCTACTACCTTCGGGGCCGCCGAATGACCCGGAATCATGGGACGAGATTATGAAGGATGTGGAATCGAAGATTATGCCAGGCGTGAGTATTCGCGAGATTCGGAAAGCACTAATTCAATTATGAATACCAGAAATATTCTAAATAGCAAAACTATTGCGATATCCAGTTTCAAACAGAACTTTTCTTCTTAATTGAATTTTCTTTATATTAAAATTGGATATTGCAATTTTCTCATATTAAAAAAAAAGTATTTCAAAATGTTTGTACATATGGAAAATTTTGTAATGACTATAAGAAAAAATGGGGGGGTTTCTACGAAACGCACAAACTATTTTCTAGATCACGCATTGGCAGCATCCAAGGTTCCACGCCTACTTCCCGGCGGGAAATTCCTTTCCCTCTATTCTCGGTGATATGCTGTCGGATGCCATAGGCTGCATTGGATTTTCTTGGGTGAGTGAGAAATCTCTTTGAGTAATTTAAGGAGTTCTAAGTAAATGCTTGCAAAGTTAATTAAACAAATCGTGGCTTGACGCAACGACAAAGTGGCGATCCGAAGTCAGAATTCGATTTTCTCGCGAATCTCAATTTCTCATCTGATCTTGGCATCAGATCCTTATGACGGATCGCTCGCAATTATTTACCTGATCGCTCCCAAAATAGAATCTTATTTGTCTTAGGCGGCCAGTCCGGCCTGCACGGAACTGGAGACGATAGTCTGCGATTGGTTCGGTAATTCTCCCATATGTGATATTTTGTCAAAACAATTTTGCGAACGATCGATTTACGGGAGTGATGCATCATCTTTCTGAATTGTAGGCAAGGCGATTGGATTACCAACGGATTTCCTGTACTTTAGCGAGGGCAGTAAAGGTGGAGGCGTTATAGAGGTGCGCGAAAAAAAAGATAATAAGAATTTTCGGAATGAGCAACAAGCTGTAGGTCATTCTTGAGAGTACACTTTATGTGGATCATCCTGTACACAGGGCTCGGCATCGGAATGCATTCTCGTGTGCATGCTGGCTGCAAGAGCGCAAGCAATTGCGAGACTCAAGGAATCTTCAGCGCATGCACACTTGGACGAGACCGCGCTGCTCGGGAAGCTGATGGCATATTGCAGCCGGGAAAGTCATAGTTCCGTCGAGAAGGACGCTATGATATGCTTCGTGAAATTGCGTATTCTCGAACCGGACGAGAAGAGCGTGCTTCGCGGAGAGACCTTGCGACAAGTGCGTAAAAATCCATCGTATCAATGTTCTTAAAAAATGTATGCATAAAATTAATTATAATCCAATCATTTATAGAAAATTATATATGAAAAATGATACGATTAAATTATCATATTCAATGATATAATTATAGAAATTCGTGTAAATATTATCACTTGATTCATATAAATAATTTCATAACTTGTTACTGATTTCGTATAATACATTCTGATTAATTGATAAATAATTTCATAACTTGTTACTGATTTCGTATAATGCATTCTGATTAATTGATAGGCGATCGAAAGTGATGCAGCCGAAGGCTATGTTCCCTTTTTCGTCTCAACGACTCTAGGTACAACCGCCTGTTGTTCGTTCGATAATCTTAAGGAAATTGGACCGGTCTGTAAAAAATATCCAGGGGTACGTGTTAAAAATTCAAATTATCTATGCTTGTGAGAAAGATTTAGCTAGTTTAATTCGTCCTTTTAATCGAGAATTCGATTGCAGATCTGGCTCCACGTGGACGCCGCTTACGCCGGAAATGCTTTCATCTGTCCAGAATTGAAATATCTTATGGCCGGCGTCGAATACGCCGACTCCTTCAATACCAATACCAACAAATTTCTATTGACAAATTTCGATTGTTCCTGCCTCTGGGTTCGCGATAGATTTAAGCTTACCAGCGCACTCGTCGTGGATCCGCTGTATCTCCAGCACACACACGCGGATACAGCTATAGATTATCGGTTATATTACAATCAATTAATTTAGCAGAAGTGTCAAAGTCACTATTACATCATAATTTTTTTTTTAAATTGTTACTTCACTGTAATTTTATTTTCATTCTGCTATTGTTATTAGAATTGATCGATAACACGACCAATTCTAATTCTTCATTATATTTAGTTATTATTACATTTTATTTTAATTATAATTTATATTTTTAGAGAACAGATATCGATCCATAATAGAATGCTAAAAATACTTTAGATTAATAATAATATTTTAATAGTTGAAGACTAAGTAATTATTGACGCAAACTTTTAGTACTGTAAACATGCTGTTACATATTGTTACAGACACTGGAGTATAGCACTGAGTAGACGATTTCGCTCATTAAAATTATGGTTCGTATTGAGAACCTACGGGATATCCGGTCTACAAGGCTACATTCGAAATCACGTCAAACTTGCTAAAAGATTCGAGAATCTCGTTAGAAAAGATTCTAGATTCGAAGTTTGCAATGAAGTCGTGGTAAGAGAATATTTTTTAGCATCGTATACTGTATTCCTTATATATATATATAAATCATATTCACATGATTATATTTATATATTATGTTTATCATAGCTGGGATTGGTATGTTTTCGCGCTAAAGGCAGCGATAAACTGAATCAAAAATTATTGAGCACGATTAATGATTCGGGAAAAATGCATATGATCCCGGCTCGAGTAAATCAACGTTACACGATACGTTTTGCACTCGCTGCACCTAATGCAACTGCCAGAGATGTTGGTAAATTATTTTTACACTCGTCTTCTAAGGTTTTCTTAGACATTTAATCTTAAAATATCTCTTAATACAATTTTCTTTAAAAACATTGTATTTCAGTTGACAGTAAAAATGATTAAAGAATATGATAGCGCGAATGTATATTATTTTATTATATTATTTTCTGTTTAAAGAAATGCATGAATCGTCAACTTGAATTAATTCTACAAATTATAATTCTTGTTTAAGACATGGCTTGGAACATTATAACGGACTATCTATCCGAATTATTGGAATTCAACGTAAGTTGGAATATGATTATTTTAATATGTTATGAGAAGGAAACATTTTTACATATCTTTGTCATCGTGTATTTATACTTCAGGACGTAATGGATGAACTGGCGGATATTCGCGAGAAGAAAAGAAAGGCTACTTTGGAACAGAGAAGATCCTTCTTCGTACGTATGGTGTCTGATCCTGCGATTCAGCCAGGATTCACAAAAACTCCGAACAGGACAGGAGCTAAGCTCGATACGCAGGCAACAATAGGCGGTATCGGATCAAATCCTCAATATGGAGCGTAAGATGATTATATCGATTTTTTATTTATGAGTTATTAGAATAAATTATCCAATCGTGAACATAAAATCAGAATTATGAATTTGTTTTATTTTTAGGAAATCTTGGATATCTTGGCCGCTTGCTTATCTCATGCAGGCGAAAGAAGCTGCTGATACCAGCGAATTATCACTCAGGTATATTCTCTCTTTCTCTCATTACATAAATCTTAGAATTCGACACATTGATATTAAAATTTGTCACATTAAAAAAATCTGGTCACAAATCTAACGCTAGAAAACATTGCATTATCGTACAAACGATAATGCAATGTAATGCTTCACCTTCCGATATCGATATCTCTACCTTTCCACTATTATACACAGGAACAAATAGTGTCTTTTCCCTTATCACCGCTATTATATCGATCGCTACTATAATGACATTTGACTCCATTGAAAATCCAAGTCCAATACTGAATGTTCCACAAAGTATTGAGATCGAAACACGACGCTATCTATGTTTAGACATTGCATTCAGCTGACTCTTCTTTTCTCTTCAATTATGACCTTTTATTTCTCTTATTTTAATTAAAAAAATAAAAAAAGCATTTTAAAAGGTTTTCACTATGGACAACGGCAGTGAAAATTTTGCAGGAGTTACAGTTTATCGATTATCACTGTATATACGTTATCCACTGTCTTATTATATATCTTTATATCACATCTTGGATTCTGCGCGTACAGGTTTCGCCACTTGGACACGATGGTGCGCCTGAAGACCGGCGGTACCGGAAGTCGTCGCGGCAGCAGTAACGGATGCAGCCCGGATCCGTCCCCGTCTGCTTCGCCCTCGCGCGGCAGGTCACCGAATGGCAGGGCGTAATTTGCGTAACATCGATTTTGTTTTTCCTCGTGAGGAGTTCTCCTTTGAAACGTATGCCGATCGCGATGGACAACTCCTCGTGATCCGAAACCCTGTTTCGCGTTCCAAGAAGACGGGGAAGAAATCTGCTAGCTAACAATTTACATCGGGAATTGAGATACTGCCGACAATCTCAATATCTTAAAGCCCACCTTAGATAACTTACAGATTATTTGGGACGGAAATAATTCTTTCTATAATTTTATGTATAGAATTGTAAATATATAATTATAAGAAACAAGTCTCACGTTAAAACTAATCTCAGATTTTAATTATACATGAACGTCTGATTACAACTTTTAAATTATATAGAAATTATTTCATTCTTTGTTATCTGTCTTTTCGGGACGTTGCTAACTAATTATAATTATATATAATTAAAATTATATATACTTAATCGTGAATTACGATTATTAAATCTGTTGATTGTATAACTTCTTAAAGCATTTTGTTGATAAAAAAAATTGTACTTTAATATTTAATCAATGTATTTTAATCTTATGTAATTTTAATCCTGCAAATGTTATTCATATTGCTCGATATCAAATTATATATATAGAATGTTGTCTTAAATTCTATCGCGAATTATAGATAAAATGGGCTTAAACGGAGAACAAACTCTGCGCGAAATTGCTCACTGAAGGATACAATCAATGAGATGTTGCCGAAATCGCCCCATGATATGTTTGACTCGATAAAAAATTAAAAATTGAATAGAAATTAAATACGTTTCAGTCTCAATTGTGTAATTTTTTTAAAAATCCCTAAACGATGTAAATTCCAAAAACATTTATGATGTGTTACGATATATATTTTGAAAAACAATTAAAATGTTTTTAATATCTTACTATAAGATTCTTGAATGTGTAAAAATCTTTAAAAAATGGATTGAATTATATAAAATAATATAATCTCTTAAGTTGGATTTCATCAACATTATGTATATACATATATAAAAAAATTTAGAAGAAATTGATAACATTACAGGACAAAGTTTATTAACTCAAGTTTAGACGAAAAATTTTATCGCGATAATAAAAATGAAATATTTCTTAAATTTTCGTTAATTAAAAAAACAAAGAGAAAGAGAGAAATTCTTACAATTTAAAACTATTTCTAATAGAAATATTATGAGTGCTTCAACGTTTTGTCAGAAAAATATTGATTTCAAGACAGTTAAAAAAAATCATGAGAAACATTTAGTAAGTAATTCTGCGACAACCCATGTATATCGACGGTTTCAGGTTCGCTAATTTCGTCGAAATCGCCATTATAATACATGCGCAAAAGGGCTGGCTGTCGAACACCAACACGAACTCGGTTTAATTACTTCTCACGCGTTCACGGGCATCGAAGCTCTCTACCGGGATCCAATAAGGGGGATCCAATTCGAAAAACGACGGATGCGAGTAGATCATGCGTGAAGGTGGCGATGAGAAAACGAGCAGTGGTCGATGTATGTGTGTATGTATTACGAAGATTGACCGGTGACCTGTCACCGCTTCCACAGGGTGTGTTGTAAATGTAGGTGAAGAGTAAATGTCTATTAATAAAACGATGGAGAGATGGGGACAGGTGGGTGAGAACTTACCCCCTATGCGCGCAAGCACGATACACTTGTGTATGGGGAGCTTATTCAAACGGCGACCCCGCTATATAGAGACACCACAACCATTGATGCTGGGTTTGCTACATCAGCTTTCCCGAATTTTCGCATTCTATTTGCATCGCGCGTCGATCAAAGAGACATTAGGAAAAAATCGATCCTACATAGGATATAATGGAAACAATATGATTACACAAGGTCGTCTAAATCTCACAATCTGTACTTATTGGTGAAATTACATTCGTTTTATTATTAAAGACATTGAACATGCGAAGGAAAGCTAGCTTCAATCGATCCTATAACAATGATTATCGAAAATCGTAAGTCACTGATAGTGGAAATATAAATGAGAAGCTATAACAACGATTATATGAAAAATTGTAAGTCGTTGGTAGCGGAAATATAAATGAGAAACATTGTAGTTAATTTCTATCGTATAGACAGTATACGTTTAGAAAGAATTTGTTGAAAAAATATGTATAACAAGACGATATATTATTATGTATGTGCCAAAAGATTAAATGTCTTAACGCTTAAGAAGACAACTCGTAATATTAATTCATTTACCAACTTTATATAATGCATTATAAAACTGATATAAATTTATATTCTCAATATTATTTGTATTCAGTAAGTCTAGCTGATTTATTATTTGTTCAATTTATATAAAATATCTAAGTTTCTATTTAAAAAATTATCTCTTTCTTTGTGTATCAATTATTAGCAATAATGCAATAGACAAAGAATTTTTTTTCTTAGAATTTACCCTAAAAATCATGGTAATCATGAGACCACATGGTATTCAAAGAATTTTATAAGAGTTTTTTTATTAATATTTACCATAATAAAAAGAATTAATATCTACTACAATAAGAAATAAAATACGTTCAATTAATTTTATTTTAAACATGTTAATTTTTTATTGTAGTAAATATTAATCAGAGAAACTCTTATAAAATTTTTCCAACCATATAGTCCCACAATTACTATGATTTTCAGTATAAAAATATTAAATGTTCGTTATTATTGGTTTTCCTTAAGATTTCATTCTTAAATCATATTAACATTGAGAGGTATTCAATGCTTCACATTAATGATCCGTAACAAATTAGGGATCAGACTGATTAAAAATAATCACTGCTGGTCTAAAATACGTTATAGGAAGGTACTTTCGATTAGAGAGAATCACCTCTTTTATAATTGATGTTTATGTAAAAAAATAAATTTCATGAAATTTTCTCCCTAGTCTGTTCTGTCTCTTCTCTCTCTCTCCTCACCTTAATTTTATCTGCGTGATAGCAGGGACGTACGGAGCAGAGACGCGCATAAAACTGACCGGCGCTTCGGCAGGTGCTACTAGTCTCTCGTCTGACGTGGTTCGCGGCAAATGTTCGATACGTGCGAGGAAAAATCCCGCGGCACTCGAGTTACGGGAACGAAAAGTTCGCGCGACTGAGGGAGCCGATTTCCCGCCAAAGTGGAGCGATTTCTCGAACGGTAGCGGAAACAAAACGTGAGTGAACCAACGAACTTGTACGTCGAATCTCTTCGACGTCGTCGTTTTTGCCATTTATTGTTCGACTCTTAAAAACAAGCGATATGACTTTTGAGACTTGAAAAAAATCATACATAAAAAATTGAATTTTTATGTTTACGTAAAAATAATTTAGTATAAAGAATCGACTTTTCTTTGCCAAAGTATAGTGATTTTTCAAGCCATAACAGAAGGGAAATGTGAGATCGGCTGACTAACATGGTTCTGTTCGCTATTCGCTTTCTCGACTCTTCAAAAAAATTGTGTCCTGAAATCTATATTTATTTAAATTACAGCAAAATTAAATACGTTTTATTTATTAAACAAAAGAATATGAATTGAAGATGAAAACTATTGACAGGAGATAATAAAAATACCCGATTACATCTTTACGTTTTGAAATCACAGAATATTCTGGAATTTAGATATTCGTGAATATACAAAATTAGAGCAGAATATATCTGGTCTTTGTTTTTGCTCGAAGTTGCTGTAATATTTATGACGTGATACCTCGTGTGTAATTAATTGAATGCACGAGCATTCCGCGACATTACTTTCATAATACTTTCGCGGATTATTATTAGATGTATTCGCCGATAGCACATTTCCTTTTGCTCGAAAGAATTAATTCGCCGCGAAGAATCCTCGCAAGAGCACGGAAGAATTGATCTTTTTCTAAAGCAAATATAGAAGGATAACAGGCGCATCGGCGTGTTGATAGAAATGTTAAAAAAAGTCACGAACACACGCGATGTATAATCAAGCGTGTTTAATCAGGCGAGCGTTTGCTCAGTCTGTCCCCGACACGCATGTCCTTACGAAAATCGCTACTTTTCAGCCGAGGGGGGTTTTTTATTCTGGCATCATGAACATCGATGAATTTCGTGTGCGCGGCAAGGAGATGATCGAGTACATCTGCGAGTATATCCGGACGTTGGAGGGTAAAAGGGTGACGGCGAACGTCGATCCCGGCTATCTAAGACACCTGATGCCGAAAGAGGCGCCTTTCAAGCCGGAATCATGGGACGCCATCATGAGGGACGTCGACGGCAAAATAATGCCTGGAGTGAGTTATCTGCGATTATCGATTCCCCTTCTCTCTCCCCCGCCATTGATTTCAACCCTTCCCTTCTCCCCTTCCGATATAAATAATATTCGTGCACGTGAAAGAGAGAGAAAAAAAAGAGATAAGATTCTATCGCCTTGCCGTTCTCATTCTCGGCTGTTTACAAAACTGATGACATGACGTTCGATAGATAAGAGTCGTATTTTGCATTAACGGAAAGTTTGTTTCATAGATATATGCCCTTTGAAAAAGTTGAACAAAAGTTAAGGTCTAGTGCCGTGATAGAAAAACACGTGTATTATGTAAACCATGTAGGAGTACGATTACTAGGAGTACGATAATTTTAAACAATAACAAATTTTCACACACAAATTATAATATGATGTCATAGAAAATTATCTCAGAAAATTTACGGTATATATAAAATTTTCATTCAAAATTTAAAATATATGTCTAATTGTAAGATGTAAATTTTAATGGAAATTTCAATGAAAATTGTTGATTAAAAAACATATATCTCTCAATATCAGAATTAACGTGATATTTAGAGTATGACGAAATATAAGTCTTATAAATTACCAAATGAGATAGAATAGATTCTTAAAAGTAAAAGTAATTTCAGTGACAATATATACAGTCAGCTGAGTATTCAGTCGGTTGAAAAATTGAAGGACAACAGCAACGTCACAACGTTTCGATCTTTATAGTTTCGAAGAAGACAACAGCTTCGAGAAACGATGTATCGCGCGACTTTTTCCGCAAACTCCGCTTCCGCAAAGTCCGTTCTTAATCCAATGCAACGTTTTTATCGTCGGTGACAATGGAGTTGTTTCTGTCAACCGGTATTTCCGCCATTTCATCCCATTCTTTTCATGGATAAATCAATTTCAAAACATAAAGTAGGTTACCCGACTTATCCTGGTACGCGAAAACAATGCTTTTTGCAGATCACTCACTGGCAGCATCCGCGATTCCACGCCTACTTCCCGTCTGGCAATTCCTTCCCTTCGATCCTCGGTGATTTGCTGTCAGACGCGATCGGCTGCATCGGTTTCTCGTGGGCGGCTAGTCCAGCCTGTACTGAACTTGAAACCATCGTGTTGGATTGGTACGCCAAAGCGATCGACTTGCCACCTGAGTTCCTGTCCGAGCAGAAGAGCGGCGGTGGCGTGATTCAGGGCTCGGCCTCCGAGTGCATCCTGGTGACGATGCTGGCGGCGCGCACGCAGGTGATTAAGATGCTGAAGGAGCAGGAACCCAATACGGAGGATTCGGCGTTCCTGCCGAAATTGGTGGCCTACTGCTCTACGGAGTCGCACTCGTGCGTTGAGAAAGCGGCGATGATCAGCCTGGTGAAGTTGCGGGTGCTCGAGCCCGACGAGAAGGCCGCTTTGCGCGGTAAACGGCTCGAATTGGCGATCAGGGAGGACGTGGCGAATGGTTTGGTCCCGTTTTACGTATCCACTACTCTGGGAACTACCGGTTCCTGCGCCTTTGACGATCTCGTGGAGATCGGGCCTGTTTGCAAGCTCTATCCCAACATCTGGCTCCACGTGGACGGCGCTTACGCTGGCAACGCCTTCATCTGTCCGGAAATGAGGCCGTTCATGGCCGGCATCGAGCACGCTGATTCCTTCAACACGAATCCGAACAAGTGGTTGTTGGTGAATTTCGATTGTTCCTGTCTGTGGGTGCGTAATCGAATGAAGCTCACGTCGGCGTTGGTCGTCGATCCGCTTTATCTTCAACACGCTCGCTCCTCAGAATCGATCGACTATCGTCATTGGGGCATCCCTCTTAGCAGACGATTTCGGGCGTTGAAGCTCTGGTTCGTCATGAGATCGTACGGTATCTGCGGTTTACAGAAGTACATCAGGAATCACATAAGATTGGCGAAGCGATTCGAGGCGCAGATGAAGAAAGACAGGCGCTTCGAGATCCTGAACGACGTGCGGGTCGGCCTGGTGTGTTTTCGATTGAGGGAGAGCGAAGAAATGAATCAGGAGCTGCTGGCCAACATCAACGCATCCGGTCGGTTGCACATGATACCGGCCCGTGTAATGGGCAAATATATCCTGCGTTTTTGTGTGACGAAAGAGGATGCGACTGAAGATGATATCGATTATGCGTTAAACGTGATCGAGGAACATGCCACGGAAGTGATGCTGGCGCACTACGAGGGCACGGAAGATGAGTACAGAGCGAAGGGTCCAAAGAGTCCGGCCGCTCTCGACAAGAAACTCGTCCGAAAGTTCAGTTTTACCAGGAGTGTTACCAGAGATGCCTACAAGCGATCCATCTCCAAGTCTAGTCTACACGATGGTGCGACGCCCATCATGGTCGTCGATGACAACTCGCAGGTCGATACCATCGACGATGATCGTTTCTGCAATAGCAGGTACTGCTATTTTTCTTGGAGTATTGAGCGTCTATCAATAGTCCATCGATTATTTATTCTTTTTTCTCTTTGTTATTTTCTTTTATGTTCTTCTGTCTTCCTTTCACTTTCTCTGTTTATTTATTGCTATCTTTAGTGTAATTATTATTTATTTTCTTCGTTTCTTCTTTTTTATGATAAAATAATTCTCGAATAATATATAATTATATATGTATAATATTATATAGAAACTTTATTATATTTATATTATATATAATGTATACACAGAGAGAATTCTCTCTTGGAATTTATCTTAAAAATCATGGTAATCGCGAGACAATAAAGTGTTGAAAGAATTTTATAAGAATTTTCCTGATTAATTTTTACCGCAATAAAAAAATATTAATATGTACATAGTAAGATTTTTATTGTGGTAAATATTAATCAGAAACTCTAATAAAATACTTATAAAATTGTTTCGCGATTACTATGATTGTCAGGGTAAATTCTAAGAGAAAATTCTCTCCGTGTGTACATATTATAATATAAATATATGTATATAATAAAGTTTTTTCTTGAATTAATAAATTTCAAAAAATTTAATTTTAGATCGTGACGATGTCGATGACGGTCTCCGGCGCCGACTCGGGACGACGTAGATGATAATAATAAAAAGGGCCCTCGTTACACAGCCGTGTGATGTGGAATTGCGACGGCCCGCCGTCATCAACTTTCTGATTCCCGAAGTCGTGTTTGTCGACAAGGACCGATTATTATATCGATGGCATCGCCACGTAAGTGTTTAGTCAAGTCATTTGTCTTTGATCAAAAATTTGTGAATGCCATTCGAGATGATTGTGGACGATGAATCCATCGTATGTTTTTGGAGCACGAGTGATTCTTCGTGGCGACATGTATCGATAACGCATGTAATGCTGAGCAAAAAATTTTTGCGACATAAGATGAGAGCATATTTTAAGCAATTCGTAATTCGTGACAGAATTCGATTAAAAAAATTATTATAAATGCACATCTATATACAATTATACACATAATTATAAGTCAAAAATATGCGATTTAATATAAAATGTCTCTTCTTTTTTATGAAGTCTTTTATATAAAGATAAAGATTTATTATAAGATAAAGAGAATATCATTAAAAATATATAAAATAATTATAATTATATAATTATATTTGAAAATATAGATAGAATTCTGTGGTACGTACAAAAATTTTGTCTCGAGTTATGAATGATTTAAAATGAGCTTTAGAGGCGACTACGCGTATAGTTAACGTATAGTCGTGATTTATTTTGATTTATACATATATATATATATATATATATATATATATATGTCTGTATAGAAGAAGCAATAGTGAGATGAATCATTGTACATATGTAACATGTGATAATGACTGCCGATGTATGTACGGATTCCAATAATTTTATATAAAAACGCTGGTGAGTAATATATAAAAGCCGTGGTGAGTAATATATAAATATCGATCTCAATAAATTTATGCGTGAATTAACAGTGAACTATACTGGTCTCGATATATACTGTGAGTATATCAGAATTTCAGCATTTTCTCCCGTTAATACTACAGACTACGCAAAGGGAGATGCGTTATAATGCTGATACGCATTAATTATTTATATTCAAAAAGTACTTTATTTTAAATCTCTGATATAAATTCATAATTTTCATCTCAATTAAAGAGAACTAAACAATTAATAAAAAGGTATTGTTTAATATTGTTATAATCGATTATAAGTTAGCATGACAAACATTGTGATATATCCAATAGTCTATTAAAAAATCCTAAATTATAAAATACATTTGAAAAAAATGTATATTAGCTTTGAGACACTATGTAGTGTAATAATAAAATTATATTAGAATTTTTCGGGGAGGGGAGATCGTGGATATAATCAATATATTCATATATAATTGACTGGACAATTGTATGACCGGTATCACATCGATCAATGGAAATAGAGTTAAATTTAAGAATAATTGTATATAATCCTTACGATGTATAAGAAACAAGCGAGAAAGTTATGAAATAAAGTTTGGAGAAACACATAATATTTGCAAATTCAAAGATTTACAATTGTAGATTAATAAATTTAGTTTGAATCTCGTCGAATCGATGCTGATACAAATATATAAATGTATATGTATGAACAACTCCAATAATTTATTTTGATTTGATTAATTAATAATCAATCTCGAATTCATAAAAACAAAAAATTAAAGTATTAATCAAGATTATATTATCTTATAAACATAAGATATGTAGAGTGATTATAAAAATATTTATTTCACATGTACAGATGTTAATAATAAAAGTAAAGTTCGTAAAAGTTGAGTTTTTTTTAAATATTTACCCATTTATAATTTTAGCTAATAAACATATAAATTTTGTAAACATTTATTTTTGATAAATCTTTGTTAATAGTCAAATATGCAAATATTAAACAAATATTAAAGATTATAGTATACTCACAAATGTATATTTTGGATGTAATAAAGTAGCAATTTATTAAATGTACTAAAAATTGTTTAACATGATTTTTATTTTATTCCATTGTAAATGTTTTCTTCTTTTGATATATTACTTTTTATGAAAGTAATAGCAAGAAAATGCAATTAATATATGATAACATAATTAAGTTTTTTTCAATATAAATTACAGACATTATGTCCTAAAAATGTCTAGAAATAAAAGAAAAAGAAATTAAAATAAAATTGTAACTAATATTTTATACATATAAATTATTATATAAATGCTGTAGATCTTTTTAAACTCTTATATATGGAATTAAATCATTCCAGACGAAGATCAGGACAAAAATTCAAAATTGTATATAATAATGAATTAGAAGAATACATGTAAAATTATTGCATCGAACAAAAGAGAAGACTATGTTTGTATATAATTCTAATTCTAAATATAAATGTAGTATATAAATATATAATAAATTTTACATAAAATACAAATTTTACTTTCATATATTTTTTTCTTTTTTTTTTTTTGAGCAGGCACGTACAATTATATCAATATAATGTAATACACAAATGAATATGTCGTACAAATATAAATAAATAACATTATTACTACATTTGTCCACACTGAGATATCGTAACTGGAATTTTTGGTTTATTATTTGGTCCGGTAGGAACATTTTCCACTTTTCTCATAACAAGTAATCCATCGATTACTCTGCCAAAGACTACGTGTTTGCCATCCAAAAAGTTACACTTGGCACACGTAATGAAGAACTGACAGCCATTGGTATCTTTGCCGCTGTTGGCCATAGACAACAAACCAGGGGAGTCGTGCTTCAAAGTGAAGTTCTCATCTGGGAATGTTCCACCACTGTAGATACTCAACACCCCGGTACCGTCGCCGTTGACGAAATCACCACCTTGTATCATGAAATCCTTGATCACTCTGTGAAAGATGGCACCTTTGAAACCCAGCGGAACTCCATCCTTCCTGTATTCGCCAGTGCAGAATTGCCGGAAGTTCTCCGACGTCTTCGGGCACACATCCTCAAACAGTTCGAAGATCATACGACCTATCTCCGTGGTGCCCACCGACACGTCGAAGAAGACAACCGGGTTGTTGGGGTTTCGCAGTTGAGCCTGAATCTGGTTCCACGTGGGCATGTTGTTACAATGTTCCTTTCTGCAGGAGTTATTACGATCGTCATCCACAAGAGCTTCGAGACGTTCAATCCAAGGATATTCTACTGGAATATTGGCGTATATATAAATATAACCTCGAAGATGTCACGTGCGATTTCAGATCAGGATCTTCTTGAAAATTAAAACTCTGCAGCGTGTAATTCGCGCAAAATTGATTACTGGTGTCAATGAGCATCACCAGTAATGAAGGACGAGCTTCGTGTTACACTGAGCGATAATAAAAATGTATCTTACGTCAAAACACGTCTCTCGAGACGCGGAAGCGGCGTTCAAATGGAGGTTAACGTTTTTAAGGTTAAAGTCTCACGACGCGCTAAATTATTTCGGCAATTCCGAGGAAATCCATCACATTAAGCGATATATACGGATATTATTGTAGATCAATGAATAATAAGAAACGACATAAATGCGGTTTCGTGACGAGATATTTTTGTAAATAAACATCGCAGTGGTGCTCATTTCGATCATCTTACCTCGCTCGATTTTCTTACCTTGAAGAATGCGATAATTTCGGCGATCAAACGGAGACGCGAGTTTGTCCTTTCCTCAAAGTATCTTCGATCCTCAGTAGAATCACCAGCGAGACTCGGGACGATAAATAATACACCTTCGCCTAAAAATTTCGAAGGAGAACGTGACCAAACTCGACGACTGTTTGCGAAAAACTGCACTGTTGCTTACCGGCGAGGACACGTGATTGCGCGCGATTCCTGGTTTCTTCAATGTTTCCATGTTCTTCTCGAAGAAAATCTGTTTCAGCTGTCACTCACCGTCCCATGTTTCGCTTCTTTTTATTTCCTCCTTATTTTAGTGACTCGTTTTAAATGGATTTTTAACAGTCGCGTCGGAGAAAGTGATATATGCGCGGAGAAAACTCGATCAATCGTTCAAACGCAACAACGTGACGTATCTCTGACGTTCGAACATGTGATTGGTCGGTTTCATACATGCTAAACGTAGCTACACACACAAATTATTTGCTCACATATACATAAATAACAATATATATAACAACATATATAACAACTTTTATATATATATATATATATGTTTTTTAAATTTTGTGTTATATTTTTGCACTTATTTTATACTTTCTTTTGTTGCTCCTAAGTTATCAACTTTAATTATAATTATAATTTTATGATATACAATAATGCAATGATATATAATGGTGAGATGTAATTAGACTCTTATCAATATATATGAATATATATACTAAAATAAATAATGGATGGTTTTATAAAATAAAGTACACTTTATTTTCTTATTGCACACCTCATATTTTACAGTTTCAGTATATCATTCTACTTGGATATGACTTTTTGTAGGTAACGTAAGTTGCACAAACAGAAATATATATAAAACTGTAACACATGTCGCGTAGATTGTAGATCTTATTTATGTTTTCACGATATGTAACTTTTTTTCAAGAATGTATCATACTTTGATGTACACACACAATCCATTCTTTAAAATTATCTTACCACATATATAGGTATATTACCTAAATGTATGAAAGTAACTTGTAATATTTATTAATGTCCTGGAGAAAGCGAAGGACATGTATATCTTGTGCTATCTATTATTAATTATTAAAATTTCATCGTCCTACAAACATGTAGAAATTAAAGATGAGACAATGTAATCATTCATAAATAATAATTATTGCAACATAATAGTATCTTTTTATAAATAATAATTAAAAAAAAAAACATTTAATTAAAAGTCTATGATTCATGATGATTTCCTTTAAAAAAAAAATATCTTTTCTTTCCATCATGTGTTAAATTAAAAATAAAGATATAAAGTATGATTAAAATTGATATATTAATTTGACATAGCAGTAATTTCTTGACATAAAAAAGAGATGTTAACAGAATATGCTTTTGTGTTTGCAACACTTGTTTATCTGAGACTATTTAAATATTTTTATAATAGTTTCTTGTTTTGATATTTCTATCTCAAATTATGTCTAAAATCAATTTTCACATTTTTATGGTAAATATTTAACTGCATTGTGATGAATCATTAAATAATGTGATATTTTAGTCCAAAACATAAATAAAACAAATCACTGAAAAAAAATTAGAAAAAGGTTTAATATAATTAAACGTTACATGTATTTTTTAATTACTTAAAAAATATACATATAACGTTTAATTATAGCTTTTTTTAAATTAAATTAGATATGTATATCTTATGTAATTAAAATGTGTATGTTTTATGAACTGAATCTGTGTCAACTTTGTAACAAATGTACATAACACCAATCTTGTTAAAAATATTGCATATAAATAGCCTATAAATAAATTCTGTGAATTTCTCGGCAAGGGATTACTGTAAATTTGTCTTATGTACATTTTTTACTTTCTACAGAGTCGCATTAATAGCGTGTGCAATATCACAAGCAATGCAATGAACAACAAGGTAACGGTGGTAATTATATGTGAACCTTAATATGTTCTTTCAACATATTTTTGTCAGCAAAAGTTTCTTCGCAGATCTCGCAAGTAAAATCCTCTCCGTCATCACTATCATGCTGGTGATACTGTACAACTTGGATAACATGAGATGTCCCTTCCTGAGATGTTCCTACTAAAGTATCCTGCTCATCCTGATCTCTCTCCTCTTTCAAGGTTTGATCGGTCAGTACATCCATAGGTATATCTTCACTGCTCACTTGTATGATCTGGCTGGAATAATTTTCGTGGCTCTGGGGATTCGGTATCGCTAAAACAGGTAGCGATTCGTTCTGCTTCGATATTATATTTAGAGTATTGTTCTGTTTAGAAGATTGAATTAAGTGCATCGTAGATATATTATTTTGCCTGATCGTTTCGCCGAGCGCATTATCCACGGTTTCAGACACGATACGTACCGCGTCGTTTTGCTTATCCATAGCAATCATATTGAGAGAATTCCGGTGAGAATTCTGATCCACTTGAAGTACGTGAATGTTCTCATCTTCTTTACCTTCCACGATGAACCGTATATTGCTGTGCTTAAGCTCGGATATCGCTATGTAGCCATCGCCACGTTTCTCCGTGGTGACCACGACGTAGGCGTTGCTCTGCTTCTCGTTCATACCGTGCAAATCGTCCGATTTATCAGACGTATCGGTGATGGATAACAAGGCTTCATTCTGTTCCGTCTTGGAGATGAAATGGTCCAAGGAATTTTGCTTTATCCGTGCGTTGCACGACTTGGCTGATTTCTTCTTCGTTGGCTTCGACTTCGCAGAGGCGTCGTTGTTAGTCTTCGCCTTTGCTTCGGCTATCATCTGATCCGAATGCTTAACGATGTGCGCGCAGAGCTCGTCGCGGTCTTGATTAAGAGCACCGCACAAAGGACAAGGATACGGAGGACTGGTCGCTTCCGTCTCGTTCTTTCCCGCGGCGTGAACCCACCGAACATGTTCACGCAAGACTACCTTCTGATTGAATGCCCTCGCGCACAACGGACACACGTGCGGTCGCTCCCCGGTGTGGATCCGTTCGTGCTTCCTCAAGGTCCCGCCATCCCGGAACGCCTTCCAGCAAAACTTGCAGCCGTACGGTCGCTCGCCGGTATGCGTACGATTGTGTATCAAGTATCCTTGGCGAGACGAAAAGGTTTTCGAGCAGGTGTCGCATTGAAAGTGCGCCGGACTCCCAGCGTGCGTTCTTCCGTGTTCCCAGAGACCTTGTCGGGACACGAAGCTCTTTCCGCATTCGGCGCAAGTGAACGGCGAGTCTCCAGGATGCGCCGACAGTCTATGCTCGTCCAGCTCGTTCTGCTTCTCAAATTGTGAACCGCACACTTCGCACGAGTGTGTCTTCTTCCGGTGGATCCACTGATGGCGAAACATCTTCTGCTTGGTCGTGAACTTTTTTCCGCACTCGGAACAAGCGTGCTTGCCCCACTTGTTGTTGGGCACGCCTTGCTCTATGTTGTTCTGCATTATCTTCTTGGCGCAGGTGGTCTGATGATTCGCCAAGTGATTCCCATCTTGAAACTGTTTGTCACAATATTCGCACTCGATCGGCATGTTCCAGTTTTTGGAAGTGTGAATCTTCTCGTGAGATGCCAACGCAGTCGCGCGTGTAAAATTGATTCCGCAATGTTTACACGTGTACTGTTTACCGCTGTTTGTTTCCGCTTCCCCGTAATTTTTTCTATTCGCGTTATTATACGAAAGTGTCTCGACTTTAACTATTCCGTCCGGAGTATTAAACGAGTTTATCGATATATCATATTGTTGACTGTTGTTGACTGGATTACCGATATTATTTTGTTCAGTGTACTCGAATTGCGTTACTTCACCATTAGGCATTACAGTGAATTCCTGCAGAGTATCCATCTTCTCCTGATGATTCGCTATTGCGGTAACTGTCGATTGTTCATTATGAAAATTGTACGACGAGACCGGCCATTGAACCTGACACACATCATAATTCTGTATAGATTGAACAGACGAAGAGGATGGCATCTGAGACGTATTTTGCGAATCGGATGCGTTCTCCGACCACTTCCTGAACGTTTCCGTTGGTTGGGACATATTGTTCCCCTGTGACTGCATGATTGCTCGTCCCGCCACGTAAGTATGTATCTTCATGTGATTAGACAAGCTAGAGGGTCTCTGGAAGTCTGAGCCGCAGATGGTGCATTTGTGTGGACGTTCAACTTGATGTACCTGCAGCATGTGTGCTTGCAAACTGCTCTTAGAACGAAATAAATTACCACACGTTCTACATGCGTGAGGACGATCCACCTGATGACACACCATGTGATTATTCAGATCGATCTTCCTTTCAAATCTCTCTCCGCAAACAGTACAGGATAGCTTAGACGCTGTACATACCGATCGATGCTCAACCATCTCTTCTTCGGTAAAGAGACACTTACAGATCAGACAACTGACTTTCTTGTTCTCGAAGCAAGGATACATACCACCCAACTGACGCAAAGCTTCCACAGCCATGGACTCGTCGTCACCAGACGTGTATTGCTGCTGTTCCTCTTGCTTGATGTACATCGGATACACCACCTCCTCTTCGTCAGACTGTTCCGTAAGAATTTCAACAGCATCCTGCGACTCAGCAATGTCAGTGTTGCTAGAGTTATTCACCGGGACTTCCGCGAGTTCCTCCTGGAGAACGCATTCGTCGACGCACTCGACGGGCTCGCATATCTCCTCGTGGGATATCATATTCTCCTGTATGGCATCGTGCACACCGTCGAGTGGAAATGTCACATACTGCTCGCCCTCGTGAGTTTCCATTTCATTTGCCGTTCACTTACGTCCCGTCAACATTACAACAATACAAGACGTATTTGTGACACGCACGAGACAACGCTCGAGGAAACCTAGTTTCACCTCAACCTGACTCTTGTAGGTTAAGTTGGGCCCCAACGGTTGCGGACAAGTCAGGCTGTCGTGCTATTTATTTCGTAGATTGATCTATTGTATTACCGCGTCACGGACGATTATCATGCACGATTTGCGGTCGATGAATAAAATATATTCTCTCCTTCGTTCTGCGAGATGCCTGGGTCCAATATCGTCCTGCACAGAAAGAGAGATTACTTTTATATACTATGTGACATTTAATGTAATACACATTTTCTTGACGTTATTTAGAGATAAAGAGCGAGCGGATAAAAAGAATTATTCGAATTACATTTCAAGATGACTAAAAAAAAGACACTCTGTGCGGACTGTAAATTGTGATACTGCGAGGTTATTCGCAAAGCAGAACCCCACGTCGGGTATTATCTGAAGTTGCGCGATAACGAACGCGTCAGAAAGGCAACTGAAGAATGGGGGACGAAATGTTCCTAGCGAAACGCGACCAACTTCGTTCGTATTATTTGCAGAGAGAAATAATGGGTTTCTCTCCTTTATTTGTCTGGAAAAACAATTTTAGAGCTTATGCATATCTCTCTCTCTGTCAATGTCAAATTAAATACTGATAATAATGTGTGATTAAAAGTATATACGAATATATGTTAAAAATAATTCTTTAACATTTGTAACGGATTAGAAATTTATAGCTAAATGCGCATATAAAATTTTGTGATTATTCGATCAAAACTTGTGATATAGAAATGAAGATTATACGACAGGAAGAATCTTTGGGAGGATGGTACATTGTATCCTTGTTGATTAAATTATTTGGTTTTCCAATAACCATTCCTTGGCTGATTTATCATTTTATTAACATTATGCATCAAAAATGGAAAAGAACAGGTCTTAAAAATAAGGTAATATATTTTTTTTTGTTATATTGCTGTACATCTTTACATTTCTTTCAAGGGAATAGAAAATATAATTACATGATACGAATAAAATATTTTTTTAAATATATATTAATAATTAAAGATAATGAAGATTCGAATATATTTATAATTATATATTATTTAATGTAATTTTCAGGTGGTAATGATTACTGGCGCTAGTTCTGGTTTGGGAGAAGCTTTGGCTCATGCATTCTACCGCTGTGGTTGTAGAGTCATCTTGGTAGCTCGTAGAAAATGTGAATTAGAGAGAGTAAAAAATGATTTGATGAAGTCTTATAAAGTAAGTTCTACAATATTTATTTTAATGTACAGAGTATCAATAATTTTTTAATCTTTAGACAGTTCCAACTCATCCACCTGTTATTTTGACATTGGATTTAACTGATATTAATAACATGAAAGATGAAGTGTCAAAGATCATATTGATACATGGCAGAATTGATGTTCTAATAAATAATGCTGGTATTTCATATAGAGGCAAAGTTATTAATACTCATGTTGATATAGACATAAAAATCATGCTGACAAATTATTTCTCTCAAGTTGCATTGAGCAAAAGTAAGTGTATTATATAAAAAAATTCTAATGCTGTAAGAAATTCATTATTCATTATTGATTTGCAGTTATTCTTCCATACATGATAGAACAAAAATCTGGTCATATAGTTGGTATAAGTAGTGTGCAAGGGAGAATTGCTATTCCATTTAGGTATTTAATTGTAAATCACAATATCAATTTTGTTTTTCATATCAATTATGAATTAAGTTGACTTATGTTATTCATACACAATATTTGAAAATTTTTAGATCCGCGTATGCTGCATCTAAGCATGCGTTACAAGCTTGGTATGATACCAGTAGAGCAGAACTAGCGGACAAAAATATTAAGTTTACTGTCATTAATCCGGGGTACATTAAAACATCACTTTCTCTAAATGCTTTAAAAGACGATGGAGAAACTTACGGATGTTAGTATTTAAAATATTATAAAAGTACTAAATTAATAATTTTATATTTTCTATTTAATCCAGATATTAATTTATTATGTAGTGATGGACAAAACAACTGAGAATGGTTATGAACCAGAATATGTAGCTGAACGTATTGTAAAGTCTGTAGTGAAGCAAGAGACAGAAGTTACTATAGCACCAATTTCCCCAAGGGCTGCTATAGTACTTAGAACTTTACTTCCTTCACTTTACTTCTGGATTATGAAAAATCGCGCAAAAAAACTTGAATAGAATAAATATTATTTAAAAACTATTTAATTATAAAAATAGATAAATTGATTGATTGTTGTTTTATTGAGATGGATTTATGTGTAATATATTTCTTTTGTATAAAATATTTAAAAAATATCTTAAAATATTAAAGTTTTAATTTACAGTATAATATGAATAAAGAATATATATAATTTTAAGTAATTGTGAGTGTATTATTTCTAGAATCTTTGTACAGTAGGGAATAGCAGTTAAATAAGATATACTATTGAAAAGTAGATTTTATTTTTGTGGTAGCCACTTCCTGACTAGTGGAATATCTTTACATTATGTACACAGCTCCTTAGTATGAAACTGTAATTGAATCTGACGCGGAGATGTTTACACGAATGTGCTATCCATCTCTTGACATCAATTCATAGAAATTCCATTTATTTTAAATTTTAAATAAGAATCAATTTTATAAAATAATTTAATAATTCTTTGTTTCATGTTGCTCTTTTATCATTTTTAATATAAAAACATAATCTCCTGTAGACTATTAAAAAAAGGATAGCATATGTATATATTTAATATTTTATATAATTAAATATTAAATATTTTATATAATTTCTAAGAGTAATGGAGAAAGAGAAAGAGAGAGAGAGAAAGATGGCACATCCACATATATTTAAGGTACTATTCAATATATATTATTAAAATGATCGTTTACTTTATGTTGTTGACACTTCATTGAATTTTTCTATTTAATGTAAACAGTATAAACTTACTTAAAATATAATAACCTGTGAAAAAGAGAATGTCTACTGCAATATAATCTATTGTCATGAAACTGATTTAGCCATTTTAATTTGCAAAATCTTTGTATATATTGATCACACATTTGTATTATGGTTTTATTTCTACTCTTTATATAATGAAATAATTATGTGTAAAAAAAGTACATATAATAAAAATTATGTTAAATGAGAAAGAGAAATTAAATGTAACATTAAACTTCATCAAATGATCACACATACTTTCATGTGAAAATATCACATTTTACATAATATGTTGATAGTAACTGTATTATACATACAAATGTATACAACATTTGATGTATATTGAGAAGTTTTACATATTTGAAAAGGACTGCATTCTTTGCTCTAATAATAGTTTTTTTATATGTGCAATGGACTTTGTCTCTAAAATATTTTATTAATATTATAATCAAGTATATTTAGAGAAACAAGTAATAAAAATATAAATTTTTCTATGCTTTGTGTATAAAATAGAACTCTTTAGAACAAAATCCAAATGGATTTTTAGATACAATTGATCTTATCCCTCTTGTTTCTCCGACTTTTGTGCATACTCATTGCATAATACATACAATAATACAACAGTATTTGAAAATATATTCTGATTATTTCAATCTTGATTTGTAATACTTATCATTAAAATATTGTTAAAACAATATTCAGAACTATATACATTGTTCATTTTTTGAGCCCTTTTGTCGATGTACATATAAACGAGGAAGTTTCTTGTTCATGTGACTATAAAATTTTGTTATGTGAAAAGAGTTCACATATTGTATAATGTACAGGGGATTTTAGCTTTTATTATCATTAAACATTTACAGGAATGTATGTAACATCAACTTCTATTTGATAGGACTAATATAAATGATAAAAAGTTTTATACGCGCGATGAAAAAGATATATATCTTACTCTACATATATTTATGGTTAATAAAATAATCAAGGCCTAAAAAAATACATTAAATTTTTGTGGTCAACTTATTCTTCTGATATTATATCATTTCAACATAGATTGTTCTATTGGGTGAGAAAATCTAGGCAATATACCCTTTGACATATCATATGTACTGTGTGTGTTTTTTATTCTCTCTCTACCTATTTTATATTTACAATCTAAAAATACATAATGCTAAATCCATATGTACCGTTGCAAATTTCATAATTCTAAGAACACTTATGTCAATATCTTTTTTTTCCTCCAGTACAGAGACTGCACATATATATATATGGCTTTTGCAACTTTGTAATATAGTTATCTTTCACAATTTTTTTTTCAAGGTGGAGATCAAAGAATAACAATGTAAAATCTTAAAGAAATGACATGCCAATGTAAAAACTTGGATAAAATCTGGCTTTTGTTACTTGCATTTATGTAGTTTAGTCAGATCACATAAGCAGCACTCACCTGTGAGTAGTATCAAAGGAATGAAGATAAAAGAGAAATAAACTCAGAGTTTGCATTCTTATTAATTAAAAAGTTTTGATTCACAATTGTGAAACTTGGATATAGTGTGTGGCTTACCTTATTATTTCATTCTGGCTTAAGACAAAATCTATGCCAGTAATAACTTTTTCACTTAAACGCCTGGTACACTCTCCAGGCAGTAATGCTGAGAGCTGCCAATGTAATAGTTGTGTGAAGAATTCGTCTCCTCGTATCATCTTTCCTGACAAGAAACGTGGGAGACGAAGGACCTAGAACAGCTAATAGCTCTACGTGTGGTAATTTGCTGGTATCAGTCTCTACTTGATATTGGCAACAAGGATCAAATTGCCAAGAGACTGTATATAATCCACAGGTTATGATTGCTGTAAAACCTAGTGGACCACAGATGTATGGTCGATCGCCCCAGAGTAATCCTAAAAAAAAAAAAGAGCACACGCACATCAGATATATTATTTATTTCAATAATTATATGCAAATAATTTTTATATAAATTATAAAGCAAACCTGTGACGATTGCACCAAGACCTGACAGTGCAGCGGTCTTGTGAAGACAATTTCCCACTGCTATCCATCTAGAGGTTTCATCACCTAATTTCGATGGTTCGATAACAATTAAACTGCATTCTGATTCCAACGCTCTTTCTAACTCATATTCAAATGTCTCATGAGCGTTCTCACTGTCATATACTTCTCTGATAATGGCAACATTAGAGGACTCATCTCTATAAAAAAAGAGAATACATAAATTATTTTTATTTATTTTAATTATATATTTATTTATTTTATTTATTTATTTTAATTATATATTTATTTATTTTTATTATCTAATATTGTATTCTTTGAAATTATTCTATATTACTATACTTTACAGTGTATTTGTGTGCACAAAATTTATGTAATTCTTACGTCAACGTGCCAAAATTATGCACATATCTATATCTATAAAATTTTTTTATAACGAAGTTCGAAAATTCTTCTATAATAAAGTTAGTTTCGTTGTTCGATTATTGCTTGTGGGCGTCGTATTAAATAAATGCAACGCACATATTATTGAGTGCCGCATAATGAAAAATATTAAAAATTCTAATGCTTTCCGGGATTCTTTTCGTTTGTATGTTATGTAAGACATCGATTAAATTAATCAATGTTACGTTTGTTTTGGTCGTATAAGTACGCGTTTCACAAGACCGGTGAAAGCAGCGTACTGTATTTTTATTTCGGCGTCGTGATTCATTAGCGATTAAACAATAATAAGAAAAACATATATATAAAAATATATATATATGTATGTATATATATATATATATATATTAAGCTTGAACACGAACGACAGCGAAAGTGACAGCAGTTTACACGAGCCGCTGCGAGGAAGCGCGGATACATAAATCACGTCTAAGAATAGTTGCTCTCTCCATTTCGCGGAATCACCCCGACCATAAATTCCAGGATCTAATGCTTGTTGAAATATTTAGGCTCGGATATACACGGTGGCGAGAGATTTTATTGTTATGAAAAAGAAAAATCTGCGAGACAAACCGCGCTGATATTGAGGTTAATTTTGCTTCGACGGCGATGGAGATCGCAAAGCGGAGACGCGATTCGCCGATACTCCCGTCGTCCGAGGGACGTCGGATTTTACGGACAGTACGGGAGAGAATTCGGCATACGAACCTGTCACCAGCTTCATCTACCATCTTCAACGTCGATCCCGCAGATACTGAAACGGCGGTCTGCACGGACCGGAAGAAAAAGCATGACTCGTCGAACCGGACGCAAAAATCAGCTGATAGAGGGCCCGTCACTCGCGCGACTCGAGTTGTACTTCAGAGTTGTCGTTCGAGCACTTTTCGATTCTCTCTTGAACACGGCGGTACTCGAAGGCCAAATGGCGGCATTAGCGGCAAGAGCCAAGTTTCGATGCAAATATCTGCCTCGAATAACGCGCGGAAAGGTAAGCTGGATCATTTCCCCATAATTGAGTTTGTATTCAAATTTGTGTCAAGAGGCGCAAAGCGTTGTAACAAGGTTCTATTAAAGAACAATGCATATGGATGATAATAAAATATCTAATGAAATTTTTATGGAATAAACATGCAAAATATTACATTTGATATAGCTACTCTTACGAATAATATTGAATGATAATAAATATATTCTGCAACATATTCGAAATATTGTTATTTAGCTAATTTTTTACAGATTAAAATTAATGATATGTACATTTCCAATTTTCAAGTTAATATTTGATTTATTTTCATATTAATATATGTGTCATAGATCGAAATATTATTATAGATTTCTAAACTAATATTAAAAATCATATAGTATATAAATTTTAAGAGATGTGATGAACGTTATCTAAGCGACATCTAGATTTAATTGAATTTTGCTTTCCTTGATATAATTTGTATTATATGACGTAAAAAAGTAGTGGTGCCACCATACATGCGCACTAGCACATCTTACTTCTTTATACGCCATGTTTGAATATTTTTCACTTGTGATTTCATCGAGTGCGCGTCGTCTCTCTGTTTAACTTCGAATTTGAAAGATATACCTCGCGATTCGTTTTACGAGATACATCGTTCAAGAAGCTACGTAAGTCAATTTACCTCCTACGCTTTTCGGATTTAGAATCAAAGAAATATTCGCGTCAGAAAGAAAGAAACCAAGCGTAAAAGTGCGAGTAAAACAATTCGAGGAACATGTTCCGACAATCGACCTATATTTGCATTCTTAGCTGCTTTCTTCGTGTCGCGAGATCAAAAATACGACGCGTATATCGTTAAAAAATACAAAAAAAACAAGATGTAGGAGATGTATCATTGAAACGGGCATTGGCGAGGCAATATATATTTATAGCGATTTATTGCAAAATTTCAAGATACTCTCGGCGGCGGAGTAGAGTGAATGCGCGCGCAAGCGCGTCGTTAGTTCGCGCGGTGGCCGCGTGATGGCGCATGCGCGGCGCCTCGCTCGCGAGGGACTACATCGCGGGTGCGCGTAGTGACGCGGCGCATAGTGCGTTGCGCGGTCGGCCGGGTGAGAGTAGGAGCGCGCGCGCGAGATCCTACTCCGAACTCAGGAGTCGAACGGGGCCAGCGGCCAGATCGCAGATGGACGTTCGCGCGAGCGTACTGTCACGGGCAGCGCGACGCGCCGTGCCGTCGTCATAAGTGCGCGTGTCGTGTGTTGTGTATCGCGTAGTGTGTCATCGCGCGTCATTAACGCGCGGGCGCGAGGTCCTACTCCAGGATCAGGATCACGCGGATTCTCCTCTCGGCGGCGGTGTGACATTATTCGGGAGTGAACGAACGTGCGAAAGCACCTACGAGTTTCTATTCCGTCGATATATACATGTGTTTACACATTGGAGCGGATTGACATACGCGGGTGTTCGCGGATATCGGATACTTTCGCGAATATTTCGCCTTGAAAGTGGCGTTACCGAATCCGCGAGATATCATTGGTCAATTACGTGAAGTTGCACGTGCGTCATTTTTGTGTCGAGTGACGAAGTTGTCCCAAATTTGTCAGTGGTGCATCTCTGTTGACAGTCGCGTGACATTTGACACGAGAGCGGGATTTTCGTAAATCCACGTGCTTCCACCAGTGTCGGAAGAGGCGAGGTCGTGGCTGTCGCGCCGCGTCGTCGATCGAAGGGGATATACGTGAAGGTTCCGCGCCGAGGTGTGTGAAGTACGCGCCGAGTGGGGGCGAAGCGAGTGTTCGAATTGCACTGACAGTCGATGAGGAGTGTGTTGCACGAACGGCTCCGGTGCTCGTTCGCGGTGTCGGGATTGTAAACACGACGCGACGCGATCTCGTCGTGTACGACGTGAATCACGACGAGTCGGGATTCCGCGTCAATTGAGATCGATGAACTGGAACTGGTTGTTTGCAGAGTCGCTTCCGCGAGTGAAAAGGTGTGTTCCTTACGTACGGAGGAGCAAAAAATAGCAGCGTTTTTCTAACCGTGGAATTCGCGTTTTTCAAGAACGGCGGATTTCTCTCTCTCTCTCTTTCTCTCTCTTCGACGAAAAACCTATCGAGAGTTGACATTACGGAGAAGCCGAACAGCTGGCGGTGAATCTCGCGGAAGATTACCGGCGCGATCGACGTCAACGACCTCCGGCGTTCGCGATCCCGTAAGAGGGGCTTCCGTCTTCGAGAGCAGTGCGTGCGTTATCGCTGAAAGAGATTTTCGCATTGACGAAAGAGAGTCTAGCGTTCGGAGGAAAGACTGCGTGACGTGAAAGTGACATTTGTGTGAGTGTGAACATTTTGTGGAAGAGGCGCGACGAGAGAAGCGGAAGCTGGAAGGATAACAGAGAGAGAGAGAGAGAGAGAGAAAACGAAAGAAGGCGATGCTGTGTCTCGGCTGAAGATCCCGGCTAATTCGCACGTGTCCGCGATGTCGAGTGGCACGGCGGGCGGCGTCCGCGGCACCGGCGCCGAGTGCAGGAAGTTCGCGCCGAACATATTCAACAAGAGCAAGTGCAGCAGCTGCTTCAAGCAGAAGGAGGAGCACAGCGCGGAGGCTCTGGAATGCAACAGGGTGAGTTTTGCTTGATGGACTTCCACTATCTCCGTCCTCTCTCCGTGTAACCCTTCTTCCTCGCTCTCTTTTCGGGCTCCTCCTCTTTCGCTACCAAGCGCTTCTGCTTTCTGCCCTCTCCTTCTTTCCCGTTTGCATAAATATATGCAAATGTAGTTGTAGTTATTGAACGTTTCAGATTGATACGAACAAATTTCGACTTGTATTTGACATGAACTGCGCAGTTTCGTGCAAAAAACTTTAATGAAATTTGTTCATGACAATTAGGCATATTATATATTCGATACTGTTTGCATCTAGGAATTTTTTAAATCTTTTTCCGAAAGGTAATTCATTTTTCTACTTATTTTAAATAAAGTTTTATAGAAACATGACAATTTTAATAGTGAATTATTATAATGAATTATTTAATTATTTTATTCGTTTACGTATTATATATAACAAGATTTTCGATTTGTATTTCGCGCGAATTGCATAGTTTTACGCAAGAAACTTTTTAATAAAACTTGATGAGGGTAGTTCATTCTTTCTACCTATTTTTAATAAAATTTTATAGAGAAACGATAAATTTAATAACGAATTATAACAAATTATTATATTCATTTATCTATAGATATGTATATATATATTATTGACAGTATCACAGAGCATAGATTTCAACTTTTCCCCCCATTTTGTACCTGATTTACTTATATTGTGATGTTATACAGAATATCCCAAATTATCGGATGTATCTGTATATAATGATATTTAAAATAGAATTTTCTTGCGTGAATGAAAGAGGCAATTAATAATATAATAAATTAAAATTGATTGAAAAACAGGATTTTCCACAAACTAAACTTTTAGGAGAACATAACAAAATAACAATTTTTTAATAGAATTTATTTTAATAGAATTTGAAATTTAATTATGAAGATTGAGATGCGACAAATTGCAGAATGATCTGCCTCGATATTTTTCTTACAGAAAAATCAACTTGATATAAATAACAAAAATTGATTCTTATTGGAAAGACATCTTATACAGATCGTTTCCGAATCCTACATATTTCGTATTTTATTCATACATGTATTGCTTTATTATATACTGAAAAAAATTTGTTAACTTGATTAAACCTATCAACTAAATTATTATTTTGTTAATCGAACATATATTAGTATTTAAGTGAAATATATACGTTTGTTTTATTTAATTTAAATATTTTTATGTTTAATTAACAAAATAATTTAGTTGAAAGTTTAGTCAAGTTAACAAATTTTTTTTCAGTGTAGATTCTCTTCTCAATTCTTAAATAGAGAGGAAGAAAGAAATGACTCTTTTTATTCTAACAATAAGATAATAATAAATGGTTCGTTTTTCTCCCTTTCATATCTCTCTTCTAGAGAGATGTGATCTCTTTTTATCTTCTTTCTCTTATATTCGAGCGTTTGATTCAACTCTGCTCCTTCTCGCTCATGCTCGAATTCCTTCCTGAGATCGAGAACGAGCGAAGAGAAGGAACGGAGGACCTGTTACTCACACACACACATAGAGAACATTGATGTTATGTAAGTTCCGCCGTCATTCGCAGACCCAACGCGGCGACCTACGTACGGGCATTTCGTTTATGTCCTCGCGTTTTGTCCTTCAAGGTGACATCCGATCTTCCGGCTTGGTTACACCACGATAGTCGCGGTTCATTAACTTTTACCCCAGCTATCGCTGCGTACCGTTCTAGATCGATGTAAGTAAGAATGAGAGTTTATTAGTATCCCGACCACAACGCGCGGGTCCCGTTTAAATTATTACGTAATCCAGACGAGCGTCGCGTATAGGATATGTATATACGTATATAAAGTGCAAAAACAGTTCCGGCACGCAGAAAATAGGTAGAATGGTGCGATTTTTTTTCAGACAAATAATAACGATCGCGAGGCGTTCGCGAGACGCCGCATAAGTTTGCATACAGGATGGATATTACCGCTTGACGCGATTATATTGAGAGTCATGCTGCTGCGCGGTCGCTTGCCACATGGTATGGTTCTTTTTTTTCGCGGCAATTTGACGTTTAGGCTGCTTTCGATCTCGCGCTGCTTTGTACGCGCGCATTTTTTTATTCTTTGTATAATCACACGCGCATAACGAGCAACAATTACGCGGCAATTTAAGGGCACGTCTCAAGCGAGCGTATTATAAAATCTGGCGCGTTAAAAGAAATTGCTCGGTAGTAAAAGAATATTTTGGAACCGGCTTGCGCCTCTTAACATCATACATATATTGCATACGCGATTTTAGTACATATGCGTATAAGTATATATACATGAAAAATTTGAGATTTCCTTTTTTAACCGTGTTATATATAAACATAAATTGATGTTGATACGATAACAATTTAGAAGCGATAATCTTGGAAACTTGGGAGAGAGGAAGACTCGTATTATTTTTCCCATGGGTATTATTATTATATTTATTAAGCGTAAAATTAATTGCTCCTACCGATAAGAATAGAATAACGATGTTTAATAAGTTCTTATGTCTTTCTACGTATGAGATATCGCCGTGTCACGATCGTAGATATACATAAATATAGCTTCTGGTACGCGTATTCATCAGAACGAGAAAGAAATCTTTATAGTTCTGCTTTTTTCATCTCATATATGATTTTTATTTACGGCGAAATCTTTTTGCTGATGAGTGAATGGCCTCGTAAAAATCAAGGGGAGAGGGATAAAAATGTAATAAAAATCTTAGAAATTAATTCGTGCTATATGGTATACCATATAGCACAGTATACTGTGGACAGAAGGAAAAAAATATGTGACAGCAGAATCGTTGTCAAATGCGCAATTTTTCTGCACGCGAAACCCGTTTCTTTATATTTGATCATCATTTTACCGTTTCTTTTAATACTTCATCAATTGACGAAATTGATTATGCTATCTTTCAACTCCATCTCCATCTCATTTCATAATAATACAACGGATTGACTCTTATATGAATTTCTTTGGTATATCTGTGCAATATGATATCTTCGTAAGAATTAATTCTGATTTTAAATGTTCATCTAAAATACGCATATATCAGAATATTTACTATAAATGTTAGAATACAGGTATACACATAGGAATATAGGTATACACATAGAGAGAATTTTCTCTTAAAATTTATCCTATGAGAATCATGGTAATCGTAGGACAATTTGATATATCGGAAGAATTTTATCAGAGTATCTCTGATTAATATTTATCACAATAAAAATATTAATATCAACTACAATAAGATATAAAATATGTTTGATTAATTTTACTATATGTATAATAAAAATTACTATGTACATATTAATATTTTTTATTGTGATAAATATTTACTCAGAAAAACTCTTATATATAAAATGTTGTTCCACAATTACCATAATTTTCATAAATTTTAAAAGAAAATTTTCTCCGTATGTAAATCGAAATCAAAATATATGTATAAAACGAAAAATTTAATAGAAATGATTATTACATGAATTCTAATTTATTGGCATCTCAATGGATTATTATTTCGCGTATTTTTAAGTAAGATTGACGGATTAAAGCGAGATGATTGCGAAAATTGGCTCGCGCGCGTTCAATGTTCGCCAATACGCCAGCTGTTTTTTTCCCGGTCCTCGCGCCGTTGCAAATTTCGGAATGTCGGCAGCCTTGCGACCTGTTCTCAGTGCATTCCAGCCAACTCTTCCTCCAGCACCCCTACGAGAGAAGAAGGCCCCCTCCGAGAGTTGTTGGCCTGTCGGCTTTCGCATGGATGCGGTATCTCTGTATCGGTTTATTCTTCCCGTCTCGCTCTTCTCTGGGATGCTCTTCTCCGTCTCTCCCATAAGACCGCAAATAACGTATGCATATGCGCGACGCAATGTTAAATTTCTTTACTCGTTGCATATCGGCCTCTCCGTAAATTTCACGTCGTGCGGTGAGATAGCAGAAAAAAATCGACGCTAATTTGTCAATCGATATTATTGCCTTTCTGTGTATATCGCGCGTTATTTTCCAAGTAAAAGTATAGCATTATGTTATTTACTCCCTAGAAACCTGTAAATTACGTTTCCGTGAGATTTGGTATCTTAGCAAGGGAAAACAAATGGAAAAGGAGTTGATTTTCATTTATCTTCCAAGGAGATATCTCTCATTCGTATATATCACGAGATCTAATTTCAGCAGGCACACCGCGAGAATATACAATCGTACTCTCCGTACGATAGAAAATACGATTAACAAAAGAAATCGGTCTTATTACGCGCATATGTACGTTCTTGTTCTTGACTAAAGAGACCCTTGGGCCATACTCGCTCGTGACCGGCCATTATCGGCGTGCAGCTTGGTATTTTCAGAGTCCGATTACTTCTTCGTGAGCGCCTTCGTAAGTGCCTTCGAGAAATAATTTCCTGGGGTGAGAGGGCTCGAGACGCGGTCGGGACGTACCTTAAATTTTGATCCGGTGAAATGATTCCGAGATATCTTACGGTACCTCGGGCTTCCTCCCGGCTTTCGCTAATATATATCTTTCTTTTCTATCAATTTTCAACGGGAATGTTTTTTTACGTCCACCGTAATCCTTAATGAAACTTTATCCTAATTATAACGAAAACATTATTATCTGCTCAGAAGAATTTTTTATTCATATCTTTATTGATGTCAAGTCTGATGAATCTATTAATTTTTATAATATATACGCGTGTGTACATGTCGTACAAAACACTAAGCATATTTAGAATAGCTTAGAGATAATCAATTTAATAATATTGTAATTGAAAGCATCGCTAGATTAATATCAGTTAATCATTGCTATTTTGTACAATCTTTTTTATGAAAATCGTGCGTACACTGAAAAAAATTTGTTAACTTGATTAAATTATTCAATTAAATACTATATTTTGGTAATTGAACATATAGAAATATTTTAATTAGATATACAGCATATTAAATCTAACATAACGTGTATTTGACTTAAATACTTATATATGTTTAATTAACAAAATTATATTTAGTTGAATGATTTAGTTATTCCAGTTAACAACTTTTTTTAGTGTACATACATATACGCATAATATGCATGTAACAATTTTGTTTACCAATTTAGCGATATTAGTATTTGTGACTTGATGGACGCGCACATATACGATACTTAATTAATAGCGAGAAATTATGGATTCTCCCCGATTCGACGGATGATAATTAACGCGCGTTATTACATAATTGATGTCGATGGTAATTTTTTCGTCCTCGCTTTTATTTACTTTGTCTCGTTGATGGGATCTCGTCGTGGCGATCGAACAACAATTTATCGCTCGATTGAGGAATCGATGCAAAGAATTAATAGCTCATAGCTCAGAATGAAATTTCGTTTTGCAATAAAATCGGATGTCTGCTTGCTTTGCGATTAACATGCGGAGATAATTCCTACGTTAGAGACACTGATGAAATGGAGAAAAACCATTAATTAACGTCAATCGAGTCACGAACATTATTACCATATACATTGTCGCATACATTTTTTACATTGCATGAGTTACCGTATATTGTGAAAAAGCTTGTACCATAATTAAAAGTAAATGAGTAAATACTATATTCATCAATTACGCGAGGGCAAAATTTGATGTATCAAAAAGATAAGCATGGGACGTATTTTTAAACCGGTATATAAACGTATTCTGTACTGTCTCATAGCAGAATGTTGTTTCATACAACATCATTTTTATCTCATGTTTATTGCGAAACTTTATTACAAAAACTTCTTCTCCGAGCGACTCAAACAAGGTAAAGAAGGTTACGCGAATTAACATTCCAGTAGCGGCCGAGCTAGTTCTCGGTTTATTGTTCATGTATTTTTACGATAACGCGCCCGATATGCAATCAGGTTTTCATTTCGGTCCGAGAGAGACGTATTTTTTTCCTTCGTCGGGGAATAATTTTCGCCGTCAGGGTCATTTTTTTTCGCGTGTTCGATAGATAATTGGTAATTAAATGCGCACGAGAAAACTCTTTATGGCGTTTTAATTATTGTTAAAGGGATATACACATTGGTGGTCTTAATTAAAATAATACCATACCGATCGTTGCGGAAAATCATAAGATGCCGAAGACTGGTCAAAAAAGTGCGGCAAAGCTATAAAATTGAAGGCTGTTTATTTCACTTTACGCGAGACCTGCGTGATTGTAATAACGTCATCCGACGACAATTTATTATCAGATGAACGAAGATACATGCTATCTGTTGCATACGTAGATATGTGATATAACAATCTGTAAATTGTTCACACAGTCCACAGTTTCGCGTATTATTTTTATAAGCATTATTATTTTTCTTAATTTCTAATATTTAATTTTTCACGAATATTAGCTAATTTTGTTGAATTTTTATCTCAAAAATAAACCTCGCATTTTTTTGTTTACTAATGAATATTTTTAAATGTAATGCTTGCAAAATTATTGCTTGTACAGATACAAAATGATAGCCATTGACAATAACTTTGCAACGTATGTGATTATAAATTGAGTAAGCAGAGATGTTCAGTGATTCGACATGACTCAAAACATTCCCTGCGATATTTATGATTTCGTGATTATATCTACGTATACATACAATGTATGTACAATACGAGATATCCGCGTGCTCGCAGAATATAAATTTCTCTTCAATCGCATCTGCTGCTTTTGTTATGGCCAGAAATTATTAATATAGATGATAAAAATCACTATCGCATTTCTCTCAAAAAATATTCTCGAATCGTAAAGGCCTGAAAAAATGTTGTTAAATAATAAATACATTTAATTATTTTAGATCATTTTTTTAACATACATAATATAACGTAAAATCGTTTTTTTTTATTAAAATTTTCTGGAATAGACATCTAAGATAAACCGCCGAATATTTAAGAGAAACCTTTGAGCTCGCAACGGTCTTCATTTATCTGACACGTAGATCGAAACCTGCGGCGAAGAATTCCTGCGGGGGAATATAGCCGTTGAAATTTGTAAGCGCGATGACTTGAATATCATATGCGTCTCGAAAAATATGCGTTTTATCGTAATCGAAATGCATAACATTGCGGATTGTCTACGCACGATAATAGACGTCGTCGCGCATTTATATATACGGTGTTAAAATCACACAGCTTTACACTTCGAAGCGCGCATCAGTATGCAAAAGATCGTCTTCGGTAAGAATTTTGGGCTTGTCGTCGACGTACGGAGAACTTTTGGCAGCGTCGAAAATGGCACATTTCAATACCTTGAGATTAAAATAAACTTTAAATAATGACTTTGCGAACGCGAGATTCAAATTATCTCGTCCTCATTTATTCGTATAACTTTTTTTCCTTCAAAGAAATTGTTCGAATTTTAATTATACCGTTTAATGAGCAATTTTTATATATTTTTTTATACCACATACTTAGGATGATGATTTACATTCTTCAAGTAATAAAGTCTCACAGACAAAATATTGAAAACGTTATAGAAAAAAATTGATAATATTGTATAATGAAAATATAAGAAAAAAATATAATAAGCACAAATCTCTCTTTATTTGCAGTCCATTTAAAGAATAATTGCACACACACGCAAAGAATCATTCATATATTTTATAATAATTCTACAGAAACGATATTGTTTTATTCATTTTACGGTTAGTACGGTATATTCGTAAATAATCTATGAAGCTCCGACTATAGTTTGTAATTTATTCCGGTCTCGCGTGCCGGTCGGTCGAAACTTCATCCGTTCTACATGCATAACCTGTCCATTGTTAGTCGCATATTTAGTTGGAATACGACGTTGTCAGCCATAAGCCAAAGTACTGTTATGTTCGGCGATATATAAATATGACGTATCGCTCGTTCGATCTTGATTCGTATTTGTTTCACGCCTTCGGGAGCGCGAATTTTGAGGTTCGCCGTTTTAATTACAAGCTAAAGCACCGCGATGACGATAAAACAAATATCTCTATATACATAATTCATTTTACATCGAGATGAAAAGATGCGCGATAAATAACTATTACTTATTGTTACATGCTAGAGCTGCTTCATCACTCTCTTCTTTCTTCCAAGCTGCACTTGTGACACGTTTGTCTCTACTTCCTGTATCTCCTTAACGGATATCACATTTCCTCAGTGTTAACAAAATGATAAATTAAACAGCGGAATAGTAAAAATTTTAGAAAAAATTAATTTTTTTAGCGACACATTTACCCTGATTCTTAATTCGACACACATTCTTCATATTGACTAGAAAATATTAGATCGGAAATTGACAGAGCGCGTAAATGCATAAAAAATAAAAAGAGATCGCGACGAAGAAAATCGATTAAACGGTCCATTATGATTCGTATGGCACAAAAGGAGCATCTCGCGATCCGTAATCACGACGAGCCGAGAGTGACCATTCTCATCCCTAACGCGTTGTTACAAAAAGACAGAAAGTTACTGAAAGACGGGCAGCCAGTCGTAACGGTATACGATATACGTATATAGGAGAAAGAAAGGAGAAAGAGAGAGGGTCTGGTTGACGACGACGTTAAATGAAACCGCCTGTAGATTGTTCCTAGTGAATGAAGGTAGCGACGACGAGGTGGGCCGCCGCCTTACGGTGCATTCATCCTCGATCGAATAGCCCCCGGCCGATTAATCGAGTCTGGTAAAGAGCAAGAGCGAGAGAGAAAGAGAAAAGGCATGTATATACACTCCTTTCCATCGAATCGCAGCTTTTTCCTCGCGCAACCTTCGTCCATAGAAGCCGTTGTACGCACGGCTCTCTACCTTTATAAGGGCTTCATTGAAAACTTGGTCGATTTATGCGGGATCGATGCGATCTCAGGTCTCTCTTTCTTTAGGCCAGATACTTATTGTTAATGTCTTGTCGGTAATCTTTTTTTTCCCCTTCGATACTTGGAACGTAGAAGCGTTTCTTTCCGGAAGTTAAGAGGCCTGTAAAATTTCGCCCGACTTTTATCTAAAGTTTAGTGAATCAAGGAGCGATGAATGAAAGATATAGTAATCGAAAGTGGTTGGAGCACTCGTCGTTCTCTTATTTATTTTCATTCGCAATTCTTTTATAATCTTTAATGAATCTATACGTTACAGATTGATTGAGTGTTTTTGAGACACCGTGTATATTTAATAAGCGTGCTGTAAACAATTACTCCGAGATCTCACCGGCATAATCACCTGTCACGACGTAAGAAAAATGCGCCATTATCGTCTCGACGAGACCACGTCGAGTATCATTAATTTCAATGAGCGATAAAGCCTTCGCCGCTCTTATTGAGCTCCGTTCGAGCGTTATCGCGCTTGAAAGCCACCCATATTCGCTCGTAGACCATTTAACCAGGAGTTGATGAATTGAATCCAATTTCATCGGCCGCTTGCGAACTAAATGTGACCACAAGAGATATAAGAGATACAATTATAAAACTTTGTGTGCAAAAAATATCTTGTATTTTTTAAAAATATTATTTGCAAGTTTTTACACAGAGAGAATTTTGTTTTCGAATTTTCTTCTACATTCATATTAATATTTTTTATTATAGTAAATATTAATCTTTCAATACCATATTGTCCCACGATTACCACGATTTTCAAGAAAAATTCTAAGAGAAAATTCTCTCCGCGTAACGTTTGACAATGATTCCAATAGACCTTTTTATTCATGATTTTTTCATGTTGCGATTATCATTTTTATTTCTTATTAAATTTTCCAATTATTTGCTATGTCAAAAAATGGTTGACAACCAAGTTAGTTAATAATTGAGGCATATATATTTTCTCTATTATATTCCTTCTCGGAAAGATAATTTTTTGGGTTCGAAGATCAATGCAGAGAAAAAGGCCGTTTCTCTCTGCGGATTCTCGAGAGTTCCGGGAAAATTCGTGCATCTACTTGAATGAGCGATCTCCGTTGCGCCGGTCAGACTTTACACATTTACGGAGTTTCTCTTAACGAGAAATTCTCGTTCTCGGTAGTGCGCGGTGTTCCGTGTATTTACGTCTTCGGGGAGCATCAGTGGGGATATTCACCTGAGCGAGTCTATACATCCACCGGTCTCTCCCGTGCTGAAGATGAGTTTCTTCTCGCTCCACCCGAGAAATCCCTTCTCTCTATGATTTCCGGCCGACCCGGGGTATCCTCCTCTCAAATTACAGACTCTATACGGGCGATACTCGATCGTTTTTCCGCAACGGCTCGCCGCCGCGCCGCACAAAGATTAGATAGAAAAGATATATATCTGCGCGTCTGCGTTTTACTAGGAGGAGAACGAGAAAGCGGACCGAAGAGGAGAACTCTTTCGAGAGTGCTCTTTGTGGACGCCAGTGACATCAAATTAGCCTCTAACTTTCTATCTCGCGTCGTCTTCTTGCCTTCATGTCACGACGATTTGCCCGCGACGATGATCTTCCGAGCGGCTTATATTTTGAAAAGTGTGCCGCGCTTTCCCGCAATTTGTTTACGTGAAAAACGCGTTTCGATCATTCGCGAAATATACAGTCAACATTGATAGTTATTTGAATGATTCGACTATTTTATATACATACCTACAGATAGTCTTTAGGAAAATTATTTTCATATAGATTTAAGGAGATAATAAATAATTATTCGTCAAACTTGTAGCCGTTCGTGATCAAATCTACCTAAAAATTGGAAAAAAATTTCGTCCGGAGTTAATCTTTTTTTAACAATCAGCTTCCGCTCACGATTCTTTCTTGCGACCGCGATACGCATTGCGCAACGCATAGAAAATGTATTGGAAGATACAAAAACTTAATACCCTTCGTCATCCATCTTTTCGACGAAGCTTATGAGCGAACGTCCCGCGTTCAGGATCGCGCGCCAAGACGTCCTTTAAAGAGAGTGAGAGAGTGAGAGAGAGAGGGAGGGACCTAGAATGATGGATGGTAAAGCCGTGAACAAAATGAAGCGACCGAGAAGCTGTTTGCCGCTCTTCGGGCGACATCCTCTACGGGATCAGCGCGATATTTTGTCTTCTCATTCGCGTCGTCGTCACCACTACCACCGCTCCAACACCACCGAACCATTTATCCTTTCCCAACATTCGTTCTCGTGCTGACCACCTTGTGCAATTAGCCTCACGGTCACGACAAGGACATCCACTTCGTGATAGGCTAAACACAAGTCGGCTCTGCTCTATGAGATATTGCTTACGGATCTCAAAAGAGGGAGAGAACCGTCGGGATGTGTGTGCTTGCTGGAATCGGCTGGATAATTTGCGATCGTTATGACCGAGAGACATTAGGTCGTTGTCGCATCTTATTTCGGGTGGGACGTTAATCGAGTTATATTTATTTCGATATTAGACTGCATCGTAATGTTTGAGTTTGCTGTATATTTTTTTTCAATTTTTTGTCTGTATACATTTTTATGAAAATTATTTTAATCAAATTTAGTATTATTTGATTTATTTTTTAATACAACAGTTATGAGAAATCTATTCTTCACAATTTCTGAACTGACATGTAAAACAATATTTTCTAGTTACATATTTCTATTTTCTATTTCCTTTAAATTACATAGTTCGAGATGTCATATGTCATATAGTGCGTGTATATAATAAGAAAAAAATATTTTTACTGAATTATACACGAAGAGAATTTACCCTGAAAATCATGGTAATTGTGAGACAACATGGTATTGGAAGAATTTGTACATAGTAAATTTTACTACGTACATAACAAAATTAATCGCACGAATATATTTTACATCTTATTGTGATATAGAATATTAATATTTTTATTGTAGTAAATATTAATCAGAGAAACTCTCTTATAAAATTCTTCCGATATTATATTGTCTTACGATTCATGATTTTCAGAGTAAATTCTATGAGAACATTCTTTCTGTGTATGAACGATAATATTCTGCATTCCCTAATTAAAAAGATGCACACTCTTTAGTTACAATTTAAATGAATCTTGAATCTAACTCGAATTATCCCTAATTTGCATTGTATTTAGCGGGCTTTTCTTGACAGTCGATTTCTTGCGTTTCTTTACAATCGATATATAATAAGTAACACCCGCGGGCTGCCTCGTATAATCGCATGTTTATGCCTGGAACGATTGGATAACTCATCTCGTCAGGCAGGAGTCGCCGCGTATATGTAAGCACTTTGTATACGAACACCGATTTATAAGTCGATCAAGTTCGATGCGGTGCAATGCGCGGAGGATGATTATCTGCAATCGAGTCGGCATAACATACCGCCGCAGAGAAAGAAAGAGAGAGCTCTGTCGTTCTTTCATGATACTCCATCACGATACGTCCTCGCGATATTTTACACGTATATACATATATACGCATCGAATGTTTATATAGTCATCTACATCATTTTTTTTCAACTCTTGTATACCGACGTCTCTCTAGTTATCTGATCGATTTAAAAGTATCCTCGAAGCATCTCTTGCGGTATATCTAGACTCGCGTTCATGTCCGACTTCTCTTGTATTTATACCGATCCCTTCGCGTCGTCGACCTCGTTCCTCTAAGGCTTTCCCGTCGTCTGTCGTCCGCCGACCTGGAGAAGGCTCGAATTGACGATAGGTCACTCTGCGAAAGATTGTAATACCCTCTCGTAAGAGAGCTCAGCGCATATCTCTCTCTTTCGCTCTCGGCAGGCCTTAGATCTTATCTGACCTTGCCGTTGGTGCATAAGCGATTTATAAATAATGTATGGACCGTTTATTTATACGGGCGTGCACACACGCGATGCGTAGTCCTGTCGACCAAGTGGGTTGTGGAAGGAACGTAGGAATAAAAAGAGAGTGAGCAAAGAGTGTGTGTGGGGCATATAATACCGATATTTCTCGTATCGATGCCTCGCCATTCATTCGAACAATCCCTCTCTCTCTTTCTCTCTTTCTTTTCGCGACGTAATGTACCGATTATCGTTCTCAGCGCGACAATATCAGACGGCGCGTTCTCCTGTTCTCTCTGTGTACCGTAAGGCAGGCAAGAAAGCGCACGACTCCGGGATTTTGTTACCCTCCGCTTTATGACGCGACTAACGCGACTGAAATCGTCAATGAACTGCTCGGTGATCGACTTATTTCGCCGTGGTCCCTTCTATGTAACTGTGAAAAACGATACCGGGAAACGGAAGAGCCAGTTGGTTCTGGCGTCTTGGAACCGATCCGAAAAAAACTTGGAGACTTATCGTCGATATATTTAATGAACAAAAATGTGTCGTTTGCATTTTATCAGCGGGAATAATTTTCACAGATTTTTTAGATTATTCGTTATTTAAAAATGGTCATTATTTATTTTTACAAATAATTTAAATTGCTTTATTTTTTTAATCGCATAAAATAATCTATACATTTTCAATTAAAGATTTATATACAATTTAATACATTTATATGCAATTTTTAATTGTAAGCGATACATTTTTTGAATCGTGATTATAATTTTAACAAAATTAAATTCAATATCTTGTGCAAGTATTATAAGAAGTAGAAATACGAATAATGCACGTTCTCATTTCTATAAAAATTTGCGTGGGAATAAATTAAAATCGGAATTAAAAATGGAATGCGAAGTAGATCGAACAGTATTGAAATGAAAGGCCAAATTATGTGAATGGAATCGATTTCTAGCGGGTATCGATGATAGGATCTTTTTTTGAAAGTTGAACAAAAAGTGTTCGTCTGATGGCAAACGGTTTTCGATTCTTTAAGGTATCCCGTTTGTTGTTTGATACGCGCCGTCTTTAATTATAGCCTATCAATCTCTCATTGAACCGTAGATTTTACATTCATAAAAACTTAATAAGTACACACACATATACACACGCGCGATATATCTTAAAAAAAAAAAACGAATAAAATATTACTTATTTTTTCTTTCATTAATCGAACTGTTTTACAAGTGGCTGAATTAAGATCGTCATCGTGTAAAAAAATAAACCTAGTTAAATAATATATATATCAAGTATTTATATTATTCCTCAAGAAAAAAAAATATTCAAAAGTTTTAAAATATCAGATTAATTCATACAAAAATTACTTAATTTTAAATGAAAAAACTCACAATTTTTAAAATTTGATGCATCTGAAAAATGGTTTGCCGAAAGAGTTAAGAGAAAGATGATACATATTATTCATATTATCGTGTGTGTGTTGAGAAGTCGACGCATACAAGGTATATAATAATTGAGACCATTCCCACGTTCCCCTTAGTCTTCGTTACTAATCTCGAGTTGTAACAATTCCTAATTCTAATCCTCCGAGAGTCGGAGCCTGAATCTTCGCCGTCCGAATCTCTGCTTTTTCGAACACGATCGAACTATCGCGGGGGTCGCACGGAGAATCGCCGACTTTCCACCTGTCCCAGATCTTATCTCGACTCGACACGGTGATGTCGGCGTACTACACGCGCAAACCTCTCGAATGCACGTGCATCGCTATGAATGGCCGTGCGGTGCATTCCTTAAAGCGCATCAACAATCACGAAGCAACTTCGAAAGTGGCCCCACATTTTGATATTTCGTGCCGTATCTTCGGTAAGGATCGGGTACAGCAGAAAGTTTCTTTTCGAATCTCATATATCGGTAATTTAGCTAATTTACATACAATTTATTTAATTTCGCGGCGCACAAATATCAATTTTAAATTACATGCAATTTGCTATCGTCATTCTACGATTAATAAAGTGGATTCTTGTCAATATGGAGAATTGTTGGCTATAAATCTAATCGAGAAGAAAATGCATAATATTCTATAGAGAAATGCACGTTTCCACGACATGCATTCTCGACAAGGGAAATATCTATATTAATATACTCGAGTCTCGCTGCTAGTCATTTTCGCGATGATTTATGGGGGCGAGGTTCTTCTCATTCGGAAACGCGGTCGTAAACGCGATTGTGTTGCGCGAAACTTTCCACCTGTGCCCCCGGTATGTTATCTCACGTGGTGAAACGTTATATATATATATATGCACGTGTGCGATCTGCGTGCATCCGATAACGCGCGGATATGGAGAGCGCGCGCATGTGCGCGAGATTAATTAATATCGCAATATATCGCTCCGCGCCGCCGTCGCCGCGTTGATGACAAATTGGAGAAAGTGCGCGCGGCGGCTCTGCAGAGATGAGAGCATGCACTCGCTGTATGTTGTGGACCCCGTTGCGCATCGGGCAGAGGCACGTCATCGTGATAAAGGTAGCGTAAGGAGATTATGCCCCGTCGGGAACCTTGAGCGCGTCTCTGTTACGAGGTCGATGTCTTTTCTCCTCGTCCGGTCCCCCAAAGAACCTGAAAGTCCGCTTCGATCACCGACTGAGTGAAAAACTTTGGCTCTCGTGTGGTCTTCCGTGCGCGCAAGCCGTTCTTGTGGGAAAAAAATAATAGAGTTTCTCTTTGTTCGAACCGCTTAATATTGAAAAAGAAGATTGCAGTTTCGCGAAACTGAACTTCGGGAAAATTAGAAAGATATATGTTTTGGAGTATATTCGGAAAATGGAAAGAAAGTTTATCAAGTTCAGAATGCACAGAGAGAATTTTCTCTTAGAATTCACCTTGGAAATTATGATAATCGTGGGACAATAAATAATATTAATGATCTACCACAGTAAGATATAAAATATGTTTGATTAATTTAATAATTTTTAATAAAATAATTTTTATGAAATTCTTCCAATACCATATTGTTGCACGATTACCATGATTTTTCAGGGTAAATTCTAAAAGAAAATTCTCCGTGTAGAATTATAGTATAATATTGATTGGGTATATTTCTAAATTTTTATCGAATTCTATTTTTCTATTCTCTTTAAAATTTTAATTCTAAAAAATGATAAATATTTCAGTAGGTATATTGAAAAGTAAACATCTATGTTTTGCATAGTACGACATTTTCACATAACCAATTTGTAGATAATATCTAGGTATCTCATCATGTGGTGATTTCCCAAGTCAGATATGATCGGTAAATACGGGTTACCGTATCTTCTTTCCGATGCAGAAGAGACACGCAATGCGTTCGCCTACCTCACGCGTTCCCACGTGATTTGACGCACACGCACATTGTGTAACGCGAGAAGGAATCTAGTTTCTTCTTTTGTTATACGTGACACCGGGTTGTCATACTCATCGTTTGCACAATCGGAGCCGCGTAGGCACAAAGTTGAATGATGATGTCGAATGCAAATTGCTTTTCTTCTTTTTCTTATTTATGACGCGCAGAAACACGACGTGTAGCTCTCTAACTTTGTGAACTAGTATATAAACTCTTTATCAGCCGATTCATTAGCTTGTTATTATATCAGTTTTATTTAGATAATTCAAATTGACGCAGTAAAAATTCATGTACATTCATAACTGTTATCGTAATTAATTATTGCATTAAGATTATTCAATTTTACTCTTTGTTCCAGCAAAATTTTTGGAATCTAAATTGTAGAAAGTTAGAGAAGTTGATGTGTAACATCAAAATTAAGAACGATTATATCTCTCATGGGAGAATGTTCACTTGAAATTGAAATAAATTTACGATGTTCTCACTAAAATCTTTTCACTACTTGTTCACACAAATTTCAGTATTATAAATTTGAACATTTAACCGAAACTTGGTATATATCTTATCGGAATTGCGTCTCATCTAATAAAAAAAGAAAGCGTGGCGCGATCGATAGTATTTCGAGATGGGATAAATCTTTTTGCGGACAATAAGACAATAAGAAGCGAACCGGCAATCTAGACGCACTCTAGACACGATTTTAGCAATGGACAGAAAATTGTAGACCGTTGCGGTGCCAGGAAACTGTCAGATAAATGGTTCTCAGGCTTCGCGAAGGCACTTCCTGCTCCACTTCATCGCCTTGCGACTTAAATGGAGACAAGAGAAAGGCGTGGAGATTTCTTCGGGAATTATTAAGACCAACTCTCTTGCGAGCGACTGATGTAGCCCTCCTATCTCGAATTGCGAGAACAACTTCCGACCGAAAGTAAGAGCGATATTGTGTCTCCGTTACGATTGTTCGGTGCCGGATACCGAACTGTAATTATTCGCGATCATTGCGAGAGAGTTTCTTGCAAGTTCTTTTTATAATTTATTACAAATTAACTCTAAAGCTAAAAATATACAACAATAATAGCTTTTTATTTATGTCATGAATTAATATATACTTAAATGAATATACACATAATATTTTATCTAATATATTTAGAATGTATTTTTTCAAGTAATTTATATATATATATATATATATATATGTGTGTGTGTGTGTGTATTGATTAAATTCATCATGCATTAATTGATAAAATAATTTGTATGCATAATGAATTTAATAAATACACACGTAGATAAATTAGATGAAAAAGTAAATTCTAAATATTAGACGAAATATATGTTGTATCGATAAAACATCGAAAATTATTCAATGAACGATATTGTCTTGGATTTATGAATCTCGTGAATATAATTTGCGAATATTTGCGAGCAAAGAGGCCTTCTCTTATTTAATAAGCGGCGCAAAACGCGATGGCATCTTTGTTGCTTTCACGCTACCGTTAATACCGCATAAATTCGCATGGCAATCTTATCGCGGCCGCTTTACGAAGCCAGCGATACCGGAAAAGAAGGCTCTGAATGAAACGGGGTACCGGGGCTCACGTGACCGACATATCCCTTTCACATTTTGACGTTGCGGCCCGTTCGCGAAATCATCTTTGGACCGGTATCGTAACGAATGCCTGCGGGTCTGCCACCTGTCGCTGATAAATTGAGAAAGATGAGCTGGTTCGCGCTGATAATCGCGACGAGTCCGCGACCGAAATGGTGCATCGTAAAAAAACCTTCTTTCTTTCTCTTTTTCTCTCTCCGCCTTTTTTTTCTCTTTTCAACGACACCCAGTTTACGAGTGCACTTTTATGATGATCGCGGTGCGCTGATGCAACACTCATATATCGCTTCCTCCTTGCTAGCTGCAGTTATGTAACGCGTTTCGAATGCCGACTCTTTGACGTCGTCGCGGCGAATTAGCTTTAGCTCGCGCAGAAGTGACCGTGTAAATTAGCGATCACCTGACTTTTATTAACTCCCGCGGCTGTCGTCAAGGTGTACAAAGTAATATTACAAGAGTAAACTGAGACTACAGATATTCTATCATACTTCTTTTGCTCAATTATTATATATACATATATGTACCTATATTAAATCATCTTTTATCATTTTATTTTTTTTTGTCATTCGATTTATAGGTACATTTTTCCAATTAAACAAGCAAGGGCGTTCGCAAAATTTTTTCCAGAAGGAGGTATCATTAAAATATTTTTATTTCTTATTTTTTGTTCTTTCTTAATTTTTAAAATTTTTATTTTATATATGAAATATGCAAATAAATGCCAGTATTTATTCAAGAGGAGAACAAATACTTAATTTTTTTACCGATTCCAAGGGGAGGAAAATACATCCTCTTGTCTCCCTCTGCCGAAGGCCGAAGGCGAGATTCGTGACGATTTGTATCGCGATTGCACCGTTTTCGGACGATAGTCTAATCGCGCGCCGTTTGCGGCCAAGTCTCACGATTGCGGCGACGAAGGGCACGGGCCTCGGCCGCAACCGATTCGAGAATAAACGCTAACAATTCAGGCAGAACTGATCGCGAAACTAGGCGTTGTTTCACAAGCGATTGCCTCCGTTTATCTCCGCTACACCCCTCGCGTTGGTCGCCCTCTCCCTTCCGGTTTGTCCGCTTTCTCGTTCCTCAGGATTACGATCGCCGTTCGACACCGCCATCAACTACCGTTCGCGATTCCAGCCGAGTGTGGACGACGACGTTAATTAACGATCGTTTCCTGCGACATGCTATCGATCCTGCGACGTTGGCTTTTCACAAATCCGGTTCCACTTATGTTCACGTGTTTCGTCATCCCTTGCTAGCAAACTTGTCTCTCAATTTTTCAGATCCCGCGCGTAATTACGAGAAACGGCATAATTGCGGAAAGGAAAATTCCGCAATTTTTATTTTTTCATTTTATTTTCAATTTTAATTGCAAAGTACATTTCACATTCAATTTTTCAGATCCCGCATAATTACGAGAAATGGCATAATTGCGGAAAGAAAAATTCCGCAATTGTTATTTTTTAAAAATATTTCACGATTGAAAAATCTTGAAATTATTTTAGATTTTAATTGCAAAGTATATTCCATATCACGCATATTATATCGGCAAATACCAGATGCTCCGTGTGGGCGCTTCGCTTTTAATCGGGAATAATGTCGCTCGAGTTCGCTCCTCCGGGCGAGAATTATCGGAATTATCAGATTCGTGCCGGGATGCCGAGGATTAGGCAATAACGTACAATCATAACGGTGCGAATGGACGTTAAATCGAGATTCCCGCTCGAGCGCGCTAATTGCGTCGTGAATTTTCCAGGTTTAGCCGCGTGTATTTGACGTTATCAAGTCGAGCCGGTCCTCATAATAAGCGGCGGCGCGTTTTCTATCTTTGCCCCTATCTTTGCTGCGTTCGCGGTAGATATACGAATGAATTAGCCCACGAATATGCGTTCCGATAGTTTCTCCCTTTCCTCCTGATAGCTTACCTGGAATAGTAATAGAAGTTAAATGACTCTCTTGCTGTGTATGCCGCTCGCGCTACCTGCAAAAAACGAGCTGCGCGCAACGAATGTAAAATGACAAGTTTGTTTTACACCTTCTCGCCGCTCGTTCCTCTAGCGATGAATCGTGAAAGGAACAGCAGAGCAGATCGAATGTAAAAAGTCCAGTAGCTTTCTTTTCCTGAAACAATTTGTCGAAATAGTGTCTTTCACTTTTTAAGTGATTTTATTTTACGCTGTCTATTAGCAAAAACAGTGATTATCTTCTTACGTGACAAATAATTAAATGTTGAATACTCTTATATTTAAGAATGGCAATTTGTACTATATTTATTTTTAAAATATGTTAATATTGTTTAAGAACAAAAATATTTATCTCTATATAAATTGTCGAATATATAATACTCTGGTTAATTATTAAATAATAATTCTTAATTAATGTTGATCTTTTACGTATTATTTAATTATCATATCTCATAAATAAAATGTCCTCTATAAAGAAATAATAATCGAGATATAGAATTTTTTTCTGCAAATATTGATCACATCAGAGATCACATAAGAAGAATTTCGTTAACAACCCGCAAAAATATTCCTGGCGCCACCGCTTGTCATCGCTTAATAATGTTTACAAAGACAAATATTTCTGCAATGATTCAGTCAGCTCGCGTAGATTGGAATGTCCAGCACTGAATTTCAAGTGCTTGAGAGCATCTCGTTGACAATCGGTCGTCGACGGAATACGGAATCCCCGCATGCGTCCGGCATCCTATAAATATCCGTTAATGCCAAGATGGCAGTCGAAAGACGTCTTATACGTTGTCTAAGACACCAAACAACCATCTCCACCGTTTGCTCAGTGCCAATGGAAAACCATTAGACGGTTGTTTGTATCGTAAGTTCACAATTAGATGAGTTTTGAACGAGAGATTCTCAAGTGCTTTTCGAGAGGATGTAGTATTTTATCTGAATCACGAATACTAAACAGCTGAATTTAGGAAAAGGACGATACTTTGTGACACATCGATCTTTTAATTATAAAGTAATTAACGATTGAAGAATTTTAAATAAAAGTTAAACTGTAATCTATTGTAGATAAATTGTATTGATTTTTATTTTCAAATCAAAATCTTTAAATTTATTTTTTTGCAGAAAAAATTAAATCTTTTAATCTAAAAATACGAGAATGCATATGTAAGTAATTTTTTGCGTGAAGTATGTACATACTCTTTCTATATCGTGATGCTTTTATCGTATTATTTTTAAGATCGTAAAAAGAAGGAGATAAAGTAGATCGTCTCATTAATATTGCTTCTATCTTTATCCAATAATTCGATCGCCTTCACTCAATTTCCATGCGAGAGAAAATCGACGTATTCAAATGGAATCACGAGCGACGATCTATCGGTTTCCTTGAATCAACCGAAGCGCAATGAATTATCCGATAGCGGTCGAATCGATTTGTAAAACTAATCGCGGCACCCACCTTTTTCGCATCGTTGCTCCATGAACAAATCTTTCAGAACGCGTTGCTCGCAGAGTTAATCCTCTCTCGCGGTACGATGTCTTTTCCTTACATATAGGTAATATAATACGTACATCGATACTGGATCGAATCTGTAATCGATACGTTGGATCCGTAACATATCCCTGTTCAAAATACATGATTGCCCGCGATGTGAATAAAAGCGCGACGCGGCTCCCATACATATATCTATACCTATTATTTTCTCCGTTAAGTACAAATATTAGAATTACCTTGCATGTGTGATGTGCGTCACTTCTCACACAGTCAATCATTGCCGTTCAAAGTGCAATAAGTAGGGAAATATGTATTAAAAATCTTGTCTACGTCAATAATATATAGTTAAACACACAACACGTATCTCTCTTGAATTTTTTAAAAATAAATAAATCTTGATTATGACATGATAAATAAAATGTTACATAAAAGGGCAAAAAATTAGTGTAATTATATATAATAATATTTTTATAAATATAAAGCGCAATTTTGTTGCTTTAATTTAATTAGATTGAAAAGAGGCTCTAATTTTTTCGTTAGTGAAATAATCTCTGTATATTTTTTCAATATTTAATAATAGTAAAGATTAAAGAAGTACGCGACGTGGACTAGTCGAAGAAATGTTTTTCTGGTTTATCTTCACCGCGCATGAAGGAAGAGAGTGTTGTCGGGAGAAAAATAAGCTTTGAATAATACGAGGTAGTAGATTGCTGCGACGTGTCCGCGCACAGCGGATGAGCAGCGAAAAAGGATGACGAAGGAACGACCAGAAGAGGAAAGAGTAAAGAAGGTAGAGATGATCACACGGCGGAAGGGGGATACCAGAGGGTGGCGAAGGGCCGAAGGAGAGAGAGAGAGAGTGAGGCACACGAGGTGGAGTCAGCGAGATAGAAGGCGTCCTTGATGGACAGGATGCCCCTGCCTGCTGGTTCATACCGTATAATCTTCTCTCTCATCTCATTCGGCTCCTTGTACGGGGTGTCGGGCAACGATTTGCACCCATGGCGCGTCGGGGGCAACAGCGTGGGGCGGCTGCGTGTTACTGAGATCTCGCATCACGACAAAACGATACCGAACAATTCGCCGCCGCTGTCTCATCAGCGATTTATCCCGTCTGTACCGCCAGGCGTTAAAACGGCGCGACGAGACCTCCGTACGCAGCTCGCTGCGGCCAAAAGGGAGGACGATTTGCGTAAAAATAATCTCGAGAACATAGATTTTTCTTGCATCTTCATTTTCGACAACGTTTTGATTTCTTCACATTTTTTTTTAGACAATAATATCTCTTCCCTCTTCTCGTTTGTCTCAGTAGACTTATGACTTATGTTTATGATTGATAGAATATTTTTCGATAAAATAATTTAAGTTATTGAACATTTTATGTAAAAGAAAAATAAAATATTTTGTCAGTAAATAATATAGCTAATTTTTAAATGAATAATATAATACTTGTATTTTCTCTCGCAACACTATATTCTGTGTAATAATGTTTATTACAACATGTGCGCGAAAGCTATATATAATATTTATATATAGCTTATATAAATATATATATAAATATTTTCTCTGGCCGGTTTGTGAATTTTTCTACGTTCTTTTTCTTCTTGTCTCAAAGTCATCCGTTCTTACTCTCGTCTATTCTATTTGCGCTCTTTACCTTTAACGAACAAGTTCCGATTACGGCATGGTTACCGTTATTAATGTTATCGACGAATCACGCGTTAAATCCCAGTCGTATACATTTGACGGATGCAAAACCTGCTCTCTTTTTCTCTCGCGTTATGTATCGTGAAATATAATGAAGTTTTATCTGCTGCATCCATGATCGCAGTGATTGCCGGCATCTATGTATATTTTCCGACAGGGTAATCGAAGGTAGAGGGAAATTGATAGTTATTTACAGTCATATAATGCTAAATAATGTTTGAGATGAATGCCATGTGTGTGTGTGTGTGTGTACGTGTGGGCGCGCGTATATTATAACAAACAAGCAACCGGTTCAATCGATTGAAATTGCATAATCTTTCCAGCCATTTGTGAACATACTCGTATTCTTCGATTAAAAATAAAAATCACACTGCGGATTATGGCGACAGGGATAACTCGCGTCATTCATCTCTCTTCGTTATAATTCGAGCGTATCTTTATAGAGTATTAGTGTCACAAACAGGATAACACTGCTAGTTTTAAATAGTTTTGCAATTTTTATTTAGTTTGGTGCGATTTAAAAATTGCATTCTTAAATAGTTTCCCTATAACTTGTTTAGATATCATTTATCGTCATATTAAAAATAAAGAAAAGTATATTTAAATAGAAAAACATGATTTTGCACGTATGAGAAAACTTTATACTTTTCATATAAATTTTTAAACAACATGGGCAAATATATATAAAATATTGCTATATACAAATACTTGCTATATACAAAACATTTTTACACGTGACATGCTGGGAAAAGAATGTATTGGTGCGTAAATAGAAAATAATTCCCGTAAATAATGCTGTTTTGATAATCTTACAATGCGGATTTGACAAGTAGATCTCGGAATACGCTCTCTCGCGCACGAAACACGCGTGCGTGTTGGTTGATTTTGCGACCACGTATTAATCTAGAACGATGTAAAGAACGGTAGGCAGTAGTAGGTAGGTACGTATATAGGATCGCATAATCTGGTTCCGGCGATCGCGCTGCCATGGTCGGTGATGGGTGATCGATCGTTACATAGCGTGCATAGGAATGATCTTGCTTCCTTCGGTTTGCGATCTCACTCCACTCCTCTCGTATTTTTCTCCGGGTTTCTCTCAGTACTATATAACTAGTCTGCAACGAGTGTATCCTGGTAGAGAAATCATATTTCTTCTACGCGACATTCTCCATATTAGTCACGTTATCGCTCGTTAAGAACACGCTGCAAGTATTATAGTAAACTTTGTTTACTTTACATATTTAATGAAATGCAATTGTGCATGTTCAGAGAATTAAAAGGAAATTATTTTATTAAAAAATAAAAGATAATTTTTTTTACGAAAATTTAGGGTGTCTATAGCGGTCTGGGAAATTTGGAAAACCGGGCCATTGTCAGGGAAAAGTGAGGAAATTTTACTATTTATCTGGATTTTTTCACATTCTACATTTATCTCAATAATTTGAAATTTTTTATTAAATAAATATAAACTTTTCCTTGACTTTCTACACGCTAATTTACTGTGTTGTTAAAAATCGATTCATCTACAGCGTGTTCGTTAATTTATATTTTCATCGTCGTGTTATTTTATTTCAATGTATTTGATAGAGACAAAACTAAAAAATTTGATATAATAAAAAAGATGATTATTTAAATAGTTTATATAGTGACATGTTTGTTTCTCCCGATTATCGTACATAATGCAGATTGTATAATTGATTTAAATTTTTGTTTTAACTTCCGAATCTTTTCATCATTGACAAAAATATCTCAAGGATTTCGTGATTTAACATTCAATTGATTTATCATATAGATATATGCAAATTATATATTTGGAAAAAGTAATAAGTCAGAGAAAAAATTAATTTCTAGTCTTGGAAAATCTGAAAAAGTCAGGGAAAGAATTTTTTTTATCGAGTCTGCTGGACACCCTGAAAATCGAAATATATTAATTTATATCAATCAATATCTCTTTAAAGTTTTCACAAGCTTTCACAGTTTCATCGAATATTCACGACGAACAAAATAAATGTTTTGGAATAAAACGCGGAGCGATTTAAAAGCGTAACTCGCAATGTCTGCAATCTTGTGAACCATCGAATTTCAATGTTACGTGGAAAAATACGTAGTTATACGGAATTCGCGTGGTTATAATCTGCCGGGTAGCTCGTGTATTGCAATCTGAGGCTTCTCGGAGCATGTCACTCGGATGTTCGCGGCTACCAAGGGCTATAGTTATCCTATCGTTGGCTACCATCCTCTGGTTTCGCGCGCGGGCGCACATCCGCGGAATACAGTGCCGTGAATCAGCAGCCACCCGATCTCGTAGATCGCGCCGATCGATAGATCCTTCGGCGCTCAGTAGCGCAGATCACTATAATATCGGTCTCGATCGCCGCATTCTGAGTAGGAGGTGAAGGACGGATAGCCGCGCGAAGAGGCGGATTTCTGCCCTTAGGACGTAGCGAAGCTCTCTCTATCTCCGTTCGATCGCTCGATCCTGTCTAGGATTATCCCACGTGTACTCTCCTGGCGAATAAAATACTCCAATCATAGCACTCGGAAAAAAAGGGAGAGTGCCGCGGTTCCGCTTCACATTCTGATAACATATAAGGATGCTGAGTAATGTGTAAAAATATTTATAAGATAACAGATGCACTCTCCGTGAAATCTGATGATATACATTGATCGTTGAGTTTGTTGAAAGCTAGTGATTATATTTTATATAGAAAAATATTTAAAAAATTCATATACTTTCTCCTCTCAGAGAATATATATATATATATCCTTTTATACTTGTATTTTCATTTAGCACTCTGCGTATTGCTTGAACTCTCAACGACGAAAGTTGCGTACCTTACTTGGAGGAAATATACGCGTAGTCAGTTACCCTATAAATAGCGAGTCCGCTCGCGACGACGTCGCCGGTTAACACTCGACCTATAAAACGACCCATTTCGACATGTTTACACTCGGCCATTTTCGCGCTCTAGTACTCTCTCTCTCTCTCGAGGTTCTCCTCTGGCGTTTCACAATCGGCAGTAAACAGTGGCGAAAAGCCAATCGGGGAACAAAGGGGAACTGCGAAACGATCGACCGGTCGACTTCGCGAGATATATCCCGGATAGGTGGTTTGCCATTGTCGTGGGAATTTTTCTCTCAAATCGCGGGATACGCGCTCTATTATCGCGTCGTTTCATCGTGGAGGCATCGCGCCTCGTAACCGTCGTTCCCGGGAAGATTAGAGGTAAAAGGTCGTAGAGACGCTACAACCTCTTACAACGAGATTACATTTCTTAGATGTATAGCCCTCTTAGGACACCCACGCCTCGCGCGAGTAAGATCGATCAGACTCAATGAAAGGCCCTCCGAGTGCCAGATAAGCTAAAGCGTCGTCGAAACGTTGTAAGATATTGTAAAGAAGCGTGTCCGAGGATTGTCTCGGACCACTTTAAGAAGCTTACATCCAAAGTTATGGAATAGTATATATAAGGTATATGTTGCATCGAAGCCATCTCTTTGTAAACAACGTCGTAATTAACGTTTTACTTGTGTTTAATATTAATGAAATAATTATATGTAAATCTAGAAAGAAAGTTTTCTTCGTGTTTAGCGATTGAGTATAATTTGAGTATGACTTTTGATTATAAATTATGGTAAAAGTATTGAAGCAATTTCACTTGTGCTTTCTTCTACAAATCTTAGAATCTTTACGTGCAAATTTTTTTAAATTAGAAAAAGAAATTGATTTATATAGAGTACTTGGAAATATAGTGTTAAATAAATAAGTATAATTGGAATTATGCATGATCTCTTTTCACCGACTGTTTACTTTCGCCGCTGATTTAAACGCGTGAAATTTTTAAATGCGTATTTACGCATATTATACACAAACGCTAGATAAAATGTTGGAATACACGTATAATCCGTTAACCGTGAAAGCGTTACGGTTATTAATGTCGCTCTATTCTAGTTAGGATAAGCGTGACGAATGCGGCCGGGAAACGCGCGAGATGAGACGAGAGAGGACGGTGGTTATCATTGTAGAATGTTAGCGAAGGGGGTTTCCAATCGAGTTTCAATGCGGCGAGTCGCATTGTGCGCCGCTTAATCCTACCATCAATCGCAATCAGTCGAGAGCCGAGTCGAGCGAAAGCAAAATCGACTCGGTCCTTTCTCTCGTAGCGTCGCTTCTACGATTCACTTTCGTGCGTGTCTCAAAGTGCATTCCTTCGCCTCTGCTCTACGCGACGGCGAGTAGTCAATAGGCAGATTTCAATTATAGAAACGGCAATAAATTTTCCCCGCCGTCGGGATTGCGCGCACGAATCGCGCTACAATATAACATTCTATTATGCATATATACAAGGCTATTAAAATGCAATCGCATCACGGCGATGCGTTTAATTGCGCGGCATGAGAGTGCACGACGGCTCGTCAATCTATCGATCGACGAACAATCCGTCGTTTCTTTCTTTCTCCTCCTCGAGGTATCTATATTAGATAAGAAAAGCAGAATTCTTCGCGGACAATGCGTTTTATCGTCACGCGATGATTGCACTCGATCGTATCCGCACAAAACAGTTTCAATAAAGTTCGTTCTGGCTCGTAATAAAAATTCTATTTTTCTCTCTAGCCTTTTTTCCGTCCATTTATTCGCCTTCCTCGTTCTATGTTACTTTTTTTCAAATTTTATGATTGTCGTGCGGAGTTGACAGAGCCAATTCTTATTTATGCTTGTTTACGCTAACATTAGCGCAGAAGATGGGTGCGGCTAGAGATCTTAACTTTTAACCTTTACGACGGATATCTTTGCGTTATCCGATGATTGAGAGTGACAGAGTGAAGCATGCATGTTTACTATATGAAATCAAATAGCTGTCACGAACGCTTGGTATAACTTGTCGACTTTGGTTATCGAAAAGGTTATTAGCGCCGCGATGACCCTATTTATTCCGCGAGTGCATCTTCAATGAAGAATAAATATTAAATAAAGATTTTTTCATTGTATACATGAAATTGGATTAAAAATTGTATAAATTAGTGATTATATAATATAGTACAAAATTACGCGATTAATTATGCTACGCGAATCTAATGTGATTAATTAGGAATTAATCTATTTTGACATATCAAACTACGTCGCGACTTGAAGAAGGATGCGTTTATTGTTACCATCGATATCTAATCTCGACCTTTTTAACCGGTGTGACGATGCACTCGCGATTGTCCTGCAAGGTAAAGTGAAGTATCGCTTGTCATGTTTCTCGTAGCCTTCGGACATATCGTCCGACAGTAAAGAGTCATTTTCACGTCGTATTGTGCGGCGTTATTGCTGTCATGACGGCGAACATCGCAGCGCAAGTCACCGTGAAAACTGACTATCCCGCAACAAAATACTAGGAAATTGAAATTTATGACGAGGACGCTTATAAGAAATTCTTTGAAAACCTTCACAGAAATATATGTACATATATATACAAATAATTAAGCGTGATTACAAAATTATTAATATTAATATTTTTTTATTCAATGCGAGGCGTACACCCAAATTAATTTATGAACAATTAATTTTACTCCTATTTGTCTATCTATATTTATATATAAAAATAAAAATGTTAAAAAATAAATCAAGTTTAGATCGACAAATAGGAATAAAAAATTTTTGATTGATGGATTAAGATCGAATAATTTTATAATCACGGTTAATTATTTTTTTATCTATGATACAGCTGAATACAGCTGAAGGATAATCAAAGAATCGAAGGTTGTTCAACTCCTAATAAAGACTTGATTTATCAATAAAGATAAATGGAACACACATCATTTATACTAATCAGCGTATAAATGTATCGTGATTTTTAATATTACACGCGACACTGGTTCTTTATCGATGCTATTTAATCTCACTTGAATGACCGTATCGTATGCTTTTGACAGTAATGAACGTTTTACGGGATGGATGGAGGCGTAACAATGGCGACGCGCATTGTAAATGCGCGTGCTTCCTTCGAATTCACTTTGAGGCCACGGAATGTTAACGGGAATCATATTTCATCGAAAATCGATGCGTATTCCATGCGCATTCGATGGGTTAACCACCGTAAACCGTGATTGATTTATCGCTCTTGGCGACGGTATTTCTACGGGCAGCCGTAAAGCACCGCAGGGGACGATCTGTCACACTTTGCGCCATATTTCTGAATTGTATTGTTCGTCTTTTTTTTTATCAGATCGAAATTTAGTGCTACATTTCATTGTAATAATAATGTATTGACAGTAACAAGTTAAGGTTGAAAATTACGAATCACGCGCAATCGTTTTCATTCTGATTAAAATTATCTTTGGAACAGTTTGGAACACTAAAAAAACATAGTCTCCCAAAATTTGACATTTAAACAATTTGTTTAATAATTTGCAAAAGAATTTGTATATGTAGATATAAAAAAACTTGAAAGAGAAAAATTCAGTAAAATTATAATTTATAAAAACGAAATTTATAAAAACATAAAAATTACATATTTTTGTATCTTCGAAAACATGTTAGCTTGTATTTTTTTCTTTTAGTCTAATCGTCTTTGGAGTAATTATCTAGAGAAAACATCATGCGCGGTACAATAATATACCTTTTAAAAACAATGAGTCAATGAATCTTATCTAACCTGACATAATCTGTGTGAGTAATTTGTCGGAATATAAATTTTGCGAGTTAGCAAATCTTTTTTTACGCGAGACCTATCTCCAGTTGTTAACAATTATATACCTGAAAGATTATCTCGTATTATTTGTCTGCAATTTGAAATAAATATTTTGTAAAAATATTTCTCTTTTACGCCGACATACATGTGTCGCGATGAAACGGGATGAGATTTCTTCGGCAAACGCGATAAATCATACGTTGGTTGCATTCGCGATTATGACACACGCACCGATCTTTCCCCGCGCGTCGACAGCGGAGCGATTTTTTTCTAAAGAGGTAGGCAGGCGGTTCGTTACCCGGCTTAGGATCTCGTACGATAAAGGGTGATCGATGTCTTACTTTCGCCGGCCAGGACACGCAACTGCTGCCGGCGCAATTGCGTTTGCGGTCGCGCGTGCAGATGCGACGAAGCGGTGCAGCGCGTCTAAGCCGATCGCTGCGCCGGACCGAGCCTTGCTATTCCTGTACCTTCTATACTAGACGGAGCGGCACACGGGGCAATGACACCCGGATCCCGTCCCGAGAGACTGGCTGTGCCGCTGCCGCTCGCAGGTGCGTCGTTGCGTACGTGCGTGCTTGCGTGCGGAGCATCGCTAATTTAATCACAGAGACAGAGAGCTTTCTTCGTTTCGAGAAAGAAAGCTCGACTCGGACATAGAGTTCGCTGGTTAATTTTTTGCGAATATTTATTTTATTATACTTGACACTTTTATTGAGAAATCTTTCATTGCGCATTTCTAAAACTGGTCATCTAGGTTTGTATATTTTTCATGTTTTTCTACTGGATGCAGCATCCAGTAGAAAGACATGAAAAATATACGAACGAGGGAGAGACTTTTCTTCATTTCGAAAAAGAAAGCTCGACTCGAACATAGAGTTCGCTGGTTAATTTTTTGCGAATATTCATTTTATTATACTTGACACTTTTATTGAGAAATCTTTCATTGCGCATTTCTGAAACTGGTCATCTAGGTTTGTATATTTTTCATGTCTTTCTACTGGATGCAGCATCCAGTAGAAAGACATGAAAAATATACGAACGAGGGAGAGACTTTTCTTCATTTCGAAAAAGAAAGCTCGACTCGAACATAGAGTTCGCCTGGTAATTTTTTGCGAATATTCATTTTATTATACTTGACACTTTTATTGAGAAATCTTTCATTGGCGCATTTCTGAAAACTGGTCATCTAGGTTCGTATATTTTTCATGTTTTTCTACTGGATGCAGCATCCATTAGAAAGACATGAAAAATATACGAACGAGGGAGAGACCTTTCCTCATTTCGAAAAAGAAAGCTCGACTCGGACATAGAGTTCGCTGGTTAATTTTTTGCGAATATTCATTTTATTATACTTGACACTTTTATTGAGAATCTTTCATTGCGCATTTCTGAAACTGGTCCATCTAGTGATCTTTTATTGCGCATTTCTAAAACTGGATGCTGGATGCAATATCCAGTAGAAAGACATGAAAAATATACGAACGAGGGAGAGACCTTTCTTCATTTCGAAAAAGAAAGCTCGACTCGGACATAGAGTTCGCTGGTTAATTTTTTGCGAATATTTATTTTATTATACTTGACACTTTTATTGAGAAATCTTTCATTGCGCATTTCTAAAACTGGTCATCTAGGTTTGTATATTTTTCATGTTTTTCTACTGGATGCAGCATCCAGTAGAAAGACATGAAAAATATACGAACGAGGGAGAGACCTTTCTTCATTTCGAAAAAGAAAGCTCGACTCGGACATAGAGTTCGGAAAAAGAAAGCTCGATTCGGACATAGAGTTCGCTGGTTAATTTTTTGTGAATATTGATTTTATTATACTTGACACTTTTTCACTGATTAATCTTTCATTGCACATTTCTAAAACTGGATGTTGGATGCAACATTCAGTAGAAAGACATGAAAGACATGCGAACGAGAGAGAGAGAGAGCTCTATTCATTTCGAGAAAGAAAGCTCGACTCGGACATAGAGTTCACTGGTTAACTTTTTTTCGAATATTGATTTTATTATACTTGACATTTTCACTGATTAATCTTTCATTGCACATTTCTAAAACTGGAAGTTGGATACAAGAAACTTCAATCTATAGTTGGTTGTGTATGCCGCAAAGTTCTGTCATTGAAATAATAAAAAAGTAGAAAATTTATTTTAAAATATTATATTGTAATTATAGTTCAATGAGTATATTTATTGTTTGAAATTAAAGAAAATTTATCTGTTACACATAATTTTATTTTTTTATCTGAGATTTTTTTTTGGAAACAAGCGACAATTTATTTTAATTTCTTCATATTTTATACTAAAAATTTTAAACACATGTACTTGATTTAAAACTTATTTTGACTAATTTGAACTTAAAATATAAAAGACATACTATACATCAGCAACTATAAATTAAAAAAAATAATATATCAATGACAACCAGCTACAACTTATAAACAGATGTCACTTTTATATAATATTCTTAATAACTCGACTGGTCCAAAAGGTAATAAGAAAACTAATAGGAAAATGGGAATATTCAGGAAGGCACCCCCCTAAAAGTGATAAAGATAAAAGATAGGTTCACATTTTTGATAGGTGATAACTTTTCGATAAATTTTTGTTTATATCATCGGCATTTTCCTCGAATGCGAATGCAATAACAATTTTATTAATTTCACGCTTTATCTTCGCATTTGCTTGTGTTTATCGCATCGGATTCGGGCTGTTCGCCGAGCCTAGCAGTAAAACGGTTCGTCTCGGACGACTCGTTCTTCCGGTTTCTCTCTTTCTTACTCTCTCACTCACGCCTTTCGCGAGCTGCGAAAATTAATTCCGCGCGGTGATATGACGGCACGTAGTTGTAGGCACGATCTCTTCCGGCTTATGTGCGCGAGGAGTTATTAGCCGTGACAACCTTATGCGTCTAATATACAAAATATTGGATATGGCATAGCCATAATTAAATTTTGTAATACTAAGATACGCATTAACATGTGTGCATCGCTATAGGAAACCAAATTCGTTTCATGTTCACTCGATAAAAATGAAAAATGTTTTCCAAACAATTCTTATAATTTTAAACGCACATTTTTCAATGTATCAGAATAATAACTGTAGGAAATTTTTGTTTTAAAAATACAATAAGAATATTTATTTTAGATCTATGTAATTGGATGTTGCAATATTTTTGCTTATATCTTCTAAATTAGATAATAAATATTTATTATAAATTATTAATTTACGATTGATTTTATCTACAGATTTTTAGTATCTTTAGTAAGAAAATGTAAAATTTGTAAAGTTATGTTTTTTAAACGTCGAACGATTCGGTCTCGGATTTACGAGACGGCGCGATTTTTAACTTGGCGTCGCAGTTTTCTAAATGCATCTCCGTAAGACGAGAGACGGTCTCCGCTCTGGCATTTTCGTCGAATCGACACGAATTTCTTTTTTCCCGACTGCAACTCCAAGAATACACATTGCAATGAGAGAAAGAAAGAAAGGGAGAAAGAGAGAGAATACCGTCCGGGAAAACCAACGTGTCAACCTAGCCTCTCCCTCTCTTCAGGGACGCGCCACGTGGGTGTCGCTTTAGCCTTAGCGCGTTTATACTTAGTTTCGTCATTTAGGTCGTGCTAAATTACAGTGCGACCGAAAAGTGCAACCGCGGCCGCAATTGCGGGCCTTTGCTGGAGACGTGTTTTTGCATCATTACGCGCTGCGCAATATTGCACGCGCGCAGTTTGCTTCTTATACGAAGCGATCAACTGGCCGACTTCTTCTCTTTTTTTCTCTCTCTCTCTCTCTCTCGCACGGCACATCTCTTCTCACTTTTACGACAATTTCCTCCGGGTGATCTTAATTTGGGGCACTTGCATCGCAGCCGTCACTTAATCGAATCCTTGACGTATAAATAAGAAATTGTCTTGATCGACACATACATCTACGTCGAGATGTCATTAAACAATTTGCTCCCGAGTGATATATTGATGCGATTAAAACAGATTGCGTATACATTATTAGCTGCGTATTTGTCGGTACTTGTTCTTTTTTTTTGCTGTCGCAAAGTCATTTAATGATAACTCTTTATTGATCTAACGTTATCTAACAAGGAAAGATCAATAGTGTTGAATAGAAAAATATCTTTGTTATTACAGCTAAAAATACTAGTATACCGATATGAAATTATCTATAATTTGAATTGTCGATTATTTCTGTGATTAATAATAAAATTTATTGCCCATTATTTTTGCACATTCCGCGATGCAAAGAGCGATAACAAATTTACATATATAAATTGCAGATCGAGATATTTTCGAAATAGAGAACAATCGTATCTATTCACGTGCTTCAAAGATGTAATAAATGAAACAGAACGAAAAGCATTTATCTCTTCTCTGGCCGTTCACCACATAGGAGTACAAATAGCACGTTACGTCACAATGGAATATTACTGTAAGATAGAATATCACAGTAGCGCGCTATTTTCGCATCGCGGTGCGTGACTCTTAGAAACGCCTTTGTGTTGCATTGGATATGAAAAGGAAATAAAAGAAGAAAACATTGATGCGACGTTCTCTCACTTTAGATCGCGCGCGACCTTCGATTTCAATGTCAGCCGGTGTAAAATCCGCTCTTGCGCGATAACTATCGATACGTGTCGGCACACGATAATTTTCGATCACTTTTCTCGTTGCCTCGCAAAGTATACCGACATGACATTACGAGCGATCGCGATATCGGAATCAGTATTTGAAATTCTGTGAGGGAGGAGAGAAATAATAATTATTAAAATTTCGATATAAAAAGAATTTACCTTCTTGTTTTCATCGCAACAGGTTTTCTTTCAGTCGCTACATTTATTTATAATTTATAAGCTCCAATAATATATTCCACTTTATCTACTTACTTTATAGGGTGATATAATGTCTGGCCTTTTATCTTATTTAATGACTTTCTTAGTGCACATCTAAAATTAAACCAAAGCGACATCTCATAATTTCTACGACTGATAATTTCTATACGTGATTTATATGAAAGACTTACTTGGACTTATCAGACTAAAAATGTTAAACTGCTATAATGAATCATAAGTATTACCATCATTTACTGAGAGAAGTAATAAATCATCGCATGATAAGTATATCGTTAAATTCATTCTTTTCTTGCGCACAAGTTAACTTCGGCAACATTATTTAGTGCGACCGTTAATAAGGCTTGTCTCGGGGATTTCGAGGACTTAATCCCCCCGGTTAAGTAATCCGGGTTATGCAAGGGAGCACTTGAATCGAGCTCCGACGTAATTCGTCTAAATCTCTCGATGTTGATAGCGTTGTTACCGCGTGGAAAGTTACTCAACCGCGAGATATTTGTCGCATATACGTTTTATTTCGTCATGTTTAATACGCGACGAGCCTCCGTTGCGGAATACGCGTCCCATTTTCTTCCTGATCCGTTTATTCGCGCGATTTCGCTCGTTTTCTCGCAAACTCGTTCTCGCAATTATGTCATTGTATGTCACTGCGCGACGAAGCTCTGCGCGATTATCGCCAAATTTAATATTATAAAGAAATAGGGGCAAGATTAGAAAACGCAGACCTAAGCGAGAAAGAAATTATTGCGCAAAATCTGGCGTCTCACAGAGCCATTTATTTGCGTTTCGAAATTTCGTACGTAATTGTCGTACGAGTCAGGTCGATTTCCACGACGGCGAATTTTTCGTCCGCGATCTGGGAAACGTGTCAATTATTCCGCAAGTCGTATTTTCTCGGCGGACTAATGTTTCCTCATTCCGGTAAGACTCGTTTCAATCTCGACGGGATTTTTTTTCCTTCCTCCGGGTTCTCTCCCTTCGACTTCTCCAGTATCCGCGGATCGTGAATGGTCGCGCTGTGTTTTTAGTGACGAAAGCGGGAGATATGGTATTAGACAAGAATCCGTGTGCTGCCGTTTCGAGACCCGCGTCTTTTCTCGAGTGAAAGGCCGCCGTTCTCGCGTGGCGGCTCCGAGATCGACAATGTTGCCCAATGCATGCCGATACCGCAATGAAATCGAAATTCGAGAAATCCACGTGAGAAACCAGTGATTCGATCGACACGAAAGTCGCGGTACGGTTTAACCATTATTTGAACAATCAGTTCGTAAATCAATCTTAATAAGGTGTGAAGCATTTTACAATCTCTATATCATTGTCGAAAGACAAACAGATATAATTAGATTTCGATCGAGAAAAATTGTTGTCAGTCGTCAGTCGAGCTTAATTGAGATGTAATCAAAGGAAAATCAACTCCCTCGCGGATTAAACATGCAACAAATTTATTTTATTATTTTTAGAAAGTTTTTACATGTTATTTTTTTCAATTATAGGATAATAATGTCCTTCTTTAAAGAGAATTCAAGAACTTGTACTATGTACAGAAGCGTCTTACGACCGTATCGTTCTGGAAAATTGGATTCGGCCCGATTCGTTGACCCTAGCGACCTGTCACGACCCGTCGCGACACTGTTAACCGGTTAACGGTCAGCATTAAGTACCGCGGAATTAAAGTTTAAACGATTCTATTGTTGCCTCTTCGGCCATGCCTGATCGGTCGTGTCTGACGTGCTGACATGCAAGCGTTGCCTCGTCATATTCATCGTCACGTCACGTTGTCAACGTTAAAAATCTACACAATGTACCAAGTACCGTTTCTAACGATTTCGATCGCGGACACGGAGCTAATTCATATGTCGGAACGTTTTTAACGATCGTTGATTAACTTTTGCTATCGCTGCTTTAATTTACACTCTTCAGCGAAAGCGATAAGCGCGAAAAAGAAGAAGAAGAATTGAAATTTCGCAAGCTCGATCGAACAATGTTGGGCGGTGTTCGGGCGTCATGTTGACATTTTGATGGCGGGAATTTGATTTTCCCTCGCGTAGGATGCGCTTATGCGTGTCTTGTTGCGCTCGGGCTGTCTCGTTAAGCAAATCCAAGCCGCCGCGCCGTGCTGGCGAGACCATTTTTGGCGACCGAAATATCTCGGGGAGAGCACGCGCGATTTCTTTTCAGGGTTAACCTAATTTGACGTGTACTTAATTACGAGTTTCTGTCTCGTTGGAGAACCCGGTTATCGGTTGACACGAGCTTTCCTTTCGGCGGCCCGCTTAAACAATCGCCCACGTGCCGATTGAACGTGCCTTTTGCCTTTACGTGCCCAGAGGTTGCCTCGCCGATCGAATTCAAGATCGATATTAATTATACATAACGGATCGCGACGTTTCATCGACCTATGTTTCGCCGCTCTAAAGCGCGATCGATCTATTGCGCACGTATAATTTTCTTGCTTAAACATTCCTCCATATACAATCATCATGAGCGCCCGTAGGATTTTTTCTCAAGGGAGAGCATGATTTAAATTTTTTGGTTCCATATTTTTTGTTCTTAATTTTTTTGTTATTTTTTCATTGTTTATATTAAATAAGCATTATTAAATATGCAAATAAATTCCAGTGTTTATTCAAAAGGAGATTAAATGCTAAAGAATTTTTTTAATGATTCCAAAGAGGGCAACGGACGCCCATGACAACTATATTTAAGAACGTAATAATTGATACTGATGCAACATGTCGCTATGATTTCTCGATCTTTTGATGACTAAAATGTCTGCAACAATCATTGAAAATGCGGGAATAAAATTGCGATGCGAGAGAATAATTGCGAGTGCTATTATTTGATCGAAATTGTTTTGCAAGTTTTATTTACAGGTGTTTTTTATTTTTCACGCTCTTGGAGCATTGTAAGATAGATTCGACGATTTAACAAACACGGATCTAACGAGAAACTCGCGATCTGAGAACGAGGTTCTCTCTGTCGGTCGATCGATCTTCTAGTTTCTTGGAAACTTTACTATTTATTTAAAAGGGAGATCGCAGTGTCACATTATTCGTAGTCGTTAACGAACCGAACGATGTATTCTACGCATATGTAACGTTTCTAACGGTATCTTGTAACTCTCTCGCGTATGCGCTTGTTTGAGCTACCGACTGAATTGTTTCCGTGCCGATTCGCATTTCCTACTACGGGCACTCTTATATCAACACAAAGCACACTTGATCGTGTGCAACACGTTTGCCGGCGGCGTAGAAAATTAAATACCGTTGGTATCCTAAAATTAAAATCTTGCCGTGTATTATCTGGCTCTGCATAAAAAAAAACAAGTACTTATAAACGAATGAAATTGACGCAATTGGGTTAACAAACTTTTTTCGCGAATATTTAATCGCGAGAAATGAAACTAAAGAGAAATCCCTCGCTTAGAAAAGAAATTTCATTAAATATACTTATCCTAAATTGATGAGAATAAAAATACTGGATGCTTGGCTTGCAATACAAATATACAATTTTGTTCGTTCGCATTGCTAAATATAAAGTAAATTAGGCGTTTAGAAACTTCGCGTTATAACGATACTTATCCGAAATTCATGAGAGAGGTGTTAAAATGCTGGGTGTTTGCCTCGAAATACAAATACTATTGCATTTGTTTGCATTGTATAAAATACGATTTAAACCATTGCATTTTTATTAAGTGCAATTGTGTGCCGAGCGAATAACTAATGAGTGTAGGCCCGAAGCTACGACGAGTAAATAACTCATTAACATTCCTTTTCGTACTAGGCTGTGAAATCGAGATTACTTGGCCGAAAGTCAAAGAAAGTCGTGGCAGGCGTCGCGCGAAATTGGCAGTCTGACGTGAATTATTTTCACCCTATTTTTATTTCGATGCCAAGCCATTTATTAGTCGGGTTTCATTGGGCAAAAGGCAAAGAAAACACGTCACTGTCTCGATCGTGCAAATTCTTGATTTTTTTGTCTCTCCGAAATTGTGACTGTCGCATGTTCATTCTCGAGAAGGGTGGATTACGAATGTATTTGGAAAAACTGCAGTGCATGATTCCACCTCCCGTCGAGAAAGATATATTTAGTCATGCTAAATTATATTATAAATATAATCATTTTTTAATTACATTATCTAACATATATTTTGTAAAAATTATAATAATAGATTTATATTGCTTTTATATACGCGTATATATATTTTAAAAATAATTTTTCAAACTACTTTTAGATTTTATATTTCCTTTTAGACAATTTCAAATAATTTTATTCACAAAACATCTATCTTAATTATCGTGTTTCAAATTAGAAGATCATAATTTATATTTAGCTACATTTATCACTTTTATAAATAAGTAAAACGTCAAACTTTGTTGGGTGATAATTTAAACTGAACACCCCAAAAAATAATAATCATAAATCTGCAGAGTTTTATAAATTTTACATATATTTTTTTATATAAACGTTTCACACAATATATAACGGTATTAGTACATTTATCACTCGAGAGATTGTAACTCGAAAGATATTTATATTCAGAGAATCACATATTTTATCTCCGTCGTTCGTTCTCTCTACTCGCATAAGGCGCAAGGACGTCGCGGTTAAGCTGGATTGAGCGGTCAACGATTATGTGTGTGTAACAAAGTGTCTCCTGCTATCGCGGGCGACACGACGTCGACGGATCCGCGAAGGTTTCACTACGAATCGGGCGAGCGAAATCATGCTACACCGGTCGGTGCGGTTGCATATTATACATGTCATTGCCCGGGGCAACCACGAGCTCTCGAGAGGCTTGGCCAGTCATTGCCGACAAGTGTGCATCACGACATTGGTCTACCTTATATCCACCTACGTGCCGCGCATCCACCCACGTATTCTACCTTATTCACCTTAACCTGCGCCCTCCTCGCTTTCGGGGTCTGCGCCACAATGACCTGTCGGTTAATCGGAATCGTTTGTGAGACGTGCCGATAGTTTATTTATGATGAGGAAAATCGTCCATTTTTTTCGTCCCACTCTTGCATCTTTTATTTTTTATTTTTTTTTTAATGAAATTATTATAGATTGACACAATAGATTGCGGATTTTTAAGAATTAGAATTCTTTGCATAATTTCAGGGTAATTTAAAAAAAAATTTTTTAAATATATATATTTTTCTATATTATAGAATTTATTTGCTCTATATGCGTTGAAATCATCCATTTTTTGTCCCACTCTTACATCTTTTATTTTTTTTAAATGAAATTATTACAGATTTTGACATAATAGTTTGTGGATTTTTAAGAATTAGAATTCTTTGCATAATTTTAGAAAATCATGTTGACAATTTCTCTCGCGAAAAAATACATTTATTGTAGAATTTATATTGCTCTATATGCGTTGAAAAAAAAAAAGATATATTCCGCTCGACGAGGAGAGAAATTCTCCCTTTTTTCCCAGAGTCGCAACAACATATATTCTCACCTTCTCCGTGCGCCAACAGCTCGTTAATGATTTGCGTGGCAACAATGGCCGACAGTAGGCTGGGTAATTATTCCGTACACACATACACGTGTCTCAATCTTTTTTTTTCTCTCTTTTTTTCCTCGCTTCTCTCGTTTCCCTTCCTCCCTGATCTTTCTCCGACGCCGTGCGTGTAATCCGCCGTTCTGCTGCTGCTGCGCCGGCAAAACAAGTTGTTCGATCCCACGTCTTCGACCTCCAACGCGGAGTCTCTCAGATAATTTTTTTCTCCGAGCGGCCCGGGTAATCGAGTAGGCTGTTTGCATGCACTCGTATGCGCAGCTGCATTGTTGTTGCAAAACAGCACGTGACACACCGGCAATCGACACGTACATCCGTAACTAGAGTTGGGCGGACGAGAGCGGGTTTTAATCTTGCGTAACGTAACAGCGAGTTAACGAAAGGACCTTACTTAGTTAGCCGTGGCTTACGACTTGATTATTGGCTATAGTAATAGCGAATGCTGGTTGATAATAATAATAATAATACTGGCAATTTTACGTGGCTTAATTGTATCGTTATTTTATTTCGCTAATAAAGTGCATTATTTCGCTAATTAAATAATTGGTCATTAGACATTTTCGAGATAAAAATTTGTATTATTGTATTAAAAATTTTTTTAATATTATGTAAGGTTTATGAGAGAGGAATATATGTATGCGTTTTACTTGGTATTAGAAAATATTTTCTCTTATATGTAGGTTGCAAAATAATTTTTCTTTAATTTTATTTATCTTTGCGATAATAAATTTCGTTTCTTATCTGAAGAAAGTTTGTGCGAATATCACAAAGATTGATGCTTCTCCGTGACGTAACGCCATTTGTTTGTCTCGACCTTTTGCACTGTAAATGTATAGTCATTATTAACGACTTAACGTTTCTCTGTACTTGGTTTAACGCCGAGCGAGTAAATCATTTTTCCGTTTACGACGTTGGAATTCATAACCGCCAGGTTTGGTTAAAACGCAAGGCTACATTTTTCCCGTATAAAAGTTTAATGACCACTTAATTGCAGAACGCTCGGTCCGCTGGTTGTAATTGTAGGTCGCACGTAAGCCGGAGTGATAAGCGCTTGACCATGAGAAGTAAAACGTGATGGAAAATACAAAATAAGACTTCATCACTTATAATCTTTATCAAATTCTTTTTTCTAAAATTCTGTACCTTTACCATTTATATATATATATATATATGATATGGCATTCAAGATAAAATACAGTGGCTTAGTAACATTAGAAAATTATTAACAAAAAGAAAATTAATTTTTTATATATTAAACAATATATTTAAATTATATATTTTGTTATTTATTCTTATCTTATTAAATGTTGTGTGGAAAAATATTTCTATAGTGGGAATAAAATTTTTTTTTCTAACAGTTTACTACAATAAAAAATATGCAAATATAATAATTCTTGATTTACAAGTATTCAATGAAAATTTTTGGAGTATGTGCTTCAAGAAGTTTTCTTTATATAAGAAAGCCATCATTAAACACTATCATAATTAAATGTCGAAAATTAGACATCATTATGCGAATATTGAGCCTTAAAAAAGAGCTCGAGAATTAGTAAAAAGTTTCTTTCCGGTGTATAATTCCAGTTTGCGTTAATTACAGTCAACTGCTAATAATTATACGTCTTAATCTAATTAATTAGATTAAGTACGTTTCAACTGTCTACATTGAGTTGCGATTAGATAATATCGTTATATCAATCTTTTTTATTCGATCGATTTATCATTTATTACAGTTTTAGATGCGCATATTTTTTCGAAGACTTATAATTATAAAACTATTTCGCGAAATTCGTTTTAATTCAATTGCGATTTATCGATCGGCATTTTGTAGCTGATACTGTTACATATGATTATACATATATTGAATAAATAGATACTTTTTATATGTATACACAGATCGAATACTAAATTAGAAATTAAAATTTTTAATTCGATTTTTGTCTTCTCGAAAAATTAGTCGAATAAGTGAATTTATTCTCGATTAAACTTGTAAACATACATACAAGTAACGCGCCAGTCCAAATGTAAACATTATTTATTAACAACTCCTCGCGCAAGGTCGCTGGAGTAGAAATTGTGTAAGGAAGACTTGTAATTTTCATTCAGTCTATTACAAACCTCCGACTGAGCGATAGTTCCGAAACATCAACTACAAAAAGAAACGTAAATATTGCATACACTGAAAAAAAGATTTGTTAATGTGACTAAATCTTTCAACTAAATTACTATTTTGTTAATTGAACATATATTAATATTTAAGTCAAATATACGTTTCGTTAAATTTAATATATTATATTTAATTTGAATATTTTTTATGTTCAATTAACAAAATAATATTTAGTTGAAAATTTTATTAATTAACAATTTTTTTTTCAATGTATAGACTTCGATATATATTTTACAGCTAACGGCTCGTCTTGGTCTTGACATCTTCGCTTAGGCGGATAAAATATTTTGTTGTCCTCCTACGTTATTGTCCGCATAATTTGACCCCACCGGGACTTCCTGAATCGTAATTGACACGGACCGAGTTCAGGGCGTGTCAGTCGAGTATCCTTTAACCGCGACGAGATTTCTAGGCGCGCACGAGGAATTCGCAGGCATAATTTCTTGAGGTTTTCCGTGATAGTTACGCGGTTGCGAAGCTAATTGAGTAGAAAGCCAACGTGAAAATCTGCCGGCTCGTCTGCCGATGTAATAGAAACAAGTGATAGAAAGAACATTTTTCATTATTTCTCTGAGAAAAAGAAAGCTTATCGGAATAAATATAACTATCTGACAATAAGTGGAAATTAAAGAAAAAAATGTATATTTATAAAGACACTCGGATTTAATCGTGTCATATTCCTGCAATGTTTTTCAGCGCAATAGTAGTAATAATTTACATAAAGAAATATATATTGCAAAAATAATATTGCAAATAATATCGCATACATATTTATTTTCTAATTAAATCAATGATGCTACAATTAGAATAATAATGGCGACAGCCAGGTATATAATTGATCTTTTAATGAAAAGATGATGGAGACACGATGCATTTCCAACATAATCGATGCAATTAAGTATCGATCGAATACCTGTGATTTTCCTGCACAGTAGCATGCGAAGAGAAAGAGAGAGGAGGCAGAAGAGAAACGCGTTAGAATCATATCCGCCAACTATATAGGCCGAGACGGGAAGACACGCTTCTCCTGTCGCTGATGTGCGTGTTTGTTTGTCCTGTCCTTCAAACAGCGTTTTTCCGCACCGCGGGACGCACGTCGTTATCGTGAAAGTGCGTGCAATCGTGCGACGATAATGACGCGACGCCTTGTCGTAGAAAACGTGTCGATAATATGCCTGATGTCGAATAGAAATGATCGATGCAGTGAAAATGGGGAAAACTCCGCATCATGCATCGTGATAAAAGTAAACGTTTCGAGAAATCGATGGAATGCTTCTTCTGCAAGAACGAGAAAAATAGAATGACATTGAAAAACGATGTTTACGACATATATATCTCGTTTTCTTTAGATCGCTAGATGCTTTCGATAAAATAATTAAATCTTCAGAATTTAATGCAATTAAAAATGGATAAATAAAAATAGAATAAAAAAATATGGTATTAGAAAGAAGACAAAGTATATATATACTTCAAGCTTTTCTGTGATGATGAACGTTTCGAGAAATCGATGGAATGCTTCTTCTGCAAGAACGAGAAAAATAGAATGACATTGAAAAACGATGTTTACGACATATATATCTCGTTTTCTTTAGATCGCTAGATGCTTTCGATAAAATAATTAAATCTTCAGAATTTAATGCAATTAAAAATGGATAAATAAAAATAGAATAAAAAAATATGGTATTAGAAAGAAGACAAAGTATATATATACTTCAAGCTTTTCTGTGATTATGAACGTTTCGAGAAATCGATGGAATGCTTCTTCTGCAAGAACGAGAAAAATAGAATGACATTGAAAAACGATGTTTACGACATATATATCTCGTTTTCTTTAGATCGCTAGATGCTTTCGATAAAATAATTAAATCTTCAGAATTTAATGCAATTAAAAATGGATAAATAAAAATAGAATAAAAAAATATGGTATTAGAAAGAAGACAAAGTATATATATACTTCAAGCTTTTCTGTGATTATGAACGTTTCGAGAAATCGATGGAATGCTTCTTCTGCAAGAACGAGAAAAATAGAATGACATTGAAAAACGATGTTTACGACATATATATCTCGTTTTCTTTAGATCGCTAGATGCTTTCGATAAAATAATTAAATCTTCAGAATTTAATGCAATTAAAAATGGATAAATAAAAATAGAATAAAAAAATATGGTATTAGAAAGAAGACAAAGTATATATATACTTCAAGCTTTTCTGTGATTATGAACGTTTCGAGAAATCGATGGAATGCTTCTTCTGCAAGAACGAGAAAAATAGAATGACATTGAAAAACGATGTTTACGACATATATATCTCGATTTCTTTAGATCGCTAGATGCTTTCGATAAAATAATTAAATCTTCAGAATTTAATGCAATTAAAAATGGATAAATAAAAATAGAATAAAAAAATATGGTATTAGAAAGAAGACAAAGTATATATATACTTCAAGCTTTTCTGTGATTATGAACGTTTCGAGAAATCGATGGAATGCTTCTTCTGCAAGAACGAGAAAAATAGAATGACATTGAAAAACGATGTTTACGACGTATATATCTCGATTTCTTTAGATCGCTAGATGCTTTCGATAAAATAATTAAATCTTCAGAATTTAATGCAATTAAAAATGGATAAATAAAAATAGAATAAAAAAATATGGTATTAGAAAGAAGACAAAGTATATACAGGTATATACTTCAAGCTTTTCTGTGATTATGAACGTTTCGAGAAATCGATGGAATGCTTCTTCTGCAAGAACGAGAAAAATAGAATGACATTGAAAAACGATGTTTACGACATATATATCTCGATTTCTTTAGATTGCTAGATGCTTTCGATAAAATAATTAAATCTTCAGAATTTAATGCAGTTAAATAAAAATAAAAATAAATGGTATTAGAAAAAAGACGAAGTATATACTTTGAGCTTTTCTGTGATTATGAGCGTCAATTTATTACCGAAATTTATATCCCCGTTTCTCTATTTTAAGTACGATACTCGTCGTTCTACTTTCATAGCGAGTCGGAGAAATTGATTTACATGGTTCTTTATTTTTTTCTTCGGAATACATTCCACGCGAACTCTTTTTCCTTTGATAATCTCGCGCGTTGAGAGGTATACGTGTGTAAATATCGCGTGGATGTTTTAAGGAGATGATGAAGAGGACCGGGGATTAAGGGAGGATTTGCGTGCTAGTAAGAGCGCCGCGGTTTTGTCGATCGACTTGCGATATCGCGCGTGAAAGAAGACGGGAAAAAATAGATACTCTCGTTATCGAAGTCGCGTGTACCCGCAATTAAAGATGTCTCGAGCGGCGGAGATAGAGAGGCAGGATGTTCCTTCGAACTTCTCTAATCCCTCGTCTCTCACCTCGTCCTCCTACGATCGGCAGATCGCATCGCGAGATAACTGTCGAGGTGGGGACGGGTTTCCAGTACACACGAGGATTCGTTCGATCCGCGGGCACCGGATGTGGGATATGCAGGCGACGAGACGCGTGGGATTCCTCTCCGGTACATACATACATACATACATATATATATATATATATATATATATATATATATACATAGCACGCGAATAACGCCATGGTAGACCGAACTCGAGGGAACTTTCCCACTATGAGTGAAGAACGAAGTTTTCGAAAAGATTATTGTATTCGGGAAAATTGCAGCTTAATAAACGCAGGGTCTCTAGCGGTCAGGGAAATCTGGAAAACCGGGCATTGTCAGGGAATTTTATAAATCTGGACATGTCAGGAAAGAGTCAGAAAATTTTACTATTTATCTGGATTTTTTCACATTATTTTACATTTGTCTCAATAATTTCGAATTTTTTATTGAATAAATATAAACTTTTCCTTGACTCTCAGCATGCTAATTTTCTGTGTTGTTAAAAATCGATTCGTTAATTTATATTTTCATCGTCGTGTTATTTTATTTCAATGTGTTGATAGAGACAAAACTAAAAAATTTGATATAATATAAATAAAAAAGTAATTATTTAAATAGTTTATAGTGGCATGTTTGTTTCGATTATCGTACATAATGGAGAATGTATAATTGATTTAAATTTTTGTTTTAACTTCCGAACTTTTTCATTGTTGACAAAAATATCTCAAGGATTTCATGATTTAATATTTAATTGATTTATCATATAGATATATGCAAATTATATATTTGGAAAAATAATACTAAAAAGTCAGGGAATTTTTTTGATTGAGTCTGTTGGACACTGATGATAAGAGGACAGAGAGTTCTCCCCCTTTTTTAGGTCTCAGATTATTTAATAATATAATTGAAAAAATAAAAAATCACTTTCCTTATTTTAGAATCGATAAAATCAAAATTGAGAACATGAAACTTTGTAACATTCATATACTTGATATTCTTATCTTACTATTTAGAGAAAACTCGTTTTTACGCTGCATGAATATCAATTTAATTTCTATTTTCGAATTTACCTAGTCTTCGTTTACGTTTTGTATGTAGAACGTTGTAATTACAGTTGTGGAAAACCATCTTAGTTTCTAATTAGTGCAGATCAGGCATAAGCAGAAGTTTATTACTTTCTAGTTATTATCACTTTGCAATTCGTTAAAGTCTGGAAAGAGCTCATCTCGGAGGATTTTTCATTCCATTTCCTCGGCGACTTTATATAATATTTCCGGGAGGGAACAAAGTTCTCCAGGATTATATTCAAGAGGAAAACATACGTTTCACTAAACGTACGTTTCCGGTAAAAAAATCCCATATGACTACTGGGTCTAGGATGCTTTCCGCATTTCAAGTCGGCATAGGGGAATGAGAAATGCCGCGCACGAAGGCGCTCAACGGGATCTTCTTATTGGGCAGGCATCGCTCGCGACACGCTCTGTTTGGCTAACGAGGCGGCGGACGTGGACCTTTAATTGCTTGAATAAAGTGTAGAGCCGCGCCGCTTCTCGCCTTCGCGAGAGGCCGAAGAAACCTACGCGGGTGCACGTTTACGTCGACCTTATTAGATATTAGAGGCGTAGCGGGTCGATCTAGGTCGCGTCGTTCAGCCGAGCTTAAGGACCGGCAAGAACTCCGGTGCGCGAAGCGTGTCAAGGACGACCAGAAGAAAGAGGAGACATCTCCGAAGAGCGAGGGACTTGCTGTCCAATTATTGTCAATTGTGAGACAAGTGTCTCTCCGATTGCGTAACGTTGCAGTAGGCGCGTGAAAAATGGAGTAAGAGAGAGAGAGAGAGAGAAAGGACTCATGAATTATCCTTAATGAACCATTCGCTGAGGTACGATATCACTAGGCGTGAAAAAAATCGAGAACCGTGACAGAGCCGAGTTATTGAGAATGTTTCTTTAACGTTTGCGATAAATTGTAATGCGAATTTTTAAAATTAATATTACAAGCTATGTTCTCCCTTTTAACTACAAATTTATCTGTCTGCTTAGATTGAACGAGTGATTTGAATCGAATTTTATATAAAGATGCCTTCACTTTAATCTATTATTATTATATTGAAAAAATATGTTTTACAAATGCTACTTATTCGCACTTTGAAAATTTAAATTCGCGAAAAAATTATACAGTGAAATATTATGCTAGCTTATTTGTATTAAATGTTCTTAAAACGTAGAAATATGATTTTATGATACTCGGCGATATGCGTTTTAGCGAGTGGCCACTCCACCATAACGGGATGGTTTATGGTTCGTTACGTTCGTGCTGTCGCTACGTGACAATCAATACGCCGGAAGTTAATTGTGAACGTGCGACGACCGACAGGAAATCGTGCAAACCGGACGGAAAGCGGTTAAACAGAGCGTAGGCATATTCCGGGTACGTCGAGATCGATTCGGTCGACGAGAAGACGGAATTTTATCGATGATAAAAGCAAATTATCTCGAGCGCGATTTTATCGATCTATGTATCGATTATTAGGCGACTTTCGATTGGCCTTGCGCTTTTCAACAAGTGTGTTTTCTCAATAAGCAGCAGTTAATCACGGTCGACGAGCTAACTGGACCGTGAATCCGGTGTTTGACATTCTTATATGCATGAAATAGCGTGGAAAGTCATCCGCCTTTTTATTTATTCGCGAATTGAGAAGATCCGCTTTTCAAATATCGCTCAGTTCGATTTAAAAATGAAAGATATATCTCGGTGCATATTTCTATCTATATTTTTTAATTTTCAAACCACGCCCTTCGCATATAAGATGAATGTAAAATACGCTCGGGCACGTGAAGTTTAATTTTACGACGCGGAATTGCTAGAGCTATTTATTTCACTCCAATAAGGAAATCACATCCTTGGATATTAATTTCGCGTATATCGAAAACTATGTTACGACTTTAACGAATTTCGCGCACCGCATACATTTTCTCTCCTCCATGGCACCGCGTTTGTTTATCTCGCGAACGACGATCCCCTCGTTCGTTGACTCGGGCATGTGTTTGCTGTTTAGAAGATATCGAGCGTTTTTGTCGCGGATGCCCGACGTTCTTTCGCTTAATCCTTACAAGGAAGCGCCATAATTCTCCCGAAGGAGAGTGGCGCGGAACGTCTCTCTCGTAGCCAAGCTCTGCCTTTATTTCTCCATAAAGCCGAGCAAATTCTCGTTCTTGCAGCGATCCTTTCGCGAGAGATGATCGCTTCGTTTCGAGATTGCCGCGCAATGGGAAACGACGTATTACTTCTTCGCGCGAGCAAGAGAGAGCTTTTTGCCAGCTTGGCCACGCTAGGGCCGGCTTCAACGTGTAACCGCGATGCGGCTATTATCTACGCGGTATTATCTAGTACGAGGTTGTAACGAGTGTCAAATTATTGCGCACTGATTGCCGCGATATGAGCGAGCCTCGGAAAGATTTATTTATGTTGATGTCGTGCTCGTTACACTCCAGTTGTAACTCGATGCAATTATACGGCGATGGGATTTTATTGGATTAAACGCGATCAAATGTGAATTTGATTGCCTCCGTGCGCTATATACCTAAGCGAGCGAGCGCTCATTTTTCGAGAGTAGAAGCTCAGATTTTTTACCCAACGCGAACGTTATTAAAGTGTGAAGTTTTACATTTTTGTTTTATTAATCATTCTTAATGAAATCGGCTACGAGGCGAAAGCCTCGTATGAATTAGAACGAAAACTCGAGAAATTTTCGGGAGAGTTTGTGATTTTTGATGGTTGATGATTAATAAGAATGCTTTCACACTTGATAAATGTCTGATGCTTTATGATTCTTTAGAAATAATTTCCATATTTTTTTCAGATATATCATACTTTTCTCTTATTTTATAATTATATACATTATTTTTTTTTTTTTATCAAATTCGCTTAAAGATTAATTTCCAACAATCTCATGAAACAATAGAACACGAGCAAGTATATCTATAAAATGAATTATTTTCTGTTTCAGGCTACGAGGAAGATTTCCAAATGCGGATACCTGTTCGTCGCGCCTGGATGGGACTTTTCAAACCCCCTGAACCGGACAAAGGTGAGTTTTTCTTTATCATTTGATTAAGAAAGACCGATATCTTTTTCGATTGGCTCGCAAGTAGGTTTATATTGAATTACACCACAAGAGTGGTGGAAAAGAATTTTCGACCGCTGAACCGCGATCGATTTCATCGATCACTTCTGTTGCATTATCAGTCGATCGTGGGAGATCACGTGGCGAGATGTAGATCGAGCCCCTGCGTAATTTGCTCATTATCGAGAAAGTAAGGATATATAAGCGGGAGGGCGCCGATACGTTTTTTCTTCGTTCCACGATCTCGCGATGCGATTCGCTCCGCGAAAAACGTGACTTCGAGAAACACGTATTTAAACGGAGTCGTTCCGGCTTTATTTTACATTTATGGCGGCGCGTGCGCGCGCGCGAATGTTGTTCCTTTCTAAACTTTCTCCGACGTGAAACGGTCGTTAACACTTCGTATATGAATATGCTTTTTTTCCATTTTGACGTATCGGTCGCGCGGTTGGAGAATCGCAATTTTTCCAAAACAGTGAGAATTTTCCAATGTTTGCCGCGAGAGAGATCCCGAGAGACGCAGAAACGAGCCGGGATCCGGTTGAATCGGTTTCGCAGAAGGTGTCGGTCGTATGATTTATGCTCGTTTAATGGGAACGCCGGTATAAACAGTTTCCTTCGGCTGTTGCAATTTTCTCTGTCAAAGACCGCCGCGACATGTGCGATTTGATTGACGCGTCGGGAATCCGGGGGACAGTACCGTTAATTGAAAACGTGATGATGTCGAGAAGGAAGAGTGACAATTCGCTAAAAATTGTAATAATTCATAGACTCGCTAACTTGTTGCATGTATATCACGGCAACCTTTAAGAACCGCGAGGTTCTTGTTTTAATATATACGTAATATAAGAAGGTATATATTGCTGATTAATTAAGAAAAAGCGCCGCGATATTCTTGAATTATAAAGGAAATGTCAAGCGAGAGTTATAGTTACTATCGTTACTATCCAAGATCGACAATAACCTTTAGCTGTTGCGAGGCTACGTTTGTCCATCACCGGAGTTTCGTGTAATTTTTGCGAAAAAAACCTCCCATGTAATTGTCTACTAATAGTATATATTTATTACGAATTAAATTGTTCGCGGGAAAATGCCAGGGGAACGCGCAATTTCCGAGTTTGACGTTTACATCTTTGACGAGTAAGGTATTATATTCGCTCGATTATAGTCGAGATTTTTACAGGATCGATAATTATCGACGTGTATCGAGCGTGTTATCCTCTTCTTCCAGACGCGCGAGTAGAAAGCGGTCTTCTGGTGACCGTCTCTGGCCTCGATCTTACGTTAGTTAGTCTCCCGCTCGTGATAATCTCTCGTATGTGATGTTCCATGACAGGCCGGCCGCTCCGATTTTTGCTACCATTTTTTTCCATTTATCCCTAATCAAGAGCACTTTCACGGAATATTGCCGCGCGCGAGATTTCGATTAGCGATTCTCTCCCCGATGAAAGCACAGCTCCGTTCATGCGTGGATATTTTTCTTAATTCATCTATAATTCAGGTTTTTTTATTTCATGTGTTTTATGTAATGTTTTTTAAATAATATTTTTCTTTGCGTACACTGTTAATTATTCGTGTAATCGACATTTGGTTTCTTACGCTGCGAGCCTAGTGACTTTGAAACTTTTCTTAATTCATCTATAATTAAGGTTTTTTTTTTATTTAATGTCATTTTATTTAATGTGCTTTATGTAATGTTTTTTAAACATTTTTCTCTTTGCGTACACTGTTAATTATTCGTGTAATCGACATTTGGTTTCTTATGCTGCGAGCCTAGTGACTTTGAAACTTTTCTTAATTCATCTATAATTAAGGTTTTTTTTTATTTAATGTCATTTTATTTAATGTGTTTTATGTAATGTTTTTTAAACATTTTTCTCTTTGCGTACACTGTTAATTATTCGTGTAATCGACATTTGGTTTCTTATGCTGCGAGCCTAGTGACTTTGAAACGTAGTATTTGTACATTCTCAGTTCTTCAAAGATCCTCGAGGGCAGCGATAAATGTTTGTTCTATTATTTACTGCTACTTCAAGCCTCTTCATAAACCGCGCTTGTCATAAAAAGAGGAAGCTATTCGGTGAATGACTTCTCGGAGACTGTCTCGATTACCTGCGACTATATCTCGGTTAACTATCGTCTTCGCGGTATCCAAAGTGTCATCGGGAGATTACGTGGACCGCGACGCGAATCCGTAAATCTCGGCCGTTGAGCTTGCGGAGAAAGTGAATAATTAGAAGCAGCTCGAAGAATGTCTTAAAGATCTTTGGAACCCGTGCAACGAAGCGGCGCGTAACAGTCATTAATGCGTCGTTACCAACTCTTTAATTAAGTGGACCTTGCTAATTCGACCCGTAGGCGACTCGTCGTCGGAATTTTTTTCCCTTTTCGTCCTCTTGGAACGACATATCTCATCATTATATGTTCGATAATTTAACCAACAATTTTAATATAACGATATCGTATCATAACGATTGACGCTATTTTATCGTCCGACACTCCGGTACTTAAAGAACTCGGATTCTTCAGAGAGATTATTACTTAATATTTTATGGCATTCCTATCCGATTTTTTCTCATCGATGCATAAACATTCGCGCCGAATGGCAAATGTGCATATATTCGAGAATTTTTTGCATCTCAATGATTTAGATCCGTCATTACTTTTATGTCAAAGAGTTATAATTAAAGTCTCGGTTTACGACTTTAATATATAAATCTGAATTTTTCTGAAAACATTAATTTAATTTACTATAGTATTTTTTAAATTGATGAGTAAATATAAAATAGTGAAAACAATATATTATGTGTATACACATTTATCGATAAAAATTACTTATGAATTGTTAACTACATCTTATTTATTCATTTATATTTAATTGAATATTTAATGAATTTTTTCGACATTTGATACAAGCATTCGCAATTTATATATTTTATACGACCACCTAGATAAGTCTACTTATATCTATTATTCGTTATCAGATCGAGAGCGATACATATCTCGTTCTTATCGAACCCATCGTGATCGATAGGAGAATTCCTAGATTTTGTTCGCGACTGGAAACTATTGTGCAGATTAGTCACAAGGTGTCTAGCCGTTCTTAAAATCCTTGAAGCACTTGAAATGTTCTGGAATTTTGTTTGTTCTTTAAAAATTTTGGAAATATCCTTAAATTTTTCGTAGATCCTTGATTTTTTTCGTTGCTTCTAATCATTTAACTAAAAGTTGAGACTATTCGAGTTAAAAAAATATTTATCCCACTTTTTTTGTAAATAATACAATAATATTTTTTATTTGGGAGTCCAAAAATATATCATTTTAATGTATATATTAATTTTCATTAATATGCAATTATATGGACTTGATTAAAGAAAACAAAGTTTTCAGTTTCTTGTATATTTTTATTATATTATATATTATTGAAAAATCGTGCAAATTTCCTTGAAATGTCCTGAAAATGTCCTTAAATTTTATTTTCAAATTTGACTAGACACCCTGAGTCGGTTTGCTTGATATTTTGCAAGTTTCAAATTTCACGACGACCGATGGAGTCGTAGTACAACTCATCGCGATATAATAAAGCGACGCCTCTATTTTCACCCCGGTAGTACCTCGAGGCACATCGAGAGAAGTCGAATGGTAGGAATCTCTCACGGGTCGTGAGATCGAAGAGGATCGATGGATCCCCAACTGCAATATTGCGGTTAGAGAAATACTCTCGCGAGCATGCGTAACTATTTGTGCGGCTGGAAAATTACATCTGCTCCATTCTCCTCTCGATTTCCCTTCGAAGTTGAAAGTCTTTCCTTGGTTAGAAGAAAAAAGGGAAACGAGGTATTTAATTTTTATCACGACGGCCTCTTCAAATATATATACAATATATACAGTCGCGAGACATGTATATGATAATACAATGAGATATTTTATAGATCTGTTAAATAAGATTTAGCATCTGACTCTCTTAACCGTTACCTGTTAACCTGTTATCCAACCGAACGAGAGAGCTCAATTTGCAGCACAATATTAATCCTCGACAGACGTCATAAATTCTGTTAAGCTCTTGATGCCACATACAGTTTATGTAATCTCGTTTAAAACGTGTTACACGTGAAAATTCAAAAGGATTTACAAGAAAATAATTTTAATCAATCTTATTGACTGAATCTGCATTTTTAAACATTTTTTATTTCGTGACGTTTAAAGAATTCCGCCGAGAGTTGACGTATATAGTCGATATCGGGATTGTGATAAACCGATGACATATTACGTTAAGGCAAGGCGTGCACGTGGTAAAAACGTATAGAGGAAATGGAAAACAATGAAAATCGTTGGAAAACTCGGTAAAGCAAACTCGGCGTTGCAACATATGACGTATTTGCGCGCGACAGTAAAACGCTCCGTTATACATTCACGATGTGTTTGCGCCGCGTTTTAACGACACCGTAAAACGATAAGGTGCAACAACTCTGGTCATAACGCGCGGCCAGTTCTTTTTATTGCGCAATAGTATTCGGACGAAAATAAACAACCTCCGTATTACTTATAAAAAAAAAAAAAATGAATTCTATCAGTCAAACCGTGGTAGCGAGAAGGTTGCGCAATTAATGCAACTTTGTTGCAAAATAATTAATGTAAATACGCGGCGACACGTATAATGTCGTGTTACTGAAAATGTGCACGGATTAATTTCAGCAATAAAACGCGCCAAGAACACGCGCCGATTGATAACGCGGGCTTCGTATCAGTAATCGGAAACGAGAGCGAGATAACGGATTGGTAGCGCGACGGCTAATTCGCGAGTTGCTTAATTAATTGAATTTAATTAATTGAATTTTATATTTAATCACTAGAATCGGTCGCGATCATTAATTTTTCTCGTTAGGTGAGAAAGAGAGACGCACTCGCGACCTCGATTAATTTATCGATTCGAATGTTAATCGATTAAGCACCGATAGCTTACGAGGCAGAAACGCTTTAATTGCAATCGCATCCGTTTCTGCACAGTCAGCCGATATCGGTATCGAGTATTTGTGTCGCCGCAGCGTTTTACACGTGTTTCGGTAACTTTGGACGCAAAACATTATTTCGTGCGTTTTCATTACGCAAGAATTTCCCTTCCGCGACACGGTTTTATTATCGTCGAGCGCTGTCATCATCGTGAAGAGCGACGTCGCGCCTTTTTTTTTCTTCGCAAGAACGTATATCCTTCCGTTTTCCCCTTATGTACATACTATATTCTATTGTCCCGATAGATACATATTCATGATGTGTGACGGCGCTTTATTGCATAATCCACGTGTGTATTTTGTTGCGACACACCTATGACACCTGCTCGTTGTCGCATTTGGCGCTAATCTCAAATATAAACAGTCTTATCGCAGAGAAAAGACATACAGAGAACTCGTGCCTTCTCGTTCTCTCGCGTCGAGTGACTTCATTCCCGACTGTTCATTGAAAACAAAACGTCGTACTTATCTGTTTTCTTATCGCGCAATATTGTAAGAAACGTTCGTGTCGTAAACGCCGCGGCGTCAAATTTACAAGAATGGTCTCGGAGTCGATTTCCGATTTTCTCCACTTTTCCCAATAAATATTATCATATTCTTGATAATATAAGTACTTCATAAATACTATTATTGATTTCATACAAAATGTTTTATCATAGACGCATTTCAAATTTGTACACGAAATATTGCCAAGATGTTTAATCTTAAGTTACGCGGAACAAATTGTTCTCTCTTCTTCTTTGAAATATTTATCGAAGAAAAACAATTCGAGATTCGTCATGGAAACATTTTACGACACATAAGCTAGATATTTTGTGTACAAAACACAGTATATGACACACGTAAAAAATAATATATCTCGATAAAATATTATTGACAATGGCAGCGATTCTGTCAGTTCGCCTCGCGATAATTCAATTAGAGAATGACGTTTCCTCCCTTAATTATCTAATTAACGCGTTCGCGTATCGCGACTAGAGACTGTCGATAAAATCGAGGGCCGAGGGAATTCGCCGGATATTTTCCCAGCGGCGAACGAGAGATGCAGATAAAATGAGCGCGGCGCGGTTAAATTCTAATGAATCGCGCAGGAAGCGCGAAAAAAAGAGATCGAGGTCGGATGCGCGCGCGAAACATTCCTGAACCGCAGATTTTACATTGTGGCGCGCGGTGTGCTCGGTTTCCTTTCGCTGTTTTTTCTTCCCTCTCGATCTCGCCGCGAAAACCATATAAGTGTGTAAGTTGTTGCTCGCATTATTTCCAACATTCCCGACACGTGTACGTACGCTTCGCGGTCTCAAAAGAGATCGGCCGGCGTTAAGGTGCGCCGCGTATCACGTCTCGCACGATGAACGAGCCTCGTAAATCGCGAGACGTTAATCACGGCCGCACGAAATTGTTTACACGGCGTTTCTAATGGACGTTTAACGACTCTATTCCGGAATTACATTTCGAGGGAATGATTAATTCTTCGCCGCGCGAGTAAAAGCGAGAAAAATTGCATTTGCATTCGAGATAAATATAGCTGCGCGAAATATCGAACAATTAAGCTTTTCATTGTCAGAAATCTGTTTTCATCATTTCAATTGCCTGTATTTTTCTATCGATGTTCCTGCATTTTTTCTGCTCCGAATTTATTTCACGCGTTTGCTCTGAGAAGGAGAATAATTAATTATATACTAATATAATATATATTAATTACTATATACATATAGTAATTAAAATATATTATATACATATTAATATATACTATATACATATATAATATATACTATATATACATATAGTAATTAATATATATTATATACATATTAATATATACTATATACATATAGTAATTAATATATATTATATAATAATTATATGTATATAATAATTATAAAATTAAATAAAAATATGTATATAGTAATTAATATATATTATATGAGTGAAATTTTTACCGGGGCGATTTGTTTACAATTTTCTTATTTCGTTACGGCAGAGAATCAATTTATCGTCGATGCGCGCTTCCGCGCGATAAAACAATTTAATCGGACGCATTCGCGTTCCTACGCGCAGCCTTAATGAGCATGTTCCTGCTTGCAACGATGCAGTCTTCGCGTCGTCGTCGACCTGCACACGCGAATAGTACACGGCTTAAGCTCTGTCGCCTGCAAAATGCATTTGCTTACAGCTGGCTCACGTACGTCCATATAAAACATCGCATTATTCGCGAGTTATGCCTCGTATACGCACACGTCGATGCTTCTCTTTTTTTTTTTTTTTTCTCGCTCTTCCCCCGCTTTGTGCCGCGTCTTAAAGTCTTCGGGCAGTCCTTAGCGCACATATGTCGCCCTTTTTCTTTTTTTTTTGCCGCGCCAGATTAGTAACCTCCGACGAATGCAAATGCATCTTCGATGCATCCATCCAAATCCGATGAAATATATTAGACGCGTAAAAAAAAAAACATAGTTGCAAATGTGACGGCGAAAGATCGGGAAAGCGCAGTATAAACGGCTCGCAGGAATCCGATGATATATATTAAGCCGAAAAATATTTTCGCCTTCGCGAATCGCTTACCATCTGCGCGCGGCGGAGAACCTTGCAAAAGCCCGCGACTCACTGTCGTTTCATCGCGCTCGGTGCTTTGCAACGTTTACGAGCGGCGTATATCAACGGCGGTTTTCAACGCACACCGCGTCTGTAACTCGGAAATGTTACTTATAGGAGGATTAGTTGCATAGAGAGAAAGAGAGAGAGAGAGTTACGGTGTTAGCACCAGTCTCGACCAGGTTGCTCTGTCATTCGCAACTGCAACTAGATGATTTAGAATGGAGAAAATCTCAGTAACTAGAATTTAGTAAAACGCAACTCTGGTTCTGCGATTACGATTGACGAGGAAATAGATAAGCGTGATTGCGCGAAAAGTCGGCACGTGAATCTCTCGCGATCTATGCAATATTATATATATATATGTACGTACATATACTTTCGTCGACTTGAAATTTATCAAATGTTTATGAAATTGAAGGTCATCCGTGACGAACTCGCATTCGCCTCGCTTTCCATGATCGAAAGGCGGAAAAAATCGACGGATTTATACACGCCACATTTCTCTCTCTAAATGCTCTCGCGTTTTTTTTTTTTTTTTTTTTTTTTTGGCAAACTCGATCTATGATATTAAATCAGCTGTATTATATTAGCGCTATAAATACAAGACGTGTTCCACATCCCCGTGATTATACATTCGGATCGGCGTAGAAGCTGGAAACGGATAGAGAGAGAGAGAAAGATCGTAACAGTATCGATAAGCAAAGGTCACTGGGCGAATCAATAAATCGCCGTACAATTCGCGGTTCTTTCCAGCCATTTATCATGCACCTGCATAAATCATGCGCCCATGACAAAAAGACGCCCAGAGACTCGCTCGTTGGGTATCTCCGGGGCTCTTTGCGCATTCCTTACGCGCGTTTCGAAAGTAACGAGAGCCGAGGCGAGGTGGCTGGTTCTTATATAGGGATCGGAAAGCGAAACAAAAGGTCCGGCACGCTTGTCGTGCTAAGCTAATTATCGATAAGGCAATCAATCTCTAGAACGCGCCGCGCTCCGGGTCACTAATGCCAACCTTCGGGCCAGGAGAGAAAGCAGCTTTGATTGGAGTCATGTACCATCTGTCTCGCGATATTGCTGATATTAGCTGTGTTGCTAGAATACGTATAATCTCGTTCTTTTTTTCTAAAACGTATATACGTATACACAATCCTGCGCACGAGGACACGCGGTACTTGCTTGCACACGGAAGCTTATATAAGTTCCAACTGATATTTTAAATATGATTGATGAAGGCAGGGAAAATATTTCGTCATATCATGGTTTTATATCGTCACGAATTTATATTACATTATGTATATTATTATTATTGTAGTTTTTCGTCGAGAGTCTCGCACTTTGTAGACGAGATCTCATGCAAATTTTACGACACGTATATGTATATTAGTCGACGTTTTTTCGCCGCGACGCCGATCTCATAAATTATATAGGCCTCGATGCGCTTAATATGGATGTCGCTGTCAGGCGCCTGGAGAAAGACCTGAATGTTTAATCAAGTCTTTCATCAAGGCTGGTGTCAACCGCGAGGTCATTGGTGCCGATACGGGACACCGCCTATATGTGTTTTTAACACGACGTTACAATCTCGCGAAACTCGTTAAAAGTGCCGCCGTGTACATCGTGACTTCATCGTCTAGCACCTCGAAACCTGTCTATTGTTCTATGAATAGAGCCCTGGCTATCTCCGTCCCTTCCTCGAATTTTCGCTGCACTTTGCACAATCTTTTACTGGAATAGCTAAAACACGTAAAATTTTCGGAAGAATAAAAGATTTCGCTAGACGCTTTAAAGCATTCTTATGTCATATGTGGAGATAAAATATTTTCTCCCGGAAATTTTTAGGGATAATCCTACAGGGTATCTATGTATAGCGGTCAGGGAAATCTGGAAAACCGGGTATTGTCAGGGAAAACAGTGAGGAAATTTTACTATTTATCTGGATTTTTTCACATTATTCTCACATTTGTCTCAATAATTTGAAATTTTTTATTAAATAAATATAAACTTTTCCTTGACTCCCAGCACGCTAATTTTCTGTATTGTTAAAAATCGATTCATCTACAGCGTGTTCGTTAATTTATATTTTGATCGTCGTGTTATTTTATTTCAATGTGCTTGATAGAGACAATACTAAAAAATTTGATACAATATAAATAAAAAAGTGATTATTTAAATAGTTTATAGTGACATGTTTGTTTCGATTATCGTACTTAATGCAGATTGTATAATATTTAAATTTTTGTTTTAATTTCCGAATCTTTTCATTGTTGACAAAAATATCTCAAGAATTTCATAATTTGACATTTAATTAATTTATTATATAGATATATGCAAATTACATATTTGGAAAAAATAATACTAAAAAGTCAGGGAAAAAATTAATTTCTGGTCTTGGAAAATCTGAAAAAAATCAGGGAATTTTTTTCATTGAGTCTGCTGGACACCCTGGAATTTATTTTTGGAAAAGAAGGCAGAACGCGATCGTATCTCGTCGCGAAAGCTGATGCAAAAATTCTTTTATGTCTTTTTATCCATTGTCAAAGTTCTCCGCGTTTTCAATAACAATAAAATTAATCTAACTAGAGATGGCCGGAAATTTAATTGACATAAGCATTGTTGCGGAATTGCCATTGTTATGTGTATATACTTGCATCACGATTTGCGGTTCGACAGAATTTTTCCTTTCAACCGAGATCTCCTCGAGTATTCCTCTCTTTGTCTCCGCGAACACGTCTTTGAAACGGAATGATGACAAGGAGGAGAGGATGAGAAGCGTGAGTGCACATGCAGAGTTATGCAAGCGGTTGCTCTTCGACTGCGTTACGCATCGACGAAGGAAAACGAAGCGAATCAGCTTTGAAGAACCGTTCCGTTTTTTCATGTCATACCGCGTCAGCTTGTCGTAAAAAAAGTACAGTACATCTGTAGTACAGCCGGGAATATTTTCTTCAACGGCAGATGTGAAATTAGGCGTCGCGTAACACGAAGGCGGCTCTTTTCATTTTTTTTCCCCTTATATAACTTAAACATTTTTTAAATAAAAATAACATGTTCTGTTTCATACACGCATAGTGTTCTCTTTTAATCGAGAGAAAAAAATTGCAGCAAGTTTTGATGTTTAAAAAAATGATACTTGTTTTCTGTCTTTACGATTTTCCAATGGAGAGAATTTTCTTTCAGAATTTACCCTGAAAATCATCGTGTAATCGTGGGGCAGTACAAATTTTTCTGATTAATATTTACTACATAAAAATATTAATATGTACATAGCAAATTTTATATCTTATTGTGATAGATATTAATATTTTTTATTTTGGTAAATATTAATCAGAGAAACTCATAAAATTCTTATAAAATTGTTCCACGATTACCATGATTTTCAGGATAAATTCGAAGAGAAAAATCTCTCTGCGCATAAACTATTTTTCTTACATAATTATATATAATTTTACATTATTCTTTTTTACATACAAATTTTACAAAATTTCCATTTAAAATGGAAAAAAAAAAAAAAAAAAAAAAAAAACAGTTTGATCCTATCAGCTACATATAAAGAAATCTGATTTCACTGAGAAAGTCGAGGAAGCCGATTCGTCCGCTGAATTGGTACGGCGAGTTTCTCACTGTCTAGTTTAATCGACCTATTCGAATCGAGAGAGGAGGCGGAAAGATGCGGAAGAGTAGGTATAAGAAGGAAAACTTTGTAACAGTGGGTTCATCTTCTCGGTGAATAGTATATACGATATGTTATTATGGAGCACGCGCGTGTACACGGCGGCACGTACATCCAACTAGCGCTTACCTTGTTCATGCTTGACCTAAACCGTACGTGAAAATGAAAGCTGGCATTGAGAATTTCAATTGTGTGTTATTTAGCTCTCTAGGATATTTTTTATTTTATTTTTATTTTTAAGCTAGAAAGATTCATTCAATTATTTTCTCGTATCTTGTGCATGTATGTATATAAATTCTTAAATTTACTATAAAAATTTATCTTTGTGTCCTGGAGAAATTTCAGCTATTCTTTTATTTTTTTTAAGCTAGAAAGATTCATTCAATTATTTTCTCGTATCCTGTGCATGTATATAAATTCTTAAATTTACTATAAAAATTTATCTTTGTGTCCTGGAGAAATTTCAGCTATTCTTTTATTTTTTTTTTAAGCTAGAAAGATTTATTAAATTATTTTCTCGTATCTTGTGCATGTATATATAAATATATACTTAAATTTACTATAAAAATGTATCTTTGCGTCCTGGAGAAATTTGAGCTATTTTTTAATCGAGAAAATTTGTAAAAAATCTGGAAAAATAAATTTTGCAATGCATCGTAATAAAAACACATGTATATGTGAATGAACACACATTTCGAGCGATTAGGGACGACGAAAGAGGGCGATCACACGGGCTGCTGCGCGTCAGTCGAGGCATCGCCGCGCCGGAGAGAAAGGGCGAAAGAAAAGTCGAGAGCGTGCGAAAGCGCGCGGTTTAATCGTCGGAGTAACGAGACGATACTCCGTCGTCGCGCAAGTATGTATGTGTATAAGCGCATACGACCGTGGCCGTGGAAAGACAATAAAACGGAATCGACGGGCCGAGGGAAATACTTAGGTATATATATCCGAGAGAAAGACAGAGAGATGTGGGAGCCCGGCTTGATAGGCGTAATTGTCCTTCTTCTCGCGTTATCAGCTCGGGCCGATCTCTCACGAGCGGGCGCCGTTTTCTATAGCGGCGAGATAATACGTCGTCCTCTCCCGATGCATCGATCGATCGATCGATCGAGGCAGCCTCTCCTGCCTCGTTTGCGGATTTGCGAAGTCAACCGTACGCGAACCGTAAGGATAAACCGTTGGAAAGCCTTTCCCGTGAGAGTCTCGGACGAGTTCCTCGACCCTCGCGCGATTCCTTCTCGCGGATGCATCGAGGGGAATTTTTTTTTTTCTTTCCTCCGACGCACGAGGGAAACGGAGAAACGAAATATACGTAAAGCCTCTCTTGTAAGTACGATTCTGCACGATTCGCGATTTAACGTTATAAAAGCTATTATCTCGGTGTAATTGGGAAGGTGTGGTTTATATAGGTACGTGTTTGTGTGTAACTTTCTAATAACCTAATTGCCCGAAGCTATATATTCGCGCGTTACAGATTTTGGGTTAATACCCTCGTTTCAGGGGTTAATAACGTATACACGCATGTGAAACGATTTACTTGTAACAGAGTGCAAGGTTTGTTCAAATGTGTCTAAATATCTTGACAGTCCAAAGTTGAAGTTTCGTTAATCGGTCTTTCTATTATTTTCTCAAAGTTCTCACGTCAGTTATAGCAATTTAATTTTTACTCATGCGTCTCATAAATATGCTCCTTTTTCACATAGAATTATAAAATATCTATTAAGTGCTCGTTGCATTCTATTAAAATTAACTACCTAGAAAGATTGAGAAACAATCTTCATTTTCAAACAATCTAGAAAATGTCTTTTAACTTACCTCAAATTTTCTTAAAATATCATTAATGCTCGTTGCATTCTATTAAAACGATGGAAGCTCGAGAAACAATTTTCATTTTTAAAGAATCCAGAGATTTTAGGGCGGTTTATGCGTGAAAATCAATTCTCGTTCTCGTCTATCGAGGTCCTTGCACCGGGATGCAAGGATGAGGACATTGCCATCGGCGAGAAGAATTGAAACGTGAAATTTTGTTTGCTCGCGTTGCTTTTGCCGTGGCGTTTCTCCCTCTTTCCACCCTCTTCCTCCGTGTCCTGTTAGTCGTGGGACAGCCGGCGTATCCGCGAGGGATCTACGAGAGCAAACACAGTGCGCTAATTAGATTTCCACCTGCCAAGCGCGCGGCTCAAGGCGAGCCGCGCTCGATGTTGCGCAGCGTAAAGAAGAAAAAAAAAATAAAATAAAAAAAAGCACCGCGCGCGGAAGCGGCCGGTTAACCGGCTGTTTGATTTCAGTCGACAGTCACCGATTACGATGAAACCATATGGTGACGATCGAGCGGATCGCGAGAATTTCGCGACGGCGGCAACCATCTGCGAGAGGAATTAGCGCGCCGATTGGTAACGGCTGATTTTGCTTATGTAATTGGTCGATCCGTTTATTATCGAGATTTTATCCAGTCAGTCAAGTGGCAAGTTCTTATAACGTAATAATACGGGAGATTACGAATGCGAAAGATGACTGCTTTTATGTTGGATAATCATATAAATAATGGTATGTCTTAGGAGGATAATCAAAGTTTGATGTAGGTTTTTTTCTGTAAAATCTTTACATTTGATTGTTATAAATTGAAGAAAATGGGAGTTATTTAAAATATTATTTATTTATTGAATATTATGTAATATTTATATTACACTTAAGATTTTAATTCGATTTTATTGTTGATACTTAATGTTTGATTGCGAAGAATACTTTTTTTCGAAGGAAAGTCGCTAAAGAGGTGCTAAACATTCTCTCAAGTGTGCTCATCACACCTTGTACATATTATTGGGAATTTACTGCGTGGGATTGCAGATGAGAATGTTTGCTACTTATGACAAAAGCAGGTAGGTAGGCAGACAATCGCATGTCATCGGGTGCAAATTAAGACTAATGTTCTTCGCGGCACGAGTCCGGAGACCTCGATTTTACAATTCACTTTCGTCACCTTTTGCCCTCGGGTGATCCACCAAGTATAATTCTGTGACAAGAATATTGATAAATATCAACAGATTAAATTAGACAAAAAAAGTAAATCAATTTCACATTAAATTTCAACAATATAACCCAATAAGTTTTAAGCATTCATCGAAATTTGCCATCTAATAAAAATTTGAATATTATTAATTTAATAAACTTAAAATATATCAATAAATAAATTAATTGAAATAATTGTTAAATAATTTCGACATCGCACAAAAAGATCTTGCCTCGATTTCGTTTGTAATGCAATGCATTTAAATGCATAATGTATCTCTAATCGTGTTAATCTCATCAAACCAGGCCAGAGATCACTTATTACATCATAGCACACTTTCGTTGAGAATCTCTCATTCGAGAATTATATATCTGAAAATATTATAAAATACGATGTGTAATCGGGTGTGTGTTTTGAGCGGACGTCAAGTCGGACTCGATAGATTGTTCCACTTTTCGCGTAGCTCCGCCTCGGAGAGATTTATCTGCCGGTATAACTAATCTCTCTCTCGCTCTCTCTCTCTCAGGTGCTTCTATCGCGCCGTATCGTCAGTAGATTGGCTTCGCAGAGGCTGCTCGAAGCTGATATTAATGACGAGAGTACATTCGATCGAGATTTATCTGATCTAATGCGCCATTCGCGACCGAGTGTATCATGGACAAGTCGATGGCTCTCGACCAATCCGATTACTCGATCGAGCCAAAGATAAAAGCGTATAGTTATGTATCTGAGGCAGTGGCATGCAACATGCGCTATCTAATAGTCAGACGTTTCATTCCTTAATAACGTGAGGTGTTGCGCGGGTTTCAATCAATTTTGCAAAATTATAATTAAAATTGTAGATAAATGTCTTCCATATATTTCTTTCGTTTAATAAAATTATTATTTATTAGCGATATACGTACATACATATATATATATATAGGTATAAATCTCTAATTATGACGCGTCAGAAAAAGTGACAGAAATTTTGTGCAAATGAGACACGTCAGAATCATCTGTCATCACCGATGACATTCAACACGTCGATAAATGAATAATTAAAATGCCGGGCGAGAAAGAAAGCAAGGCGGTACGTCGCAAACAGCGAAATTGAAATATCGAACAAGTACGTGTTGCATCGTGTTGCCGGGGCTCGAAATTAATTTGGATCAAGTAACGGTAGAAGCAAAGAGAGAAAAGGAAACACTCCGACAAGAGCCAGTCGAGACATTCGTATATAACTTTGCGTGCGAGTTTAACGTATGTCCGCGATATAGTCGCGTGTGTAGGACCCTAACGAAGTGTAATTAATTTATATCGAGTCACACGTGAGGAGGGGATCTTTATTTCGGTCGCTAAATTACGCAGCCAAGATGAGAAGAAAACGTCGCACGAAGATTCTTCTCCCTTATTTCGCCGCGCATTTGTTGATCCAGCTGCTCTCCTAATCCCGCATGTGTAGAGTTACTATTCGCGTAACACGCGATTATATACGCTCATAATTCACGACTGTTGTGATTGCGTCACCTCTGATGAGATACAGGAAGTTCTCTCGAATTATTCGAATAATGTTGCTCTCTTTCTTGATTAATCATTCGCGATCCGCTCAAAGATCCAACGACTATGTGAAAAAAAGGCATTAACTATTATTATCATTGAATTGAAATCTTTTCGCATCTTGATTGTAGGAGCCTTTTGAAGAGCCTCTTTTACACGCTCCTTATACGTCAGGAATCGCGCATTAAGAACGCTGGCGCGCATAAAAAGATACGTGACCAAAAATAGCTGAGCGCGTAAAAATAGTCTTTACCTCGACGGCCGAAGAAATTCATCGCGATATACATTTTCATGAAGTTAACGAAATCGAATCTCGATTATTCGCGCGCTCTTAACCTGGAATGCGAAGGATCGCGAGCGAATCGCGCCGCTCTCCTCCGCCTGGGCTTGTCAAGGTGGTTCGGATGACAGGCGAGGACTGAGTCATTCCCTCGATCGGTTACATTCCGCTTCGGTGAGATATACGGTTTCGCGAAAAACGCGAAACTTGCGCGGCGAAAATTCCGCTCTCGTTTTAATATCGCGTAGACGCGCGAAATATAAATTTCGTCGTCTCCGAGGCACCTCGAGGAATTTTCGCGGTCGATTAACGCAACCGGAGCAACAAGAAGGATCCGCAAATAGTACCGCAGGGTTATTATCTCGCTATTCATCGCGAGAGGCGATCCTCGGGATTGGTAGGCGAGGACAGATGGTTTTAAAATTAGTTAGATCAAGATGAGAGGAAAATATGGGAATTTATCTTGAGTAAGATGATGATTTTGAGTTTTAAATATATCTGACGATTTATCTAGATAACTTTCAAATAATATTATTTTTAAGACCACTTATGTAAATTATAAAAGGGATATAAAAATATATCTATATTTTTATTTGTAAGTTTTAATGTTTAAGTATTTTTATGTGCTACGACTCTAAACCAAATTATCTGAACATTATTCTGGATAATTTAATAAAGCTAACACTGTTTTCACCTAAGATACAGATATAGAAAATACATATTTTTATTATTTATATAAGTGTATGAAAAAAATTCATCTAGTAACCACCCATAAAATTTTATTTAGATAACAGCAAACGTTCACGGGCCAAATATGGATTACGCCTTGAGAACGAACGATCGCGTGTCGCCCGGGAAGAAAAAATCCAACTAACATATACACATACACGTCGTCGCGGAATTATGATGTACGGTAGCCTTAGCCGGACATGACGCTGTTATTTACTGCGAATCGTCTGTTTTTTTTTTACTATGCTATAAATAGCGATATCTCGACGACGCTGAAGCGCGAATTATTGCGTAACGCGCAAAAAATCGCGGGCGGAGATTCGCGTGATCGCGCGCAATTAAAGGCGGAAAATGTTGGCGAGTGATCATTGATCGTCATTCGATATGAAAATGAGAGATGTACCGCGAGAGTCGAACCGCCTTGGAAAGGTCACCAGGAGGCAATTGCGAGAGGTTTCACCGATCGCGCAGTTGAGGAGGATGATAATGACGAAAGGAGGGAATATGTACGCGACGAGATTCGCTTTACCGAACGGTGAAAGCGATTCTCCATTAATGCTCCTCTTCGCCGAGGACCTGGAATACTCGTATGCTGGAGACTCAAGCCTCCAGTGGACTTCCGGACGAGGTACTTTGGACTCTCTTGTGTACCTACCTACTCTAAAAAATTTTAACGGATCTTCATGACCATAAAGAATCGCATAGCTACATGTTGTGGATCGCATCATCGCTTGTTTAATCGACAATCGTTTCCACTGCGTTTCTCGACACGATGGGAATAAAAATAAAATAATCTCGAGAATATAGTAAAGCGATAGTAAAATCAGTTAATAATTAAATGGCGAGAAATTCGGATAGGAAATTTATTCGAGAGAGGATTATTTGAAAGCTCGTTTTTGGGGATAAAAATAATATAGTAAATTGATAGTAAAATCAATTAATAATTAAATGGCGAGGGATTTTGATGGGAAATTTATCCGAGAGAGGATTATTTGAAAGCTCGTTTTTGGGGATAAAAATAATATAGTAAATTGATAGTAAAATCAGTTAATAATTAAATGGCGAGGGATTTTGATGGGAAATTTATCCGAGAGAGGATTATTTGAAATCTGGTTTTTGGGGATAAAAATAAAATAACCTCGAGAATATAATAAATCGATAGTAAAATCACACCGTTGATAATTAAATTGCGAGATTGATATTGTTAATAATTAAATGGCGAGAGATTCGGATAGGAAATTTATTCGAGAGAGGATTATTTGAAAGCTCGTTTTTGGGGATAAAAATAATATAGTAAATTGATAGTAAAATCAATTAATAATTAAATGGCGAGGGATTTTGATGGGAAATTTATCCGAGAGAGGATTATTTGAAAGCTCGTTTTTGGGGATAAAAATAATATAGTAAATTGATAGTAAAATCAGTTAATAATTAAATGGCGAGGGATTTTGATGGGAAATTTATCCGAGAGAGGATTATTTGAAATCTGGTTTTTGGGGATAAAAATAAAATAACCTCGAGAATATAATAAATCGATAGTAAAATCACACCGTTGATAATTAAATTGCGAGAGATTTGGATAGGAAATTTATTCGAGAGAGGATTATTTGAAAGCTTGTTTTCGGGGATGAAAATAATATAGTAAATCGATAGTAAAATCAGTTAATAATTAAATGGCGAGGGATTTTGATAGGAAATTTATTCGAGAGAGGATTATTTGAAATCTGGTTTTTGGGGATAAAAATAAAATAACCTCGAGAATATAATAAATCGATAGTAAAATCACACAGTTGATAATTAAATGGCGAGAGATTCGGATAGGAAATTTATTCGAGAGAGGATTATTTGAAAGCTTGTTTTGGGGGATAAAAATAATATAGTAAATCGATAGTAAAATCAGTTAATAATTAAATGGACGAGAGATTTTGATGGGAAATTTATCCGAGAGAGGATTATTTGAAATCTGGTTTTTGGGGATAAAAATAAAATAACCTCGAGAATATAATAAATCGATAGTAAAATCACACAGTTGATAATTAAATGGCGAGAGATTCGGATAGGAAATTTATTCGAGAGAGGATTTTTTGAAAGCTCGTTTTCGGGGATAAAAATAATATAGTAAATCGATAGTAAAATCAGTTAATAATTAAATGGCGAGAGATTTTGATGGGAAATTTATCCGAGAGAGGATTATTTGAAATCTGGTTTTTGGGGATAAAAATAAAATAACCTCGAGAATATAATAAATCGATAGTAAAATCACACAGTTGATAATTAAATGGCGAGAGATTCGGATAGGAAATTTATTCGAGAGAGGATTGTTTGAAAGCTCGTTTTCGGGGATAAAAATAATATAGTAAATCGATAGTAAAATCGGTTAATAATTAAATGGGGAGAGATTTTGATGGGAAATTTATCCGAGAGAGGATTATTTGAAATCTGGTTTTTGGGGATAAAAATAAAATAACCTCGAGAATATAATAAATCGATAGTAAAATCACACACAGTTGATAATTAAATGGCGAGAGATTTAGCTGGGAAATTGATTCGCTTATTTGAAATCTCGCTTCAACACCAAGTTTGCTAACTTTTCACTCATCCTGTCTGTTAATTAGAAGCGTGTAATATACTTGTTCGTCTCGATTAATCTCGATCGGCCGAGTAATTTCGCATTCTCCGCGGGACGTTGCGTTTCTCGCGGCTTCGGCGTCGTTTATTTGTAAACAGGATCGGAAATTAGGTAGGACAACCCAGCCGAGATACGTTAGAGAATCCGTTGGAGATCCTGTTGAACGATGGAGCCGCAGGTTGTAATCGTGATCCTTCGAGGCGGTCTTATCTGTATAACTGTACCTCGTTTCACAGCAGTTTAGCCGCCGACGACGACGACTATTACCCTACTCGCGGAAATCTCCGCTTCTCGATCGTCGGGTCGATCGTCGGGCACGCGACTTTTTTTTTCTTCCAACCTCGATTTTTGTCGAATATCCGATTAGCCTTGGCTGGCTTACTTATATAACGGGGCGCACACGTAATCCACTTCCGTTACGTCAAGTGATTACGCCAGTCCTTGAGCGTGACATTGGCGATTTCCAAAGATGTGGTATTAGAAGGAAATTACACGTCTAGCGCGTATATACAACTTCTTTTCTCCTTCGGTCTCTTAATACCGACTTGTCGGAATATCTGCGGAATAATATATGTAAGGTCGCGGAAGAAGGTTTGTAATATTCCATTTCCCGTATGAAATTATTCCTCAGACGTATTAATATAATATATACGTATGAAACCATTCGACAATATATAATTGTCGAGAAAATCAAATCAAATCAAATATATAATTCGCGAAGATTGATCGAGGCAATTTGATTTCGTCACGGATTGACGTATTATATTTACATTACGGTTTTTTTTACCTCCGTAGAGAGTAAGTAAGAGTGAGGCATACGTAAGGAATTTCCCCCGAAAAAAGTCCAGATCGCGCACGTGCCGTAAAGATTATACGTGACCGTAATCCTTCGAGGTGGTCTTATCCCCGGTAACTGTACCTGCCGACAGCGGTCCACCGACGAGTGCGGCTACTATTAGCGATTCTCCCGTTAGGATAAATACGTGCCAGGCGCCACGCAGGATCTCCACGATTAACGGCCGATTAACCGTGGCGCGCCGGCCATTTCGAGATTTTATGGAAAGTAGCTGCTGCGGAATTTAGTCTTTTTTTTCCTCCTTCTGTCTTTCTGTACCGTATTGTTACATCATATGCGAATTTGTGTTTCTCCCGTCGATCCACTTTCCTCTGGGGTTCTCGATGATTCCTGCACAGGTGCTTTCCAAATCAATTTCACGTCGAATTTTTGCGAAAGCGTTGAGCCAATTATTCAGTGTGCAATTATTCCGTCAATTGTAGAGATCTCCTGATTAATTTCGATTAACTGTTAATTGACGTTGAGAGAAACGGTCAGAAGCCGATTGCGAGGAGATATTAACTCGAGGGTCTGCATTTATAAGGAGTATAATGTGCGCGTCGAGCCCTTGTTCGGGCGATTAAAAATTCTGATCATTAATTTAATATGCAATGCTCATTAGGGCAATTTCTGCCTAATGAGCAACGTCGTTGAGATAAAATTCAGAATCCAATGTTATGGGGAAAGGAACTTTATTATTTCATAACAAATAATTGTGTAGAATGTACAAGTAAAAAGATTTCAGAAAATGCGTACACACATTATAAATATGCAAATTGAAAAAGTAATTTAAAATTCTGAATTTCAATTTTTGCCAGGGGGAGGCATAATTATAATACAATTTTTTTATCTCGTATTCTTTGTTCTTTCTTGATTTTTTTAACTTTAATTTTTTGATTATTTTATATTAAATATACAAATAAAATCTTCAAGATTCTAGTCTCTACAGGGTGTTCGGTAACTAACGGACCAACGATTACAAATAGATTCTTTGGTCAATTTGGGAACGATTTTTCCTCAGCGAAAATGTCGAAAAAGGTCATCATTTTTCACAACTTTCCAATATTTGTCATTATGTATCTTTATAACTAAGCCTCGAATTAAAATTTTATTATAATAAACTCTACCTGAAATTAACTGAAAAATTTAATTACGTTAGACTTTTAACTCCAAAACATTTAGTTTTCGAAAAACCCATTTTTTTCAATCGCTTATAACTCGAAAATTATTGACTTCTCAACATTTTTGCTAAGGAAAAATCGTCTCCAAATTGACCGGAGAATCCGCCCTTAATCATTGGTCCGTTAGTTACCGGACACCCTGTATAAAACTCATATCCACCTCTAATCCGAAACGATCGCTCGATCCTGCGCTCAAGCTAGGTCACTATCGCACCTCGGATCTACGACACCTGATCCACGGTGGTGTCTTGAATCGCGACGCGGATGACTCACAATCAGAGTCGATGGTCTTTTTTCCCCTTCGCGAGAGGGTTGGCTCTTCGCAGGTGCAGGCAGGCTCGCGTCGTCGTTGGTGCCGTTTGTCCGCGGCGTGTGACGTCGCTCTTCGTCGTGGATGGTGCCCGGCGCTGATGGTGGTGTTACGGTAGGTTATGCCTCGCATTCCTGCCGAGGTCGACGAACCGAGACGATCCGCCGCCGCGTTGCTCGCCACTGTCCGGCCTGCCTTGCCCTTTCCTTTCCCATCCCATCTCTCTCTCTCTCTTTTCCCTTTCTTTTCTCGTCCTTTCATCCCGTTCCCGCCGACGACGACGGCCACGGTCACGGCGAGAGCTTCGCGTAGCCGCGACGAAGAAACACTTCCTCGTGCTACTCCTCCCACACGTCTTCAGGACGTTTCCTTGGTACGGCGGGACACTTCCGTCTGTTTCTGTCCCGCGACGGCGAAATGAAGAGTCTCTCGTGCGTTACGCTTAATTATCCGCCGGCAGTCCGCCTTTAGGATCAGGGAGAGTCTAATTAAGGAATATGTTGCGTGAGACTGGGATGCGAGGAAACGTATATATATATATATATATATGCTGTGTACCGCTCTGCGTTCACTATAATAAGCAATTCCGCGGTGTACGTCTCTTTTAGATCCCCGTCTATTTTCTAGAGACCAGCCATCCACGTGTGATATAAATCATTCATGAATTATATGAGGGATTCTATTCCTGTACGTGAGCCAGAGTTTAGAAATATATGCGCGATATTAAATTTTATTTATTTTCGTGATATGCGATATGTGGAGAAGGAAAATTTTTTGTGGACAAAAAATTTTCCTCCGCGATTGCAAACGTACGTGAATGCAATTTTGAATGTGAAAGTCGCTCATTTTAATTTTAGCTACTTTCTATTACTTTAATACGTGCGTGTAATATTTGCAAAATGAAATTCGACCTCGTTATAATATCTTTTTCATCGTTTAAAGATTTTTTCTGCCAAGATGCAGAAAAGAATAAACGTTATCTTCTTTGTTGCTCGACGAGAAACGCCGCAAATACAGCGTATGCTTTTTCGTGGAGAAAGTACGATTTCCATTACCTTATATGCTTAATAAAGTATCATGACCTCTCTTTATACGACTCCTTTCATGAGAATACAGAAAATCAACGGCTATCTTCTCATATCTCTATTAATCAGTTAACTCGATGTATGTGTGCGTGTACGATTATCTCTTCCTCTTTTAAAAATATATTTATATCCCCTTTCACGACTCCATTATTAATTTTCACATTTTTTAAATATTACTTTATTGATATAAAAATAACACACATTACGAAACGTGAGATTTGTTTCTCAAATTTCTCTAGAGAAAAGTAAGTATATAATATATTCTACACTCGCTCTTTTCGATTCGTATTATCACATTTGCTTTTAATGATTTTAATTAAGCGACAGTTCCATAGTAATCGCTGATTTGTGCGGCGCTTTGCAATTTCGACAGTTCGATCGCGCGTCCTTTTGTCGGCTCGGCGCAATTAATTGGACGGCCGACGGAACGATAAAAGGAAATGCTATTCCCTTTTCCGGACGGTCCAACAAAGGGTTATCTAATGGAGCGCGCGCGCGAGAGAAAGAGAGACAGAGATGAGAGAAGGAGATGAAGCGTCCGCGCGCTGCAGGCGGAGCGCGATAATTAATTCCGCGCGATCGTTTCTCTCAATTGTTATCGGCGTCGGACCTCCTCTCGACGGGCGTGCGTATATTCTCCTTATTATTTATATCGTATGTTTTCTGGCCCCCCTCGTATATATACGCGCGAATCGCAACCAAGGACGCGATAAAACGCGAATTACATGCGTAGAAATCGCCACGGCGATTTGTTTCTATCTGGCGTGTTTGTAGAGCGAGCGCGAGTATGTAGGATGTCGAATCACAGCTGATTGCTATCACTTGTTCGCGGCCGACGCTGACGCCGCCCTCGGGATGTAATGAGGGTTTCATTTATCGTTACGATAATTTATTACGGGAAAATAAATAAATATATATATATATATATAAAATTACGCGGGTGGATGCAGATATGCGACGACGGGAGATTAAATTCTTCTTGGGATGCGCGCGAGAATTTTTCTTTTTCCCTCTCGCGTTCTCCTCCTGGTGGGAATAATTTATCGTCGGGTGTGCGGTGTTTACCCGCTAATAAAATCGTGAAAGTTCGAACGCAGATGAAGATAAACCGCGCAAATGCCACACGCGGCCTTGGTAGTCTCGGGATTCAACTCCTCCTTGGGTGTTACGGAATTGAAGGTGAAACGCGCAAAGTTCGTGAAATATTTCCTCGGTTAAATCACGGTTATCGGCGGCGAGGCTTGAGAACATTATTACGCGCCTGTAAAAAGCGTTATTATAATCGATCTTGAATGGGCATAAGTCAGGGAAGCTTCGCCGGATAATCTTCGTGCGAGGAGAGATCGAAAGATTCGACGGCAAAATATATACGAATTCATTATCGAGAGAGAATATAGCTGATCGTAACGATGAAAAATATTCTTGCGTATTACAATTGTCACGTGGAGAGGATATTGGGGTCTTGTGAAGTTGGCACCCCAAATTGCAAATTTTTCACAAAATTGATGCAAAAAAATTAAAAATAAAAAGGAAATTTCAATAAATGTTATCATGAGCATCCCTAAATGCACCCCCATTTATAATTTTTAAATAATCGCACTTATATAGAGATGCTTATGATGAGATTGACTGTTTGTTTATTTTTAATTTTCAATTCAAATGTAGAGAAATGATGAGCAATCGAGATACATATAAATTTTTTAAAAAAACGCACCTAAGGGTGCTTGCGATAAAATTTCTTCAAATTTCTTTTTTAGTTTTACTTTTTTGGAAGACGGACAAAATCGAATGCCATATCGATTTTATAAAAATTCGCATGTTGGGGTGTCAACCTCACAGACCTGGACATTATTTTGCACAAACACGTGGAAGTATACAAAAGAAAAATATATATGCAATCCCACGTGCGTGCATACGTATACGCTGAACAAAATAAATACACAAGGGTCGAGTAAAAGAGTTATCGTTTTTTTTTTTTTGCATTTCTATGCAAGCTGATATTCTTTTCTCTATTATTTTTGTCCGCGCGAGAAGATAATGAGCGGTCTTCGTACGTGCGCTCGTTTCGAATCAAATATTCTTGCGTATTACAATTGTCACGTGGAGAGGATATTGGGGTCTTGTGAAGTTGGCACCCCAAATTGCGAATTTTTCACAAAATTGATGCAAAAAAATTAAAAATAAAAAGGAAATTTCAATAAATGTTATCATGAGCATCCCTAAATGCACCCCCATTTATAATTTTTAAATAATCGCACTTATATAGAGATGCTTATGATGAGATTGACTGTTTGTTTATTTTTAATTTTCAATTCAAATGTAGAGAAATGATGAGCAATCGAGATACATATAAATTTAAAAAAAAAACGCACCTAAGGGTGCTTGCGATAAAATTTCTTCAAATTTCTTTTTTAGTTTTACTTTTTTGGAAGACGGACAAAATCGAATGCCATATCGATTTTATAAAAATTCGCATGTTGGGGTGTCAACCTCACAGACCTGGACATTATTTTGCACAAACACGTGGAAGTATACAAAAGAAAAATATATATGCAATGCCACGTGCGTGCATACGTATACGCTGAACAAAATAAATACACAAGGGTCGAGTAAAAGAGTTATCGTTTTTTTTTGGTGCATTTCTATGCAAGCTGATATTCTTTTCTCTATTATTTTTGTCCGCGCGGGAAGATAATGAGCGGTCTTCGTACGTGCGCTCGTTTCGAATCAATGGCACCCTCGCGGCAAGAGCGACCGACATTCTCTTCTACGTCGGCGTGCTCGCACGTGCCGATGGCAGTAACCTCGGAGACAATGATATGCCGACGACGAGCTCCACATGTAAATGTAACCTTTTGTAAAAGCTCCGTGTGTGCATGTGCATGTGCATGGAAGATGCTCGGCCCGTCACGAGTGAAAGGTGCGACTGCTCGCCTCTCGATTCCGCCGCAATATACAGTATCCTTTTTTTTTTCCCGAGGATTAGGAAATGTCAGCAGCCGGCGGCTGTTTGCGAAAAGTGGCGTGTGAGATGCTCCGTAATTGATTCGCGCGCGATATATTGTATAATGACGTAATCGAGGAAAATCGCAGATTCTCAGATGACGTCTCGGAGTTTATTCCTTCGTAAATAGGTCGATGAAATGTAAATATAATTATTGTGCGCGCTGGAAGACGTTCGGTTCGTCAGGAAAATTTATTGAACTTTTATTTGTAGAATTTCCAATGTTATGTAACCAATAAGTGCATCAGGAGATATTGGAAAATATAATCAACCGATACATTATGCACAATAATATGCATATATTGTTTCGGAATGAATTAGAGAGAGAATCGCTGTGGTAAAATGCGATTTTGTAAGATCGACGATATACATATACACCACTTTATCATCACGCGAGAGGATCCGCAGGATTTTTTCCAAGAGGGAGCATAATTAACATTTTTTTCTTAATTTTTTAAAATTTAATTTTTCTTATTTTTATTTTTTAGTATCAAGCATACAAATAAATTCCAGTGTTTATTCAAAAGGAGAACAAATGTTTAATTTTTTTTTTACCGATTTCAAAGGCGGCAAATGCCTCCATGCGCGAGAGGGAATCATCTCCGGAGCTTCGAACAGATATAAAGTAGTCATATACACCTCAGAGGAGTCAAAGAAAACGGGCATTATATTACTGTCGCCATTCACCGCGTTCTCTCGCGGCTTGCAAAGCGTATATAACCTTCGATCTCCTCCTGCATCCTTCACCAGCGAAGCATATTCCGCGCGAGAATCGAAAGGAGTCCTTTCTCGAGATTCTTCTTCCTTCGCGCCTCGTTATGCAATAACCTGATCCTATTCGACCGTTAATTTAATTCGCGCTCTCCGGTTAATTAATTCCAATTACACGCCTACCGAAGAAGGGCCCAAACTCCCCCTTCATTCGCGAGTCTAGTATCGTCGGGAACTCGACGAAGAAACGGAGGATACCCCTTTTAATCCCGCGTAAACATCTGGGACCTCCGGCGAGCCGCGCATTAACGCGCCGGTAAATTAACGGACGGACGTGGAATATCGTATATACGCGGTGGAGTATACGTCGATTAATGATTGCGGGTTAACGACTGCGGTATCGCGAATCGCGAAATGTTAACTGCCTTAATGCGGTGATTACGACGATAGCGGAGCGCGAGTATGACTTTGCGGCGCTTTCGTCCTATTCGATTCCCGTAAAATCGTTCGAGCTGGGATGACTATCGGTTGGTGTAATAGCTCTCGTAAAATCGCTGAGAAACGTTAACCATTTATTTTTGTCGAATTATTTATTCGAATTATCGAGGCTTTTATGTCGCGTTTACCGCGGTCGTCATTATTATATTTTGAATCTTGGCGTATTGCAAATATGTTTTGTGTGAAAATAAATCAAACGAAAAATTTGATTGAAAATAATCTCGAAATTTGCGGCGAGGCATTAAAATAAAAAGAATTATTTAGTTCTAAAATAAAAAAAAGATGTATATGAGATAGAATCGTAAAAAGCATGATTTGAAGATCTTCTATAGTTACGTTACGTCTTGATGCGACGGGATCGCACTTGTGTCAGATTTGTATTGCAAATATGTTTTGTGTGAAAATAAATCAAACGAAAAATTAGATTGAAAATAATCTCGAAATTTGCGGCGAGGCATTAAATAGAATTATATAGTTCTAAAATAAAAAAAAAGATGTATATGAGATAGAATCGTAAAAAGCATGATTTGAAGATCTTCTATAGTTACGTTACGTCTTGATGCGACGGGATCGCACTTGTGTCAGATTTGTATTGCAAATATGTTTTGTGTGAAAATAAATCAAACGAAAAATTAGATTGAAAATAATCTCGAAATTTGCGGCGAGGCATTAAATAAAGAATTATTTAGTTCTAAAATAAAAAAAAGATGTCTATGAGATAGAATCGTAAAAAGCATGATTTGAAGATCTTCTATAGTTACGTTACGTCTTGATGCGACGGGATCGCACTTGTGTCAGATTTTACGCGGCCCTGGGTCAATTTGTTTAAAAGTCGCCCGTCTGGTTTCCTCTACGGCAAGTGTAACGCAATCGTAATTCCCACCTGAGGCAGCGTTGGATTTGCATTTTGCACGCAAGCGGACCGGACCCGACGAGTCCCCGGGATCCGGACAATTAATCGGTCCGCCATGAGCTTAAAGGACTGTTATTTCGCGGCATGTAACCGCATTTAAATGAGGTTACGTGTCAGCGTGGCCGCTCGAATCTCTTCTTTTTGCGATAAGAGTCTCTCTTTTCTCCTCTTTTCTCTCAACGGCTTTTCTTCCTTCGAGAGAACTTTGCGACTCTCTTTTCTTTTTGCCTCTATTTATCTCGGGAATTTTTGTAAGACAGTGTTATTCTATCTCTGCAATTTCCCTTTAAAATTGCATGCACGATTATTTTCATTCTGCTGTGTAGAAAATAATATTAATAAATGTATTAAAAAATAATAATTTTTATTCTACCGCGTTTTTAGTCGATCAATTAATTTGGAAGGGATATGAATAATTAGGAATACAAGATCTATATTTTGATATTAATTAATATTTTGCTAACAGAGACAAGACAACTCGTTACTCGTTTCATCTCGTTCCTTTTCTTTCTCTGTCGCATTTGTCACGTTCTCCTTTAGCTCTCGCGCGCCATCGAATTTTATCGCATGGCCTTAATTACGAATTTCTGTGTCACGCAGTCACGCGCGACTTTTCGTATACGCTTTTCATTACATGTCGTTGAGAAGCAAAGCGCGGTCGAGCATCACACTCTTCTTCCACTTTGTGGCTTTACTTTTCTGACATTTGCGAAATTTTTACCGATATTTATGAAACTGCTTGCAATATGCGGTGGAATTAAAAATTCTCACTCGTACATTATTTAATCTTGTAGGATTTAATTTAATGAAAAGATTGTCTTTTATACACATATACATATATACTTTTCGCGAACGGGGGGAGAATCGATATATTTTCCGTCGGAAATTCCACGATGATTTTCAAACGATCTCCCATCTGCTCCACGGGGTGCCTCCGATTCGAGCGAGCATGATCTTATTTAGCGCGCCGGGAATTCCGAGTCCTCTTTTCCCGCTTCGGGATGAGCCGTGGAATTCCACGGGAATTCATTCGCGAGGAGGAGCCGGCCGTGTCGTCGGAACACGCAAACCGCCAGAAGATATGGGATACGTTCTTGCGCGATATTAACTTTAACCCTCCATAAACCAGAATAGCTTCCGAGTAACATGCCGCGCGCGAAACGTGATGTATGTCCGCGTTTAACCTTTAGCTCTGCTCGCTCGGAAGCTGACAGACGCCACATTTGTTCGATGCGCGTATACCTATACATATATATCCTGTCGCTTCTTTTGTTTTTTTTTTTTTTTTTTTTTTTTGTATTTTTGATTTATCGAGGATATTGCCTCTTGATGATTGCGCGATTACTTGTGAAATTAAGATGTAAGTTTCGAGATTTAATGGGCGAAATGAGCAAGAGCGCTTAGAGATATTTATGGCACAATACGAAACGTTGAAACGTGAATTCTTTACGATAAATTTCAGCGAGTTGTAGACTCGATAACCCACTTGTGCAACGTGATCTATATCTTGATTTTATTATTGTTATTATGATGTAAGATGGGTTTTTATTACGGGCCTTGATGAGCAGTAGAGACGCAAGAATTGGGCGATAGTCTTAAGAAACACGAGAGCAGCGGTGGTAAAACCTCTCGTAAAGATCCGAGTTGCAACGCGAAAGTAATGTAGATCCCAGCGGAATTGCTATCCTCCATTCCGAAGAGGAGCTTCGCTCCATAAAAACCGCGCACGTAAGGAATAAATATTGCGCGCCGTTCCTAGATGGTTTGCTGCAAAGCGAAGATATACCGCGAGACAGGAGAGACGAAGCTGCCGCGGTTATATATTTCGCGGTGCGCGTTAGTCAGTTCTCGGGAAGAGAAAATTATTCCCTCTCTCGTTTAAATGAATATTTCGCGAAGTTACCTCTGGTACAAAGAGAGACGAGTAGGATTTTAATTTATTTACAATGAAAGCGTATATGTGGCGAATCCCGTTATGACACGAATACAACGTGAGTGTTCCGTAGGCATTAACAGCCTCGAGTACGCTGCTCGTTATCGAATAGGCGCGACGCCGAGGTAGAAAATATCAATTATTTACGCACTAATTTCGAAATTTAAACAGAACGTCAATGCGTTAATTTCGAAATTCTTTCCTACGTTTGTTGCGTATTTGAATATCCAATCCGACACTATATACATAAGAATTATATTTTAAAACACTATTTAAAATTCATTTACATTGCAGTATAAATGTCGAATAAAAAAAATTAATAGTGTATATATATATATATATATATATGAAGATTATTATATATCTGAAATATATAAATAAATTTTAAATATAAAATTCAGAATGATATAATTCCTTGTTTTTAGAAATCACATTAATTAGAAATAAAAGCGGTTGCTATCTCGATGCTATTTCGTCTCGAGGATCTCGCGTAACATGTGAACAAAGTCAGCTCGAATTTTCGTGAAAGGTCATATAGAGAACTCGTATCGCGGATCTTCCGTCGTGCAATAATTTATTGCGTAACTGCGGTTCCTTGTTGTTTCTTGTCGTGATATTTTCTTACATCCTAGATCTTCGGGGGTCCTTTAGCCCGCGCGAGCGAGATTTGACGTAACGATCGAATTCTTCTTTCGCCTCTCGCCATTCGAGGTGCGAGGCGTCTAAATCAGCTGATCGAGCAGATTGAAACCGTAAGTCTCACGAAATCAGATACCCGTGTATCACTTTCCAGGTGATTCCTGGCAACAGAATATATGTGTTAGGATATGTTCTTTCGAACGATGGAATATTCGCTGATACAAAGTGTAGCTGTTGCTACGTCAACTGTTAACGATGCATTACATTAATTCGGAATCGATTTTTTTCGTGGCGAATATTTACATGTTAGATTTATCATTTATATTTTTAACAAACTTTTTAACGGAGAAATTTTGAAAATACAATTTTATTATATATTGTATCGATATAATATAATTGATTCGAATTTATTTGTGCTTTGTGTTATGACATAATTTTTCTAATTTTATTAAGAATATATAATTAGTAATTTTAAGATGTAGCTAAATAATATATCGACATCTCGAAAGACATCTTTCTTGTGAGACTTATTTTCTCAAAGTGAATGATTCTCTTTCTCTGATTATTTATTAAAAGGTACGAGAGATGCGCAAAAATATACGAGAACGATGATATTTCTCATCTTATCTAGGCTTTCTCTTAACAGATGAGATAGTCGCCTATCAACCTATCGTTGTCGACGATACATACGTACGTCGTCGAGACGATAGTTCAACACGTCTTACATACTTTGCTACTTACTCCGGTATCCTCTCGTAGGACATCCTGCCCCGATAAGGATTCCTCGTCTCTTTGGCATGCGCGCCGAGATAAGGCTAGTTTTCACCGTCGTAGATTGTGTTTGTTAGTTTGGTACTCGTTCCTAAGAACGCGACTTAACGAAGTTTAACGTACTTAGACAGTTGATTCGGCACTTTTATTTTAATACAATAGCAGGTTTTCTTATCAGAGGCGATGCGTTTCTTATCGAAGCGATTTTCTATCGCGCTCTCTGCTCTGGTTCCTTTTTATAATGACACGTCTTGTCACACGGATTATTTACAGCTAAACGATGCATTTATTTATTATTCTCCTTCAAATTAATAATTTTTCTCGTTATTATCGACTCAAAAAATTTTCCGACGTGTTACTTCCACAGACAGGGTGTCTAGCAATTAGGGATATTTAGAAAACCGGGCATTGTTCGGGAATTTTATAAATCTGGAATTGTCAGTGAAAAGGAAGTTTTACTATTTATCTGGATTTTTCATATTATTCTACATTTATCTCTATAATTTGAAATTTTTTATTAAATAAATATAAACTTTTCCTTGACTCTCAGCACGCTAATTTTCTATGTTGTTAAAAATCGATTCCTCTACAGCGTGTTCGTTAATTTATATTTTCATCGTCGTGTTATTTTATTTCAATGCATTTGATAGAGACAAAACTGAAAAATTTATAATGCAGATTGTATAATTGATTAAAATTTTTGTTTTTTTAACTTTCGAACCTTTTCATAGTTGACAAAAATATCTCAAGGATTTCATGATTTAACATTTAATTGATTTATCATATAGATATATGCAAATTACATATTTGGAATAAATAATATTAAAAAGTCAGGGAAAAAATGAATTTCTGGTCTTATGGAAAATCTGAAAAAGTCGGTGAAAAATTTGTTTCATTGAGTCTGCTGGACATCCTGTTTAAACTCGAGCGTGTAATTTCTCTCGCTCGAGAAAGAAAATACGGCGTCATTTCGTTCGCTCGTTGATTTTTCGCGTGAAGTATCAGTCGTAAAGAGAACCGGGGACGTTTAAGCGAACGCGGTAGGCGGACGGTAACCTCGTTGCAAGCTCGTTACAACGACGAGCAATAATCGAGTCGCGTACAACCGAGTCGTTGTCGATCTCCGCGGAACGGTACACCTGACCGCTATCCGGGCTTTCTTTCTCTTTCTGTCGCGAACGTGGGACGGCAGCATCGCGGCCGCAGAGCTCTGGTCAACGGGATAAAATCAGAAGATCGACTTGCAAAAAAGAAAAAAAAAGAAAAATGATCCAGACGCCATTAAGCGACGCAAAGATCTTTTTTGGAAACGTTTCTCCTTGTGGCATTCTCAATTGCGCTCCCGCGCCATAATTTTCTCCGCGTAATTTATCGATCGCGTAAAATCGCGAGCGCGATGGGACGCGCCGTTTCAGATGCATATCGCGACTGATTTTTTTTTCTTCATCGACTCGTTACGCCGAAAGGAATTTTAGGAGGTTTCTCTCGAAAGGAAGATGGTTATTTTCTTGAGACTATTTTCTATTTAGAGGAACGATGGTGTTTTATAATAAGATAAGAAGAGTGCACTTATATCGGTGATAGCTTTCTTATTGCGCAAGATTCTTTTGCGAAAAATGTTTATCTGAGTTTATATCGTCGCGATAATTCGAGCGGTAATATTTTATATATACATATATACCCGTTCGTTCGCTTTAATTTCGTATCTTATGACTGGGACGACATTGTATTTCCAGCTCTTCCGAAACGTCGTTGACCACTCGCGTGAAAGCAATCGCGATGGACTGGATCTGCATAAACGATTTTACCGTCTCGCGACATGAGGAAGCCGAGAGAATTTTATTCAATTAACGGTACCTGTTTTGCTCTTCCCTCAAACTAAAAAATTTTTAATATACATATTTCTGTTCACTCTATATGGTTCTTATGGCGTCCGTGATCAGATTTTCTCATACCGTCAGGTAAAAGAGAGATACAGAGAGTTAGAGAGAGAGAGAGAGAGAGAGAAGAATTTTTTCCCGAAAGGCAATATAGAAGCATCGGCAACTAGCCGAGGGTTTGGATTTGCAGCGCGCGAAGCGAGAGCTGGCCGTAAATCCTAAGATATTAATCTAATTACGATAACCTTGAAAAACGATCGCCGTACTTGTTCCCAGCGGCGCGATAAATCCGGGATTTCCTCTCCACTCTCAGACATCCGTATTAATTGTGAATTGCAAATATATATATGTCGTAGGGAAGATAAAAAAAAGTACGAGTCGCACTGTGAAAACTAAATCGCTTCGGCACGATATGTCATCTCGATATCTAATGTTTGTGAATAACGTTATGTACTCTTGGCATATATAAATGTAATATAATGAAATTTCGCGATATAAATTTTACTGCACCATATTAAACAATTTCTTGTCATTTTCACATTTTTTTCCAAATTTTTCCAATAATTATTATACAAAATTCGATGCAAATTGATTTTGCAACAAAAATCTGTATTAGAAAATTTACCTGTTTATTAGAATTTTATACGATTTGAAAATGATATCGCAATATACAATATAGAAATGTTTCTCGATAAAGTACCACGTCTCTATAATTGGTGTCGCGTCGCGTTGACAGCTCTTGATTTTACAACAAAAATTTGTATTAGAAAATTTATCTGTTTCTTCGAGTTTTCTACGATTTGAAAATGATATTGCAATATACAATATAAAATGTTTCTCGATAAAGTATCCACGTCTCTATAATTGGTATCGCGTCGCGTTGACAGCTCTTGATTTTACAACAAAAATTTGTATTAGAAAATTTATCTGTTTATTCGAGTTTTCTACGATTTGAAAATGATATCGCAATATACAATATAAAAATGTTTCTCGATAAAGTATCCACGTCTCTATAATTGGTGTCGCGTCGCGTTGACAGCTCTTGATTTTACAACAAAAATTTGTATTAGAAAATTTATCTGTTTATTCGAGTTTTCTACGATTTGAAAATGATATCGCAATATAAAAATGTTTCTCGATAAAGTATCCACGTCTCTATAATTGGTGTCGCGTCGCGATGGCACCTTCTCTCGCGATATCTCTCGCCCATGGCCGCGTTTTGCAGGAAGCGAGCGGGCCCGATAGATGCAAAAGTTGCGCAAGTCAGCACTAGGAAGCTGTCGACGCCAGCCAAAGCCGCTGATAGAGGACGGGATAAATGTGTCTGTGCCACGCACGTTTCTCGTTTTCCTTCTCGTATGTGCTCCGGCCTTGTCCACTAGTCGCCGCGCCGGATTCCTCTCCACGCGTTCTGTTTCTTCGTCATCTTTTCTCTCGTAACGAGAGTTCGAAGGAAAAATGAGGGAAGAGAGTGAACAGCAAGATCGAAGGATACGCGCTAAGAACGGGGAGAGACAGTTGAAATCTACTTCCAGTTTTCACTCAAGTACAGCCGCATAAATTGCAGGATTATGAGATTACTGCGTGATTAAGGTTCTAGTTAGGTGTATCGATTATCGGGTACAAGATTTGGATCAGATTTGATTTGATCAATGACCGGATATTTATCATTCTTCAATTGGAAATTTTAGAAATCGAGGGAAAAGGCAGCATTTTTAAAAATAACAATACGGATATAATTTTTTTATACATTATCGTACAAAAGAGACTAGGCTGTATTATTTAACGCATTTAAGTGTTTAATTTATTTTTCTAAAAAACAAATGGATTAATTCCAAATGCATCCTGCATAATAATACATGCTTATTTTAATGAAAGCCAGAAAAATCACCCTTCGCTTCTGGCTATCGGTAGATATCTAGATCTACCAGCTCAGTGTCTGCATGGGATTGCAACAGACTCGATGATTTGTTCGCCGATGAGGCTACTTTGGCGAGGGCCGACCCCCTGCGGCGAGATTAGCATTGCCGTTTAGACTTTTTTTCAGCTTAGGAAAATACAGCCGCGCGATAAATAAGCGATTAAGCGATTCGCCCGTCCGTTCTGACTCTCGAACGCTACGTCTTTCGCGCTTTAGTTTATTTGGATTCTACACGGTCTGAATAGTGCGAAGCACCTCGCACACACCGAACCTACGTCAGTTCCCACGACCCACGATTATCCAATCCTTTCGTAAATAATCCTCGTTTAATTTTCTTGCTCTCATAAAAAAAAAATACCTTGCGTTATGAATAAAAATTGTAATTAAATGTTTTTTCCGAATAAATATTTTAATTTCACGTACGAGATGTATAAGAAACGTTTAGATGCAATTAATCACGCGCTATACGTTTAATCCAATTATTTATGATATACTTCGATGCTATTTTCAGAAGGTGAATTTATTTCTTTCCTCATTTATTACGACGGCGTTTGAAATGAGATTAACTTATACGCGAGCGTAGTGTTCTGCCTTTCTCGTTTTACTCTCGCGCAACACTCTGGTGCGTGCGTGAGGCGCATAGCGCGTTTAACATTGTAGACCGCGTTATTTATAACGGTACAGTGTGTCACAAAGTTTATGGCAGGGTGCAAATTACGATCTCTTTTTTTCCTCCTTTTTTTTCTCTCATTTTTTTTTTTACCTCTCCGATCACGCTTTCGCTCTGGGCTCGTAAATCTGACGTATCAGGCGCAGATAAATTACAAAGTGACTGGAAGGTTAGTGCCACGTGGGTGGAGAGTCGCCTTGGCAAAATTCCGATTTGCGTTCGCGATGAGGAAGGAAGAGAAAGAGAGAAGAGGGAACGCGACGGAGGCAGCAACGAAGGATGATAGCTCGAGGATTTCTTCCGTTCGAGTTATAGAAATATGGGGCACTCGCTTTTCTCACGGTCGCCGCGATCTCGCGTTTCAGGGCTGCTCCGTTTCGCGAATGCACGCGTGTTTCTCTCGATATGCTTTTCTCGAATGCAATTTGACTCGCCTTCGAGCGCATACGCGTCTCAGCTTCGGGTAAAGTTTATGTTACGTTTAAAGTTTTATACCTTGACTATTTGGACTCGAGCAAAGATTGGACATTGTAAGAAAAAGTTATGCAGATCTCGCACATATACATGTGTGCGCGTAATTGTTAAATTACATTTTTTTCTACGAGCGAAAGTCACCCCAAATTAATTCATTTGATTACGACAAAACGAGATTTGCAGCGAAATAGAATAGAATATCTTTGCTTTTACTCATAACTTATAAAATAATCGAGGTCAGAAATGATCTCACCATATAACACACCGTTGGAATTGCGCAACGCACGTTTAGCAGCGCATGCCATTTGTCTTTGCATTTACTTAAGAACGGGAACTCTAAGCGCCTCTAAGACTCCCCGTGCGATCGTATCGTGCTTTAATCCAGGAATGTGAAGCGATAGCGGTAGCGCATCGATGCTCGATTCTTCCTGCGGGCGTGGCCGATCGCTAGTTGGACGAATTACCGCGGCGCATGGTTGGCAGAGCGTGAAGGCAAAAATTCAGCCGGGTTTCGTGTCGAGGCGAGACGTTCATCATCGTTCTCTCTCGCCTTGGGTGACTTCGCCAAGTGCTCTTGGTCGCGCGTGCGCGCGTGAAAAGCGGTGACCCGCGACGTGCTTCGTCGTTTCGCCGGACGAGATAAGCAGATTCGTATCGTCCTCTCGTTTACAACCCTGGAAACGCCAAAGCATTCCCGTCTCTTGTAAAACGTTTCATCGATTACACTGTTCGACAACCAAAATTAACTGCTCGTCTCTTGATGCTCAATACAAATCTGGTTTCCAAATTATTCCATCGTGTCACAATTTTCAGAAATTTGTCATTCAAGTTGGAGAAAATATAATATAACAAATGAGACAAAAAACTGACTTTATATATTTATTATCTTGACTTTGTTAATTACCGTCTATAATGTTTAATATTACAATTCAATTTATAATTAAAATATTTGTATTGCGCTGAAGAAGGCTTGAAATGTCAGCCGAAACGTTCGCATAAATGTTTATTTCTTATGTATTTATTTTTTCGTTTTAAATGAATTTTATTAATATCATCTGACAACTGCATTATGTTTAATAGCTCTTATAGCCCTTCTTTGTTTACAATCATTAAGTTTAACAGAGCTAATTACTATTTTTATTTAATATAACAAAGTTGGTAAAAAGGTCCTTTTTCTTGTTCATTTTTTAGGAGCGTTATCTTTTTATTGTTTGTCAATTGAGCGAGTGAAAAGGTTCACTGTAAGATTGTTAATCCTTGTAATATATATATATTGTATAATAATAGGAGAATATACGAAGAGAGAAAAATAATAATTTTTACGGAGCAGAAACACATATAATTGTTTTGATACGCGCTAGATTCCTTCTCTAAAGTCGTCACTCGGCGACGGTCACTTTCATCAAGGTCGGGAGGGGGATTTCTCTTTTTCTCCCTCTGCAATTGCTGATAACGAGAACGGGACGCGAGCGATGTCGACCGAAACGATCGATCGATCGATCGTTTTTGCGCGATTTATCGTCGTCGCGCGCGATGTAGCAGAACTGATTTCTCCGGTTGTACCTGATTGGAAGGATCGCGGAACCTTTCTCCGGCATTCGTAAGAAGAGAGAACGACGCAACGTCGATACAATGTCGCGATTACGCAGAAAATTGATATATGTATATACACGCGAGCAGAATTTAAGCGTTATTAACCCACATTTGCGTATAGAATATTCGTCGTCCTCATAAATTAGGCAAATTTTTGTTTCTTTTACACCACACCGGGTGGGTTCGCGTATTTGGGACATGCCAATTAACTGGACAAACCGCTCGAACAAACGATCGTTCTTCGTCGCGCCGGTGTTATTTCGACTTTCACCTCTGCCCGACTATATATTCATTACATACTTTCCCCCCAATGCACCTGTCTAACGTTCGATAATTAAATGAGCCTCGTCATATCGCGCGCCGGACATTGTTGACTCGTTTAATTGACAGCGACACGCTGATCGTCGCGCTGTTTAAATTACGACGGAGAGTTTCGTCGACACGAGACGATATAAAAGAGCACGCGCAATAATGAGGCTAATAATTACGGCTTTAATCGAACTCGCTGACAATATAATACCGCGAGCGACTAATAATAATAAGTGCGCTCGCCGATTGTGCACTTTTCATCGGTGGTTACTCGCGAGAGAGTTGCGTTTTATTAAAATGCGAGTCACGCGAAAATAGACGAAAAAGCGATGTAAAAATTCCAGGGCAAGCAATTTGAGTAATAACAATAATAATCGATCGTAATGATTTGTGAAAAATAAATTGATGAAAGTCAGTTCGACGCGACGCGACGCAACGTTCGAGAGACGATGATTGAAATGATTTCCCATTTGATTGCGGTCACTTTCGAAACTATGCTGTTCGCGTGGACAACACGCGGGATACGCGAGCTTATTTCGTGTCAACAAAACGGATTCGAAGAATGTCCGCGCGAAAGTATTAGTCACGCTATCGCGAGCGTGACTTTTCATTGCTATCGTGTCTCTTTTCGTGCGACTGGGGATTAAACGGCGTTACAGGAGAGCGATTTACAATCTAGGTACCACGACTGCGTCGTAACTTGGCCGAGCATCGAGAGATGCAGCGAAGTCATTCAAGAGCAAAGTGAAGCAACGTGAATCCGATCGTTTTATCGAGGCTCATAAATTCCTCCGGGGAAATAAAGAGAAATCGTGACGCAATAAATTCTGTGCAAAAGAAGAAATAATTAATAATTGATTAAACTTAAAGAGAGCCTTTTTGGACTGATAGGTTTCTCTAGGATTGATCATGCGTTTCGTAGAAAAAATATTTAAGGATAAATTTAAGCGACCAAATCTAGCACAAATTTTTATTCATTAAAACGACGTTTCAACCATCAGCTTGGTGGTCATCGAGTAAAAATATAAAAATGTTATTATAATTAATTTCACAAGGTAATTTTAAACAGTTATGCACACAGATTGGATTTTACGTCCAATTAAATTATTTTTTGATTCTTAAATTTATTCTTTGATCGTTCTTCTAGCGATTTAAACATTTAATTATTTATTAAAAATATTTAACCCAAAATAATAATAAATGTAATTTATACCTGTCGTTTCCTGCGTTACTTATTCGTCCGTGCGAGAGAATATAAGAATGCGAGCCTTGTACCGGACACGGTGGTACTGCGAATCCTTAGGAAGGATATTTCTTTTCGTCGACCGCGGCATTCGGGAACGGGCGGAGCTCGCGGGAAATAGGATCGGCAGAATCGGGATTCTGTCGATGGAGGATCGTCGGGTCACGTTACCGTTGTGGTCGGAGATCGGTGGTCGGTAGAGCCTTCGGCAACCACGGTGTTCGAATAGGTAGCATGCTAGCTAGCACGTTAACCGGATCGTGAGGCGAAACACGAATAGCGAGCCGATATGAGGATACCAAATCCAATCGATGGACGATCGAGGAAGTCGTAAGAGAAAATCGAGACGCTCGGTAGACACACCGAGTTACGAAGATTGAAACGAATATCCCATAGCCACGATAACAGGGGAAGAAAACTGGGAGAGATTTGACAGATGCGACTTTCTTCGGAATTTTTTCTTTTTTCTTGACGATTAAAAAACATAATTAAGAAACTTAATTAAAAAATATAATTAAAAACGTAATAGAGACTTGATGATTTTACGCAGCTAATTATGTTGCACGAGTTGCATCTCGAGGATTAACGCGTATGAGAGAGAGAGAGTGAAGAGAGCGCAACTTTTCTTATTTTTAATTAATTTTATTCATCGATACGTATAATTCTCTGGTAATTAAAAAAATTTACCGAGAACATGATTATGTCGCAATTATATTTTTGCGATGTACAATTAGTCACCTTGTTCGACTTTAGGAATTTCGATGACTGCTCCGGATGTTCGAAACTGGTTGAACCAGAAAGGCCCGAGAGTCCGTAGGCGGCGGTATTAACGGCCGCCTATAAACCAGAAAAGATGCGGTAGGTCAGGATTACGCGAGTCCCTCAAATATGCGAAATTACGACGTGCACTCTAGAGAATGCTCGATCTTTAATGAGCTCTGCAAAGACGTCCAAGTTCTCTGATGATTATAGAACGGAACGAAAGTTTATTTTGAAATATGTTTATGTATCGCGCTTTACGATGGTAATATCTTCGATGATGACACCATGATAAAATTCATTACATATACATGCTACGTATATAATAATTAATAATCTTCTATTTTCCTCTTTCTCAATCGACGACAACAATTTAGTCAATTTTCTAGGAGAAAATGTTGCTGTTGTAACGAAATATCAAAGTCGAGAGACTTTCCAAGTCTATCGACATGTTTCAAAATATCCATTGACTCTTAAAGCGCGCATGAGGAAGAGATTACATTTACCAGTGAGGAGAGTTCCTTGCTTTCTCTCTCTCTCTTTCTCTCGTATGATCTCAATCCTCCTGCGCATTGTTCGGTCCAGCATCGAAGCCTCGCTTCGTCTCTTCTTCTTTCTCTGTGAGAGATCTTCCCACGCACGTGTCGGAGTCCACGTACGGCGCGGATCTTTATCTTTTTCTCTCTCTTTCTCTTTTCTCTTTTCCGCGGAGTCCCTAGTGAATAATTACCAGATGAAGATACCGCCGCCTCGTGTAGGTTGAAATCTGTTCACCTCGGTCACCTCGGTCCCCCTAGCGATTTCGCAACGGTACCTATGTGCCTATTCCCTCTGCCTTTTCTCCATTCCCTACGACGGGGCGATGACACACAACGTGTCCCTTTGCGGATAAAAGCAGTACAATGGGATTCTCTCGACCTGACCGCGTCGCGGTAGAGAAATTGGCTCCTCTTCGACCACAAACCCGCATTCGTATTATTTAACTAGCATATTTTAACACATTTCCTATTTCGTGTCGTAGCTTTATACGAACGGCATTAATATGTTTCCGTTACAGTTGCGTCTTTTAATGACGTTGGGTTCTTTCCTGTCATATATGAGCGATGCTATTTATAGAAATTCAAGCCGGAGTAGGCTTTAGTAAAAAAATAATTTGCTAGAAAAACAGGGATAATCTTACAAATAGAAACTTTACAAGAAAAGAGATGCACAAAGCAAGTGTTTTTTCGATGAGCAAATAATCTTTGAAGAGAATTTTTTTTTTAATTTAGCTTCGCGCCTTTGTTATGTCAAAAGTATTTTTCGAGATGGTGAAAATGAGAAAAAGCGCATTCGATTATTTTATTAATTTAATTTATAATATTTATTGAAATCCTAGCTTATTGTTCCGCTTACAAAGGTTTGATTGGTTTCACGTTTTCTGTGTCAACGTGCGTTCTCGCCCGCGGGACATCGCGCCCACCGCTGCGGTAGACAAGGAGGTTAAGCGATGTGGCCGAAGGTATCGCATAACTGCGTGTAACTGTGCCTGCGGTCGAACGCAAACTTTACACTTTGTAAATGCATTTGCATACAATCGTGGCGCGTAAAGCTCTCGTATATTCGCGGCGCGCGCTCATCTTTAATGCACGATCGAAGATTCCTTCAATCTGTGTCCGTCAAATTCGCGATTGTTGCCACGCGATGCGTAGCAAATCTCAAGATGTATCACTGGCGTGATAATGCGCGGTGAAACTCGTCTTTTTTTTTTATTAATCGTGAGAAAGTTATATTTTGTGAAAACGCAACATCACGGAAATCCATGCATGGAAAACCGGGCATTGTCAGGGAATTTTATAAATCTGGAATTGTCAGAGAAAAGTGAGGAAATTTTACTATTTATCTGAATTTTTTCACATTATTCTACATTTGTCTTGATAATTTGAAATTTTTTATTATATAAATTTTTCTTTGACTTCCAGCATGCTAATTTTTTGTGTTGTTAAATCATCGTCGTGTTATTTTATTTCGACGATTATTTAAATAGTTTATAATGACATGTTTGTTTCGATTATCGTACATAATGTAGATTGTATAATTGATTTAAATTTTTGTTTTAACTTCCGAATCTTTTCATTGTTGACAAAAATAAGGATTTCATGATGTAATATTTAATTGATTTATCATATAGATATATATGCAAATTATATTTTTGGAAAAAATAATACTAAAAAGTCAGGGAAAAAATTAATTTCTGGTCTTGGAAAATCTGAAAAATCAGGAAATTTTTTTATCGAGTCTGCTGAACACCCTGTTAGAAATAAACGTTTTTATTATCGAAAGGAAAAATCTTTTGTGAGACAAGTGCGTATTAAATCGAACGCGCGAAATTAGCGCGAAGGAGCCGCGGATTCCTTTAGAGCCACTAGGCGCGAAAGGTGTCCGAAGCGACTCGGATAAGTTTTTCGCAACATCGCTCGCAGGTGGCAACGAAAGAGAAATCGTGACGATCCGTTGCTGGCTGCTGCACCCGCCGGCTGCGCTTCTTCTTTCTTGTTCCTCTCCGCCGACTTTGTTTCTAATTAACGGCTGCCGCGTGCTAATTGTCCAGCTGACGGGAGGCCTTAGAGAGAGATTCTTTAAGGCGAATTGAACAGGTTCAACCTTGAGTCGCGCGAAATTGTTTTCTCCCGGCGCGTAGGAAAGTACGTTTCTACGAAAATTGCGAGGTGGAAAGTTTTATCCGTGCTTTCCCGCCATATATCCGCGCTTGTCGTTATTTCATCTAATCAAATGTGGCGATTAAATAGATATATGTAAAAAATATTAATTTTTTCTAAAAAATCAATACGTTTTCTATGTTACAGAGATGGCAGAGGAGATGGTTCGTTCTCTACGACGACGGAGAGCTGACGTACTCGGTGGACGAACACGTGAGTAGCACTATTCATTTGTAATTTGATGCTTGAAGCTAATCCCTTTAAAAAAAAGCCGCTTTGCCATCAATAAATCCATTATCGTATCGATAGGAATTCTCTCACTTCTTCTCTTGTGACTGTCAGTGGGCTACAGATTGCGATAGAGATATTTTTTTAAACTGTGTTCATTTGTATATATATATATTCTATATATAATTATCTATATAATAAAAAATATTTTTAATTGATATTAAAATTAACTAAAAGATTTTCCGCGAAATTCCTATAATTTGAATTTTATGTTGCATATACATTAATTCTGTTGATGAGAGAAAAAGGATGAAACGATAATAATCATGCGATATGTCTTGGATAATAGAGTGTCAGTGATACGAAAATATCGCGGACGCGTGCGGTTCATCAAATATCATTTGCCATCGAAGGAATTCGAATTTACCGGACGATGAGACTGGAGAAATAATTTTTTCTCGGAGGCAGCGTGCACGGCAGGCAATGCGGCCTGCCGAGCATGCATTAGTTGGCCATCAGCCAACCTAGCCGCCGACATTACATCGGCAACGTCAGCGTCGCGCGAATACATAGAAGAATATGTTGCTATAAATGACCCTCCCTTCCTTTCGATACCGCTACATCTCGAATTTCCGCTTCCTGGTGTCGATGCGTACGCGGAAACTCCTTTCAAGCCGTCAGAATTGATTTACGTACGAACGAACGGCCAGAATAGAATTCATTACTGTCTCTCAGGAACGACGACCAAGTGTTTGCGACAAAGTGCTTGCGAGGCTTCTCAAAAGAGCGTTTAAATAGACGCGAATCGTCTCTATGGATCGTATAAACACTTGATCGAATGCAGTTTTTTCTGAACAAATTTTGATTATTTCTTGACATCGCGAAATTATCAATTTCATTAAAATAATATTTTGTCGCGCGTTAAAAAAAAATGTGCAGTTTAAGAAATGATTCTACCGACTCGGCTGAGTTTGAATCAGCCGGTACGGCGTCTCGCGAGAAGCAGTTTCCACTTTTGATTAATGCGTAAGTTTATCTCGTTCTTACTCGGCTCGGCTTGGCGCGTAAAATGGGAAAAAAAGCGAAAGGGGTTATATATCGGGTCCGCGTGCATAAATTGAACAGAATTGCCGTCAGCCTTGAAGTGTCCTTTACCCTTTATTTAAATCACTCTCGTGAGAGAGGAGCGGATTGCGAAGATGGCACACGCTAAGGTCTCTTTGTAAGACGCTCCTCCGCCCTGGTCATCCTCGAACTCAAATTAATGATCCGGTCTGGAGGCTTAAGAGGGTCATTCGTTTCGAGAATATAATCTCGGCCGAAAAATGCGAAAAGATAATAACCGGTATATACGCGTGCGGTGGACACTACTCTCTATAGAGCAGAACAGAAGTCGTTCTGGTCGTCCTTGGCAAGGGAATGAGAAATTAGGCTAACGGGTCGAAATAAGTCAGTCGAATAGCAGCCCCGTGCTATATTTCCGTCTAGAGAGTCGTATTTTCCTCGTGGCTCTTTATATATACGTTCGTGCACCGAGAGAATTTTCTCTTCAAATTTGATATTTTATGAGAGTTTCTCTGATTAATATTTGTCACAAGAAAAATATTAATATCCACGTTCGATGAATTTTACTATGTGCATATTCATATTTTTTATTGCGGTAAATATTAATGAGATAAACTCTTATCAAATTCTTTCAATACTATATTCACCTCTTTTTGTGCATATTTAATACGAAAGGTGACGACAAAAAATAAATTTAAAAAATTATTGCTCCCCTGGAAAAAATTCTGCGGATAATTAATTATCAATGTGAAAGATTAATTTAATTTCTGAATAAAAGAAAAAAAATCATCCCTCTTAATTAGATTATCTAATTATCTCGCGCGATACATCGTATCTCTGTCAGATTTAGAGAATGCTTTTTTTTTCTTTTAAAGCGACCCTCGGCGCGTCCTTGCGACGATTAAGAGATCGGGCTAACATTCCGTGAATAATCGGCGGCGCGGCGACTCCGCCGTTGCATTTAGCATCGATACATCATCATCGGCCGAAATTATGGCCGCCATTAATTTGCGACTCACGACTCTGTGTATCGCGCGCTCGCTTATCCCGAGACGAGAGCGCAGCCGCGAACGAGCCGATGCGGTCTTTTTCTGCCGATCTGTAATTTGTTCTGTCATGAATCGTCGGCAGGTCCGGCGCGGTCGTGGGAGACCCGGCGGAAGACCGATTGCTTTCGAAACAAAGCCTGCTCTTACCTGTCTTCGGGGTCTACGGTAGACGAACCTGCAACCCGCGGGAGCAAAACCGAGACATTACACAGGCCTCCGCCCTGCCTCCTTCGCGTGGAATTGAATCCTGAGATAACCGCGCGCGTTCGCGAGGTTAAAAAGTAATGGAGAGAGAGAGAGAGAGCCTCCCTTTGGCAGAGAGTAACCCCGGCGTAATTGCTTTCGGGATAAGACCCACGGTCGGCGGCGAATGAACGGCGAATCACGTAAATGAAGGAGTATCAAAAAGCCCGGGAGTTATCCCAATATAGATGGAGAGATATTTGTTGTCTCTCGTTTATTTCCTACGCGTTCTTACGGGAATTGAAACATTCCTCGCGGATAAATCACCCAAAGAGCGATTATATACTCAACTTATTCCTCAGCGGCCCGAGGAAATTAAAAACAGATCGTATCTCTCTCACATATCGCGTACGCACACACACACATATATATAGGGTGTTCGGTAACTAACGGACCAACGATTACAAATGGATTCTTTGGTCAATTTGGGAACGATTTTTCCTCAGTGAAAATGTCGAAAAAGGTGTATCATTTTTTACAACTTTCCAAAATTTGTCATTATGTATCTTTATAACTAAACCTCGAATTAAAATTTTATTATAGTAAACTCTACATAAGATTAACTGAAGAATGTAATTATGTTAGACTTTTAACTCCAAAACGTTTAGTTTTCAAAAAACCCATTTTTTTCAATCGCTTATAACTCGAAAATTATCGACTTCTCAACATTTTTGCTAAGGAAAAATCGTCTCCAAATTGGCCAGAGAATCCGCCCTTAATCATTGGTCCGTTAGTTACCGGACACCCTGTATATATATATATATATATACACGTGACTTTTGAAAGACGAGCCGTTTCGCGCTCTTATTTCGCGGCCTGTATATTGGCTAATTCGTTTAATTACACCGGCGTAAATCAGCCGCTCTCTCGATCTCGTAATCGGCCGCAGCCGATTGGAGGATTCATCGAATCATTCGGCGAGTCCGGCCCTTCTCTAGAACCGATGCGAAAGTGAAATGGACTTTTGCGGGGTAGGAAAGGAGAGAAGGAGCAGATTATTAATGGCATATCTCGGGATCATAGGCTCGGAAGATCCAATTTTCTGATCGGGGCCTCCGTCCTTGAAGGTCGATCGCTGGAAATGAGCGAAACGATTTATTCCGCGATTCGCGAAAAACTCCCGCTCTAATCCCGATCTGACGTTGCATTTACATAATTGATGTTTGATGAGACGAGTATAGAGACACAGTACCAATCTTCCCGATCGATTATCGATTATTCCGAGTCGCGAACCGTCGCAGAAAATTACTATCGAACCAGCATGTTTGTCATTACGTTCGTTCATCCCGTCATCGCGTCGCCGTCATTCATCACGGTAATTTGAATTTGTAAATGCTAGCCCTTTCTCCAATCATCGCTCTCGTATTCCGAATACGCTTTCACAGCAATGATCCGATATTAACGATCATGCCGTATCGCCATGTGCCTATTTGTCGTAATGACATTGCGCTCACATTTCTGCCCCGTGATTTCGAGCCAATTAACATATCGTATAGCCGAGTACGTATAGCTATTTTCATTTAGTTATTAATGAGGACTGACAAAATTACAGAGTTATATAGCGCTGGGAAAAATAAACAATCTCTTATCCTCGATATATTCACACAAAGTTCGCACAAGCTCACTTAATTATTTTAAAGCGGGGAAAAAACTTTCCATTTTGATTATAATTATCTAATTTGATCTTACGTCAGAATTCCAGCGGCCGAGGAAATTCTCATTGTGCGAGCGAAACCGTTATCAATTAACCGCAAAATTGTCCATTGTTACTGAATATTCTCCCGTTGAGGTGTACATCGGGAAAAAATGATCTCTCCTTCATTAACCGTACGGTTTTCGAACAACCGTGTTCAATTGTATTCTAAGCATTGCGACGTGAGGCGCGGCGCGTATCGCCGACCTACTAATGATCGCGATGACGATGATCGACGATGATCGAGGCGATGATGAAGCGGGTGACCCTCTTTCTGCCGGCCGATGTATATTTCCAAGCTAAACGCAAGTTAATCGGCTGACCCCAATTAAACGATAGTCATCGAGCAGCCTGGACGAGACAACAGCTGCTTTACCGATAAATGTTAATGAACCGTGCTATTGCAATAATAGCGTCGTTATTAGCGAGCAAACCCTCATTAATTAAGGAAACCTTTGTTCCTCCACCCACATTTTCGCCATTTTTGCGCGTTAATAGTTTCCATTTCGAGAGGAATCTCCCCTGTTGTCTATGTCTATAATTGACTACAAATTTCATTGAAAGACTCAGGGACTAATCAAAAGACCGAGTAATGAGGTTTTATACTCCGAGAAGAGAGGAATTTTTGCATCGCGCTTAATTATGGTTGAATGATTTTCTTAATGCGATTATATATTATATTAGAAAAATTAAGCTTTCTATTCAACGAGAAATTTGACGATAATTGAGGCTATTTAAATGTTTCTCGAGAGTAACCAATTTTTTTACAGTTTTTTCACTTTTTAATTTTCTAATTGAGATAATCATAGAAATAACAGTAAAACAGTAATTTCTCTAAAGTAGGAAATTGCAGCCGCATTATTTTTACCCTCGAATCTTATTATTATTTAATTTAATAAAATCATGGATTTCCGCGATGGCAAATGTATATGAAACGTGTACTGTGCGGAGAAAGAGAGAGGTCTCTGCTCTTATTATTAATTTACAAAATCGCCACCGGAACAAACCGTTCCATTTCGCATTCCGGAATGCAGTTTCATTAATTCCCATTAATCGAAAGGATCCGCGCGAGGGAAATCGAAATCTATACAGAGTGAGCACCAAGAGCGATCACGTATACACAACGTTTTAACGAAACAAATTACGGTACGGGAGATCCGTCTCGCTGCGACTGCATCACCGTAGCGAGAGAAAGAGAGAAAGAGAATTCCCCGGTGCAATCACGATCCAGCATCATCGGTCAGATCCGTTTGTTCATCTCGCGCTATGTCAAGCATGCCCCATACAAGCAAACGTACACACCAATACAAACTATATACATAGTCTGATTATCGTTTTCGTTCTCCTGCTCCTTTTGCGCGATGTTGCTGCTGCCGTTGCTGCCTACATTCGATATTAATACCGATACGCGTGTACGGATTTGCATGCTCTGTGAATGCACACATCGCATTTGCATGCATATACATGTGTATATACACATATATAGATATCAACGTGTATGTGCGCGCGCGCGCTCAATCCGTGTACGTCTTACATAATGCTCGTCCCGTGTCAACTCCATGGCTTCGCGATAACGACACACCGTGGACGAGGAAGTCGATGGGAGCAATGTGCATTGAGGAAAAGAGCGAAACGAAAGGGATTCCGTACCGCGACGTTTTATCTCACGAGGAAGTCGCCGTTTAGGTCTCGCGAGGATATATATATGCGTGCACGTCTTCTCGGCGTTTAGGATATGTATACATGGACGTGTAATACACGATGGTGTCCTGTCGCAGATTATGACCGTCACGCGATCCTCGAGTTTTTCGCGCGCGAAACATCTTCTGACGTTGTTCTTTCGCCGTGCTAAGCCGATTGAAAATATCACGAAATTTCTGTGCCGATGCGGAGATGAATTTTTCGTGCAATCGGTCGATATTTACTTCATCTAAAATTTATTGATTTTGTCATTGATATAATAGCTATATTTATAGCTGCAATGGAAATTCAAGGAACTTTTGAATACACGGTTGAAACATTTGTGTTAAATTTAACAGATGTCCCAAGCGGTCCATAGAAATTTTTCTGTTAATTTAACATTATATGGATATGTTAAATGGAGATACAAATACTATGTTAATACGTTAACACAAAATATTATATTATCAAATGAAAAATCAACATTTTGTTCTGTAAATTTTAACAGATCAATCTTGTCACTAATAAAACAGAACATATTTATTGTGTAAAAATTAAAAATAGATGCACGTTGCGTTATCTTTACATCTTTTTTCAACCGTTTTAATAATTTAATATTTAAATTCAAGAACAGTAATAAATGAATGTGTTAAATATTTAACATAAAAATTTTAATGGGGACCATTTTTAACAAGAAAATCAAATTTTCCTACTGTGCACATATATTGTTCAATATTTGGATATATCAGATATTATATTCATTATCTTGAGTATACTATACGTAGAAAAATGTTCGCGACTGTGACCTTCTTGCATGCTAATAAAAATCACGCAGCATTTCAGGGTTAATGCGAATATGCACGATAGGTCGCATCTCCACAATGTGGGGAAGCCTGCGCCTGGGATTAATATTACCGTCAAAGATGAATGCGGGATTTCTATGCTTGAAATATACTTCTTGTACACTGTGTCGTTTACCGTGTGACACGTATAAATTTTTAGCGCGCGAAATTGCCTTCGCAAGAGTCCCAGGTGCTGCGTCCGGTGTATGAAATTTTGCATTATTGCGCATCTTGATAACAGTCATTTTCGCGTCCGTGTAATTTTATTATATATAATTTTTACACAAATTCACCTCTGACATTCTATTCTCGGGACGAAATACACTGTTTCTGTAAATATAAATTTTCTCATTAGGAATTAAAATTGCGGAGAATGATTGCCTTCGAAATGCTCTACACTAAATGAATTACGCGACGTAATTAATGCGGAAGAAAATGATTTTAAATCCTGCGATTATTCCTAATCGATTTTTATAACAAATACACATAAGCGGTTAAATACGAGATACTCCGAGTTTAATCTGTAACGGCGGATACTTAAGACGTTGTGTTCTTTATTAATGACGGTATTAATCAAAATCAGCTGGAAACTACGCGGGCACACAATACGCCATATTAATCTCTTTAAATTAATGACATTGGTAGCTCACTGACGTCTGCTCCAAAAACAGTGAATATACATATACATCCGTATACTCGTGGCGCTTAGCGTTGTGGCAGTCCAGAAAGCGAGAAAAAAAATCAAAACGAACGTGAAAAGGGACGAGGCGCCTCTCGTAGGATCCTAATGGCGTTTCTTCGCATGTCAGCGACGTAAATCAATCACGGAGAAAGAAGAAGGAGACAGAGGGTCGGCAATAAAATCTTATACCAAGGGATAGTGCGCCGACTTCGAGAGGAGCTTTGCTCCGCAAATGGCAGAACGCATCGCGAGCAAAACGAATCGAAATTTTATTACGATATCTCTCTGACGTTTCTTTCTCAAGAATATTACTGTCGAGTTTACTATAGTTTCGTGGAATCTACTTGGCATGCGGTCAGCAACGATTATTACGCGTGTCCTCGTTGAAAATTTTACGAAGAAATCGCTTCGGACGTTTCGAAAACCTTGCCACGTCGTTGCGAATCGCTAGCATAGCGCGCTACATGTTTTCCATCTCTCGCCGCGTGCTAAAAGTCGGAAAGCAAACGGCGAGATACTATATTCGCGAGGTAATATTTGCTTAATTAGCTCAGAGGAATGTTTAGGGCTTAGCTGGATAACTCTCGCGGAGACATTCACTCGAGAAAGGCTTAGGGTTCGTTCACATCGCAGCGGAAGGGAGAGAAAGACAGAGCGACGATCGACTCCGATAATCGATCCGCCCAGTCAATAAATCGCGTCGCGATAGTTTTAATTTCGTTCCGCGCGCAATATCTCGTAATCTCAAATCTGATCGCTCAGTTAGGGAGTCAACAGCGATTCGTATAATTGTCATCTCCGTCTCTTCTGCAATCGGAGAATATATTTTTTATCTCGTTGAGAGTGCATAGATTGAAATATTGCGAAAAATAAAAATAAATAGATCATCGGTTAACGATATAAGCTCGTCGTAAAAAGAAAAAAAAAATCTATCTTCGCAGCTTCCGTGATTTTCCGGATTATATCCTGATCGAGGCGTGCTTTTGATCAGCCGCTGATCTTTGACGGTATCAGGGAGCTCTAACGATCGTGTCTCGGTGTGTTTACACCTGGCACCTGGCACGATACATTGCCGCAATCTAATTCCCGGATCGGCATTCCCGGTTGCCCTTCTAAGGCGAATCGCGGCGGCGGAACGATGCCTCTCGTCCTTTATAGCTATCTTCATCGCGCGAGCGAACCGAATCCATGAAAATGCGTCGGAATCTGAAGATCGAGCACGTGGTTCCGCCGAGAAACTGACCTTGTTCAGAGTTGAATTCTTTCTTTCTCTTCTCGCGCGCTTTCCGCATCGCTTGACGGCGAGGTTCCGAGGCGTGGCGCGTTCGGAATCGTCATCGTGTGTTGCACGATCGAGATTATAAAAGTTCTAACGGTTGATAATGGCGCGCGGAATTCCTCTCCTGATTTTCGCAGATCTCGATATACGAACGATATCATCTGAGAATACCGAGATCATCATCCACTGCGCCGTCATAAAATTACGCGAACAATAAGTCCACAATTATGTAATGAGTAATAAAAATGTATAACATTTCTATTTATTTATTATATAATTTTACATTTATTATTCCTATAATTTTACATATTTTTTTTACAATGTAGTAATCCACTGCAAAATAGTTTAAGATGCAATATTCAGAAACTTTAAGAAAATGAACTACAAACCAAATAAAAATAACAAGAAATATATTCGTAGATACCTAGCTTTCAAAATGTGTACGCAGACGTGGACGTCTCTACCCGACTGTTCAACCTGTTCTATTATTTCAGTCGGTCTCACGCGAGATCTCGCTATAGAATTCAAAACTCGATTGAACTAACGACGTGTATTTTACGCTTTGAATGTCCGGTAGAATGCCATGTTCTATCGAGGGATATCTCGGATTACTCACAATCCCTTTTATCCAGACAATATCCTGAGAATTTTCTAAGAAGGAAGTTTGTTAAGCCATTTTTCTACGATTAATTCTCTGATCAATTTAAAAAATTATATATATATATTTTTTTTTTCTTCGAAAAATGATACAACGCGCTTTAGTTCTTTTATTATAATTGAAGAGTTAAGCAAAACCGTAATCAGAACTTGAAAGGTTATACAAGATTTTATTCTCCAAAATTTAATCTCCAATGAATTATATGCACCCACACACAAGTTTCTAAGCCACTACAGCTTTGAACCACGTCAGATGACTATGCTTAATATAGACACACATAGAAAGAGGATGCGCTATTATATACATATTATATTCTTTAAATCGCAAGCGATCGGCAGTTCGAGTAGTTGTCAACCTGTCAAGCTTCGTGAAATGGGTCACTCGTTTCTTGCTACTTCTAAGATCTCCTCGTCTCCGCCCATCTGTCCATCGTTGTACATTACCGCTATGCTTAACGGTTAGCCGGAACACGGAAGCTTGGCTTTTACGGTTCAATGGAACATAATCTGGAACGAATCGCGCCACGCGATCGCGACGCGGTTCTGAAATCGTGGTTCGAGATCGCGTTCAGGGTTGCGCTGCAATTCGCAGCTGCAGTTGCAGTTAGACGTGAAGGTACAGAAAGGAGATAACGTTTAAGTGGGTTAATAGAGACGTTTATTACGCATTTTGCGAGAACAGTTGGTCATGTCGAGATATTAGACGTCAAACGCGTGAGAAACAAAAGTCGTTGCGAGAATTACAGGTTGACATCTACCTGGGATTATTAAAAGATCTGCGTAAAATGCAAAATAGGGAGCGGCCGAAATACATATATTGCGGCGGCCTCATAAAAGGTAAAAGCTGAAAGCATTCGCATATCACGACGATCTCTCTATTCGCGTGCTAATTAATTTTTTTCGGGATATGACACGGAAAGAGGATCTATAAAATTTTGCGAATAAGCTTTGTTGAAATTGCAAATAATATTCTCGTACATCATTTTCATTTTTGCAAAACACGTTTATGATGGTTCATAAGGTTTCGTCATAAAATATAACCCATATCTCTAATGCTGTTTTAGACATTCTACAGATAGCAGGAGAATCTCATTAGGACTCGGTCTATTATAGTTTGCTTTTCTCGAACGATGGGGTCGGTCCCGAATGTTTTCATCATATATATATATATATATATATACGTCTTTTGAGAGAAAAAGAGAAAGACAGAGAGAAATGCCGCGTTTGTTTCCTTTCACGACGTGTATTTTATACCGGGCATAGAAAAACTTATCGGCGCCAATGTTGCGGGCAGACCGTCTTCGTCTGGACCAATCTCGCGGCGGGGCTGAAACTCATTTCGAAAATTCCTGAGGGAGAAGTGTGTAATTATCTGGGAATAATGGACACCCTAGGCGGCCCGGGTAACTTTCGTCCGCACTTAGACTCGGTCCGGCCGGGAATGTTGGCCGGCGGATTTATCGTCCGTGCCGACAGCGGCGACGTATAAATTATGATTTCTTTTCCCGCGGAGCTTCGTCGTCGTTGCCGATCACCATCGCGTTATACGTACATATGGATTTCAAATGCACGAAACTCTTTGCGCGACTTTACAACGCGCTCTCGAAATCGCGTCCTATCTTTTCGCTCGTCGAGTCGCTCCGACGTGTTTGTAATTTCGGGTTTATTAATTAAGCTGTGTGTACGGAGCTGCGTGCCAGGTGGAAGGCGTAGTTGAGGATACAATGGAAAGAGTCGAGGATAAATTACAGGTTGGAGAATATAGCGCGAGATTTCGCCGACGATACCGCGTTATTAATTGTTCGGTTAATTTCTCAATGGTATATATAGTGAACCTGCTATTATAACAGAATTTTTCGTAGGCGCTAAAGACATACTTTACCACGCGCGTGAAATATACAGGCACTCGTTATAGACGTGTACAGGATTGTTACTTTATATCATAATCAAGATCTTATTCTTCTACGTACATTATTGTGTTAAAAATTTTATATGGAATCATATACAATTTTTTTCTCAACTATTATACAGGACTAGAACATATATAAATTTTTGTCGAAAAATAATGCAATCATAAACTGTAATGAAAAAAAAAAAAAAAAAATCGAGTTATACGCACAATTTATAAGATATTTAAACAAAATATATTTCTAAAAAAAAACATTATTAGAGTATATTATTATACAACTCGAGATTATATTTTTGACCATGGTGAAAAAAAAATGGAAAAAGTTTTGGAATTTTTTTCAAGGTTTCAATAGACAGTTGGTAATTTCAGAATTATTTATTCGTCGCATTTTTCACTCAACGTCATTGTGGGAGTCAGATTTCAAAGTTATAAACGGCAAAGAGTGCCCCGTGTGCGAATTTCTCGCCTTGTACGAAGACAGGGGTCTCACGGCGCTTGAACGGGCCGAACGTAAACAGCACCTCTCTGGAACTCCGATCTTGGACCCACGATTAGACGATTTATCGCTAGCAGAGAAGTGAGAGAGTGCGCGAGAGACTGCCGACGAATGAATTATGATTACTTCTTTTTTTCGGATGACCAGCGGAACTTCGTTAAGTGGAAACTAAATCTAACGAAACGAATGCGCGGGATGAGAGATTATTACGCTCGGTATTGCTCGTTCCTTCTTCTACGAGAAGGAGGAGCGAGAAAAGAGGGTACTATTGACGTATGTTAATTAGATCGTCGAGATTCTCCGTTCAATTATCTCGTCGATGGATGATGTGAGGTAGCAGAAAGGAGAACGAATTAACGGAAGATTATATATAGGTACCATGCACACATGTATAAATCCTTCTCTCTTGATCGTTTTTTTGCATATCCATTCGCGATTACTCTCGAAATATCTCTATGTATGATATTTTTTCCAAACTCCTCGTTTTCGAATTTTTTTATTTACGGAAGGGAACTTTGAGCGCTCTTTCTTTGTGCCTTTTCGCGGCGTGTAATGTAAGGAGCGAGGATAAGATCCGATTCTCTCGAATGAGGTGTTAGTCGGTCGCAATTATCAGTAATGATAGCCTCATCGGGACCCGCAACATTCTAGCAATGACAGTTATTCGCCAGTCATATCGATAGCCGGTCGCGCATGAACGAATGTACGTGACCCTTCAGGATCATTGAATAGCTGTAGGATTCTGGAATTCCGTTACTTCTACTCTTTCTCTCTTTTCTCTATGTCGCTCTCGGATATAGCGATGATCGTCGAGAATCTCGAACTTAAGGAATTGTTGCGATTATATTTTTCAAGTATTGTTTCGAAGCATCTATTTTCTCTGTCTTTTCTTTTAATCGAATTTATCATCTTTTATTTTTTCCACATACTTATATATTATTTTCTAATTCTTATTTTAAGAAAACTATTTTCGTTCGACGCTAATTATTTTAACGAATAATATTTTTGTCCACACAAAATATAAGAATTTTCTAAATTGGAATTTATTTCTCACTAATTGCAGATATAAAATTTCTGAGATGCACACTGCCGACTTTATGTTATATTTAAATTCGCGAATCGTCTCTTCTACTCGTTTGAAAAGAAATATGCCGTAAAAGGATAAGGTATTTATTTTTTTCTTCTCGCGATTCATCCTTTATTTGATGGTCCAGCTTTTCTCTTGACTTTGTTTGGGTGTTTCTTTCTGCCTCTCCTTTTGGTCTCTCGTCTGGACCAGATGCTGCACGAAATCTTGCTTCGTACTGGCGAGAGATTCCCCCCTGGTGCCCAAACGAGTTTTAAATTGCTCCGCCGAGAGTATTTGAATGCGAAAACACGCGACGATGCAGCATTGACTGCCTAAACGCACCTGTTCGTCGATTCTAAACCCTTGTCCTTGAAGCCTGATACGTTGTATCGTTATTACTGCGCCATTGGATTTAACCATTTACTATGTCAAAATCAAGTGTATTTTGCTAAGCGAAATATCGATAAAAAACAGTATATTAAAAAAACTAGAAGGAGCAAACATGGGTTGAGCCTTGATCTTAGAGGTCAGATTCACTGCGTAATATTTATGCATCTATTTTAGTCGATTTAAAGACGGAGCAGCATTTAATATAAGATTCGTAAAAACAATATGCATATTTTAAAGCCTGCTGAAACATATCCAACATATTAATTAATTATTAGTAAAGCATTTTAATAATTATTTAATTTATGAATTATTTAATTATCTAATTTTAAAGTTATCTATATAAAGAGCCTTATTTTAGTATTATTATTTAATTTGTATTAATAATATATTATTTAAAGATTTTTATTTTTTAACAGCTATCAGCTGATTTCTGTCAAAAGATTAATGGAGTTCAATTTTTATTAATTTTTTAAATATCAATATGCATAGTTATGATGAGAAATAATTCTTTGCGACAAGTATAATAATTGAAATAAAAGTTGTGTATATATTTTTTCAGTTACGTAATATTGTATGATAATAAAATATGTAGGATATATAATAGGCTAATATAGGCTATAATAATGCAATTTATATCCTATTCAGAAAAATGGTTGATATTGAAATTTAATAGTCTCGAGTCTCGTTTGATTTATCGTCGCGACTAAGGAAGAACTTTGTAAAAGAGCGCCGCGAATCCGCAACTTTGTCTAGGATTCATACGTTCCGCAGGTCGAGAGGCAAGACTTGAATCAGAAATTATGCGACAGGTGGTCGAGTGCACGACGCGCAATTTTAATCTGTGAGTTATGATCTTGCGTAAACGCCAAATCATAAGACATCCGTCTGGATGCCTTATTATACGACGAACAGTATTGCGTCTCATTCTTTCGCATAAGTAAACTCGAAGTTTGGAGATACATGTTGATTCTTTATATTAATTATATTCATCGATATGATACTTTACTAGAACAACACAAGCGCGCGCCATTCTTCACTTTTATAATAAAAAGATTGATATTTAAAAAAATTAATAAAAATTGAACTCCATTGATCTTTTGACAGAAATCAGCTGATAGCTGTTAAAATTAAAAATCTTTAAATAATATATTATTAATACAAATTAAATGATAATACTAAACTAAGGTTCTTTATATAGATAACTTTAAAATTAGATAATTAAATAATTCATAAATTCAATAATTATTAAAATGCTTTACTAATAATTAATTAATATATTGGATATGTTTAAGCAGGCTTTAAAATATGAAAAACCGTCAACGCTTATCATATATTCGAAAATTCGAGTTTTTTGGGTTAAATATATATTTAGTATTTGGCCGTATTTCGAACATTTAATTGATTGTAAAATAATTCGTGTACAGTTATACGGATTAAGAATGATTTCTTTTTTATTCACAAGTGTGTCACAAATTGAACAATATATTCAATTTGTAGAATATAGAAAAATAGAGAAAAAGAGATTTATGATAAATATATATATTCATATATGTATATAATATAATTTAAATGTAGAGTGACGTTCGCGTTACGGGAACATTCACAGGTTAATAGACTTGGAGAAGAAGCGCATTAAGGGCGCTTCATCCGATGATAAAGAAGCCCAGCGTCCATTTCACATCCGACTCGCGTGATCCTGATCTCGCGTATCGCGTGGAAACAGTCCCAATCGAATCGAGCGTGGCTCGCCGTCTGAAAAAAAGATTCAATTTAGCGGCTGTCCGGGTTGACGAGGATAAGCCGTGCGGCGGAGAAAATCTCGCGGTCCAGGGGCTTTGGATTCGCCACCGCGCGGCGACTCCAGATCATCCTAGATAAGGGGGAGAGGTTCGCTCTTCGGGATAATGTTAGGCCTTTCGCGAACGAAAGCGGGATATATTCAAGGTGCTTTGTGTATGTCAGACACGGGCTGTCGGCCGTATAGCAAACGAGTGTGCTTCGTATTCCGTAATTCATGTTCCGCCATGGAGAATCGGACGAGATGGTTTGTCTACTTATTTATTTATTCAAACGAGAGGGGTTTATCCCGAAGTCGGTTCAAACTCGCGAACGTGTACAAATTGCATCACATCTTACATTTTACATAGTATTTTTTTTTTTTAGTTTGTCATCTTCCTTTCTTATTCTTAAATAAAATTATTTTCAATTTTTCTCTTATATCTGCGATATCTAGGAAAGATAAAAATATAGGAAAGATAAAAAAAAATTATTAAATTTCATCTCTCGAACGTGCGCAGCAAACTCTACCTCAAATACGTGATGTAACGAGATAATTGGATCGAGATTATTTATTCAGAAAAAAGCAACAAACGAAATATCTATGTATGCTAATGATAGTGCAGCCGCGGTAATTCAGCCTGCACATTCAGAGGCTGAACTGTCGAGCTAACCTGCCATCAAGTAGCTCAATGGGCAATCAAAGGTACAAATTGCGTATCGGAGGCGAGCTTTCTTCTCGTGGGAGTTTAGTTTTTGTGCATCGGTCTACGGTCGATTTTTCATCTCTCGTAGAGAGAATAACCTCTTACCCTCGAATCCTTTGATCCTTTGATCCACTAGCACTATATCGCGCTCAAAGGATGGCGCAGTGGGGAAGGATCCTTCAGCATCCTCCGGTTTCGCGAGGCACCGCGCCAAATTAGCAGCTCCTTTGTGCTGCCATTCGCTCGCTGTCAGCTGATGAATTCAGTTTGCCTTGGCCGCCGCGCAGACAAGTACACGTTACAGATACAGGCGCGCGCATTTCAGAGAACTCTTCTCTTCTTCGCGAGTCGTATATTTCAATCCGGGATCCGCTCGTCGTTCTTCCCGGAAGGCGTCCTTCGAGCAGCTGGGAACATGAGGGAAGCATGCTGAAGAACGGAGTAATTCGGGCCAATGTTCGCGACGTCAAACTCCCGACGGCACCCACCGACCTTTCCCGGCCAATTCTTATTAACCTTTAACGGTCCGATTTTATTCTCACCATCCGGGTGGCGAGGCGCTTTAAATTAATCGCCCTTTGTCACGTAGCGGTAAAAAAGACTCCAGCGCTCAATCTCAAAATGACATTACTCTTGTCATTTTCAGACGCGAGACGACTGAAACTTGACTGAAGAAACGTGGCCACATTTCTTTTTTTTTTTTTTTCCAAAAGTCTCATAAATCTATATTTACGGATTTCAGCGGCTTCATTTTTATGGACTCTTTCTTCATTTATGCTAATAATCTTGCAGCGCATGCAAATAATCGAAAATAAATTTATCGGAATTTGGGAGAATTGGCTTTCTATTAATAAATATAGAAGACTCGAAAGTTAATAACCATATATCTTTGAAGAAGGAAAGTTTAAATCATTTAAATTCTCGTTTTATGACATCGTATAGAGAGTTGAGGTTGCGAAAACGCGTTGAAATATTGAGGAAATATTGTGAGATTTAAAAGAGCGACGACTTCCACAAATCTTTGATGCTGAAGATAGCGCAGACTAAACATGACAAGACGTTTACTGCGAATTATATATCCCGGAATATATCGAGATGTACGGTCGTGTCTCGTCTCGAGGCGCAGTAAAATGAGGACCCGATCTTATATACAACTAGTCAAGGTCATTCATACATATTTGCCGCTTTTCTACCCGATCGATCGCGCGTCCGATGCTGCGATTTACGACCGCCTATTCATCATCCACCAGACAGGGATCTTATTCCTGCAGATTGTATATAGAAGCTTCCAATTTTAATACAGACGCGTTTTTTTCGCCTGAATCCACAATTCAGAACTCGGTGAATATTTAGTAGGCTCTTACCCCAAAAATGCGATACTTCATTTTCTCGTTGAATCAATTAATTTTAAGTGAGGTGTTGAATTAGCATCTATATCTCAGGGTTAAAGTAACTATTAATTTTTTCTGAATTAATTAACTTTTACAAAAATAGCTCGTCTTTTTTTAGAAAGGTCTCTTATGAATTCAGAGCTGAATAATTGCCTTTGTAAAAAAAAAAAAAAAATTGATTGAATTACAAAGGGTGGAAAAGAGAGAGAGAGAGAGATGGACGTTAATTGAATTGATTTACTTTTTACATTGGCGCGTATAATCGATCTGTTCTAATGAACCGGCCTAAGGGCTGTAAATGAAGGGTACAGGAAACACTTGAAGCAAGTTGGCAACGGCCGTGACTCGACGTGAAGAGGAACAGGCCTCTCTGTATGTTAATGTCGGCTTTAATCAACACTATCGCGAGCGTAAATTACCGTTCGTCCCAGATTCATTCCGACTCGTTCGGCTTACGTCGTCCTTCGAGATTCCTCGTGATTTGTGCTAGGATGAGTAGTGGTCGTTCGATTAATCGCCGCACGACGATGAATTCCGGGGAATATTAAAAAAACCGATCTCCTAACAGAACAATTAGCGAGAGATCTGTTTCGCGACTATTACATATAATGACGTTGTGAGGAATAGAATATATACTAAAAAATGCTCTTGCTTAATAAATGCGTTGATCTGCGGACATTTTTATTTTTATTATAATGACATTGAAGAATAATTTATTGTTAATTTATACTAATATTTTAATTATTAATTGCGCTGAAGAAGGTTGGAAAAGACAACCGAAACGTACGATGAATTGAACTTACTTCTGTATAATTTTTAATCATTTATGTTATAAATCGTTTCACAAATATATTTCTAGTATAGAACTTATGTATATAGCTCTTATTGCCTTTTTTATTTGTAGATTAAAATTTTCTAAAGAGCTTTTATAAATTATATTAAAAAAACCCTTGAAACGCGAACGCGGGATGCGTTCTTTCGCGTTATGACTTCTGTGAAAATTAACTGCCGCGACCGATTCGCTGTAATTACCGGTTCTCTAATCGAAATTGGCTCTATGCTCAAATTATCGTTAGCGCACGACAACATTATTCAGCAGGTACGTACATTCTTCCTCCCTGCTTCTTTAAATACGATCGCCAGATCGTATCTATCGAGAACGGAGAACGCGATGATCGTTAGCATTTACATTATACGATTATCGAGATGGAGGGGGCGACTTAATGTATTCTCACGATTTCTTCGATTATAACGGCGAGACTAGTTCGTTGAGTTATCGTTATTACCGTGGCTCGAAAATGTTCGCATGTTTAAAAGAACAGTTCGGGGTTTCTATTTCTTTCTTCTGCTCTTTTTTCTTTTTCAACGACTGACTTTTTATTCAATCGCATCACATTCGATGAATTTTTCGATAAGCATTCGTATACAATTAATATCCGTGTTTAATGGATTTAATTGGTAATGCCGGGGCATTTATACGACTCGTGCGATTATTATATACTCGAGAAGGGAGGACTGATAACGCGCCGCGGCTCTCGGATAATTGCGGATATTGAAAATACCTCCGTGGCACTTAATCCTCACACATACGAACGAAACCGTTATAGTCGGATTAGCAGCCCGGTTACGCCATTTTCTCACATCCTCCATTTATACGAGGTATAAATTCTCTATTCATGCACATCCTTTCTCTCTCTCTCTCTTTCTGGTCTCTTCGTTTATACAACGTCAAGAGTTAAGTGCGCAACCAAGTATGCAGAGTCGGCTCTGGTGATTATGTAATTGCGTAATTATGTAACGGACGAGAAGCCCCGAGAATTTCTCATCGCGCATTTTCGCCAATTTTATAATTACGTTTTATAACAAAATATCAGAGTTGTACTCTTTTATCAGTGTGTGTTATATATATAGCAAAAAGCATAAGACATTTTTTATATTAATATATATTTACAATGTGTGTTATTAGAATGATGGAACAATTGTTATCGCTTAATTGTAATAATCAAATTTTAATAAGAGATATTTTCTGTGCGTGACACACTCGTATATCGTATTATTATATGCGACGTTATCGAATTAGAATGAAAAAGGAAAACCTCACGTCGTGCCAATCAGATGGACAATTGGCACCAGGGTGTTCTTGTTGCATCTAATTAGATTAGAAGTCGATTGTACACGTCGCTGTCGCTTCGAGCTGATCTACACGACTAGTGTTAATCGTGTTAACGAGGAGATATCTCTTGGATCTTCGCATTAGAATATTATCAGACGTATGTTTTTTTCAATCCTTCCTACTTGTATAGTTCTTTAAATATACAAAGCAAATTTTTCTTATCGCTTAAACTTGAAACGTGAAAATCTCTTCGAGGCGATATACGAGATTAGAAAGCTGGCGTCTCTCAAACGAGAGAATTGTGTTTTAATTAAATATATATTTTTACGAAATTCAGGGAAATCTGGAAAACCGGGCATTGTCAGGGAATTTTATAAATCTGGAATTGTGAGGGAAAAATCAAGAAATTTTACTATTTATCTGGATTTTTATTATTCTATATTTGTCTCAATAATTTGAAATTGTTTATTAAATAAATATAAACTTTTCCTTGATTCCCAGAACGCTAATTTTCTGTATTGTTAAAAATCGATTTATTTACAGCGTGTTCGTTAATTTATATTTTTATCGTCGTGTTATTTTATTTCAATGTGTTTGATAGAGACAAAACTAAAAAATGTGATATAATATAAAAAAGTGATTATTTAAATAGTTTAGAGTGATACATATGTTTCGATTATTGTACATTAATTTATTTTTGTTTGAACTTTCGAACCTTTTCATTGTTGGCAAAAATATCTCAAGGATTTTACGATTTAACGTTTAATTAATTTATCATATAGATATATGCAAATTATATATTTGGAAAAAATAATACTAAAAAGCCAATGGAAAACATTAATTTCTGGAAAATCTGAAAGAGTCAGAGAATTTTGTTCATTGAGTCTGCTGGATACCCTGGTATGAAAATTTCGATTGTTTCGCGTGTGAAGCGGATCGAGATTATGATATAAGCCCAGAGTAATGTCTATTCTTAGCTGTGGCTCGCGAGAGAGGTTTGTAGAGATATTCCGCACTTCACTCGTATTACGCCTCTGTGTCGTCTGCGACCTTTTTGATCATAGAGTGTATCCTATAATCTCCAACGCATGCGGCCAGTATCGCACCACGGTCCAGCGGCTTCGCACGCATTCGCTCCGCTATGTTGTCGGACTTCATTAAGAGGATCGTATAGCACTCCGCCCGAAGAAGGTCGAAAAAGAGCACGACGACGTTTCGTACGCGCGCACGAGGCCAGAGAGACTCTACAGGAAGTTTACCGGGTGTTGTATATCTTGTCATTCAATATTTTAGCACGTCGGAGGAGTATTACGCGCGATATTGCGTTAACCAGAAAGCTAGCTCGCTCTCCTCGAGTTATTATTGTTGCACCAAAAGTGTCGGAGTTTACATGGATTTTTTTAATTATAGTTTTGGCGGCTCGTCTCGAATTTCATCATTTGTAATGAATCTGGAATATCGTCTGTTTCGCTGATAATGAGTATTTCGTAGAGTGAAGTTTATTGCATATATATTGTATATCTATTGTTCTTGGATTCTGGGTGGTCAGAATTCTTCGGCGAGCTTGGGAAAAATTCTCGCGGACGCGTTACAGGCTTGTTCGAGCGACGATCGAACGAAACAACAAACCCGGGGTTGAAGTATTTACGGTCTCTTTGAAACAATGCTTACGCGCCGCGGTACCATGTCCCTCACGTTGTGCTCCCTCAACTTTTTCTCGCTACGAGAAGGTGTACGACAGGTAGAGAGAGAGAGAAAAGAATGCTCTTTGGTTTCCGGTTGCTACCATTTATGGGAAAAGATCAACTTTCAGATCTTACGAGTGACATTCATCATCAAAAATTAGTATCATTGCATCGCAACACACATTATTATCGCACACCGACAGAATTTTTTCTTAGAATTTACCCTGAAAATTGAATTAAATTTAATATTTACCACAATAAAAATATTAATATCTCTATATAAAATGTTCGCTTAATTTTACTATGTATTAATATTTTTTATTGTGAATATTAATTATACCATATTGTCCCATTATTAGGTACCATGATTTTCAGGGTAAATTCTAAGAGAGAATTCTCTCCGTGCAGTTGCACATCTCACATTTAAATAAAAACGCTATAATTGCACGCAAATAATTAAGAATGCCGGATTCATCGACAAAATCGTCGATGGATTTTTTTCTGATACATCGAATGAATATTCAGCGACTTGCGAAATGCACAACCGAGGTTTTTCGGTTTATGGTTTCACTTTTACGCGTAAGGACGTGGAAAATGCCGCTGGAGGAGCCTGGGGAAGAACCAGAAGGCCATTATCCGGTGTACCAACCATTCAACCGACCAAGCCCATTACCATTTATCCTGGCAGCCGCGTGCCGGAATCGGAATTCGTACTTTTGCAGGTCGAGCGTACCGCGAGCGAATTTATAACAAAGATCTCCTTGTTGCTGCGCGGACTCGGCATCCTAGATTACGGACGATATATATATACACTGATCGTTCATTTATTGGTTTAGAGGTGAATCCTGGTGAAAGCTGGACGTAGTCTGTTCGTCTTAATTAACCTCGGCAATTTTGCGAATCGCGGAGAAAGAGAGAGAGAGAGAGTTTGTATCTGGAAACTAAATGTCACGAGATCTTTTTGTGTCAAATTAAAAATATCACTATATATATATATATATTCACCCGAAGGCCCGATTCTTTTTCGCGGATCCCACAATATATATATATATATATATGTATAAATATTTATATAAACTTTCAAGGAGATGGAATGCAAGAAATTTGTATGCCAGAAATTCTCTTAAAATTCATCAATAATTCCCGATCCATTTGGACTACGATAATTAATCATCAATTTCTTGCGAGTCCGTAGAACGTTTTACTTCGAGATCGAGAAACGGTGCAATCAAGCCGTGATCAGCGAGCGTATTAGTGCTTCCATTTCTAGGACAGGGACTTCGAGTCGCGTCTAATCATGCCGTAAAATTGATAAACGGTACCCTGGTGATCTATGGTCGCATGCGATAGCGAGGCAAGTCGATCTGATCGGTAAAGAACACGATGACGACTGAGGCGGATCGGCGCTAGATATAATTAGCAATGGGATCCGTTGTTGGGCGGCGATTTCTTACCGCGCTTTTTCTTTCTAGCAAAATTATTCGGCTCGCGATGCGGATAATCGCTGCTCTCTCCCATCGATCGTTCGTTTTTCGATCTTCGAGAGCGGGCAATAATATCGGTAGACACGCCATGAAGCACGAAAGGAGAGAGAAAAAGAGATATAGACAGGGTGCCTAGCAGTCAGAGAAATCTGGAAAACCGGGTATTGTCAGGGAAAAAAAAAAACATTTTATCTAGATTTTTTCATATTATTCTACATCTGTGTCTCAATAATTTGCAAATTTTTATTAAATAAATATAACTTTTCCTTGACTCTTAATTTAGATTTCCATCGTCGTGTTATTTTATTTCAATGTATTATATATTTCAAAATATATTATAGCATTGTTCAAGAATTATAATATTGTTCAAGAACTTTATTTTAATTCATTTTTTTATTCAAACTTAATACATTAATTTTATTAAAAATGTTTTATTTAAAAGTTTTGTTGTGATATTAGATACCATTAAATATATTAAAACATATGTGTTATATAATTTGTTAAAATATATTAAAAATAAAATTTGATATAATATAAATAAAAAAGGTGATCATTTAAATAGTTTTATAACGACATGTTTGTTTCGATTATCATACATAATGCAGATTGTAATTGATTTAAATTTTTGTTTTTTTTAACTTCCGAACCTTTTCATTGTTAACAAAAATATCTCAAGAATTTCATGATTTAACATTTAATTGATTTATCATAAAGATATATGCAAGTTATATATTTGAAAAAAATACTAAAAAGTCAAAGAAAAAATGAATTTCTGGTCTTGGAAAATCTGAAAAAGTCAGGGAATTTTTTTCATTGAGTCTGCTAGACACCCTGATAAAGGACACCGGGAAAAAAGGATCGGGAAAGAGCGGAATTTATTATGAGGATCGTATGTCCCGTAAGAGAGCAGCCGTGAAAGTGCATCGCGCCTCTGCAACTAAGAGAGAACTGCACTGCGCAGTCTCCCCTTTACGACTCCACTCGACATTCCGGCTCTTCGCTACGTGCATATGATTAGTTAGCGGTAGATCATAGCCGCATATGAATTATTATCGGCTAATCGCGCGCCACCACCGACGAATATCTCTCTTTTTTTTCTGGTGGAACGACTTTTGCGAGAAAAGCCTTCGACTGCGAATGAAACTTTTTTTCGCGAGACTCCCGCAATGCAATTATGAAATTACGATCTCACCACGAGATGCATGATGCATTTGGTCTCTCGAGTCTCTCCTGCTCTCCGTGAAATATTGTGTTTGTTTGAAGATCGGACGACTAATTCGAAGCATCACACGGTTTGCAAGTAATCACATGCACGGTTGACAGATATCATATGTCCTAAATAATCTACAGAAATTTTTATGTTAATTTATGGATATGTTACATGGAGACACAAATACTGTGTTAATATTTTAATACAAACCAAATGCAATAAGTAATTTAAAATAAACTTTAATGTAAAAATTAACTAAAAATATTAATTTTAGATTTTATCATTCCTACTTATATTATAAAATAAGAAATTAACAATTTATTCTATAAATTTTAATAGATAAATCTTGTCGCTAATAAAACAGAATATATTCATTGTGTAAAATTAAAAATAGATGCAAATTGTGTTATTTTTACACTTTTTTCAATTTGTTTTAATAATTTGACATTTACCATCAATTAACACAACAGCAATATGTTAAATTAACACATGAATGTGTTAAATATTTAACAAAAATTTTAACAAGAAAACAAATTTTCTTACTGTGCAATAAACCTGTTATAATAGCAGAAAAGAAAAAATTAGGAAATCTCTTGCATTTTTTATTTAAATTGCGACGAATATTCAGAAAAAAAGATTGATACCGTTATTGAAACGGCAATTTTACGTAAGACTTGAACATTATTCCGCAAACGACACGTTTTTCTTGCGGTTCTCGTATCCGTCGATACGCCTCTATTTATTCCTGCGTAGCTATTGCCGCTCATCAACAAAGTTTCCGCGAGAAATGCATCCGCAAGATCAGACACAGTGCATTAGGTGGAATTTACGATTGCAATAACATAATTCGATTATATAGCGTGCTCAGACGACATCTGCATCTCGCGGTATCTGCCGCGAGATTTTCCGCTTTTCTCATTTATTTCTCAATCCTATAAATATATAGTTAATAAGTATAGTTTCAAAATCATCGAAAATTCTTTCGCCAGATTTTTTTACAACACATTTTTTATAAGTTCGAAAATTCAATTTTGAGACTAAGAATCTTAATGAAACACGTTTAATGCAAAGACATTTAATTTTGAACATTATTTGACATTTTGCCCTATTATTTGCGTTCGCGTTTATTACTCGAAATTGTTTGTAACCTGTGTCACTAATTATAATATTTTTTTCTGTTTCAGGTAAGTTTCACATACTTCACTGTTTTTGCTTGACTTAATAAACGCTATGCACCCTCGAGAATAAGGTAAGTGCAATTGCAAACATAGAATTCGAGTTGTAGCGCGCGCGAATGCATATACACGATTGCAAAAGTGCGATAATAATTTGTGTCAAGGCTTAATTTATTTCGGATTACGCATGAAATGACCTACTTTTGAAAGAAAAAGTTTTCAAAAAAATTTGTTATATATTCAATATATATCGAAATTAGAACCCGTACATAAAAAAATTAAAAAATAAATTGAAATATTCAAGCTATTTAACAAGACGAGACGTATCTTAAGTAATGCTAATATATTAAAAAAAAAAATTAATAATGCGATAGACGACAGCAAAGAATCGTTCCAAGTATGTCACAATACCATGATTAATTGATCGCAATTGGAACTTGCGTTAAGACTCGAGCCTAACGGATTCTAGCGAATTTATAAATAGACTCTGTCAACACCATTCAAGATAAGAGTGTTTGTCGAATGCGCTACTGTGCGGTTACGAAGAATCATGAATTATGCAAAGTACGCGTTTTTTGTAAATTATAATCAGCGTCGTACTCATTATGCGACACCTGCCTCAACCGCAGAACCGATTTTTTACGCGCGCGATCGATTTCCGAAACGTCATACGCGCGGCATTCCTTTACGAGTTCTAATCACGTGCTCGAACACGACGGAGCCGATGATTTCAGAGGTAGAGAGTATCGATTCGAATATTTTCATTAGTTCCTTCGTTCGCCGCTATGTGGCGCATAAGCGAATGTGCTAACTCGCATTCAAAATTTGCCGGAGAGAATATATAAGGACTACAAGCTGAACCTAAGTTATCGCTTCTCGGCTCTCTGAGCTAAGATCAAAGTGTAGTATCTGTTCTTACCAGCTTAATATCTGATACAATCCCCATAGGGGATTCAGAATATTAATCTGATTTTTGAAATTAGGCGGATGTTCGGAGCTTGCTCCGGCTCTGCCACAGGTCGACCCGACTTTGCAGTATCGTTGGGACTGGCCTAATAAATTATTCTAAAATTAATTATCTTTCTAGGGGGAATTAAATTTATTCCTTGGAATCATTTGTGCGTTTGGGCTACATATAATATAGCCTTACACACGAATGTGCAGAAGCTTCTTGTTCAGTCTCTGTTGGTCGATTCGACATCAAATTATTTCAAAGATTAACATTTTTCCCGGGAAAAATAATTCTCTGAAATAATTTGTGAGTTGGTGGGCCACATATATAAAAGTCTTAGATATATTTATTATTGCTCTTCGAGCGCGGAAAAGATGCCATCGTCTTCGATACTTTTCAGGCACGTCGACTTGCGGTCGCCGTTGTAGATCGATCAGGTACGCTTTTTCTCTGTATCTTTATTTTTGCAATCTCAACGGATCCGAAGTACACGATCGACACAAGCAAAAAACGTCCCTTATATACCGCAGTCTCACCAAAAAAGATATTTTCGAGCGCTAAAACACACTTCGAGGCAACAGAAACTTTTATAGTGCGATCTAGTTATTTCAGCTCGCGGAAAATCGCAGAGTAAAATTTTTGTATACATCTCTTTTGATCTAAAATGTTTATAAAGTGTGTTTAATGTTTAATAATTTACATTTCATAATTTTAATGAAGTATTCTATTTTATATTTTTATTAGATCGAAAAAAGGCACACATTTGCAAACGTAGAATATTAAGAAAATTGATAGGTAACAAGAATAATCGAAGATAATTAATATACATCTATATACATATATATATATATATATATATTTAAAGTTAATCGCGTTATTATCATTGCAATGTTCAATCAAATTAATGTTTAATAATTTACATTTCATAATTTTGATGAAGTATTCTATTTTATATTTTTATTAGATCGAAAAAAAGCACACATTTGCAAACGTAGAATATTAAGAAAATTGATAGGTAACAAGAATAATCGAAGATAATTAATATACATCTATATACATATATATATATATATTTAAAGTTAATCGCGTTATTATCATTGCAATGTTCAATCAAATTAATGTTTAATAATTTACATTTCATAATTTTAATGAAGTATTCTATTTTATATTTTTATTAGATCGAAAAAAGGCACACATTTGCAAACGTAGAATATTAAGAAAATTGATAGGTAACAAGAATAATCGAAGATAATTAATATACATCTATATATATATATATTTAAAGTTAATCAGCGTTATTATCATTGCAATGTTCAATCAAATTAATGTTTAATAATTTACATTTCATAATTTTAATGAAGTATTCTATATTTTTATTAGATCGAAAAAAGGCACACATTTGCAAACGTAGAATATTAAGAAAATTGATAGGTAACAAGAATAATCGAAGATAATTAATATACATCTATATATATATATATATATATTTAAAGTTAATCGCGTTATTATCATTGCAATGTTCAATCAAATTAATGTTTAATAATTTACATTTCATAATTTTAATGAAGTATTCTATTTTATATTTTTATTAGATCGAAAAAAGGCACACATTTGCAAACGTAGAATATTAAGAAAATTGATAGGTAACAAGAATAATCGAAGATAATTAATATACATATATATATATTTAAAGTTAATCGCGTTATTATCATTGCAATCTCGATTCGACACGTGAATATACGTGTCGTCTTTGTTGTCTCGCGAGCGGAACGAATTCAATATCGAGAGCCGTCCTTAATGATAATCGGTAACTATGAGGAATGATGCCCCAGGTACGACTCCATTACGGAAATTAATCGCTTCGCCGGAGCGAACGGTGCAAATCGTTTCAGTAATCAGTAATCACGGAGATGTTGCTCTCGTCCTCTCTTTACGAGGCCTTCGTTTCCTCCTCTTTCTCGTCTTCCCTCCCTTTCGTACGTATAAGCGATTCTTCGCTCTCCCTTTCGTTCTTCCCTTCGAGAGAATACGCGTGTAGATCAGTGCCTCCCAATCTTTTTGCACGCGAGATTTTCTTACGGGTGGTCTCCCTCGCGGAAGCGCATCCTGACACGTTGACCCGCCACGTCGGATCACATGCAACAGCGCCATTTTGTTTTTCACTTGCATCAATCTCAAACATGCGCCTTCGTATTTGCTTAAATTTGCCTGTAATATTCCGCTCTGCTGCTGCTGCTAATTTTATTTTATTTTTTTTTAGGACGAATCGTTTCTAACGTAGCAATTTAAACGAATTTTTTAAATTATTATTTTATTTTTTATCAATATTTTAATTAATGTTAATATTTAATATAATAAGTTAATTAATATTAATATTTAATATTTTTTCTTATTTTATTATTTAATTTGTAAAGCCCGGCAATGCTCTTTTTCTCGAATTTCATTCGCGAATATATATATTTAAATGAAAGCAATGAAAGTGTAAAATTACAGACACAGGAATATAATAATTAATATCGTTATGCATGAAAAAAAAAAGATTCATTGGGAAACGCTGGCCTAGATCTGTTCTCGTGTTCGATTTGCGTGCTAGCATTACAATCGTCCGCGATACTTTAATGATACTTTAACGATGCTTTAACGCACCGTATTTCCGACCATATTCTCTCTCTCTCGGGGATAGGGAGATATCTATTACTCACTTTAATAGAGTCGGCCTCTCCTGAAATGTCATGAGCGCGATTATTGTAATGCGTCCTATTCGCATACATATATATAAATATACATATCGTTTTATCAGATAGCGCGCATACCTGATATACGCGCAGGTGAAAATGTTGCAAGTGATACGGAGATTAATTGGTCGGTTAAAACGACGGTAAAAACACGATGCGCACCACCTAGCTAGATGGTAAATGTGAAAAACCGGGAAGGAAAAATGCGGAATGAGATTAACGAAGATCGCGAGGAAGAACATAAGCTTTAAGCCAAGTCGCGCAGGTTCAATTTAACATTATAGGACTCCGTCATTTATTCCGTCTTCTATCTCGTCGATGATTCATTATAATGTCAAACGCTCTCATTTTTATAAATGATAAAATGAAAATTATTCAGAACTGTATAATATATACAAACGTCCCTATAAATATCTCGTTTGTAGAATGCTTCATGACGTTGAACGATATCGTATGAGAGTATTAATATCTATAGCTCTGTGTATCTTTCGGTTAATGTTTTTAATGAACTGTAACGTCGGAGGAAGCACGCCGTACGTAATATTTAATGAAAGTAAATTCAGTTTGAACGTAGAGATAATTAATTATTATTTCTCTGTGTATAATCCACTTAATCTACTCAGAGTCAAGGTCGCGTATTCGAGACTCGCGAATGCTAACGATTATTAGCACGCAAGATGAGGTTTCTCGTTGTTTTCTGTCGTCAAACTTTTTGTCCCTGCCCTGTTTTCTCTCCTTTTTTCTCATTTCGAAGCGTGATTGACCTCGCCCTGCACAATCCAGCTCAATGTACGCTAATTGGTGCGTTCGCTACGTCGCGATATTTTACTGTCCGGCACTTAATATCTCGTTTGCCGACCATTCAGCAACGGCGATGCATCTGGATCGCTTGTATCGTTTTAAAACCATATTTTGGAACATTGCGCTTCCAGCAATTACGGCGGAAGATTAGCGACTTTTAACGCGAGTGTGTCAATCTTCCTCTTCTTGCAACATCTTTCATTATCGTGTGATGATCAGTTATAAATATTTAAAATTATCTTTATACGTTCATTTTTTTTTGTATTAATTTAAATATTTAACGAAAATGTCCATTGAATATTGAAAGCAAATTGTTATGTTTTGCTACGATTTGAACATAAATGCCAAGACTTGAATATCTAATTTTTATTTATTCTAAGCAGATTCTCTCTCCCTCTCTCTAATATCTATTTTAACTATATGCAAATGTATGTATATATCTCGTTAGATTTTATATTCTTGGTATCGTTCGAATATTTACGAACGTCGTCGTGGATTATATTTCTCGCGATTTCGCTCACGCGCATCGATCCCTTTCCTTATTATTTAATTTACCGCTAATCAAACGTTCGTCAAGCGGAAAATGGAAGGCGCTGCCTGAAAACGAGTACGTTTATCCGTTGCGTGGATGGATACTCCTCCCCGATAGTTTCTCTCGCGTGTTCGTGTTAACCCTTTAATTGATCGCCCGAGGCGAGCCGTGTCTGCCCGGCAGCTGCGAAAAGTCTCGATTCATTCCTGTTTTCTTTTACGACGCTCGTAATCTGCCGCGCGACTATTCCGAGGAAATTTTCGTTCGTGCGGGTAATAATTCCCGATTCAATCATTTTTTTTTCTACGTAATCTGTATCACGTATGCCTGCATTTCAAAAGATATTCTTATTGTTTTGCAATGTTTTCATGATTCAGAATCACGGTTTTATATATACAGGTCAGGATACTTAATTCTCTATCGACTACATTAATGTGCGCAGATTTTTTTTATTTTGACAGTTTTGTGTTAAAATGTTAAAAATAAACACGGTTAAAAAACCGTCGAAATAAATATTAAATATTAAGAATAATTTTTATTAAATTATTTAAAAATAGTGAAATATATTATTGTATGACAGGCCTCAGATTGGCCGCCATATTGGTTACATTTTTTATACATTTAATTTGAATGAGTGTCCTGACCTGTATTAATGGTAAAAATAATAGAGATTTTTGCGAGATTCAGTTTACGTGAAATTCGCACATGGGTTTTCCGTGCATCCTCAAACGTCGACTTTATCTCTCTCGTGACACGCATCTTCAGCTTTCCTCGCGAATACGACCGACTTGAGGTTTTGCACGAGATATTCGCGTTTCTCGAGAGTCGACTCTCGCGCGCGAAAACGGAGATGCGATTTCGCTTAAAGAGAAGCGCGTGAGCAAACTGTCCGATGGGACAGCGTATCGTCGACTGGATGGAAAGAAAGTTTCCGGTTGGCTAAGTACGGTTAAGTACGATTGAAGTCGGTCGTCGCGAGTTTGCGAGCGTTCTATGATCGGTAAGATTGCTTAGCGAGAGGTAGAAGAGGCGAACGGCGACGAGTCGTCGCGCGAAGTGACAGGGTCCGCTGGACCGGAAAATTCCTCAACAACGAGGAATGTAGAGTAGAGAACCTGAGCACGCCGTGAACATTCCGCTCAATCTTTTCGCGCGAATTGTCTCGCTTGTAATCGTCGACACGTTGCCGAGATTGAGTAGATCCCGCGAACTCGAGCTATTCGTCAAGTTACTTCATTCAAAATTCAAGAATCTTTTGTAGATTTAATTTCATTAAATCCTTTTTTTCTTTTATAAAAGCGAAAGGTAAACAATTTGACACCGCGCATATATTATAAATATCTTGCTAATATTCTGAATTTTTTTCTTTAGCTAAATCTATAAAATGCTACTTTTCTGGATTATCCTCTGCTTTATCCTTCGCGATCATGTTCTCTTTATGGAAGCCAAGCTGCAGAGTTCGCGCGGTCGATTCTTCTGGTACGAAATTGGCATCTCGTGAGTTTTGTTCGCAGAAGAAGAAGAAGAAAGAAGGATTCTACGCGTTCGAGCGATTGAGAGGAATTGTTCTTCGCCAGATATGAATATAAAATCGCAAGCGAAGCGACCGAGTCTTCTCTCTCTTTCTCTCGACAGTCGCTGAGGAAAGGTCCTTCGCTTCCAGATCCCGCGTTCGCGAGAGATCCTTTCTTTCCCTCAGCTTCTTCTTGCCGTTGTTGCTCGCTCTTGCAGCGACAGGATAAGTAAGGGTAACTACGTCTCAATAGCCTCCATCGTGGTAAACCGAGGAGCACGACTCCTAATATGGAATTGCTTCCAACAACCACCACCAGTACCAGCACCGAAGCGAACGAAGAGAGAGAGATGCTAGAAGGAAGGGCAAAGAGTACTGTAAATTATTATTGCCGCTAGTTTTCTTGCTCGGGAAGCGCTGGATAGTCTACCTACTGCCACGTTGTACGCGTTACTGCGCTACTTATTCTCGTATACCTACCCGCGGCAACAGTCTTCTCCATCTTTTTCTCCTTGGATTTTCTCCTCGTCTTCCGCGACGCAGCAACGTCGATCGCTCTTCTTTCCGGCTGCGATTGTTCCGGCATGTCAACCTATCAAAACCTCTCTCGCGGCTTTAAGTCTGTTTTATTCGTAACTCGACTCTATGCAACTGTCAACAGTCTTGTAAATTTAATTTTAATCAACATCGTCGGAAATGAAACCGTTTTTGTTTTTTGACGTTGGAGATAGATGTCAGATATTTTTAGACGCCCGCTTGGAGAAGGATTAGTTGAAAGAGAGAAACCTTAGACATTACTTTGTCAATCTTGATCCAATGACACACATACACGAAGAACGGTAAAATGCACGTAAACCAGTACTATTACAAAGTTGACCGTGCATTTTATTTTTCTACGTTATATTTGTATTTGTTTAAAGTAAAAGAAATGGCGTACTGCTTTTATACATATACTCTTCGTTTCTTCATAGAGCTACGCAATGATTTCATGACTTACACACAGTAACGATGTCAAGAACGTTCTTACGGTAGGACAAGTCCGCGACCTGTCTTCGTGTTTGCTCTGGAGGCAAATATTTTACCGTTCTTCCTCGTGGTTCGTCAAACCCATTGTTCTCGTATTTGCGGGGAGAAAGTCCACGATGATGACGAGGGATCTCTTAACACTCGGTGTTACAGCCATTAATCTTCGGCCGAAGGAACGGTTCTTTCCGACTCGTCGCCTAATCGAAACTCCACTCGTGTCTGACGTTGCCGTCAATACACGAAGGATACACGAAATTTATCAGTCAATCATCGAAAGTCGCTAGGCGTCGCCGTACACCTATCGAAAAACGCGATGATCGGAGCAAGAGGTAGGGTTGCGACACCATTTTTTCGCGACGATCGTTATCTTCAGAAATGACAAGAGAGCCGATTCACGAGAGCGTAGGTTTGACGTAAGCAGCGACGCAAATTTTATTCTTCGGTGCGAGTGACGACGTAGAATGCTTGTTGTAGAAAATTAAATTCATTCACTACAGAAGAGATTAAAAAAATCTGGTTGTAGATATACGATTATTCTGCGCGTTCTCTTTTTCCTTCCGAAATTATTTCATTATAAATCAATTAATTTTAAATTAAATTTAAAAGCGAATATCGAGAGAATATATTTACATAGAAAATTTGGAGCAGAAAAGATATATGATGAAAAACTTGGAAAAATATGGATTTTGTTTTTTTTCCTTCCGAAATTATTTCATTATAAATCAATTAATTTTAAATTCAATTTTAAAGCGAATATCGAGAGAATATATTTACATAGAAAATTTGGAGCAGAAAAGATATATGATGAAAAACTTGGAAAAATATGGATTTTGTTTCTTTTTCCTTCCGAAATTATTTCATTATAAATCAATTAATTTTAAATTCAATTTAAAGTGAATATCGAGAGACTATATTTACATAGAAAATTTGGAGAAAAGATATATGATGAAAAACTTGGAAAAATATGAATTTTGTTTCTTTCTTCCTCCGAAATTATTTAAATATAAATAAATTAATTTCAAATTCAATTTAAAAGCGAATATCGAGCGAATAATATTTACATAGAAAATTTGGAGCAGAATTAAACGGTATATGATGAAAAATGTAGAAAAATATGAATTTCCTGTTTCGAAAAGGTATGATTGAAAAAAATATATAATTTATATATTTCGTTGCTTCGAAACCGACCTGCGTATGCAGTTTAATTTGTATCTCGCATAGGAATTTCAGCGACACCCGCTTATAACCAGGGGCGTTTTCGCGAACCGCGGTATGCAAGGATATATGGGATTAGTCATGCGATCTGAACATGATACTTGGAACGATAATTACTTTAATTGATAAGAGATTCGTGTTTGCTTTGCTTGATCTACGGAGAGCCGGTCGTAGTACATTTTTCTTCTGGCGGCTCGCGGCGACAAAAATATATCGCGGAATTCCGCGTGTTACGGTAGCGATTATGAAGAATGTCGTTCACTTGAGGTATATATCTTACGCGAGATATCAAAACGCTTGATTGTTTGCACCTGCACGGCGGAGAAAGGTGATTGCGGTGATTGGTATTTATTAATGACACAAGTCGTATACTTTATTACACGTTGCAAGATTTTTTCCTACATATCTCTCTTTTGCAATTTGTAATTTTATAAAAGGAGTCGCTTCGAATAATGATTTCAAGTATATATACCTATACTACTCTTGACTCACTACTTTGTGTATATTTCAGCCAAGTATAAGGTGTACGTAGGCATGTAAGTTTGTTAATAAAACGCGAACGTTATTAGTATCAATGGTCATATTTAGCTAATCTTCATTATGACGCTTACGTAATTTCAACTACCTCTCATTGTGCCTCGGTATCTGCTCTCACTGATATGTGCCTTACGCCCACTTATCTGCTCATTTTGCCGTTATCGCCTTTCACCTTCTCTCCTTTGCGCACTCGTCGCCGCACGCTTCATCAATCCCTGCTCGTTTTCGCGCCGCAGCACGAATCGGTTAAATAGCAGCCCATTTATACTTCATTCACTTTTTTTTATATTCTCGTATCGCTGACAGCCGTTTCAGGCGATATCGTAATCATGAAGATGTTACTCAAGTCACTTAACGTTTTGCTACGCGTACTTGGCGCGGCACGTTGGTAATTTCATCACGATTGCTCGGTGAGAGAGAAAGAGAGAATCGGAGAAGTAATATCTTGCTAAAAATTATATAACTAAGAAAACTAACAATTATATACACGCGCGCAAAAAGAGGGGAAGACGCATTCCGGCAACGTAACCATGTCACGTTTCATGACATTTCAAGTCAATAAATTGTCTACTTAATTAAATTCAATCGCATGCAATTATATCTAATCGTATATGGATATAAAGTACCTATTCATTCTAGCAGCTAATCGCAATATTAATTTACCTAAAAATCAAGATATGCATACAAGCAGAAATAAGAGAAGAATAAAATTGCAGAGATTCTCCCTCGTCAAATAATTACAATAAAAAAAAATAAAAAATTGGCAATTCCAGAGTCGTCAATTTTTTTTAATATAAGTTTAATATAAGTAAATTTAATATAAGTACCTATTCATTCTAGCAGCTAATCGCAATATTAATTTACCGAAATCGAGATATGCATATACAAGCAGAAATAAGAGAAGAATAAAATTGCAGAGATTCTCCCTCGTCAAGTAATTACAATAAAAAAAATAAAAAATTGGCAATTCCAGAGTCGTCAATTTTTTTTTTAATATAAGGAAGCCAATCATCTTACTCGTTCTTATTTCCGGCGTATTTACCAGACACCGATTCGAGGAGCCGAACTCTAACGAGGCTCGCTACAGCCATCAGCGACTCGTAAATACGCCGTAGCGACGCGAATCGTGTAACTGACAATCGGCCAGCGTAAATAGCGTGTTTTCGTCCCGAAAGAAATTGCCTGCTCGACGATGCTCGAGGACGATTTATCAGAACCGGCGACGAGAGAGCACCTGTGCAAGGACTTTCCTCTCGGCGGCCGTCAGGTCGTGACACGCGAGAGGAGACCTCCGTTTTCACCATTACGCAATCGAAGATGATCGTTACCTATCCACCTCGAAGCGGCGCATCTTCTCTTCCTGGCCGAGGAGCGCAAATGTCGTGCGAATCGCGCATTTGCAGCCTCCTCTTACGTGGTCCCTCGACGTTGCGTAATCCTAGACTGAGAAATCAGATCGAAAATATCGAATCATTAACGCTAATGGATTTGCCACGGCGATCGCTCATTATCATTATACAACGTCGCCTTTCCTGTGGGAATAAACGGCGCGACGTCTATGAATTTTAAGTAGGACTTGAGTACTTAAGGGGAAAACATATCATTTTTCCGCATCTTTTTTTATTGCTTGATATAGAATGATAAATGCCTCTCCACGATTAAAAGTATACAGAGAGAATTTTCTCTAAGTTTACCCTGAAAATCATGCTAATTATGGGATAATATTGGAAGAATTTTATGAGTTTCTCTGATTAATATTTACCACAATAAAAATATAAAATATGTTCAATAGAGTCAAATTTATTATGTACATATTAATATTTTTTATTGTGACAAATATTAATCAGAGAAACTCATAAAATGTTTCCAATACCATATTGTCCCACGATTACCATGATTTTCAGGGTAAATTCTAAGAGAAAATTCTCTCCGTGTACGAAGCGCGAATTTATGTTAAAAACCAAAAATTCTTTAAAATTTAAAATTATTCTATTTAACCAATAAAAAGAAAAGGGTGCGCAAAAATGATGTTTTCGGATCCCCTTAAGTAAGACTAAAAAAAAATACTTTGTCCCTCTTCGAGCGCGCGCGCATTATTCGCATTATCTCGTTATTAGCTTAGCAACGGAGCGGACAACCGGTTTATGTAACGCAAGCGCGGTGGAAATTAAAAATTTTTCATCAAACAACTCGACACATTTCCTCGGACACACAGTCCGCGCCATCGTGATGAGATTAAACTCAGATTGCAGCGCCCGGAGGTAATATTCGTTGATTAACCCGGCCACAATGAAGCGTCTCGTTGCGAAACTCCGATATTAGCCCGCGATAAAAATCACGGCCTAATACGTGCGCGCACTTTCTAATAGCGGGGGCCTTTGTAAACCGGCACGTTGTTGGACCGATCGCGCGCGCGAGTGACAAGTGAGGATAGGGTTAAATGTGAACGGCATTATATCCCCTTCGGCCTTGGTGTACCCGCGATTAGGCAGAGCGCGAGTCGCGTAAGGTGAAGATCGCTTGTCATTAAGATTGATGATGTTTCGCGTAATTTGAGTGATTTGGAAAAAAAAAAAAAAAAAGCTTGTTACGTTATTCGTCCTCGCGCGACGTAACGTCCGAATGTTCTCTCGCGCGTATAGCGATTACAGAAAACTCGTTTCTACAAATTGCGTGAGAATTGAAATCAATGAATTTTTCTGCGAAACGAACCTGTTTTGCGAAAATACGATTTACATAACGGCGTGTCGCGCTTATTTTTATCGTCCGCGATATAAGAAAGGGGTCTTATTGCGCGGCCTTTGGATTAACAGATTTTCCGAGGTGAAATCTTGCGATCGCTCTGCTTTTATTATATTATTCCCTCGATCTCTTTCTTCATCCTTTCAACTAACGGAATCGCCATCACGTCGGACGAACGCGGGATATTTTTTTCATCGTCCTCGGAGAAAATCACTCGGGGTGTGTCTGCGTGCGATCGCGAGCGCTTTTGATTCGCGTCGCATTTATTGTACATAAATCGTGAGGGGAATAACTTGACGAGAGAGAGAAAGAGAGACAAGCGAAGTCGTCGACCGTGCGTCTGGTTTTGCACGATGCTTTTCTCGAGGCTCGAGGATGGGAATGCGAGGAGCTTCCTTCCTCTTCGGGCGAGAGGAAAGAAAGCAAGAAAGAAAGGTGTATATATATATATATATATAGAGGTGGCGCGGGAATGGAAAAATGCGAGAGGGAAGCAGAGGAGCCCCGAAGCGGAGAGGAAAGGCGTGACAACGGCTGCACTTAGCATAACAATATTTACTACTAGAAGAAACTTAAGAGAGAGACTTGAATATTCTATGCGGTGGCCTCGCCCAGGCCTTCTTGCACAACCGCTCTTTCTCTCTCTCACTCTCGGTCCCTCGGCTGTATAATTATGCACGGGGATGGGACAGCACGTGAGTGTCCTGCGTGTGTATATATACGTATCTGCGTGCGCAGACTTCAACTCTTGTCGGAAAAGAATGCGCGGGATTGAAGCTAATACACGCTCTCGAGACGCACAACGTGATTTTCACCTTCAACTTGCGCCATAATACCGGGAAGCCGTTGATCTCGCCAACTCGTCAACGTGAATTCTCGAGATTTAAGTAATTACACGAGTACATATCACATCTTCCGACTGCCGATTGATGAATCGGAGGCATCCCTTTATGTAGGGATCATACCTCGTGGCTTTTAGAATAACCTTTAGGGTGCCTTTTCATACACAGCATGCTGCAACAGCAAATCAGTCACGCGATCAAAATTTATTACACCATATTTCTTTGTTTTCTTATTATTTTAAGGTTCAAATTACGATTTTTGCTTTTATGTTCTCATAATCAATTTTTTTTTTAAATCAATTATGTAACTAATATAATAATAATTAGAATCAACTACCCATGTGCGAATCTCAAAAAGGCTCAGTACTGACTCAATACTGGTGCCAGAGTCGCCAGTACTGGCTGACGTTCTGGGCCAGTATAAGTTGAGATCGGGGTCATAACTGGGACAATGTCGGAATGATAACACGGGTCCCAGTCTCGGCGCCAACTTTGGCCCGACACAGAGTATTAGTACTGGGACAACATTCATTATCAGTATTGGGCCAAATCTAACATTAGAATAACCGATATGTTTAAAATCATTATAAATTAATGTTTCAAAATAAAAATATTTGTTGTCATACACCAACGTATGGCCCGATGTATCCCCAGTGCTGATCCAATATATACGATTTTATCCAACATAACTTTTATCATCTCAGTACTATTTCACGTCTCGCCCCCAGTGTACGCCCAGTACTGATACGATATTTGGCTTGGTATAGAAAATATTTTGTGTCAGTACGGTACACAAACATTGGCCCAATTTTCTTCCAGTATACTTGAACCGGTACTCGTGCTGCAGACAAAGCTGCTTGCTTCCCAGTAATCCGACACGAGTCGACTCAACACATGCCCAGTACTGAGATGATTCTCGGTCATCGATTAATACCATTTTCGGCCTTATACACGATCAGTACTGAGACGAAACTCGGCTCGGAACAGAATATGATTGCATGGGAGTATTGGTACAGTACCAATTACCGAAACTGGTACAGTATTGATCTGGTGGTTTATCCGTACTGGGGCAATACCACCTATCAAGTCTTGGCAGCCAATATTATGCCACTTCTGGGCCATGTTGACAACTCTGGCAGAAGCCCGACATTCGCACATGGGTAGTTGCATGTTCTTCTGCTTTGCTGCCTTTGCTGTTCGTTCAATTGAACTTCACCAATAGCAACAAACTGCATATGAAATATGGTACCTTGTTGGTACTTTATTGGATACATGCGATGGAAAAATGCCTCATCTTTTTTTTTCAATAGAAGATTGAGCAAATTGTGTCCTAGACGCGGAACGAGAGAAAGAGATAGCTAGACAGCTTCGACAGAGTTTCGCGCCTCAAACCGCATCCCGCGAATGCGATGACGGGACAATTGAGTGAAAGGCTATCAAGTCTTGGCAGCCAATATTGTGCCACTTCTGGGCCATGTTGACAACTCTGGCAGAAGCCCGAAATTCGCACATGGTTATTTGCATGTTCTTCTGCTTTGCTGCCTTTGCTGTTCGTTCAATTGAACTTCACCAATAGCAACAAACTGCTGCATATGAAACATGGTACCTTGTTGGTACTTTATTGGATACATGCGATGGAAAAATGCTTAATCTTTTTTTTTCAATAGAAGATTGAGCAAATTGTGTCCTAGACGCGGAACGAGAGAAAGAGATGGCTAGACAGCTTCGACAGAGAGATGCGGCAGAGTTTCGCGCCTCAAACCGCATCCCGCGAATGCGATGACGGGACAATTGAGTGAAAGGCGAATTGTGGTCGACGCGGTATCATCATCGCGTCCGCGTGTTTGCGCTTCGTGTCGTGCGCGATATCGCGCCGCTAAGAAGAAACGTCGTCGGAGAGAATGGGAAATTGAAAAGCGTTATCTAGGAAAGCGACGGAGTCGCAGTCACGATGGGCAGGAGAAGGAGGAGGACGTTTACACAGTTTCGATTCGCGCTCGGTACTTATCTACTCCATTTGGCGAGTGAAAGTTTCGCAGCTATACGAGCTCTCGAGGTGGCCGCTGCCATGTATATATGTATATACGTCGTAATCGCCATCGAAAAACTCGTACATGCGTGCAAAAAGGCGCCGCGAGCGTAAAAAGCGCGTTCTGTGCGTGCGCAAATTTTTTTATTTATTTAATCGTGGAATTATTTTAAAAATTAAGCTCTCCTTTTGAACAAACACTGGAATTGATTAACATATTTAATATAAAAAATGAAAATAAAAAGAATTTAATGTCTTCTCTTGGAAAAAATTCTGCGGACGCCCATGCCTGGCGAAGATATCTTTTCGAAATCGTCATCGTTTTATTTCCATAAAAAAATATCTCGATTCATCTCTCCACTGATAATAATTAGACCGATGTAAAATAACAGTCTACGAATTAATACGACATGATTGACGGTTTCTCGGAAGCTCTTTTTGTGCAGTTGGACAAACATTCGTATACACTTTCATCAAGCGAAAGTAACGAAGGGGTTAAGTATCGACTTGCTGTACGCCACATCAATCTGGTGATTGACCTCTCTATTCTCTCCAGATACGCGGAATCCGCAGTTAAATGATGATCCTCGTTACGTCACGTTACATGCGATTTGCTTTAACGCGCGTCTCTGTATATATTTATTTAATCTGCGTTTGAAACGCACGTAATCGCGGTATCTGTCCAGGCAAACGCAACGCTCGGATTTATAGCGAAAAGCAACCGAGAGAGCGAATAGACCGATCTTATTCGCGGTCGTAGCGTTCACACCGCTTCTCCCTCTTTCACGCTGCTGTCGAGTTCGTTGACGGGAATTGAAATGAATTTCAGGGCGATAAAACGACAGACCGCTAATTATCGGCGCACGGGTATAATCGTAATTTACCATCGACATCGTAAATCGACATTATATCCCGTGTGCACCTTACTTTTCCTCTAGAGAAACTCCACTTCAGATCCGCCACAAATTCACTATTTCGATCACACCCTGGTGTAATGAATTTTTCAATAATTCCTTCAATTTTGATAAGTTGATTGTTATTGCCGTGTATAATTACAGCGCAATTCTCATCCATCGATATTACGGATTTGTGAAACGTGGGAAAAGAGTAAATCATTAGCAGTAAATAAGGCAAATAATAATCACAGCGGGACGTTTCGATTGCAAGAATTTATGCATAGGATTGCGATAAACTCGCGTAATAAACTCGTTCACATACACGTGAAATATCGCGTTCTCATCCAGTAGGGTACATCATTTATTATTATTTAGTGTCGCCTCGATACATACCTACCACCATTTATTATCCATTATCATTCATTACACTCGATCTACAAAGGAACGACAATTTCTCATCATTTATTTTCGTTTACGTTCAGGTTGCGCAAGTAGCCAGACATTATCAATCGTTATATCGTGCAAAGGTATTTGCATACATATATCGAGTCTACGATTTCGATTACCGAGGTATTTGCCCAGTGGCTGTCAAACCACCATATCGGATTAATTATACCCTACGAAACGAAATCTCGCGGCAGGTTCTTGCCGAAACCCGGAAAATCGGATCGCCGCGCCGGGTTCTGACGCCCGGCTTCCGATCGAGCGTGCATTCAGACGAGGACGCGAATTCCAACGGGAGCCCCGAGGGCCGCAAAGTCGCTTTCTCCTGCCGCTGCCGGCTCTCGCCTTATCTAACGCGCGACGCTTTACGATCCTTCATTATCGGAGCACAAATTATAATCCGCAAACAGCGTTTGGCGTTTATAGCACCGGTCCCGGGACACACACGAGAGAGGGTCTCTCTCTCTCTTTCTTTCGTCGTCGACACAATATGCATGCATGCATTTGACGTGTCTGAGAAATCTAATTTATTGACACGACGCTCTTGCGCGATCGAACGGGAAGAAAAAAAAAGAGAGATGGAACGAAGGAGAGGGAAAGAGAAAACGCCCAGACAATCGACGAGAAATTAAAGTACGCGGTTTCGTGGGCGTAATTGCCGCGACACGCGATTGCGAATCGACAGGCTGTACTTGAAGAATGCGCCCGCGGGACGGAGGCGAGAGTTACTTTATTAACAGTTCGCGTCAAGCGTTACGCGAATTTCTCTCGCTAAAGTTCAGCTATAAAGATCGCGTTCCATAGATTTATTTGGATTCGTTTGCGGCGATGAGAAAGGAGGCTTTTCAATTCCGCAAGCTGCCTGTACAGTCTTATTTTTCATCTCGTTCATTAAATTCAAGTTCCACATTGATACTTTGTACGATTATTTATTAAACACGCGGAATATAAAATATTATTCATATATATATATATATGTGTAAAATAATTTACACACGCCGCGTGAAGTATACTCGAAGTACAGGGAACGACGTTTTTATATTGTCCCTTCGACGATAATTCGCGACAATTTAGTCGCGCGCCGCAAAGGAGACGCAACGGAGAAAAAAAGAAAAGAAAAAAGAAAACGCATGTCCCCGCCGACGCATTTGCAATTCAGATGCACGTGAATCCGAATATGCTAAAGACGTGTCGCGGCGGTGGGTACGCATCTCCCTCGATGAGAATTATAGATAGCGAAATTCATTAGGCACAGTGATCAACCGGTCCCGACGCGATCTTCCGGCTGGTCGGTCGAGTCGTGAAATTTTAATTGACGTGCTTTAAACGTGGCACGATTACACCGCTGATAAAATGCTGTACGAGGTAATCCTGCGTGGACTTCCTGCGATTATCGGAAATAAAATATTGACGTCTGACACGATTCGAAAGTGTGACATGTGTCGTAACATCCGTTAATTTCGCATCATGTACAATTTTGTTACGCGTTAAAGAAGACCACCTTCTATTCATAAATATAATTGATCAAGTATTAACGATTGAAATATCACTCGCTAAAATTTATTCACGTTCCCATCCTTTTAAATTGCGCTACAGATAAATGTCCGAATGAGAGAAAGAAAGACACTAATGGGGTTCAGAATATTAATTAATTCAATATTTTATTTTGACGAACACAGAACGATGCTTGTCGAATTTTGCAAATTATATACGTCACAGGAATGCTATTTCAAAATTTCTAACACATTATTTTCGAATCAACGAATCATATACGTTTCGCAAACGAAATTTTACGCGTATTTTTCGTGAGAGAGCAGTTTGAAGGAACAATGCTTACGGCCCACGCTATTTATGACACAATCTCTAAACATGTCGTCGCTCTCGTAAAAGCCCACGATGAGCTCATACGAAGTGTATCCGACACATCGGATAATTCTCCGTTCAGAGTTTTATGAATAAAAGCGCGCAGAAATCGAAAAATCATGTGCGACTCACTTCTGTATCTTGTAAAATTAGCTAAAAATTTAAATATTGACAGTTATCAGCTGATTTCTGTCAAAAAATATTAATTTCGGATAAGGTGTTATAAGATATTATTTAAAACATATTACTGCTTTAGTATTTTTAACATGTTGTTATTTGAAGATTTAATTAGCAAATTAACACTTTATTAATATTTTTTGACAGAAATCAGCCGATTAAAAAGCACTAATTTTTTTATACTATATATAAGATATGAAATATATTGACAGATATTTTGATCAATTTTTCTGAGATATATTTGATTTGTGATATAATTTTTTTTCAAGAAACATCTCTCAAATTAATGAAGCCTTTTATCTTGTGTTTGTAACATGTAATTATAAAAATATCAAATATTAAATAGCATGTGCAATAATAAAAAACAATTTTTTGTCATTACTTATATAGAAAATCATATACATTTTTAAAATTTGCATTTTTATTATCTATATCTAAAGTTTTAATAAAAAAATGTGTGATCGCGAGATCTGTTTTCTTTTCGAGTTACATGACTCGAAATTATAAGATCCGACGATTTTTATCTCGAGAGAAGAGCCGATCGACGCGGTGGGAAACGGCTCTTACGTAATCGTAATTTGTTTGCGGAAACATTGTACACTATCGCGGATGCAATTAGCGCCAACCGCAGTGTAATTAACTCGCCTGTCGTCGAGGCGCCAGCGTGATATCGCTGGCGGGCGAATCGCCTCGCTTGAGGCGCGTTTGAACTTGGCGACGATTAGTAATTTAAGTAACATTTCGCCCAATGCCTCGGAGAGTGACGTCTCTTTCGCGTCGTAAAACGAACGGCGGGGTTCCGTCTCGGATTTTCTCCGTAATCGCTTTTCCGCCGTTAATACAACATCATAATCCGCCGTAAAAGTCGGGAAACATCGTTTAATTTTATCGAACAAGACATCAACGATGAAAGATAAACCGTAGAATCCTTAGATCACATTATGAGGCCTTTTCTAGTTTTATTTATTTATTTTGCAATATTATCTATTTTTTCCCAAGAAAACACTTTTCTTTGAGAAATTCTTAGCGACAATTTCATAATAATGTACTCATCATCTCGCTGATGACTTCTACGAGATTCGAGTATTATAATTATAAAAGAATCAGCGGATTCAACAATCAGATTTTCGAAATATAAGCGGATGGTCACCATTGTTTATACCGTCTCTGAAGGAGTTTAAAATGCTATCGATAAGCACCCAGGCCATTTATTCGACTCGCTCGGGCGTGAAATCAACTTCTGCACCGCACTCTCGGTTAGTCATGAAGTGTTTGTACATATACGCAGTTTCTTTGATATAAAGAGAGAAACGCTGTTGACTTAGTGTCGCAATTAACTGCTTCCACGGAAGCCTCGTGGGTATAAGGGAGAGACCTTTTAGTTTCCTATTAAAATATCATTTGCCCGCGCGCGTAAGGTGAAACATTAATCCGCTGACACATCGATAATCGAGGATATTTAATGACGCGTAGCTGCATATAACACACACACTCTCTCTCTTTTCCTTTAAATGGAATATTAAGCGATACGTCTCTCAGTTGTACTTTGCGCATGAAACGTATAATTTATCAATTAATAAATACTCTAGTAGCCATAATAACATATATGATAACAGTCATCGTGATTGCAATGCGCGATTAATTACAAGTTTTATATACAAAAATATTTGAAAATCGCAGTATTGATGAAACTTTAACAAATTACATGTCTATAAATTTTTTAAATACCTTAGATAGTTTAGCTATGTCAATTTTTCTTTCCATATACTCTCTGAAAATTGTCTGCATAGATCGAATATATATGCGATATAGTTGTAAGATAAATTATCCTAATTTGTCTAATGTCTATTATGCGTTAATTAATAATTTTGAAAGTCGCGAACGAATTAAAAATAATTCGTTTGGATTGAGAGAGCCTTCGCAGGCGATCGATTTCAGCTTCGGTTGCCGCAATTGCTCCGATCGCTCGGCGATCGATCATCGATAAATATCGCCTTGCTTCATCATGTCGATTCATTGGTCATGTAACGGCGTACAAATATTGAAATTTACGATTCGTGCATGCGAGCACGTGGTGCTCGCATATTCCGGACACGTGTACACGTCGGCGCGTGATCGCCCAGCGGATATACGGTGCCCCATTAATTTATTTATGAGTGTACTTTACGAAAGCATTTCGTGCGTGCAATTGTTTGTAAAATCGCCCTGCTTCAATGTAACACGATCAGTCGAGAACGACGAGAAATCAGTACTTTCATCTTCTATCACACACGTATAGATATGTTCTTTATGTGAGAGAGCAAGAAATTGCTATAATTTCGCATAAATTTTACGATATATCGTTATATTAAATGGTACGGTGCTTTATGAATTTTACGGTCAGCTTACCTTATAAGGATGCTTAATGAGAATTTAACTTTAATGCGAGGAATTGAGTAATAAACGCGTTTGGAGAACTTGTTGCAATATTCAAATTATTTAGATATCCGTCGACGATTTTGAAAATCATTAATTAAGGTATTAATGTTAATTTCGATAGACATATTATTTGCCGCGCAATCTAAAATATTGCTTTCACATCGAGGCATCCCACGAAGGCTAAACATGACCTATTAAAGGATCATTTGCGCTTTGCACTTTGCGATATGTACGCTATTGTAATTGCATGCGCGACTATATACGTGAGAAAATTAAGCTTGAGAAATGTTTGTAATTTTGAAATCATGATTATACGTTATACGATATTTCTGACAACTCTCTCGTCTCTCTCGTCTATTGCTTAGCGATAGGCTTTGATACGTACGTCATCGAACTTAAGCGAGTGATCTTTGCGCGTTTAACAGGACATATCTATCGCAAGTTTAATGAGTCTTTTATAATTTATACCGCCTCTTTGCTGTACCAACGTAATCATTCCACGGTGCATGATGCATGCGCAAGCAATTAGAAAAATTGGCGTGAAAGGGAAAAGCGCGTAATGGCGCTGTGTCTCGCGTGCATTGTGCATTATATTTACATTGTAACGGATGTTACTTGCATGTCGATGACCTCGCGTTGTCGTTCGGCCATATAACGTTTCTGACCGTATACAGCGAGGCTCTAATGCGACACGCTTAATTAGTTTAGAAGCGGACGTTTTATTCTCTCGGGGTGTGCTTTAACAAACATTCTCGTTTAACTCATTTTGTGTTTATCCTACGGTAGAAATAGAAAGAAACTTTTATTTGTTACTCTCGGGAAAAAATACTACTATTATCATCATTACTATATACGAATTATACATTTTTTAGTGGACGTTTTTCTAATCAATACTGACCCTCGTGTGGATATTAAAATTGAAGTTTATACGTATTTTTACTCTATTTATTCTACAAGTAGCAAGCAGTCCTACACTTTCTACTATTCAATATATTTTTTTCACGTTATCGTAGATTTGTATCATTGTCTTTCTTATATCTCACGTACTTGGCGTCATCCTTCACACTGTCTCGAAGTTTAACAACGGTCGTTACGTATTATGTATCGACGCAATCATACGTTCGCATAAAACATGAGATGTCATTTGTCCGGAACACGATCGCACTCGTAATCGCATGCCGACATACCACGATATACAGTTATACAAGACATATTGTACGAGAGAGAAAGAGAGGACGCGACATATGCTTATGCTCACGGTTTGCCCAAAAGAAGCGTGCTTAATGAACGACTCGAGGAAAAATCACGCGACGTGTAAGATATTAATTAAACGACATAACGGCATGAATCACAACGATTCTCTCCCTTTTTCCGAAACGAACGCGGTTCCCAAAAATCGCGTCGATTATTACATCAGGACGTTGCATAAATAAATATTCATAGAGATTTTCTATGAAATCTCTATCTTGTTTTAATCACTTCAACTTTCTTTCGCATTCCCCTTCGTTTTTCTATTTAAAACCCATGTTGTCTTTTTAAGCACAAAAGGCAAGATTTTTTTCTAGATTTTTTCCTCATCGCACGCACGCGGGATCTCTCGTCTCGGGTGCAACGATCTCGCAACATCGTTTAGAAATGCGATTCGAGCTACGGCAAAGTCGGTACACATACATATATGTATAGGCCAGGCCGCGCGGCTACTCGTTAAAATACACCTGATTACCGAACATTACCGTGCCGAGGGGGTAATGATCGCTGCACTTGCACGTAATAGAAATCGCTCCTCTCTCGAGACCGGCCGAGAAGAGCGAGAAGAGAGCGGCTCGCGTGTCGGAGATCGCCCGCATCTCTTACACCAGCTGATCCGCGCATCGTCGTGTCAAAATTTTTATCTCTCTTGAGCTATCGGAGACTCACACGCGAAGACTAGACCAGAAACATCGTTCGTGAGAACTGCGAAAATATTTTTATCCTCGCTTCTTACGTGAGGGTGATAATCTTGAGTCAAAGATTTTCTTATGTTGCCCCTTCAACAATTTATATTAAAAATTTATATCGAATTGAAATGTCAAACTGCTATTATCATTTTTAATCGTTCTAATTGGAATTATATGATGCATTATGAATAAGAAACGCGCATCGTGTTAAAATTTTTATTTTTCTCGAGCTATCGGAGACTTCACACGCGAAGACTAGATCAGAAACATTGCTCGTGAGAACTGCGAAAATATTTTTATCCTCGCTCCTTACGTGAGGGTGATAATCCTGAGTCAAAGATTTTCTTATGCTGCCCCTTCAACAATTTATATTAAAAATTTATATCGAATTGAAATGTCAAACTGCTATTATCATTTTTAATCGTTCTAATTGGAATTATATGATGCATTATGAATAAGAAACGCGCATCGTGTTAAAATTTTTATTTTTCTCGAGCTATCGGAGACTCACACGCGAAGACTAGACCAGAAACATCGTTCGTGAGAACTGCGAAAATATTTTTATCCTCGCTCCTTACGTGAGGGTGATAATCTTGAGTCAAAGATTTTCTTATGTTGCCCCTTCAACAATTTATATTCAAAATTTATATCGAATTGAAATGTCAAACTGCTATTATCATTTTTAATCGTTCTAATTGGAATTATATGATGCATTATGAATAAGAAACGCGCATCGTGTTAAAATTTTTATTTTTCTCGATCTATCGGAGACTCACACGCGAAGACTAGATCAGAAACATCGTTCGTGAGAACTGCGAAAATATTTTTATCCTCGCTCCTTACGTGAGGGTGATAATCTTGAGTCAAAGATTTTCTTATGTTGCCCCTTCAACAATTTATATTAAAAATTTATATCGAATTGAAATGTCAAACTGCTATTATCATTTTTAATCGTTCTAATTGGAATTATATGATGCATTATGAATAAGAAACGCGCATCGTGTTAAAATTTTTATTTTTCTCGAGCTATCGGAGACTCACACGCGAAGACTAGATCAGAAACATCGTTCGTGAGAACTGCGAAAATATTTTTATCCTCGCTTCCTTACGTGAGGGTGATAATCTTGAGTCAAAGATTTTCTTATGCTGCCCCTTCAACAATTTATATTAAAAATTTATATCGAATTGAAATGTCAAACTGCTATTATCATTTTTAATCGTTCTAATTGGAATTATATGATGCATTATGAATAAGAAACGCGCATCGTGTTAAAATTTTTATTTTTCTCGAGCTATCGGAGACTCACACGCGAAGACTAGATCAGAAACATCGTTCGTGAGAACTGCGAAAATATTTTTATCCTCGCTCCTTACGTGAGGGTGATAATCCTGAGTCAAAGATTTTCTTATGCTGCCCCTTCAACAAATTTATATTAAAAATTTATATCGAATTGAAATGTCAAACTGCTATTATCATTTTTAATCGTTCTAATTGGAATTATATGATGCATTATGAATAAGAAACGCGCATCGTGTTAAAATTTTTATTTTTCTCGATCTATCGGAGACTCACACGCGAAGACTAGATCAGAAACATCGTTCGTGAGAACTGCGAAAATATTTTTATCCTCGCTCCTTACGTGAGGGTGATAATCCTGAGTCAAAGATTTTCTTATGCTGCCCCTTCAACAAATTTATATTAAAAATTTATATCGAATTGAAATGTCAAACTGCTATTATCATTTTTAATCGTTCTAATTGGAATTATGTGATGCATTACATTATAAACCAGAAACATTGTTCGTGAGAATTGCGAAAATATTTTTATCCTCGTTCCTTACGTGTCGAGAATGATAATCTTGAGTCAAAGATTTTCTTGCTGCCTTCAACAATTGATATTACTTTACATCGAATTAAAAAACTGTTATTATAATTTTTAATAATTCTAATTGCAATTATGTAATGTATTATGAATAAGAAATGGCTGACTTAAAAATGACTCAGGAGTATCTTTTTGACGGGGGAGAAATTAGCTGTCGCAAGATGATTCAAATTGCAGTAACCTAGAGTATTTAGTTTCTTTACGGTGTGAGAATACGAGATGCCAGTGTTATGCATGGTAAGCGGTTAAGATAATTTCAATTCTTTCTCATTATCGTGCTATCGATCGCTTCATCGCAATTGGATTCGCTTGACTTTTGTGTACGTGTACGATCTCGCGTTACCCGTTACTCGTGCAGCTAAAGTAGTCATTAAAACACGTCTTATTACGGAGCATTACCTCGCCAAGAGGGTAACGATCGCTAAGCTCGCGTATAATACAAATGGTTTGAACTATGTGAGAAATGCGCGATTTTCTCGCATGTCAGAAGATCATAGTTTCGTGTAGTTTGCTCCTTCATTTCGAACCGTGGCTCCCATAGATTAGATAGACGCGAATCGCAAAGATATTATTTCAAACAACATTAAAGGCAGCCAAAGTACACAATCGGTTTGATATTATTGCACCTGTTCCACTAGAATTTTTCTCGCAATTATCTTCCGGCTTGGGATTGCTTTAAACGAACGTATTTATACGTTAAATTTATTCTCATATACGGTTATACCTCTGTTTCATACGCGATGTTAAAATGTGTGCTGTAAATAAGGAAGCTGCTCGATTATTAGATAGTAGTTGAGAATAATTGGTTCCTTTTCCTCTCCAGACTAAATCATTGCACGAGCGAGATTGCGTATGTGGTTCAACTGGTCAATTAGTCTAACATCGACGGAAAAATAGTCGTTGCCGCGGTATAATTATTAACCGTTTCTTTAAAGGTACGTTGATTAGAGGCAAGTACGTAAATCTGATTTGAAAAAATGTCCGATCGAACTGCGGATGTCGTTATTTGGGGAGGAGCGGTTCTATTCTGGAGCGCGTATTTAGTCGGCGCGGCGTTTAATTTCGCGGTCGAGATTGCGGCGATTTTGCTCTCGTCCGCGTGGCAAACCCCCCAACTAACTAGAGAAGTTATAACTGATGTCAAAATTAAATGCCTCGCCCAGCGATATCGATGCGCGCGTTCGTTGTACGCTTGCGATTACGACACGCCCAGCCCATGAAGAGCAACCAGGAAACGTACATACGTATCGTACGCGTGTGTACGAGCGTACCAGTACCTATCGTACATAACATATTTATGTAGCCTCGCATAGTACCACATACCTATGTATGTATATGTATGTACCACTCGGCTCACGCGCGCCATCCGGTATATCGCGTATTGGACATCGTTGGCATTCCATCACATAATGAATATATACGTATGTGCATGTTTTGATAAAAAGCAACATTCGCAATATTTTAATCATACGCTATATGAATGCGTTTCGTGTTTTGTTGACACGAAAGCGACCGAGTTAGGAAATCTCGATGTAATAGATTTTCTACGGAACAATTTCTCTTTCGTCATTTTTTCACTCATAATTTTCTCGCACAGCTGTATCTTGTATAAGTAAGTATTTTTAGGAACGAGAAGGAAATTTAATGAGACCCTCGCAAGTCGTTATTTCGATCTCACGGATGTGCACGTGTGCTATCTTCGGGCCTTCGTCAGTTTCTATCTATCAGGCGAGGCAATGAAAATCTTTAACGGCTAAAGGTTTATCGGCTGCGCCGACGGAAAAGGCAGGAAGAGAGCCTCTCTCGAGATCTCGTTACGTTGTTGAAACCGCAACGAAACGGTCGGAATCTCTCGTGGTCTTCTCTGGATCTTTCGCGACGATGCATTACGGTTTGGGATTACGTATGTCGCACGTGCGCATCTTTCTTCCGCGATTTATGCGCTTATATAATTGCAAGCAGGTACCACATTAATCTTACACTCTTTTGCAACCCATTTTTCTCTTTGAAATGAAACAACAGGGAGAGGATACGCGAAAAAGATTCTGTATAAATGATACAATGCTAATTGCTAATATAATAAGCAATTTTCTCGGTTTGAAAATACGTGGAAAATGTTCTTTGACAGATTAACATTCTTCAATTAATTTAATTAAAAGAATCACCGTTTTCATTTTAAGGATATCTTTCTCGCAATATTTCATAAGAATCTCATTGCACGATATTGCGCCATCGTGAGTGAGAAATCAAGTGATAAAACAAGGAAGTGTGTAAATACGCAAGAATTAATTTGACTAAACAGTTTCGCATTGAACCTAATAATGGATGGTTCGATTGCATCGAGCGGAAATGACTTTCCACCGGGACGCGAACGATTAGTTTGATATTATTATGATATTATTGCGATGGAGTATCTTATATATTGCCGTAATGTGTTGTATACGTTATGTAACAACAAGATCGTATAAGTACGTTCCGGAACTCGCGAGTAAATTCGCGACGTCGACTGATGACCAATCCACGACGCTGAATATATCCGTGATCTCTTATTCTTATTATCATTGCCAGGTTCGAGTCGCGTCGCACAGCTACACGGCTCATCCACTACGACCACGTGCAAAGAGAATGCAGGATTTATGATAATATCGCAAGATATTGATTACATGCATTAGCGTCACGGAGAGAAAGCTAGTTACACGGTATTATATCTCGGCTCCGATAGATTTTACCGGAGTAAAGCGAGTGTGTTTTCGAAAGGCGACTGGGACTTTTGTGTCAAATATTCAAAGTTGCGTGTGATTTATAAGCTATCACGGTATAATATATATAATATAATATATATAATATATATATATATTTGACGAGAAAAGATTAGCTATTAAATGCTTTCAAAATATAAAGATTGAGAAATGTCCATTTAATTAAGAATATTTATTTACTCTATGAATATTTATTAATTTGAAAGTTCCATTAAATAACTTAATTTACACTTTTGATGCATAGCTTCTGGTATAAAATATTACGGAGGAGAAACGTTACTTAACACATGTTGTGACACATAATGTTGAGAAGTACCGCGAAATATATAATGAAATAACGAAGAGAGTGGGAAAAAGAAGGCGAGCTGCGATATTTGCAGCCTTGGCACGCAACACGCGCACGGTAAAATGTATGAAATCAATTTCCTTGGATTCATTGGTACACGGCGCGCCGTAAAGCCGCAGGCACCGGATGTTACGTTACGAGCGACCAATAAGGGAAGCAATTACGGACATATGTTACCGCGGTGCGCTTACGATTGTTTATGATCCAGATCCAGATCTGGATCTATCTCTATATTTGTACGCTAAGATTCTTCTCTCTCTCTCTCTCTCTCTCTCTCTCTCTCTACGTGCTAAACATCGCTATTGCGCAAGATTCCGATTCTTGCAGCCACGTGCGCACAATCGAGGAAGATGCAGTTGCATCCGACGTATAACACCGTTTCACTTTCATCGTCAGGAAAATTTATGAAGAATTCCGCAGGAATTATTTTAATTAAAATTTTAATAAAAAAAATTGGTTAATTTTTTCGATGATAAATCTTTTCCAAAAAGTTCTTAAATTATTGCAATCCAAAAAATTAAAATCCATAATATGATGTTAATTTTTTGGACTGCAATAATTTGAGGATAACTGTTTTGAGAATATTTATCATCGAAAGAGATCATGAAGAGATTTTTATTACAAGTGCAGGAAGTATATGCGAGTATTGCAGGGTTGCAGACGCTTTATCGACAATTCGCTCGACGATTTGCCGGTCTTCTCTTCCAACTGTCGTAATCACTTGATTCAGCGTCGTCGTGCCGATCCCGATGCCGCGCGATAATTCATAAGGTCCTTTCCTCTCGCGGCGACCTTCGCCATTCCGCGAGATCGAATCGAATCTCTTGGAAGGACCTTCGATCTTCTCTCGGCGAGATCGATTCCTCTCTCGATCCCGTTACTTCTCTCGTACCCCTAAGGGGGAAGTCATCCGCGCGGAATGCATCGAGCGAGGAGGCGACATTATGTAGGTTTGCATGTGTATGTGTGTATATACATATATATGTGCGTTATTTCGCGATACAGAAGTGTGTGTGTGTGTGCGCGCGCGCGTCGCGTGCACTACGCTCCACCTCGAAGATGATCTCAAAGGTTAACGATGTTCCACGCTTCGAACGGACCTCTCCCTGGAAAAGGTGACTGGCCGATCTTCCCGTGATGATCGACCTCCTTCGATCATCGTCCGCGGATCTTGAAGGAGACGAATCGATAAACGGGATTGGGACGGGGAATAGCTTTTTTTTTTACACAGAAAAAACAGTATCCTTGAGAGAATGCAAATATGCCTTGATTCGAGTATATTTTATCCTTATAATAGCGCCAAATATAAATAATTTTGGATAAAGGATAATTTATCCTTAAAACAAAGTGCAAAATATTCTTGGTTGAAGCTGAAATTTACTTATAAATATAATAATTTTTAGTTTAAATGTGACTAAGTTTGTTTTTACCATATGCGATTTTTAAAACAAGAATATATCTTAAGGATAAAATATACTTTACACAAACTTATTTATTATTAAGACAAATCAAAATTTGTGATTATAAAGAGCATTCTATGCTTAAATCAATCAAATAGCGTTCAGGAATAAAAATATATTTGAATCAAGGATTCCTTTTTTTCTGTGTATACATATGTATACCTGACGTCGAAATTTTGTATTTCTGATAGTTGGGGATATTTAATAATCGCGAGATTCCGTTAATATTATTATTACGAAAGGATCTGCTCCTCGAAAGCTTATTACATCTTGTCGATTATGTTTGTTGCTGATTATGCCTTGTAAAAAACTGATTCAAAATCAGCTGTTTGGACGACGATAATTAAAACGCATTGCTGATTCATTTTCTCGTTTTGTCTTTACAAACATATATCACTGATTCTTCTATTATTTTCGCGATGCGTATGAGAATAAATGGCCAGTCAAGAAGAGTAATTATTGGTGTTTAGACATCGTTGTAACGGCATTAATCATAATCGCAAATTAGTTGCCAACGTAACCGACAAATCAATCCCGGGATCCTGAAATTCTGGAAGGCTTCGAGAAACAACGGTCTTCCACCGTCACTTAGGTGCTTATAATTACGGTCGTTTAATTAACCCTATAAGCACTGACATTTTGCGTTCTGTTCGCGCGGCTGTTAGTCGCGAGATTATTTCATAATCCTCTGACGGTGGGCACCCTATTATTGCTGGCGAACGTTATTAACTTGAGCACCTACGGCACCTCTGCACTCGAGCCGTGCATTAATCTCCACGCCGCCGAGATAAGCGAATGTTCGTGTCACTTTGAACGATTATCGTCATGCTATTTGCGTTCCGAGTAAATCTTGGACGTAACATTAGCGCGACACCCGTGATAGAATCGTCAGACGCGATATGTCAGCCTCGCGCTTTCGGAGATGGATCCATTCATCGCCACGCAGAGAGAATTTTCTCTTAGAATTTAAAATCATCATAAAATTTATTATGTACTAATATTTTGTATTAATATTTTTAAAGTCGTAGGAAAATGTACATATTAATATTTTTTATTGTGGTAAATATTAATCGGAGAAACTCTTTTCTTCCAAATATTGTCCCACGACTATCATGATTTGGGTTAAATTTTAAGAGAAAATCCTGAAATATATTCGTTATATAAAATAAATAATACATAAAATTTATTTTGAGAGATAATTGATACACAGAGGGATAATTGTTGCTTATATATCAATGAGTTATAAAAAACGTGGACGTTGTGACAGAAGAAGAGAACTGAAAGGCTGCTGATTCCAAGGACAATGTTACGCGTTTCATTCAGGCCGCAGAGCGGAAAGACCTGACATTCCAAGCGAGATTATTCGAAGCGATGCGCGCAAGTTTACGGTTACCCCACGATGACTCCTCGTTTTAATTAAACGTTCGACACACGTTCGCGAGACACCTGACTAAGAAGAGACGAGCAGGGAAACGCGAAACCGCTCGCTTTGAGCGACCAACCGCGACGATGAGAGTTTAATAGGAAGAGAGGGTTCTATCAAGGAAATCTGGAAAACCGGATATTTTCTTCAGGGAATTTTATAAATCTGGAATTATCATGGAAAAGTGAGGAAATTTTACTATTTATCTGGATTTTTTCACATTATTCTACATTTGTCTCAATAATTTGAATTTTTTTGTTAAATAAATATAAACTTTTCCTTGACTCCAAGCACGCTAATTTTCTGTGTTGTTAAAAATCGATTCATCTACAGCTCGCTCGTTAATTTATATTTTCATCGTCGTGTTATTTTATTTCAATGTGTTTGATAGAGAAAAAACTAAAATATAAATAAAAAAAGGTGGTGATTTAAATAATTTTTTTTATAGCAACATGTTTGTTTCGATTATTGTACATAATGCAGATTGTACAATTGATTAAAAATTTTTGTTTTAATTTCCGAACCTTTTCATTGTCGATAAAAATATTTCGAGAGTTTCACAATTTAACATTTAATTGATTTATTATTATATAGGTATATGCAAATTATATATTTTTTATAAAAGTAATACTATAAAAAGTCCGGGAAAAAATGAATTTCTGGTCTTGGAAAATCTTGAAAAAGTCAGGGAATGTTTGTCATTGAGTCTGCTGGACACCCTGTCTATACATACCATATATCGGCCGGGCCGCTTCTCGAGAGCCCCAATTCCAGCGTAGGATTTCAATCGCGTTCCCTCGTCATGCCAGATTAGTCAGAGGGATACTTAATCGAGGCGGCGGCGGCGGTTTAATACCGACCTTCCGCCGCCGTCCGGTAATGAAAGCAGCCACCGGCCGGCCACGATAATGGCCGCAATCTGTAACCGGGGCGAGGTCAATTAATAAAGACATCAGGTCGTTAATTTAATTGCGAATGTCGCCGTCGAGAGATAATTCGCGCAGCATATCTCCCCTTTTCTTTTCGCGCGCGTCTACGATTTATTAATTGCGAAATTCCGCGGCTCACCCGTTGATAAGAATATATGTATAAAGGTCTATTAGAGGTTTTTACCACGCGAGAGAGGTGCCGATCATCGCGAACGATACGACGCGAATTATCGTTCGTATCTCGATGACGAAGACACGCGAGCGCGCGCGCGAGATGCTAAATAATCGGTCGATCCATCGAGGAGATGATGAAAGCTGGTTTATACTCTTCTCTGTGAAAATTATGGTGCAAGTTACGGCGGAGTTTGAAAAAGCGCGCGCGCGCGTCGACATCGTGAGCGTCCGTCGACTTTTCAATCACAGGGGTTACTCTTCGATCGCATAGTAATATTTTTAAGCGGGAGTGTGTGTGTGTGTGTGTGTGTATGGATATACTTCGAGAAATGGCTATCTCAGTCAAGAAGGTGCTGCGCGGATTATCTTCGAGCGAACGAAGCCGGGATAAATTGATGGATAGATGTTAATGCGATCCGGGACACGTCGCCTGAAGCGATCAGCAACGAGTAATGACAGATACATATAACTCAGGGAATATAAGAAAGAATATTGCAGCAATGACGTATCGAAGCGCGAACCTAATAGACGCATAAAATTAATAAATATACCATTATTAAATAATTTATGGCACAGGTTAAGTGTTTGTAGCGCTAGTCTTTACGCGAGTACTTTTTCCTTTCGGACGCAATGAAATTTAAATGTACCGAGGTACATACTATATCACAATTGAATGAACTCGAACCGATCTTTCTATTATTTAATTATTTAATATTTTTGATGCAATTTTATTTATATTAACAATTATTTTCAAAAATATCTCATTTCGGAAGAAATATACAATGACCTGTATCTCTCTCTTTATATAACGAAAAAAAAATATATACATATTCTTCATTCAAACATTAATAGCTTGACACGCGAGACGCTATCGCGTTTCTCGATAATTACCGTACTTAATTCCAATACAAGAGTTAGAGTCTCTCCGCATGAATTACAGCTCGAGCGTAGCGGCGTTCTCAAATAAATAAACTATTGATATCCAATCAATGCCGCTCAAGACGATATCAAAGCGACCTCAATCTGCGAAACATAATAAATCGGTCGTTAAGGATAGAAAGCCGCCACTCTTCTTTTTACCCGGAATAGCTTCGGAATATATATAGCTTTTATATACCCAACCCCTTCTCGCGAGGAGGGCATTCGCGGCACTGTGTGGCGGCTTTGTTATCGGCGTCCGCGAGTTTCAATTGCGAATCATGGTAGGTAATCAACTCGCCGGAGTTATTAGCTAAGGTGCCTTTCATTTCACGGCGCGTCCGACCACACTCCGCGTATCTCCTTGTATAATTCAGCCCGGATATCAACGAGCGGAAGAGAAACAATGAGACAGAGAGTTATTGTGAGGGAGGGATCTCGCGGATCTCTCTCGTGGCGTTATCGAGATATTTCGTCCGTGTCGGGAGCCGCGATTGCCTTCTTTCATCTTCCCTATTTCTTTTCCCTTCATCATCATCCCCGTCGCATTTTTCTTTCTTTCCGCCCCGCGATTCTCTCTCTCTCTTCGATCCCGCTGCGCGAGTCCCTACGTTGCAGTTGCCGGTAATCATCGAGAAATCGTATTCCCGTTGATGACTGGCGGGTGATTACACGGCGGTCGACCGCTCGCGCGCACGAGTTTGCGGATCACCCATACGACAGCTAATTGAAAGCGGACGTTGAATCGGTACGGACGGACGAGCCCACCGCCAGCTGATCGTAGATAGTCTTGCTCCGCTGGTACTCCGCCTTTAGGATGTTCCCTTAAACGATCGCTGTTTCTAAACGATGTTCTTATTTTTCCTCGACAACGAATTCATCGAATTAATTTGCTTTTTCCTTTTCTTTTTTTTCCCGCGAGTCTTTTTATTTTCGCCAGACGAGAAGAGATCTATTTTTTAGCGCGATAAATGTGTAAAGTGCATCGTGAGATAATTGAAGTTATCTATTGATATAGTTTTCATTATTGCTTTGGCCAAATTTAACAAGAGATATGTATCGATATTTCTCGATATCTTTATATGACATATTTGAAAAAATTTATTTTCCAAGTCATGTTCAAATATTTAATTTTTGGTTCCTTAATTTGTTGACGTACCTGCGCGATCTCATTTGAAGCTAATATATTTTTACATTAAGAAAACGAATTTAAAATCGCTGTCACATTTCGCAGAGAGGATTAGATCTTATTTTACATTTTAATACGTTCTGCTACAGCGAGCCTCAATTTAAAGATTCTTTCAAAGAAGGAGGAAATGAATCACCTCCTCTCGTCTGCACATGATACGATATGCAGAGAATATATAAGATCCCTCTCCTCACGCATTCTCACGCATTCCGTCACGTCGTCGTCGGGGGAGGAATTGCCGTGCGAGGAAAGAGAGAGTCCGATGGTATTTCTAATCATTCTTCCAACCTTTGCTCTTCGCGAGCAAATTTTCCGACAATATTGCGCGTTAAATTTGTCCCTTTAAATCGATCGAGTTCGCTCGGCATAATTTGAAAGATCGATGAGCCTTTCGAATGTACCCGAGACGCCGCGTAAGATAGCTTCCCAAGTGCAAGTCTGATGACTTTCAGTTTTATCGATCTTTTCCGTTTGTGATACGATCGCTTGCGAAGATACGCGCACCAGCAGGACCTGTTTTCCGCCGTTGAAAAGTTACCGGATCGTTCCGTGTCTCCTGACGATGAGATTCCTCTTGATTTTCCAGACTCGTCTGGAGTCTCGGGGCGGATAAGATCCAGGGCCGAGAATAACCACGCGAACATCGACGGCCGACAAATTAATGCCTCAAGGTATGCACTTTCCGGATGGAGCAATTAACGAGGCTTCGGCAATTATATACGTATAAATACCTCCTTACGTCGATTAAACACGCACGCGCTGGTCGATATTCCAATAAACACTTTTGCCGTTCGACCAGTTTTCGACCGAGACTTTCGGAACGGAATGTGCAAAGTCATATCAAGTTGTGGTGGATTCTATCTATTGCGAGAGAAGTCGATATAATATTCGGCTCTCTATAAAATATCAAGAAGATTTATTCTTTCAATTTTATCACGAACAAATTAAACGATATAAGCGGGGATTAGCTTTTAGTGATTATATAACGTCACAAAATATTATATACCATTCTTCAATTTTAATTATGCTAATTAATAGTCTTAAGCTATAATTTAGGAAATTCCTTGTTATATCTTTTTCGATGACGTACCAAATGAGAAACTTTTTCAGAATTTTTATTCCGAGTTTAAAAAATGGATGTCTCATCCTATCTTAATTCCCTGTTATATATTTTTCGATGATGTACCAAATGAGAAACTTTTTCAGAATTTTTATTCCGAGTTTAAAAAATGGATGTCTCGTCCTATCTTAATTCGTGCTATATTCCAAAATCACATTATCAGCATTCTAATCACGTTGCGGCTGGTAAATGTCTCGTTCACTCTTCTGGAACGATAGGAGGAATCAGCGGCAGAAACAGGAAACGAGCTGCCGTTAATGCCACTTAGAGGATTATTAACGACGAAGCTTAACGCTCGGCTGATACAGTCAGGCGGATTCGAAATTTCCATCTTGGGTTGTCTTTAACGACGCGTCGAGATTTACACGTCGGTGTTGCTCGAAGTCTTCGAAGCGAGCGTAATCGTCGTCCGCGAGAAATTCTCACGCGAGATCCCACGATGTAGACGCGGATTCGGCGTCGATGACGGAAGAGGGGTCATGAGCTAGTTGAAGGTCTCAAGGCGAAAGCTTTGCTTCCTTTAATAGCCGAATTTAGATGATAATTTAGCCGTCTACGTTTAATTAATATGAATTACAGTCGCGTTTGCAGACGGTTTTTTATATCGATATGTTTAATAGAACGTCTCTTGTTAAGTTGTTGAATCTACAGATTTTTTATACGGCTATATTGAAATTATTCTGCCACAAAAAGAAACGATTATTCTTTGTAGAATTGATGTATGGAGAGAGAACTTTGTACGAAAGAGAACGCGCACATTAAAGTGGAAAATAAATCTGGGGAATGCTTATGTCATCCCGAACGATTCGAGACATCCGTCAGAAGCGACCTTGGAGATTGTACAGTACCGAAGACGAGTAGTCTTCTGTATAGTTCTCAGTTTGGCCAAGTCCTGCGGCTATGTTTGCATGGCACGTCGCAGAGGAAGAAGAAGATCAAAGGCGAAGATTTGCTCTTGCGGAGAGAAGTAAAGGCAGACACGGGAAAGATATTACGGTGCGAAAGAGACGGATGTGTAGACGGGAAAGGAAGCTCACGAAAAGAAGAAACGCCATGAGAGACCGTCGCGACCATCGTGAGGCGCGACAACTCGTGTTTTACATGAGAACCATGCGGATCTTATCTTCCCCGGGCAAGACCGCAACCAGGTCACGAAGGACCCGTGTAATCGAGCAGATTTCGTGTGGCACAGACCATCTGTTTTATTTTTCAGACGTATCTCCTTCCGTTTCTTCCTCAAGTTTACCTTCACCTGCCTTGATATCGATATCGTGTTATTTTACAATCAATTTTCGATCATCTTGCACTTTCTGAACAAAAATATGTGAATTATCTTCGAAGAATCTTTCCAATTCCATTTAAATTAAAATTAATTACATTAATTATTATCCGGTCACATTTGCTTTAAAATCGACTCCAATTCAAGCGAACAAATATACAAACGAGAATATCAGTGAAAAGATATTACCTAATTATTAATATTTTTTTCAATTTAATTAAATAATGCTTTTTAAACCCGGTTTAATAAATTTTTACATCTTATACTCAATTCAACATACGTAATAGTTTTCGCAATAACATTGCTTAAAAAAATCTCGCGGGAAAAATTTGAGCAACAGGCCGCGCTAATGTTAAGAATCAGCCGTTCTCGACGCGTATGCAAAATTGTAGCAGTAATTCCGCGTGATACAATCCATTCTCTCTTTAATAAGCAGACGGAAAGCCGACCAAAAGAGCCGACCCACTTCTTGCCAATAAACACGTCCGGCGAACAAAAACCGTGAGCAGGGCGGTCTTGTGTACGTAACGGCCGACATGGGCCGTGATGTATCGCCCCGTTGGACGCATCCCTTCGTCTGTTCCCAGCATAATCCGAGGGCATGTGGTAGCCTTAATAGAGGCTCGTGCCGCGATGCGGACTTAATGCGTCACGGATTTTCTTTCACACTTGTCCGTTCTGCGCGAACGTAACCGCCTTACTTACGCATACCTCGAGCTTAACGCGAAATGCGTGACCCGATGAAAAAAAAAAAAACAATCTACATTTTTTTACTCTCGTTTTCGAGCTCATCAAATGATGAGCATCGCGTACGCGAATCATCGCGAATCGCGGAATAGTCGTGATTGTAATTTCGTAATATGTAATATTCATAAACGTCGAGTTATATCTCTATTGAATGGTCTAGTATTGTTATGCAAAACTTTATGTTAATCTCGTAGACGCGAGATCTATCTGCAAAGTCTTTCACATTTTTGTTGCCACAGAGGCAAGTATATGTGGGAGCAGCAGTGTTGAACATTTTTTTATATTTTCCCAGGCGTTTGTTCTTCGCACACCCTTTCTTGCTCGCAATCCAGAGTCCTTTGATCTTGGTTTGAAACGCAGATGAGGGATGTAAAATTTGAATTTTTAAAAAAGAAATTGAATTAAATAAGAAAATTAATCTTTTAATTATTGTTGCCGTTATTCTGTTGCGAATTTTCCACGTTTATAAATTTTTCCTGCGTGAGCTTTCACCCTCTCTCGTCTTCCGCGATTAATTAAGCGGGTTATAAGCGGAGGAATTTTTCGTATGCAAATTTTTGCATTATTCCGACGCGAGTGGCGAACGGCAAAGGAAGAAGAATATATGTAGGCGCGGCAAAACGCCGAGCGCATAAGATGATGCGCTGCGCAAATGAACTTCTCGCGTTTCAAAAATAATGTCGCTGCTCGAGCGCGAGAAAAATTGCAGCGCGTTCCTTTTTGAATTATACGCGCTGTTTCGCGACGTGCGTACAAATAACTTTGCGTTTTTACAGAACGACTTCGGATTCTTTTAATTTCTAAACGCAGAAAAAACAGTATCCTTGAGAGAATGCAAATATGCCTTGATTCGAGTATATTTTATCCTTATAATAGCGCCAAATATAAATAATTTTGGATAAAGGATAATTTATCCTTAAAACAAAGTGTAAAATATTCTTGGTTGAAGCTGAAATTTATTTATAAATATTGCAAGGACAAGTGACAAGTGTGCATCGGATATAAGCGGTACTTTCAAATATATATAATAATTCTTAGTTCAAATGTGACTAAGTTTGTTTTTATCATATGCGATTTTTAAAACAAGAATATATCTTAAGGATAAAATATACACAAACTTATTTATTATTAAGGCAAATGAAAACTTGCCGATTACAAAGAGCAATATATGCTTAAATCAATCAAATAGCGTTCAGGAATAAAAATATACTTGAATCAAGGATTCCTTTTTTTCTGTGAATAAATGTAAGCTTTAAGTTTGTTTTGAAAAGCAGTACGATATTCAAGATATATTTGGTACGCAAAATATATAAATTTTTTGAATATATGAATGTTTGATGCAAGTAATTTACATCGAGACTGCACGATAATGATATCATTATTACACATAACGACGCAAAGTTACTCATTTCCTTTCATTATCGTTCAATTTATTACTAAAAAGTCAGCCATTAGTCTTTATTGCTCGTTTCGTAGCCCGAGTATTACTCAATCTGTCCGACGCAGGTAGATAGGCTCGTTCCCGTAAAGTACCGACGATTGCATTGCGGTGACATTCCCCGGGTAGATGCACACTTTGCGCGGGCAAAACTGCCCGCAGCAGTCACACGCAGAACCACGGTTGTGCTTTGATCAGCGTGCAACTCATCTCTCGCATTACCCGTTCCCTTCGCGAATATTCCTTTCGCCCGTTAGTGTCCCGTGTAAGTTTCCCCTCTTCTCAAATTGACGGCAATTGCGCGATCGCACACCGATGCGACGGGACTCACTTTCGTTTTACGAGGAGCGAAGTGGAATAGCAATAAGGCTCGTCATTCCTGCCGTCCGGCTTTTACGGCCGAGGGAAAATACGTGGTCGGCTGGCTGGCTGCTGCTGCCAACCGGTATATGCATATATGCTCTCACACCTATCGCGCTGAAATGATACGTTTCCGGTGCAGCGAGTGAGCCTCGTGTAACCCAATCGACCAAATGCGATGCGTAATGCACGTGCAATTTCGCGAAATGGCCGACGAACAGGAGAAAAAAAGAGACCGAGGGTGATAAAAGTGGCGTCGCATCGCTATCCGTCGATGATTGCCAGCGTCCTCGTTTATACGTTCCGTATAGCTTATAATAAGCACGAGGACACACGTGACACGCAGATGGCACGTAATCACTGCCATATTACACACTTTCGCGCATACGAAATGGACTTGTGCATGCATTTACAATGTGCGAGCGATATGTTGGGTGTCTTATTATTATACGGTTGGTTTTTTGCACAAGCGAATACTCCGCAATATCCGTCTGCTCGGCTCGGAGATTTGTTTAATTTGACGGCCAATTACGCTAACTCGACTCGTAATCTTCACCGTGCGAAGTAGAACGCTTTCTTCCTGCGATATGAATCATAATGTCTAACGTTGGATTTCGTTTCTCTTATCGTTGCAGCCCGAAACGGTGCCACAGGCGAGGATCGACATGACCCGCGTCCTGGAGGTGGCCTGCGGCCGAGGACGTCACCGGGCATCCTTACAGCCTGGCCGTGACCTCGCCGGAGGGTGCGACCTTCGTCAAAGGCACGTGCCGCGAAGAGACCAGGTGGTGGACGGACGTTCTCCAGGTGTATTCGCGAAACAAGGTCGGTATATGGTTCTAATGTCAATGTATAATCCATTTTTCGTTTCCATATTTTGAAAAATATTTGCGTCATTTATCCAAGTATTTCGAAATTAATATACCAGAGAAAAACTGGGTAATAATTATAAATTAAATGAAAATCGTACAAGAAACCAGGACGTTCTCCAGGTGTATTCGCGAAACAAAGTTGGTCCTAATGTCAATATACAATCCATTTTTTGTTTCCATATCTTGGAAAAATTATTTGCGTTATTTATCAAAATAATTCCAAAGGAATATATCAAAGAAAATTTAATAATAATTATAAATTAAATGAAAATCGTACAAGAAGCCAGGACGTTCTCCAGGTGTATTCGCGAAACAAAGTTGGTCCTAATGTCAATATACAATCCATTTTTCGTTTCCATATCTTGGAAAAAATTTATTTGCGTTATTTATCAAAATAATTCCAAAGGAATATATCAAAGAAAATTTGGTAATAATTATAAATAAAATAAAAATCGTGCCTTTCTCTCTCTCTCTCTCTCTCTCTCAATATATTTCGTGCAGCTTAATGAAATGCACCGGAAACCGTTATGAAATGTGAAAGGCGCAATCCAATTTCTGCATGAAATTATGAAGGAAATATCGATTGGAGAAGATGACTCGGTCGAAGAATCCTGTGCGTCCTACCTAACGTACACTTGCGATATAGAATGGCATCTTACGTGTATCATTAGGGAATTTAATTTTACGTCGATTACGGAGTATACGCAGCGGCGAGGCCGCATCGATACCGTATTATACGCGTCTTCTCTCTCCGAAAGGGGCAACGCGCGAGAAGAACGGAGTCACGCGAATGGTAGAAACGCGCAGAATGTTGGCTGATTGCGCGTGCTCTCGCATAATCATTACGTGCCATAATACATCCTCTCCTGCGTCATGCTTGTTACGCGCACAAGAATCATTCCCTCGCCTGTGACGTCTTTTCGCGTCCACGGGATTAACTCTAATAGGGCTTCAGCATGCTAGCAGAAACCTATTCGATGTAACAAGAGAGTTACGAGAGCGAAAGAGAGTTCCGAAGAATATCGCATCGATTATTTCAGCGCGTTTAGCCTTTTAATGTCTGTCGCAAAATTACGATATATTAAACGATCTTTAAACGATTTTATTATCACTTATTTTTCGATTTATTTTCCCCTTATTTTACAATAAATCGTTTAACATAAATAGTTAAGGATGTATGGGAGACGTCTAAAAATATACATCCTTAAAAAATTGCGTAATATTAACATGTAATTAATTTTAAATATGATTCTCTATTTCTTTTCGGAATCTCAATCAGAGGGAGGGAAATTAAATTAAACTACAATTAAATAATTTTGTTATTTTTAGACGATAGTTAAGCTAAAATATTCTTGTTCTATTATATAAAAATGACCATTGTATATATGTCGCATAATTGGCGACGATATAGGACAGAACGCGACGTATAAAAATGCGCGTCGAGTTCATAAACGAGGCGGGCGAGCGCTTTCGCATGATGAAGCGGTTATTGAGTGTGATTGTGCCTGTCGCTTGAAAAGGCCTTGAAAAAAATAGCGTAAGCTACGGCGAAACTGCCGATGCTGTCTCGCATAATCGGCGATGCATACCGCGGCGCTCATTACGCCGACAATAACGCCGGTAGGGACTTGCGCCGCGACTTGTCACGGGACTTTGCGCGTCTCTCGGGGGTTGTCAGTCGAGTCGATTGGCCGCTTCCTGCGATTCATTCGTCTTTTCGCGATCTCTAAAGGGGCCTCTTCTCGGCGTTTTCTCTTTTCACCGTCGCTTAACGTCGCGCCGGAGCGTTATTATTCAGCTGACGACGGAAAGCGTTTGGTAACAAATGGAGCATCCTTTTACTCGCCAATCGCTGAAGTCTGCGGCGAACCAGGTTGAGAATGAACTCTCCTCTATTACGTGAAATTACTTTAACTACTCTGTTAATTATGACATGTCAATGCATCATGTTGCTATAATAGTTAACAATTAAGTATTTAAATTTTCTTTATTGTAACGCGTTCTCAGGATTTTAATTAAGATCCTTTATAGTATTTTCTTGTACCTATATTTTTATTAATAATTTTATTAATAATTATGAGAATTTGATTTATTGATAAGATACACGAGAGACAATTTTTGAAACTTTTGATATTCCATGCAGCTATGCAAGGCAGTTATTAGAATGCTCTGCGTGTCGACGATTCAAGGTTTACAAATCGTACATATGTGTATGTTTATGTCGTGTGTATATTTGTTGCGCAACATACAAATCGCGGTTTGTCGAGATAAAATTTGGACCGGACCGACATTTCCCCGTTGTAATTGTTCAACCTTTTTCGATTACATAGGGAGGTGTCCGCTCGTGCGGACCTTCCAATCAATTAGACGCCGTAAATCGAATCGCTCAAAAGCTGCGTCGTTCGTTACAGTGCTCGGAACTCCGTAACAACACCGCGGATTGCTCGGCTGCGAAATTACGCAAGAAGACATGATCGATCGGCGAGCGGAGAAATATATCTCTTCATTCGGCTTCTGGTACAAAACGCGAAACATGAGTTATTACATCGTGACGCGTGCGATATAACATACTATCGTGTATCCACGTCCTTTAGCGAAGGATAGATATTTTATTCGATATACGCGTTCAAAAATCTACTTTCCAAATTTCGACATATCCCGTATTTTTGCCATTTTGTATTATTGTATAATACATATACATTTTAAATTAAATTTTATTTAAATTATTTATCAAATATTTTTCGAATTGGAGAGTAATTGAAAAAAAAATTCGAAATATGTAAATATCATCTTGTAAAGCCGCGTTGTAAATTACAATAAATTATGTATTACAGCGCTTGTGCGTACTGAAGCTCGTGTAATTCTCAGACAAAAAGCATCTCCTTCTTCATATTCAGTACTCTTTGTGCGCATCCAAGGCAATGGCTCGATAATTATCTCTTCAGAGAGAACAGAATGAAGTGTTTTCTGCGTTCGCGCGGGTTTCGCGTCGGCTGCACAATCGATCAATCGTCCTCGCGCTCAAGAATCGTTCAGGATCCCATCTGGCATTGTTCGTACGAGATTACACGGCTACGCGCGCACGTTAATTCCATTATGCAAGCAATATGATCGATCGGTAAACGGCTACACCTCGTCGTGGACCCGCTGGTGTAAACGAACGATTATGTTACGAGGCCAAGGCAAGATGCATACGCGACATTTAGCGCGGTGAACGTGGAGGAAAAACATTGCTCCCGCGTTATTTTCCACATTTTTTTGCAATTACCCACCTTCCTCTTCATCTTATTCTCTCTATTGTCCTTGGAATCGCCACGTTGTTTGCGCAAAGGGGACTCAATTGCTTTGCACCTCGAGACGGCTTTGCGAAGTCTTACAGCCGTGACTTTTTTTAATTTGAGATATCATTTGAGATAAAAACAATATCGTATGGTGTGTGTGTATATATATATATCAGGGTGTGCCGAAATTTGCAAATTATCTGTTAATGGCGCATTCCTGGGATTATTTGGAGATGATTACTCCTCAACGAAAATATCGAGGCATCAATTATTTTTGAATTATAAGCATTGAAAATAAAGGATAAGTCTTGTAGAAATAAAATATTAACAAAACCACATTCTTCAATTATTTTCAAGTAGAAATTACTTTAATGGAATTTTAATTTGGGGCTTCGTTGCAAAGATACATAATGACAAAAATTGGGAACATGCAAAAAATGATGGCTTCTCTCTCGACATTTTCGCTGAGGAAAAAATCGTCTTCAAATGAACAGGAATCTGCCATTAATAGATGATTCGCGAATTAATCAATAATATATATATATATATATAGATACATATAAATGATAAAAATAAACACTTACTCCAAAAAAGCAGTACACTAAAATTTGGAGAAAAATAAAATTTCAAATGACGATAACTTCGTAAATAATAAAGATAGCAAGGTTTCTAAAAAATGAAAATAAAGTTTGGAATCTCTACTTTAAGAATCTATTTATTTCAATGTGGCGAGATAAATTTATTAAAAATGGCGGATGACAAAACGAAAACATGCAAAATTGAAAGATAATGATTCGAGTTTGTCAAGACACACGGCGTGAGTCAAATGTCGCAACTTAATGGAATAAAAAACATACGATAATACAGAGTCTCCTCTTTAAAATGCTTTTTTATTCATCTTGATACGATGATGTTTCGCAGAGTTATTCATATTTAAAGTAAAAAGCTGCCTTTTTATTCAAATGCAAATATCTCGGCGAAAAATTATCGTATTGAGATGAATAAAAAAGCATTTTAAAGGGGAGACTCCGTACTATCATATGCTTTTTATCCCATTGAGTTGCGACATTTGACTCATGCCATGTGCCTTGGCAAACGCGAATCATTATCTTTCAATTTTGCATCTTTTCGTTTTGTCATCCACCATTTTTAATAAATTTATCTCGCCACATTGAAATAAATAGATTCTTAAAGTACAGATTCCAAGCTTTATTTTTCTTTTTTAGAAATCTTCCTATCTTTATTATTTACAAAGTTATCGTCATTTGAAATTTGATTTTTATCCAAATTTTAAGTATACCACTTTCTTTTAGAGTGAGTGTATACATAGTATTGATTGACACTGAATATCTCTTGGTTAAATTTGATTAAATATCTTTCGTGATGTTTTCACGATTATGATTGAGGATAAACGTAATTATTCGCGGATCGCTTTCCAGATCGATTATCCAATCAGCCGAGATACGTGAACGGCGAAAAGGAACGCTCGAGGGTTCTAATAATAGAATGTGTGGAAATATTCCATCGCAATTTCTTCATGATTTGCGTTCTGTGGTTTTCAGGGTCGGCATAAGCGAAATGCAACCTTCCCCGGTGGACAGACAACGATTCTGCAAGTTACGCCGACGATTCGAAGTGAGTATGCCTACTGCTCATGTTATGCAGATTTTACAGTAATACGCACGTATGCGTAGATATGTCCACGCCAGTAGTTAACGATGGCGTAATTACTACCTCGCTTAGTCATTTCGCTCTACGGAACAGTAATATTGCACAGACAAGGGTCTTTTTACGCAAGCAATTTGATGTAACGAGAGTTGCAAACGAATGTGCAACAATTTAACCAACGTGGTAAACACGAAATGCGTGTGACAGTAGTGGATATAAATAACAAAAAGATAATGTTGGCGCGCGAAGGAGAAAGTAGATATCTTCTTCATAATACATAATTATTATTACGTACCACCTCGTTATCTCTAGCGTCAAGCTTAAAGAAGTTCTCATTCCCTCTAATTGCCTAATTAGATCTATCACAATTATTTTTCTCGAGAGATTACAGCAACTTGACTCGAGTCAAGTCACATATACGTGTTTCTTGATATATTTATTTTCCAAGTTCGCTTAAAAATTTCTCTATTAGAATTCTTTTTGTAAAAAGTGCTTGATTTTTCTTTCGTGTCCTCCGTGAAGAGTTTTACAGCCTTTGCATCGGTCGACTGAATATCCTCAAAAGCTAACATTTGAACTTGATCGTCGCAGGTAACGCGCCAAATCCACCGCGACCGCGCTTCAACAGCTGTCGATCAGAGCCTCGTGGCAGCGCGTGGATCCCAGAGAGCGGAACGTCAGACCTTTGCTCTTCCGTCTTCTCGTCTACTCCGTCCTTGGTGACGACCAGCGTCTGCACCGCCAACAATAGCGTGCTGACGAACGGTAAGACGGACAGCGTCTCCGAGATTAGGAGCAACTTGTCACCTCTGCATACCGTGGCGTCCCTCGAGAATGGCTCCAGCGGAAGCTACCTGACAACCGCGACGACGACGACGACGACGACGTCGTTGAATGGCAATATTTGCAGCACCGTATATTCGACGACCTCGACGACCGTCTCGAGCAGCATCGCCTCGTTGACCGAGAAGCCGCCGATGATCCCCAACGACGGCGCGAGATCGACGAGCTATCGGGATCAACCTGCCAGCAGCGCGTCACCGCCGACCCGGGACAAGCTCCGTGCCGAGGACAAGGCCAGGCGCAGGATGAATCAGCAGGGCGAACGAACCGGCGACACGACCGGCACGGCCTCCGGCGAGAAACTAGGTCGGTATATTCGATGAGACATCATTTCTCTCTGCATCCGATGCCTCTGACAGATAAAATTGTCATCTATCCGTTTTTGACGTTTCCTTCACTCTTTTATTACATGCAACATTTGCTCGATTCTTTGTGACTTTCGACATAACGCGATTATTAAGATTTATTGTTTTTTTTTGTGTGTGTTCGCGATTCTGAATTTTTTAAATAGTTGAATTTTAAAATTTAATGAGATTGAATTATTAAAGAGAATGATATTAAAATCGTGACTTGTTTTTTCGAATATTTTATTTTGTTCAATTAAATTATATATCCTGTAAAGATATTATAATTAGAGACCTGATGATAGGAAGATATATTGCTGTGTTTGATCGCCTCATTTGGACTGATTTACGTTGCGCTGTATCGAGATTAAAATTGGGACGTAGATGATTGATAGCGAATAATTTACAAATAATATTATATGTCATTTCTGAGACGTGTTTCAAGGTAACATGAAAGTTAAATTAGAAGTAGTAACTTTCCAGATGTTCGTCTCGCTTTGTCACGTATTACGTCGAAAGTTTTTCTTAATAGTCAGCTAAAACTAGTTTAGATACGGATGGAAACTAGGACGCTGCATTTTACATTCTCAATGACGATGATTTGCAATTCGCAAAAGAAACAACAGCTGACACATTAAGTCGGGTAGCTGACCTATTTTTTATTCGACGTAATTAATATTGCAAACGCAATAGTTTAATAAAACATTGCTAGGCATATAGCAAACTACATTAATGAAATTAAATGTTTTTCAAGAGAATTATGAATTATAGTGCAAATTTAGATACATATTATTTAAATAATAACTTACTTGCATATAATGACAATCACACAAAGTGTGATTTCTTATCAAGAAAAATCGGGTCTGTTACTATTCGTTTTTACGCGATTTTTATAATAAAATCTTAGTCTATCATTTTTTTCTCCGAGAAAGTATCGATAGTATCCACCATAGAATTGCATAGGATAATTACGTAGGAAATTTGCGATCGCTTGCACGTTGCACCGCGATTCGTAGATTTCATTTAGATTGAAGTCGAAGGAACGACGGGATACTTTAGAAATTGCGTTGCGAAAAATTCAGAAAAATCGCAGGCATGCGAAATCCGCGTAGAACAATCTCGCTAACAATTTACTACGAACGTGGATTATTGAAACGTGCGAGTCTTATCGGAACGTCGGAATCATCTGGAGATTTAAACAGCAGATCGTCGATTAAAACCTCAGTCGGCTTTAATCGCGTCTGATGAAAAATTCCGATGCGGAATTTATCTACGCGATTTATTAGCCACATCATGATCTTCTCATAAAAATTCTCAAAAGAAAAAATCTTGTATATTTTAATTATTTAATTATTTGTCTTGATTATTTAATTACTTTAACATAATCCATTGCTAATTTAATTTTATATTTTTTTTAACTTTGGTAGAATTTAATTTTCAATTCATTAATTTTTGAGTTACGTTATTTATTTTTTTTTATTCTTTATTAATTTAATATATATTTAGAGATAAATTGTGATAATTTTTATGTTCCATATATCCATTAATATAACGATGACATGTTTGATTTTGATATATTACTAAGGTAAACAAGGAGGAAAGCGCGCAAGATAGTCTTTCACTTCTCTGATGCTTCCTGCAGCAAGAAGCAACCAGGTTATTAATTAGTCGGCGGTCAATTAATGCGAAGTGGTCGTTTGCCCGTACCGGCGTCAGCGTGTTGGACGAAGGGCACTCTTATAAGCGGAAAAGAAATTAATTAGTTAACTCGCCAAGACGTACCGAGGCGAATATTTTGATAACGACGAATGCAGGAAGACGGCTTAACGATTTCACCTCGTGCGATGGTTGTTCTGTGTGTGTCCATGGAATTCTAAGTACCATAATTATAATTTATACTATCCTGAACTATCGTTGTTAGACACGTGAGAATAAATAATGAAATAAAGAAACGAATAGATGGATAGCTATAGATAAATTATATTATGATAATATATACCTTATAAAATTCGCGCGAGGAAAAACTTATATTACGACAGAAATATCACATAGTGTAATATAAGATAAATATATTATACAGACGATGACGCGTGCCGGAGGATACTTTTGGAGCACGAGCGGGAAAGAGAAGGGAAGCTGCGGGATATAGCGGCTTCATTAACGCAACCACGAGTGAGGAGAATTAAACCAAGAACTTCGGAGCCAACCAGAGACGTAGTGGACGCGGTCAATGCGGCTCATCAAGATAAACTTGTACGTAACGCAAAGAGATATGGAAGATATTCATTATTAATCGTTAATTACATGTCTTGCGTTTTAACATATGACAATTACTCATTGCGTTATTTGCAACACATTTTTTTTCGATTTTGTAAGAATTAAAGGAAGAGTTTTATCTGATTTGTATTATAATCTAATTATTCAAATTAATTAAAAGGTTGAAATAATAATATTAATATGATTGAAATGGTATAAGGAATAAAAACAAGATAATTATGTAAAATGCTTCATATATAGATCAGAGGCGATCCTGACGGTTGCGGCCTAGATATTTCCGGCATCAGGTACTCACCCACTTCCGAGCTAAGAGTTGATCTGCCGGCAGAGGACTTGTTAAACATCAAGAAAGGCTGGCTAATGAAACAAGGCTTGAATAAGGTGCGTCTCGTGTCTTCTTCGCGAACGTAATCTCTCGCGCGCGTCTCTTAAGAAATTTGTTTTTCTGTCTAGGAATGGAACAAGCACTGGTTTGTTCTGAGAGGTTGCGGACTGATGTATTATAGAGATCCCTGTGCGGAGGACAAGGGCATCATGGACGGAGTTATAGACCTCAATACTGTCACCGCGGTCACTTCGCTACAGGTCGCGCGGAATTATGGATTTCAAACTGTCGTAAGTGTCATGTGTCATATCATGTGTTTGTACTAAAAAAATATTTTCCAGAATATAATTATTCTTGCTTTGTAAGATTATACAATATATATCATATATTATATTTGTATTATTATACTCTATAGTGCAACTTTTTTTTTAAATAGAAAAATTAAAATATACAGATAATTTTTTTAATTAGATTTAGATTATATTTTTCATACCGGTTTTAAGAACGAGACTAATTATTATGTAAAATCGAGGAAATGGGATTTATATCAATTTTTTACGTTTGAAAAAAATTGGATCAAACAACCACATTTTTCGCTTGAAAGGAAATTATGCATATTGTTTTAATTTTCGACAGGCTTGGGATGACAGGGGCACTACAGTGTTATCGGCAGTGACTGCTGGTATCAGGTCTAGCTGGATGTCAGCTATCAAAAGAGCAGCCAATCTACCTGATTCTGACAGTAATGTGGATTCTCTTACCGTTTGCTCGGACACTCAGCAAGAGACAAATCCGCAGTCGCCTACCACGTGAGTATAGACTATTGTATAATATTTTAATATATAACTTACATATATATAAAATTTGTATCTGTCTTGTAGATCCATCGTGGATCGTGAAAGAGACTCTGTCGTTCCCTCGACATCTATCACGCCTAGATCGGTTCTGTTCTCGTCCGACGAAGAGTATAGGACTGCTTCCGAGGGTGGACGAAGAGAATCCGGCGATTGGTCGGAGATGCCAGTATCGCCGCCACTTTTGAGGAACGGCGATTGGCCTATCAAGGGTTCTGGCTGGTCGGATTCGGCAAATCATGAATGGTCAGAGCTACCACCATCGCCGCCGTTAACGAGAACCGCGTTATCCAGGGTGAAAGCTCGATCCAGATCGAGTTCTAGATCGAGAGTCTACAAGAGAAGCCGAAGTTCGCCTCCAAGCTCGCGGAGAAGTACCCTAGATAGTGTGAGATCGGAGGATTTGATGATGGCTTGTTGCGAACTTGGCGAAGATGAGGAACAGAGCAATGGCCACCTGCAGAACAATAGCTGCCTTTCGAGTGCTAATGACAGTCCTTTGATTGTCGAGCTTCTGGAGAATCAGGTGTCGCTTCTGCGCGATCAACTGGATCAGAATCAGTCTCATCCGAGTACGCTACTAGTCATTGTCGAGCGTCAAGAGAATGAAATCGAAAGTTTGAAGTCGCAATTGAATGCGGCGCGAACAGATATCGCAAACGCAGAAAAAGAGCTGTCTAGACTAAGACAGCAAAAGGCCGAAGCATCCATCAGGGAAAAGCAAGTAGAAGAATTGTTGAATACGATACAGAGGACCGAGCAACAGAGAAACAAGGATCTGGATGACCTGGAAAAAATGAAGAAAATGTACAATAGAGACAAGGAAGTCTTGGAATGCAAATTATTGGAGACGGAGGCTCTTCTAAGGGAGACTTCAGAGAGATGCGAAATGCTTACGAACGAGTTGACATCGAATCATAGAACTGTCGAGCATTTGCAAGCTGAAATAACAACTCTTAGCGACAGATTGTCGCAAGGTAAAGATATCTCTTTCTTAAAATAATATTTTTTAATTAATATTTAGTTTAAGGGTTTAAATAAAAATAGTTGATAATGTAATTATTTCTTAAATATCTATTTTTCTCTAGGTATTGAGGAAAACGAAAGACTTTACAATAAAGTAAGAGAATTGGAAGAGAAGAATGGACTCTCTGCTTCGAGAGAACGGGGGAGAAGCTTCGATTCGCTTAGCGATTTAACTAACATCGAGTTGGATTTAGATTTGACTACATTAGACAAGGAAAGGTAAATGCGCATTGTAAAATATAATAGCAATATATTATGAACAGTAATCACTTATATGATGTATTATTCTCGTGATAGGGTTATGGAAGAGTATGACGAGTTGCGCGGCCGTTTTGAGAAGGCTGTTATGGAAATTCGAGCTATGAGGAAGGAGCTACGAGAAGCTCATGCCACACAGGATGTTTTGGAATTAGAAATCTTTGCTCATAAGCAAGACGCAATTAGCGTCAGCGAGAGCAATCAGGCACAGATTCAGCTAATGGCAGCGAGAATTCAAGATCTGACTAACAAGTTAGCCGCTAGCGAAAAGCAAGTTAGGACATTGAGACAGAAACTAACAAAAGCCGAAAGCAGGGACAAGAGAAGATCACTCTCTCTCAAAGGAAGGGAATCTTTCCAGATTTCTCAAGAGGTGGAAGACAAATTATTGGATTTAGAAAACAAGATCCGCGCTATAGAGAAGGGTAAGAGCATCAGCGCCCCCGTTTCAGCGGGCAACAGCTCGAAGGAATCGAGTCCTAATCTGAAAAAAGAGAAGAGACGAGAAAACAAAAATTTGGATCGTACTAAACTTCGAAGAAAATCCTTAGATAGCGCGACAAGCTCTGAACCAATGAAAGTGTTGATTAGATTGAGCACTTTAGAAACAAAAGTTGCAAACGTCGCTGAGACTATGGTCAGCGATGTGGAGAAAGATTCTAGCGAATGTAGCGAGGTCAGCGGGTCTTCCGAGATATCGTTGGAGGTGCTGGCAAGATTGAAGAAATTGGAGAGAGCGGTATCGAAGTCGAAGCGACGATTAGAGAAGTGTCTCGGCTCAACGCAAGCGGAGGATAAAGCCGAGAAGTGTTTACGCGACGTAAATGAAATATTGGATTCGTGCTTAGAATGTAAGAAGAATCAAGCTAGCGCTCAAGTCATCGAGTCAGTAGGAGTAGTGGTATCTAGGCTAGAAGTTATACTTAAGGATAAACTGAGCGAACTCACGAGGAGACGGCAGTCGCTGGCGCAGGAAGGTCGGCTGGACGAGAGGGAGAAGATGAAGCTCGTTGCTGAGAGGATAGCATTCGAATCCGTGATTCTGCGACAGATAAAGTGTGCGTTGAATCGCACAACAGACAAGAGCGCCGTTCTGAGTGAATTGGTCGAAACTAGTCAGCTTGCCTCAAGCTTAAAGCGTAAGATTCATGGAACTAAGCCCAAAACATACCAAAATACCAATTATATTCAATATCTTACTAAGGTGTTAGCTAATAAGTTAGTACTGGTAGGACATGTCTCCGCGTTGACGGAAACATCGAAGGAGATGAACGCGGCTCGCAGTGAAAGCCTGAACTTTTTACTGCAGAAGCAGCGAGAGATCAACGAGATTATGCGAAAATACAAAGACACGAAACTGCAACAGCTCGCGGAAGTTCTTGCTCTCGAGACGTTTAGTCTATCCGAACAAGAGGATCTCACGAGCAAACAAATTAGCGGATCGAATAAAAAACTGCTCGAGGATAGACGCATTCGCGAGGCGTGGGCTTTAGCGCAAGAGACAGTAAGTAAGGAACTTGTGCAGGCTGAAGTGTCTCACGTTATTATGCGTTACGGTCAACTGTACGAGCAAAACGTCACTTCGATCATGGATACTTGTCTTAGCTTTGACAGAGCGGACAATGTCAGATTAGAGTCGTGGGTGGACGCGGCACAAACGCGACTACGTCAAGAAATGGAAGTCTCCATACACGAGCTGTCGGAGGCTTATGAGGAATGTTTACGTACGATGAAGAAGAACAAGTTAACAGCGATCGATTCCAAACATGAATCCCGTCAGTTGCTGACAGACTACGCTGACGTGATTGCGCACAAAGCTTTAATAGACTCCAGAATCGCTCTCCTTCAGGAAACTACACGGCAATCAATCACGACATTGCCTGGAGAGACTTTTGTATCTAGTCTTATTCGAAACGAAGAGATCGTTTCCTGTTTGACGAATGACGAAGGATACGACTTCCAAAGTAATCCGATCCTCGATGCAGAGTATAGTTACCTTTATCAACGATTGACCAAGGAATGTGAAGATAGAATATCTGGGAAAAAAGAATCAAAGGAGCAACTGAAAAATGTCAGTCAGTCGTTGTTTTACTTGGAAGAAGATCTAGCCGGACTCAGCAAATGCATAAGAGATAAAGCAGGAATGAGTATCGACAATACTGCTTGGTCCAGATCGACAAGCAGCATTGCGGATTGGTCTAGCGTTTGCGAGAAGTGCTTGCACTTACGGGAACAGATAAGGAAGCTGGATGATTACATGAACAATATATCGTGTCAGACGTGCACTCAATTGCAGGAAACTCTTCAGAAGATAACTACCGAACATAATAAAGAACTGGAGATGCTTAAGCGCAATCAGGAGAGGGATCTGATAGACATCAAAGGTGAATTGGACAGTCAGCGACAGTCTCTGACGACTCAATACGAGCAAGAGGCAGCTAGTCTACGCGAGAGAGCCAGAAAATTGGAGCATCGTCTCAACGCGATGGATTCCGAACATTCGGCTCATGTGAATGAGTTAAGAGCTGCCTATCAACGATCTATAAGCGCCGAATTGGACACTGACGCCGAGACGCGGAAGCGGTACAAGGAAGAGATCAAGCAATTACGTGCATTATGCGAGAAAGGTTTATTGGCTATGGAGAACTCGCATAGACGTATCATCGCCGAAATGGAGGAGAAACATCGACAGGAGCTGGAGAGTCTGAGAGTGGATAAAGAACAAGCGCTCTCCGAAGAGACGCAAGCGACTTTGGCTGCATTGGACGCTATGAGAAAAGCGCACGAACACGAGGTACAAAAGGAAATTGCCAAGTTCAAGCAGGAGTTTATCAAGCAAGTGCAGGCTCGAGAGGATATCGGGGTGCTACACAAGGAACACGAGTATGTAAAAATATCACCCAAGCATTAGTTACTGTGAGTAAAATGTAAAAAGTAATACATATTTTTTTCTTTTTAGGGAAGAAATGGAAGAGATAAAACAAGAGATTCTTTCCCTGTCCGCCAAGTATTCGTCGAAATGCGTCGAGTCCGCTGCATTAGAGGAGAGAGTGGGTAATCTGTCCAAGCAACTCACCCAGGCGCAACAGCACATCATGCAATTAGATGCGAGAAATAAGCAATTGAGAGCGCATCTAGTGCTAGAGACGAATGAAGGTGGTATCAACGATACCATACAGATTCTGAGAGGTAGGGACAACGAGATCGCTGAACCGAGGGAAGAGATACATCGACTGCAACAACAATTCAAGGTATTGCTCTATGCTTAGAAGAAGTTTACCGTTTAAGAAAAGCAAATGTGATTAACACACTTATGTATACTACTTAATTGATTAACTCTATTTTGCTGCAATTACATATTATGGTGTTTCGCCTGGCGAGCTTGTTGCGCTTTAATGAAATTTAGTAAAAATCCTACGCTTTTCATTAACGACTCTTCCCCTCTTTTGTGTTTATTTATTCGAATTTAGATATATCAGTTTGTACATAATATCATGTTTAAACGAAACCACTTGTCGCAAATACCATAACTGATGTAATTGTAACTCAGTAAGCAGTTTAAACGATTCGACTTAGCGTTAACCATCCTACCCCTTCACATACTGCTCGCCCATTGACGCAAATTTTCGATATTTCACTAACAGCATGGGGACACCCCTCGTGAATCGTCGAAAGCCGCCCTATCGCTAGACTATTCGCCTGCCTACTCGCCGCAACGTCTCAGGGGTAGCCAAAGTGGCGGTGAACAGAAATTAATGAGCGAACGAAGTCTAAAAGGGGCGAACACCTTGTCCAGCGTGTTACAAAAACGATCCCTGTCGATGGATCGGTCTCAAAGCGCATTCTCGTACAAACTCGAGCGCGTAAAGTCGGTTTCGTTGCCGTATTCGAGTAATTTGATAACTAGGCCGGCGAGTAGTGCCGGCGTTTCTGGCTCGCATTTTGTCAGAAAAGAATCGCCGGCGAGCTTAGAGAAAAAAGATCAGGAGCGTAACGTTCGTCTGGATTCGCCATTATGGGACAGCTTGAGACCGAGGAGCGGCCTGCCCCATCAATATCAAGGTACAGAAGAGAGATGAATGCTAAGGGAAAGATAGATAGACAGAGAAAGAGGAAGAAGTCTACGGTGATGGAATGCGTTGTCGGTCGACAGTGGGAAAGTTCTTATGGTGCTTTTGTAAAATATTATAACGCTAATAGAATCGTGATTTTATTATCGATGATTGTTATTATTTTATAACGCATTTTATACGACATTTGATTCGGAGATTTTTACTCGAAACAATTTTCCGCATGCAATCAAAAAAGTCAGATTGTTTTCTGATGTAATAACAAAAAAGAATTAAAATAGTGCGAGAAAAATTAGGCAAGGCTTCGATCGTTATTAGCTTGCAAAGGCAGAATACAAGATTAACATATGCTTTATGCAAATTAACAGCGCTTTTAAGATATTAACACTATTAAAATTTCGTTGACTGACATAAAGATTGCGAATATATTTTCTTCTTAGTTCATAAATATAGATGTGCAATATTTATCGAAAACGACGATTGTTAATTTGAGAGCTTGTTCGTATATAGCATGTAGATGTAAATATATTTAAGTATTTTCTTTACTATAACAATATTGTTAATTGTTGTACTAATTTCTTTGAGAAAAATCGACAAAATTGACGATTAATTAATCTTAATTTGTCATTATGAGTTGTAGGTATTGATAACCAACGTTAAAAATGTGCCTATACTAATTAACTGGTATCAACTGCATACGATTATTATGCAATGCTTGTCTAACACTGGTTATTTGCTAACACGAACTGTATAAGAGTACCATGTGCAATAATCTGCGAAATAATCTTGTCTTATCATGGTTGTAACGCTATATGCTATAAATGTCCATTCTATTATATAAGGATATTAATTATCTATCGTATATATAACATGCTAAAGATGTGCAAGTGATATAAACTGTATGTTGATCTGACAATTATCATATGTTTGCATATCATAATTTTTATGAAAAAGTTTAATGATTCTAATGATCAAAATATGTAATAAGTTGCTTTTTAGTTAATTGAATTTTCGCTGGCGCATCTTTAACACAAATATCGTAACCGTGTACTAGCATAACTATAACACTATTATTTTAATGATGAAGTTAAACAGCGAATAATTAAAAATTTGAAATTGATTTCTATCTTATTTTAATATTCGGAAAAAATATATGTACATAATAAAGTACATATATTTTTTTTTAAATGCTATATTGAAAAACGTGAAAATCTAAATTAAGTCTAAGAAAGATTTAAGAAATCTGAAAGAAATGAGCAAGAATTAAAGCAGATACTTTTCATATACGATTCCTGAATAATCAAAAACATTAGATGTAAAACATATTATACAACGTATTTTGTAGCGATTTTAATGTTTCTCATTATATTTTCATAATAACTAACATTGTCTAAACGTCTACGATACAAATTGACGTCTGAATACGTACACAACGACGGTATACGATAATGTATATACAGACCGTAACAATATCTCGGCAATTATTTGGAATGTAAGGTGGCACAACAACAGAGATGCGAGTCGGCAGCAGCCCCTGGCAGGAGAGCAAGCAGAATGAAAAGCAACAGCAGCAACACCCGGAGACATACACCCTCCGTGCCGACGCTCGTAACACATCCCGCCTCACCTCGGAACCCGCAGCTCTCTCCGTTGCAGGTCCGTTTTGCCTTCTTCGTTGCTTCGTCACCCTCAACGCAGTATCGTTTCGTTCATCTTAGTTGCTTTTACGTTTATCGCATCTTTATGTTTTGTACGAGTAGCATCTTGTCTGTCTTGTTGTTCTCGTGTGCGACACTTATTAAGTTCTGTGTTTACGTACAGTTTATGTGCTTGATAGATCTTTATAATCACTAATAATATTTAATACCACATCATCATATATGTATTTGTTACAGAGCTGATGAGGTCTCCAACAGTGAGGTGGTCCAGCAGAAGTTGTCGCAGCCTACCTCCGACACCCACGTCGAATTACCATCATCCACTTCACCCTCCTCTACCCGCCGTAGGCATGGTCGCCGAGAGGAAGAAGCGTTTCGAACTTTAAATTCTAGTTTCTTGATTTTTTGTGTACTTTGATCGAAATGTCACGAAATTAGATAGTACGTACACAAACGGTTGAAATGATTACATTTTATATATCTAAAGAAAAGCAAGTTTAAGCAATCCGAACAATAAGTCTTATTGTATACTATTTATAATACTAAAAAGGAAGAAAATTTCGCGTTTTTTCGAAATTGCAAAGAGTGAAACTATTTCGATATCGCTCGACTCATGGACCAATAAATGAAATCGTTCCATGCGATAGATAATTCGGACAATACCGTATATACGATTCGCGAAACGTGCGAATCGTAATTCCATCACTGCCATGCGAGAATCATGTGAGGCTCGAAAGATTTTTGATGGACCAAAGTCGAAATGCCGATCGTGCTCGTCGTGAATATTGTGAATATTGAGCATGTTTATCAGGTAAACATGATTCAATAACCGAAACGAGTCCCGATTGATTAGAAGAGGGTAAATTACGTATTTTTCCCCATCTTTCCCTTTCACGAATATGAAAAGGCGTAACATCGAGAGTTCATCACGGGCCTATCGATCACGATAGGTCGTTTTTGACAGGTTTTCCCGAGAAAAAAAAATTTTTGCTAAACGTGTTTACTCACGCCGCGCTGTTTTGCGAGCGGCCGTTCTTTGATATGCATTTAGACTTTGATAAAGGGTTTTTTTTACCGTAGATTGCGAGTATAGTCCTTTTGCTACCATTGACTTTTCGCGAATATCGATTTTGAAATGCATATTTTGGAGCATTATTGATCGCAAAGCGCTGTACGCGTGAAACTTTTCACACATATACTCTTTGGTGCTAAAAATAAATGTGAATTACGAGAAAGAAATGTGTATTACGAATGATGTATACAATCATCGTAAAAACCTATCATAATGTAGCGTAGACGTATCATGATGTAAAACTGTAGGATCAAGGATAAATTTATCAAATTTCATCCAACTTTCGTAAAATTCGCAAGATTGTTTGAGCGGCGCATTCAATAACGTCAAGTTAATTCTATTTTGCACTTATTATTAAAGGAGATTATGTTAAGCGTGCTAAATATATTTAGATACGAATGCTTAAATATGGATATTCTCGTAATTCCGAAGATAATTTATTTGTCAAGCACGCTTATGAAATTAGAAATTCGATTTTATGCTGATTAAAATTAATTCTATCTTTATGCACGTCTATTTCCAGAAGGGAATGTTGAATTTGTCCCGTTGAATTTGTTATCTTTTGAGATATAAATACTTTATATGAGTTATATTCGATTCTGATTATTAGAGAGAAGATATTTCTGAGACGTCTCAATTGAGACGATATAAAAGAAGAGGGAGAGATTTTTTTTCGTTTGTTATTCTCGAGAACGACGAGATCGTTTCTTGTTTCTTGCTCTTGTTATGTATAGATTTTGCACATAATATGGCGTTATGACATTGCACTGTGTATTATCGCATTTTCTCATTATGTAAATGTTTTCAGATTGCGATCATTTGATGTTAATACTGTATAGTTTATGACGTTTTATTGAGGATTAAGAAAGTATAAATAGAAATTAATTCCTTCCTTCCCTCCTCTTCCTTATATTATATATGTGAATTGTTTATATATACATATATATATATATATATTACTATTGTATTCTATATTATATATTATTGCGATTCGTTCCAGTGATTCGCTTGATATTAAGATGATAAAGGATATTAAAAACTTCGATTTTCTCTTATGTAGAATAATTACTCAGGATTGTTTAACATTTATAATATATTACGATTATGCTATTGTATTTGTATGATAATTTATAACACGTTTGAAATAAAACACAATAACCATGAACACATTTACTTAGACAACGTATGCTGATTTCTAATCTCTTTGTATATTCTATATTTAATTAACTTAATATCTTGCTTTTTTTTTTAAAGTTTATGTCATTGTATTGAATTTTCTTCTATCTGATAATTTGTATAATAGTACTTAAAAAAATTAATACAAGTTTTTAAAATTAAAAAAAAAATAAACTCATAATTATTATTTTTACAATTTTTATGAAATATATTTAAATCTTATAAAATATTTATTTAAAAAACAATTTGGTAAAGAAAAACTATTAAAATTGTTCAGATTTTTTTATATATTACTTATAAGTTTTTTTGAGAAAAATAAAACATTAAAATAAGATGATAAGTTAACGAATTAGATTGATAAATGAGTAAATGCAAATGAAGAGCGGAAGTAAGATATTTCGATAATACGTAAAGCTATATATATTTCGTTTGAATCTTTATTATTAGACTTTTCGACGATCTAAATATACAATTCTCTCAAATTAAGAACGCAAAATGAAACAATCGATTCGCAGGCTCGATGAGTAATTAAAATAAAGATAAGTTCCGCTTAATACATTGATCATTAATAAATAATTAATTTATATTTCTTCTATTAATTCTTCTATTAATTTATATTTATATAAAATGCGTGTATAAAAAATTCAATATATTTATATATTCCACGTACGTATATACAAGTTATTTTCTATAGGAAAATTAACTATTGTGTATGTTACCTTAACTGCTTTTATTGGAGGCATTGATGCAACTTCATAGTATTAAAGCATTCTAGCGCCTGGTCGTGTCTCATTTGGAATTATCGGCTTCGTCGCTCATAATTATTGACGTCGTCCCTGTAACAAATAATTAAACACCATGGAATCATGCTTCGAATTAAACGCCCTGCTACCGCAGTTCAAGTTGAAGTTAATGTCGGGGACAACAGATTCACAGGTATTACACGATATTCGCATCCATATTGCAAATTCACGTTTGAGCCTCGCGTTTTACATTTATGTCGAACATTATTTTTATATCAATTAAATTGCGTATATAAGTTTGAAAAAGTACGAATTGAAGACAATTACTTAAAAATAAGTAAAAAAGTAATGAAACGAGTCAGATTTGTACGCAAAATATAAGAAAATCTATATCTAGATTCGTAGTTTTGCAATTATAATTTTATTATCTTTGTTTCCTGAAAATAGATGTGGGTCGCAGAGCAAATATTAAAGAGTTTGAAAAAAGAAGAATCAAAGATGAGACATTATTTTGTGGAAAAACTCGTTAAATGTGACATAATCTGTAGCATATGCGATGCAATGCAAGCGACTTCAGACGAAAATTTTGTAAAGTATGCAATTTTTTTATGTTATAATAATTTCAATATTTATTATTTGTTACATTCAATTTCTTCATCATGTAAATCAAGTTTGAAAAATGTTTATGATTATTCTATTTTCATGTATGCAGTGTCATTCTCGAGTTTCTCGATATTGTAAGCATCTATAAAGAGTTCTATGAAAATCACACGGCCATGAGTGTTATAAAATTAATGTTAAACATTAGTCATTTTATGCACATTTCACTTAAAAACACAGCAATGTTTAAAAAGATTATACAATGTGTCTGCAATATACTTGTGAGGTATATTTCTTTATATTTTTCTATTTAAAAAAACAAACATATGTAATTTATTATATATAAATTATTATTATATAAATCTGTGGATTTATAATTATTTATTATTTATATTTATTCATGATTTATATTATTTATTCATATTGCTTATAATTATATCTCTATATATTATATATATGTACAAATATTAAAACATCAATGAGATTTTCAATTATTTATTACGCATAATCTGCTTTGCCGAAGCATTGACAACATAACGCGTAATTCGTACATCGTATTTAATGAAGCATTAATCATATTTAACTTTTTCAGATCAATGAAATTAGCTATAGATTTCGACAATGTCTGCATTCCGCAGCAGGTTATAGTTTTCATAAAGGATCTTAATATCCTAGATTTGCGATATCATAAAATAAAATTTGCAACCATCACGATATTAAATGTCGTTCTGCGACAAGTAACTATCAATGAATGCCTTGATGTGGATATAATTATTGACGTCTCTTGCGATGCACTAAAATTATTGAGAGAAATTATCAAATATGATAACGACGATAACATAATTTCACAAGCTACTATCATATTATGCGGTACTTGCGCCGGCAGTTCTAGGTGTGAAGAAAAGACACCGATAAAATTATATTGTATTTTTCTTAACATTTAATCCACTTTATATTACAAACATCAATTTGTTTGGCAGGTTCTGTTTTGAGCAAAATAGTCAAACGGAGGCGCCTGAAATTTGTCCAAAGAAAAATAATCTATTAATTTACATTTACGATATGATACAGAATATGATTATACCATATGTCAAAGTACGTATGATAATATAAAATATACATTAAAAGTGACACTTTTAATATTAACAATAAATCATGAGAGTATATCGTTATATAATGAACATTTTTTCGGCAGGACGCAAACTTGTCCCGCGTAGATTCGAACGAGATTCATGAAAATTTCATCTTCTGTCTGAACAATATGTATCAATTAGAAAACTGTTCTCATGAAAACTTGTCAAACCACTTGGTTGCTAATGGTTATCTGAAATACTTCTTACTTTTGACTCCAGAGCTTCCGTAAGTTGCATCGGTTTTTAATGTTGAATGGATATAGGATTACGTTATTATACGTATGCGCGGTTTGTATTACGATTGCAATCATCGAATGCAAAATAACATAAATATTATATACTATTTTACATTAAAAATTTACCGGAAAACGCAAACATTTTTGAAGCATTATAACATGAGCATAAATTAATAGTTGTAAATATATTTAATTTAAGAAATATATATATATATATATAAATTATTGCACAATAATATATAGAAATATGTATTATAGGAACAACTTACGAAGAAATATTTGCACATTACTATCACAGATTCTGAGCGTTCTTAGTACAAGGACATTTTCAATCAGAGATAATCACCAGTTTGCATATAATTTGCGTAAAGATTTTATAGATTTAATATTGAAAAATTCAACGAAAGAGCATTGGAACAATGTTGTGGCATCGTATTCCGGAAATGCTGGAACGGCCTTGCTGATTTTGCTATATTATCATTTTCAAGGCACTGGAGAGTACGAGATTTAATTTTTTTACACAATATATTATTTACATTTGTGACTCACGAACATTGTACAATCTATATTGCTTTCAGAAATGATATAATATCTTTGGAATCGTTAATCTCTAGAATCTTGCTATTTTCAATATCTAAGCCGAACTCAGTTCTGATTTTTAAACCTTTATGGTTCCTATTCGCTGTAAGTACATTTATTTCCTCGTATTTGTTCATTAAACATTAATTGTGCTCGTTTTCGTAGGTCACATCTGTGTCTCACCAGTGTCCTAATTTAATACGAAATTATAAAACTGCAGTTACCGAATTGACGAATATCTTGCAAGAGTTTGAGATCAGCAAATTTTATATTCATCACATCGATCTTTTACGTTATTGTCTTAAATGTTCAGACCTTCCGCAAAATTTATTGAGTAAAATTTTAAATTTATGGTTGATAGAATCCGATGGTGATATCGAGCCGTTATTATCAATCAATTGTGACAAAGTGATTCGTCATTTATTGGTGAGCGCAATATTTATTTTCTACAATAACAGAGATTAAGAAATTAATATTGATTATATATCTATGCATTGAATTTTTTCTTTTGAGTATATTTTAGTATAGAAGAATTTGAAGTATTATATTATATTTTAGATAAATCGTATATTTATTAATAACTTTGTTAGAAAAACTTTTTTTTTATATAAGATACTCAATCTTTAATGTTTAATATTTATCTATTTGCAAACAGATTGTGATACAAAATGGTTATCCTGCACATGTTGTCAATGCAGCTGTAAAAGGAATCTATCATCTAATTCAAATGAATAAAAATGATCCTATTATAGAACAAATCGCGGAAATTGTGTGGCATATGCTGCCCAATATACTTTCATCGTATTGTTCAGATCAGACTGGTTTGTCAAAACAATTTTATGAACTTCTTTCTTAATATAAATATAAAATTTTATGAACAACGTAGTCCATAAGCTAATGAACTTAATAATATATTTTTTGTTATTTGAGGAGAATTAACATTACGATTATTTCTGATGAGATTAGAATATTTTAACAATTTGCAATTGCAGTTGCACATATAAAGGCAGTTTTGGAATTAGCCAATATTACTAAACCACATATAATGCCGATTGAAGTTATAATACGCAGCGCTCATAATATCGTCAATATTATATTAAAAAAGAACACAGATTCAAAATTTATGACATTAGTTATAACGCAAGCACATATTTTGTTGGTTTCCGCTATTTCAAATATGTCATTTAAAGGTAAAAAAAAAACAAATATTTGTAGTATATAAATAATTATTTCAGTAAAAATATGTAAACATATATTTTTGCTATAAAATGTATTTTAAAATAATAATTCATATAAAATTTCTATCGCAGTGCTTCAACTATACGTACAAACACCTGAATTACTAAAAGAATTGCTCGCTTATGGATTTTCAAGTGAAAGATCAGAATTATCCGCGATCAGCATAAAACTGCTTACGTTCATTATTCATTATCAAGAACAATCATCGATAAAGGTATGCATAATGATTATCTGAATATGTAAATTTAAATAAATTTTTTAAATATTTTAAAATATATATTTGTTTTTCAGTGCAAAGTGCCAATCAAGATTCACATAAAAAGTTTAATCGATCTCTTGGTAAATGTAGAAAACTCAAATTGCATAAGTGAAATGCAATTTATATGTGATCTTTTAAAACAAAGTTATAAGGAATCGGCTGTCGTTTTGCAAAAAATTTCTAATAGTAATGATATAAATATGGTTATTTATCTCTACGAAGTTTTCCATAGAATTCATGCACTGGTCAGTATATTTAAATTTTATTATTACAAAAAGATGTATTAGAATATCTTTCACTGTATAACACAATTTGTCTACAATATAAAATGGGTTAAGGATTATTAAAATAGTTAGATAGGAAACAATGACAAGAGTTGATCTCATAATTAATTATATATTTTCTTTTTATAGAAACCTGTGTTGTTCTGGGATATGGTATATCAAAGCTTAATGACTTTATTACATTTCTGTAATATTAAAGTAACTAATGCATCGTTGTTACCTTATCTTTGTACACATTTGAGTACTTATAGTCTAATTACTAATGTCGTGAAAACACGATATATATCGCATCATTTTGTCGAGTTCGCCATTACGTGGCTTTACTATCGAAAAACAACTTGCCATGATGTATTGTGGAATCCTCGATCGATATGTTTATCATTATTTGATATAGCTTTGAATTACCTTAAAGAATATTCAGTAATGTTAAATGAGACAGAATTGAAAGCTCATCAGAATCTTCAATATGCGGTAAGAGATATTTAAAAAATCCTAAAACTAAACTATACATTTTTTTAATAACAGTTTTATAAGAGTTATCAATATCCGGTAACTTTGTTATATATTTCTTCTCTTAATTTTTTATATTTTTATATTTTAGTTGTCACAGTTCCAATAAATAATACCAATGGATTATATCGCGTTGTATCACAGTATAACCACAGTTCGTATCGAGAAAGAGTAAAGAGTTTCCACATATTTTAAAAGAGAATATAAATTTTTCATTTTTATAACAGATTTTTATTCTCTTATTAAAAATCGATACAATTTGTTTTTTAAAATTCAATAATTAAATCCTGTATATTGAGAAAATAACAATACCAAACATAGAATAAAATTCAGTTCTATATTTTTCGAATTAAGAATTTAAAGTTCTGTAGTTTAAGAGAAAATAACATTACATGTAGAATATATAAGATTTATAATTATATGTTGATGTAAAAGATAAAATATATGTTACGCTCTTCTTTACTTTTTCGTGATGTACGAGATGACATTATTTAATTTTATAACATCACGCAGAGATTGAAAAATATATATTATTTCAACAGAAGTGATATATATATATATATATATATATATAAACACGATAAAACTGGAATATATCGTTATATACATGTTAGTGCAAGTAACAGTTTATTGTGCAGTATTATTATCAATTTAACGACAATATCCTAAGTAATATATGTGCGTACAAAAAGTAGAAAAAGATTTTATTTGACTAAGAATTTAATCCCTCGATGCACTCCCCTCGTTCTGGTGCAAAACTGCATGTTATGCATTTTTTGCCATTTCTGTGCATGATATGCATTTAAATTCCATTTCCATTTTTTTTGTACTTTCCTAGACATCCGAGTATGCACATCATGCAGCAGTCACATTACATCGTCGGTTTAATCCTTTCGTGGTAGCAAGTTCTAAACAAGAGAGAAGCGTTACTTTTATAACTATAATATTGTATAATCACCGCGTAGAAGACGCGTTCTTTGTTGCGCGACTATAATTACTCCGAAGGGGTTAAACGGATATACCGACAGCCCTCCGGTCTTTTAATCGTTCATTTTGAGATTAAAAGATTTTTTTTTCTCTACTTGCGTCTGTTTTCGCGTATTTCTTCTTCTTACTTTCGCGGTCGACCGTTTCGCTGCATGAAGCAACCTTTAAAGGAATTTAATCTCACGTCAATCTCACCCTCCTCCAACTGAAATGTGTTTATCGTTCGTGTTACCATATCGTCTGCGTAAACGAGAAATAGTATATTGGATACTATATATATATATATATATATATATATATATATATATATATGTACGGCGCATAGCGACATATACAGCAACCAAACGCAATTAAGGGAATTGGTATTTCGCGTATATACGTACTTGATCGAATAAATAAATCTCCTTGTAACAGGACGGCGACACGCATTCCCGGATGCAACGTGTTTTCGCAACGTCACCGCTTCTATGCTCCGATTGCATTTTACAGGCTCCGCTTTCCTCGCAAGCCTGCTCGAATTGTCTAAAGAGAAGCTCCTATGACAACACATTATATCCATAAATCATCATTATATAATTACAACACATCGATTTGGTACTACCTTTCTTAAATATTAATTTTATAAGTATACAACAAATATTTTTTTCATGACAGCAAATATTCCGTTTTATTTTTGCTGCAAATAAATTATTAATTATTCTGTCGCAAAGTATATCAAATAGGTATCGCGGTTACATTTGTGTTCCGAAATATGAATATTTATTATAATATTAATCTGGAGAAAATTATTCCGTTACAGTTTGTGCGTGGTATTAATAAAACGACGGTTGTATATATTTACCGTGTTGTGGCGGGATAAAACGGAATGCAACAATTGATTCGCGCATGTTGAAAGATTAACCTCAATTAAAGTCAATGTGACTTCCAGCACGATATATATACGGCTTTAATTTTCTTCGCGAATAACTCTACAGTTTGCCTTTCACCGCGTAAATAAAAGCATTGGAGCGATAGATTTTTAACGGAGAATATTTACCGAGAATCACTTCAGTTGTGTACGTATAACTTCCTCTTATTTCATCTTCTAATATCGGAAAGATTCATACATGTTGCAAAAATATGTTTTTTCGATAATGATGACTTTGGATCTGAAATGTTGATGGAAGATCGTCCGTAAAATCCTTGCCTCGATACGACTTTTCGTCGTTTTTATTTTTACCGGAAGCGGATGTCACGGATTATTTTTAACTTTTAAATGTAACATCTTCGCCGTATCTTTCTACGGCGCGTAATCGCGTTATACATCCTCTTTCGTACTTTTCTGATCGCAAAGAAACTCACTATCGCGTCTTGTTACGACCTAAATTTAATTTTCGTAATCTACTTTTCGTTAAACAAGTTTGACAAAAGAAAATTCTTTCTCATCGCTACAGTGAAATGATATGAATTTGAGTCAGAACTTCCGAATGCAAATATTCGCACGTTACTTTTGAACTACTTAATGCACTTTGATCTTTAGCCGAATATTCTTGAGTCGATACCAGATCGATCGCGATTTATTCATTAAACTGTTTTATCTCAATTCGATTTTATTTTCTTGATCACAAGCATTGACAATCACTCCTGATACATTTCTCAATGATTCCAAATTTATATTTCACCATTTGTATTTCTTTCTAAACAATATTTTTTATAATATCCAATTTTTTATTTTCTTATCAATTTCATTTTTTTTTTTTTATCAAAATGTTTACGCGAGCATTAATAATTAAAAAAAAAAAATATATATATATATATAAAACTAAGAAGTCACCAGTTGATAATTAAAAATGGTAATAATTTCATCAACCATATCTGGCTATAATAAATAATTAACTGGCATTAATAATTAACATGTAAAAAAAAGGACTTTAAAATTTGATATACGTATGTTCGCTGTTTAAAAGTCAGAGCCGGATTAGCGTGAATGCTGCCGTTCTCGCGGATGTTGTAAAAGCGCCACCCCTTTGAATGAGGGTTGCCTACCATAACCTGGTATCAAGGTTCGAGCACGTATCACTTGTCAAGGATAAATCCGACGAATTGTATGTCCGACTTACATTCTTGGTGGTCTCCTTGTACGGGTACTCGGGAAATGCGAAGGTCTTGGCGAGGGATCCTTCCTGGAGGTGGCCGACGACGAGGATCAAGCTGAGCACGAACGCCACCCCCGGTGCCATGTTGAACGGAGCCGGATCAATAGACGGGGATGGCGCTCCGTCTGCTTCCTCCACCGTGTTTCTACTAGTGGAAAATAGGAAACTTTCCGACTTCTCTAATAAATTGTGAGAAGCCACCGCACATCGACTTGTTGTCAATATTTTATTATCATTTCTTCAAATTTCCTCGAGTAAATAAATTCAAGTTGACGTTAGATCATTTTTTATTTATTTTTACTTGTTTTGCACTTCTGCAGTATATAGATCGTTTACTTATTTTCTTTTTAATTTAAGGACGACTTTTTATTCGCATTGTACGGCACAATTAAATTTGTTTATAATTCGAATTGTGTATAATTATTTCAATTTTATTTGAGAGCTACTTACTAAGTAAGTCTTGATTGTTAATTATTTCAATGTTTACTATCGTCAGTCGCGCTTGAAAATCTGATTTCAACAAAATACAGGATTTTAAATTCATTAAAATCCATAGCTCTTTATTCAAATAATATTATTCTATTTTAGGAAAATAAAGGCAAGGTAATAATTTAATAAAATAATATAATAGTATTTGATATAAGAGATAATGATATTTTATTAGAATATTTTAGCATGTAACATTTAACATTTTTAAGTACAATCTTTTATTTAATCCCTTTCTAAAAAAGCTTGTGTTGTTCCAGTAGTATAAAATATAATTGACATATGAGAGATTTCCAATGAAAATAAAAATTTCTTATTGTTTGATCTTTTTAGATGCTTACAATTAGTCATTTCTTTATTTGGATATATTTAAGTATTAATAAAATAATTTTTTTTCGTGTTGGTAGTGAGATTCCAAGAGGTAATTTAAGAAAGGACAAATTTTTAAAAATCTTAAGAAAGCGCAGAGATTGCCGACGAGTGAAACTTTACTTTGTAATTTACAATTTCGTAAAATTTTCTCCAGAAAACTTTTCTTAAGAAGAACAGTCGGAAAACAAGAGCTTCTAATGCAATTCGCGTGACCGAAATTCGCGAGGATTAATAGCTGTAATATCTTACTTTTCGAGAGAAGAGAAATAATGTGCGAATCTTAATTCCTCCGTTATTAATCTGACTTCTCGCTCGCTTAAAAAAAATTCGTTTGCTCCGCTTTAATTAAAGTACCGAGTTTTTTTTTATATTTATATTACATATTCGAGAAGATAACTCAGAGATCTCACGACAGATTTTTTTACACTTTTAATAACTTCAAATCAAAAAAATGAAAATTTACATCAGAATAAAAATGTTATATATGTAATTTTTATATTTATGATATAAATTTATAAAATTGCCAATTATGCATTTTCAAATTCCTTAAAAAATAATGCGTTTATTGTTAGCTCTTTTTCTTGAATACAAGCACATACAATATACATACAATATCTTTAATGCAATATATTAATTACATCTCATAAAGTCTTCTGTGAGATAATAAAATCATAATTCAGTAGTTTTGCTAAATGATAAAATATAATTTGAATCTCCGACATAGGTCATTTTTTATTTTTTAATCCGATGACACTTTCACCGATTGTTTCTTTTTAATGAACGCTAATGTGTTTTTATATTTTGAGAAGCATTGAAATATTTGATCTGTTTTGTAAAAGGCGTGTTTACGCATTTATAATAATGACTCTCGCAAGCTTCGCACTTTCGACGCCACTGCGACAGTGACATGCGTGAATTCACCGATAACTCCATATAGCGGCGCAGCTGCGATATTTGCATAAAACGTATCGAGGCACATGCACCAGAGCGCAGTAGCATTTATCGTTTCGGTGTGTATGAGAGCGGCAGACGAGACACGACGAACGTTTTTGCCGGGTTAGGCGTTGCGCACCACCAATTCCGAATTCCGCGCGCGGCTTTCGTGCCATTAATTCGAGATTTCGGCGGCGATTAGCAGCAGTTCCGACCCCGATATGTTTCTCCTCTGTCCCTCGCGTGATGTAACATTCTGCCACCGCCGGTCGCGCAGACAATCAACCCTCCGGTGCAACAACGCGAAGAAGTATCGCGTCCACGTATAAATAAGCTCGTTCTCCGTTTCCGGGTTTAATTAAAGTTGTTGGTAATCGTCTGGTTGCTTCTCCGTAGCTTTAGCTATTATTACATGTAATTGTTATCATCTGTCGTAACGTATTAATCCAATTATTTTTGTCTCGATGATTCAAGGGTTTCATTTTCTAGTACAATACAATTAAATTAATCTCAATGTTTTAAAAAACATTATTTCGCAAATTTTGAGGCTGTAAAAATTTGTCTGAGAATAAGGAATAGTTTTTTTTATTTTTTTAATAAAATTTATTATCTCTCTTTTAAAATTCTTTGAAAATTTTCAGTATCCCGGTATTGTGTTCTGTTAACAATAACCGATTTAAAATTGTAAATACAATTGCGGATAAAGTAAACATTTTGAAAATACTTTTCTCGTCAATTTTCTAAAATTGCATCACCGGTGTGTTGTAATATGCAATTAATATAATAGGTTTTTAAATATAACACGAAATATATATTATGCAAATGAAATAATGCAGAGAGAGAGAGAGAGAGGCAGAACTAATTTTGAATATAAATCGTTTCATCTCTGATATAAAAGTTATTCAATTTGAGAGGAATAAAAATTCGCATTTATAGTTGAATTTGGTGAAATAACAGTATTAAGTAAAATTTCGCTACACTTTGTAAAACGTATTTCGAGAATAACACCATTCATAAAAAATACACGTTAAAGAAAATAAGGCTAACATGTTGCTGCAAAAAAAGAAGAAAATACAGAACGTTTTAATTAGTTTAAACATAATAAAACGCACACATTTTACATAAATTATTGATTTAAATCTGAGGATACTAATCTGTCGTATTTTCAAAATTTAACTTTATTAAATAATAATAATAATTTTTGTTTATATATTATAATGTAATACAATGCTGCTTGACTGATATTTGCTTGCTCGCGATCTAATTACCGTATCGATTGTTTCAGAGGATTATAATTACACGAGTGTCGAACTCGCATATACGCGTTATTTCTTTGTTCGTCGATAATTATCTTCTCACGCTCGATTGAAATTCATAATTAAACTGTTAGATATATACTTGACGTAAAACTTGTTTGCGCCGAAGATTAATTGAAGATAGATTAATCATTCGACTATTGATCTTTTATATAATGTAAAAATGTACAAAATTTGTCAATTTTGTTATGAATTATTTTCTACTTAAAAAAAAGTTTTATATGTATCTTAATCTACAATACCAATAGCTACATATTATATTTATAATGGTTATATTTACTATCACTTACATATCTTTCTTTTGATTTGGAATTAAGAATTATTTATTGAGATTCGCTGTAATAGTCATTATAGAAATTATATAGCAATATAATGAAAACTTATGTTTAACAAAATAATGAATTGAGTCTCAGTACAATGAATTATGTCTTGTTGGTACAAACATAATTAACGTCCTTGCATAGCTATATAGTTCTCTTCGAAGAGAGAGAGAGAGAGAGAGAATAATAAGCAAGAGCAGTGCTCTCCTGGGTGACGTATTTCATAGTTAGTATGTCACGATAAGAAACAATGAAATACGGTGGATAATCACAAAATACGAGAATCCTTTGTCGCATCTTGTGACAGAAGATTCATGATTGTAATACACGATACGTTGGAGTTATTTCCAAAATAAATAGTGAAATTACACAATTATAGTATTATGCGGAGATCAATATATTAATTGTAGTAAGATACAAATACTTTTCAAAATAATGGCACGCGATAAACAATTTTTTTTAATGCTTTAGAAACTTATATGCCAAACATGCCATATTTATGACAGCTTACAACTCGCTTATAATAATTTATGTATATTTATGTAAATAAATTTATGTATATTTAAATTTCTTATAACGCCAAATCATAACAAGATAAACAAGAAATATAAAACTATATTGTTTGCAAAAATAATTTATCGAAGAACAAGAAAAAATATATGAAAATTTTTTTGGTGTAAATTTGATTATGAAATTTAGATATGTCAAAAAATTAATTATTTTTGTATTTTTTTTTGTTAAATAATGCGAGATATCTCGCAATGTGGGGCTAAGTTTTTTTTTAAATTGATGCTGAATGTGCTATTTTTCGTATATATCTATTTACTGCAGAGAAAGCGGAGCTGTGAAATTTATTTTCAGGCAATTGATACTAAATTGATGCAACTTTATTTTCATACTAATTCCTTGAAAAATAACAGCGCAATTCAGAAGTAATCGAAGTTATCTCAAAGATAGAATACAGTAGTAAAAGCTGATTTAATTGCAGTGTAATTAAGTACAGATGGCAGCGTGGTTAATCTAATTACAACGATTAAGAGACTTGTTTTAGCAAGGCTAATATTCGCTTTTAAATTACTTAGGTAATTTTAAATTCTCTGCATTTATACAAATTAACATTCTAAAACAATGTTGCTAATAAAGGAAAAAGAGAAATAAAATAATAATAAAAAAAAATATATTACGTTTATTTCTTTTTCAAGCAATAGAAACATTCAATCGTGTATAGTATATAACAGCTAATACAAATATATATTAAAATAGAAAAGAAGAATTTATATTTGAAAGAAATATATTTTTTTCGTAATTTTATTATAAAGTATCTGTTTTTTAAGAATAAATAAAAAATGTAATTGAACGTAAAAATTACTTTTGCAATATTAATTATTTTAAAAATTATTTAATCTTCGTAAATGTATTATACAATATTGTACTATAACATTGTTGTTGCGTCCAACATTAAAATAAAAAATAATTTATATCACTCCTCGATATGATACACAACAGTAATGTTATAGTACACAATATGTTATAATACATTTACGAAGATTAAAAGATTTTTTTAAATAATTAATACTGCAAAAAATCATTTTTACGTTCACAACTACATTTTTTATTTGTTCCTAAAAAACAGATACTTTACAATAAAATTACGAAAAAAGATATATTTCTTTTAAATATAAATTATATACATTTTTGTTACGTAATATATTTATTAAATTGGAAAACATATTACATATATTGAACGCGCGCCTTCTGTCATCCTGAAACAAATATTTATCGTAGCCACAATAGGCGTAATTGCGCTCATATATTAACGCGGCAGCCATAATTGTTAACTCAAACTCAATTTACCTAGGCTCTTGACCGTGTTATCGCGTTTCACGCGAGCCATCATACGAAGGAGGAAATGAAAGCCGCGAGAATTGCATTCCACTGTTAACGGAATTGCATGCCGCGAAATTTTGTATCGGGTCGCTTTCTATCTCTCTCACTCTCTATTTCTCTCTCGGAAGGTAGATTTGGGTACACCATTCGCGAACTGGGACGGCAATACACATTCGTGTCGTCAGTCCCTCTGATTTATCGGTGTGCCTCGCGAACGAGTCCCTTCAACCCTCTACCTACATACGACGATGGTCCCCTTGGCGTCGAATATAACGCAAATCCTCTCCGCGATTCCCGGCGCGGCGAGGAAAAGGGACGCAAGCACAGATTTCCTCACGTTCGTCCGTTATTGACCATGCAAATAAGGATCGATATAATAGGTACCGTTGATACGCGGGTAAACAGATCTATCCCATTCCTCGAATGCGCGCGAGCGACGCGAGTTTGCTATATATGTGCGCGAATCAATTGTGACGTGGATTTCCAGTATTGAACAGAGTATTGTGTATTATATATATATATATATATATATATATATATCGTGAATGTAGGGGAACGTGGCAGCGGTTAATAATAGGGGATATCGAATGACCGAGGCTTGACATGTATTCCGATTAAATCTCGCAAATTTCACCGACAGTTCTCGGAAAATGTTTTTTTTTTTTTCATTTTCGGAGAAATAATACTTTTCTTACATAAGAGATTTATTTAATAATTAAATATTTTTGTTGTTAAATTTGTTTTTTAATCGTACCTCACATTATCTTTAGCTCTTATGAACGATATTTGTGATGTGTAACTATTTAAAAAAAAATGCATACCGTTGTGCGTGTGCAAGGGATCAATTATAAATGTGAAATCTTCCTTAATTCTAATTTCTTACATAAGAGATTTATTTAATAATTAAATATTTTTGTTGTTAAATTTGTTTTTTAATCATATCTCACATTATCTTTAGCTCTTATGAAAGATATTTGTGATGTGTAACTATTTAAAAAAAAAATGTATACCGTTGTGCGTGTGCAAGGGATCAATTATAAATGTGAAATCTTCCTTAATTCTAATTTCTTACATAAGAGATTTATTTAATAATTAAATATTTTTGTTGTTAAATTTGTTTTTTAATCGTACCCCACATTATTTTTAGCTCTTATAAAAGATATTTGTGATGTGTAACTATTTAAAAAAAAATGCATACCGTTGTGCGTGTGCAAGGGATCAATTATAAATGTAAAACCTTCCTTATTCTAATTTTTTATATAAGAGATTTATTTAATAATTAAATATTTTTCTTGTTAAATTTGTTTTTTAATCGTACCTCACATTATCTTTAGCTCTTATGAAAGATATTTGTGATGTGTAACTATTTAAAAAAAAAATGCATACCGTTGTGCGTGTGCAAGGGATCAATTATAAATGTGAAATCTTCCTTAATTCTAATTTCTTACATAAGAGATTTATTTAATAATTAAATATTTTTGTTGTTAAATTTGTTTTTTAATCGTATCTCACATTATCTTTAGCTCTTATGAAAGATATTTGTGATGTGAAACTATTTAAAAAAAAATGCATAACGTTGTGCGTGTGCAAGGGATCAATTATAAATGTAAAACCTTCCTTATTCTATTATAATTTTTTAAATAAGAGATTTATTTAATAATTAAATATTTTTCTTGTTAAATTTGTTTTTTAATCGTACTCCACATTATCTTTAGCTCTTATGAAAGATATTTGTGATGTGTAACTATTTAAAAAAAATGCATACCGTTGTGCGTGTGCAAGGGATCAATTATAAATGTGAAATCTTCCTTAATTCTAATTTCTTACATAAGAGATTTATTTAATAATTAAATATTTTTGTTGTTAAATTTGTTTTTTAATCGTATGTCACATTATCTTTAGCTCTTATGAAAGATATTTGTGATGTGTAACTATTTAAAAAAAAATGCATAACGTTGTGCATGTGCAAGGGATCAATTATAAATGTGAAACCTTTCTTAATTAACGTTTGTGTGTAACCGCGATTTGTGTAACGGTAGCATGCATTGCTGTGTGTAAGGATCGTTAATTACGGAGCTTCGAGTTAAAGCTTAATGACGCTTAAATGTCAGTACGAGCATACTCACGCGTAAACTTCGCAATCCTATTCTAATTCGCATTGTCACGCATAGAGACCAGTAGGTCGGTCGTTAATTTAGCCTTTAATTAAACGCGTCATTTATTCACGTATTGCTGCGCGACACATATTTTGAATACTAATGGTATACATAACTTGCATTCGATTTGCCATTTGGGGTTGAATAACACATAAGTTCATCAGTTAATCAAATTTGATGTATTTTTAAAGAGCAGAAACGCGGTTCGGTATATAATTTGTTTTCTTTACAATTGTTTCAGTAATGCTACATTTGAATGAATAAAAATCTATATTTTATAAAAAAAAAATATATAAACGCGGAGCTACTTTAAACTATATATTTTTTCAATGGATTTGTAAAACCGAGTTTGCAATGAAAACTTTTGCGGCAATTCCGGTATAGATTCCACGTGGAATTAGAAAGGGATGACGCATGCCGTATTACGGCGTCATTTGTCAAGGGCTTGGCAAGACGCCAAAACCAGAACCGTGTGCATCTGATCCTCCCAAGTGCAACAAGTATAATTAGGGAAAGTAGAACTTACGCGAACTGACCTGCGCACAGTCGAGTCTGTGTAATCGATATACGACGAACGAATGCGCGTACCCCAAAATTCCGGTGACCAGAATCAAAGGAACCGCTTGTTTCCGTCTAGCTGATCGTTGTCGAAGCTAATCAAGTTGAAATCGGATTATCCGAGTACACTATTATTCGAGCATGATTTAATTAATCCCCGCAAACCGCAATTTATGAATAACAATATATGTAAATATAAAATTTGTTGCAAAATAAATTAATTTTAATTATTTAATTACTTTTTTTAATTCAAGATTAACAGAAGTGTTATTAAATATGTAATGAGCATATATTAAAATTATTTCTCATATTATTTATATATACGCTAATATTATATATTTAATACTGTTATTATATGCAATTCAAATATAATTTGTAATTATGAAATAAAACGCATCTAAGGAGAAATCGTACATGAGAGCAATATGTGTAATTTCAAGTTTTGTGCAAATATGGAAATTGTTAGTATTGTTTAGTAATGAGTGTATCAACTAGTAATAATAATATGCGGAGTGTAACCGTGAAGCGATTTAATATTTATCGGATCAGCGGAATGAATAAAATAATTATTTCGTAGTCTGCATATTAACGTCGGATGCGAGCGGGCATTAATAAATATAATAATTACTGAATTCGAAATAGAGAGATACCTTCCAGGACGTATGCGCGCGAGACAGGATGAATAGGCAAGAGTTCTCTTTCCGTGCTATATTTCATTATTTTCCATATAACCTGGCAACGTTATGCGTGCGCGCACGTGTGTATTGCGGCATAAATTACGCAGACGTTACGCGCGATTTTACTGCGCTGCCTGTGAAACCTGCATATTGCGACTTGTTTGTGATTCGCGCTTGTACAGCGTCAGAAATGGCAGGACGACAGGAAAAAAAAAGAACATACCTACACGGGAATATGTGCGCAGAGAAAAATACGACGGTAAACAATTCATTTCTTTTACCAGGTAACACCTTAACACCGGCCATTAATTTCCTCTGATTAATATGTTATCGCAATCATTTTTTTATCGCTACGCCACTCGTGTCGCAGAATTATAATAATTGTGTACAATTGTAGAATTTTATTTTGCTACTTCGAAAAATTAATTAGTGTATATAATAAAAAAAGATAGCAAAATTATCAGGCGGTTCTTGTTGTCATATCCAATACACGTATCGTGTTGTACGGAATATTCGATTATACTGGCAATATTTCGCCAGGATCAGGATGAGGCATTAATTGGAAATGAAATACACGTGTTGTAGGGCGCGCGAAGAGTTGCGTGAATTTATCGTCAGCCAAGTTTCTAGACCCGTATTTATCATAGGAACGTCGCCGCCGCCCACGCGTCAATTGTATTTCCTGCACATCCTCTCTTAGTGAATCTCATTACCTAAACGCGTTGGCCAATGGCGGGCGAGTGTCATATAAATTTGCAACACAATATCACTTTATCATTGCATGACATCCACGATATGAATTATGGAATGAGGCGCACGTCAGACTTTGTAGCGTAAGCCGCCGCGCCGGTGGCTACAACACATCCGAGCAGAAAGTGATATCAACGAGAATGATGCTCGTTCAGGTGTAGCAGCTTACGGAATTATCATGCGCCGTAATGCACGTACGGCACAATCCGCCTCGAAGCGTATTCCGGTATATATTAAATTACGTCGCGAACAATAACGATAACAGAGCCCGCCAACGTTGTATGTATGTGTGTGTGTGTGTGTGTGTGTGTGTAGGAGTGTTTACGGTACATAATAACCAATTACGAAATAGCAGATGCTTCGTAAGACGCAGTCTCCGATGTAACAGACAGCCGAGGGAGAATTTTCGCGAGAGATGCATTTTTTAAAAATTTCGATGCAAGCGATATAGAATTATCGTGTCTCTTCTTTGAAGAGTTTTGGAATTTTTGCAATTTAATGCAATTTTGAAAAGCCTTGCGTCCCCTTTGTTTTACAATACGGAAAATGGAGAACTTTTTCCTCGCAATGCGAATTTTCTTCTATTTTTGCGTGAAAGAAGAAAAAAAAACTGTCACGTCATACGTTGTAGCAAGTTAATTACTGTCTTCTCTTCTCATTTGTATTTACTTTCTACTTACGAAAGACCGAGCAAACTAGAATGCGATGTAACAAGTAAGCGGAGCTTTATACGTATTTAATACGGTCTTAAAAGCATTTTTAATTGTACGATTATTAATGTATCCCAACAGATTGTCGGATGAAAGTATGCTCGGCGCTTTTTCAAAATCATCCCATGAAATTGGCCCAGTGCTGGGACTTTCCGGTCTTTATTTCACGACTGATTTTAGACGCACCGATGCGGCTGTTCTGACAAAATTACGTCGGCCAATTTTAAGTTAATTCGCGAGATACATACATTTTCATTCGGCATTGCCACGCGGATGGTAGACGGGACTTCGTTAACCGATGGCATTTTGCAATTGTGATGACCGGAAAGGGTAAACGATTTTATACCCGTAGTTCGTGCCGCGTAATAATAAAAAGCGGAATTATTTTGCAATTCACCGCGTTCGTCGAGTTAATTAATGTAACGTCCCGTTCCCCGCGGAGAGAGGCCGTTTTTCTCTCTTCCACCCCTCTTTTCCCACCCTCCCTCCCTCGACAGCAACGGGTGCTGCCGGGTGAATTTGAAACTCGAAATAAAAAATTCAAGTCGCGTCGATTACTATCGGAGTGCGGAATCGCGGCCTGTGCAAAAATAATCCCGAGCCGCGGTGCTTCCCACTTTTACGAGGTAATTTATAAACTGTATACCAACACTGTACACCATGCACCTGGCATAATTGCCCTCGCTTCGCGTATACGTATACATATATACGTACGTATCGCATTAGCATTGCATGAATGCTTTTCTTAAATAGATATATTTAAGGTAGATTTATTATGTCTAACTATATTTTCATAATTGAAAATGGTTTGCCATTGTATACATGTTTCTTCAGATAATTATTTCCGATAATTTTGTTAAAAGAATATTATCATTTCAAAACAGAATCTGATAGCCGTCATATTCACATAATATCAATAAGAGATAATCGTAATATATTGATTATTATTTCATATTGTTAATTATCATAATGTATACTCATACATATAATATGGTTTAATTAATATAAAGTATATATAAATAAATGCATTTACTGCATAATTAAAGAGTTGTGTTATAGACCTATTAAAGAGTTATAAATTATGTAAATTTATTGGGGAGAAAAGAATTAATCGGGAAAGATGTACAATGTTCAGAGATATAGATAATATATAAGCGTACTATTTCTCGCGCGTTAGAGAGACGCACGTGTCAAACGTCAATTGCCGAGCTGTCAAACGTCTCTCTGTCAAACCTATTGATATTTTCTTTGATTACGTAATATCTGGATATGATGCGTCTGTTCCGAAACGAAAACGCGCGCGTATAGAGAAGCTAAAGGCATTCATGACACCAGGTATATCTATATATATATGTACATGTATGTGTATTGCACGTACACACACAACGAGACTCCTCGGTGGTGCGTATATCGATTTTGACGTAGGTATCCTGGTCAGGCCAATTTCATTTACGGACCATATGTACGTCCGCGCGCGCGGCGGTTTTCCGCGACACCGCGAATATGATTATGCGCTCGCGGACATTACCGTAAACAATATATATATCGGTGTATATACATACATACATTTGCCGCGCAATCTGATTTCGGTAACAATAATCGCAAACGAATGCCTATACGGCGAATATGCGGACAACGCGACGCGACCGGTCTAAAATTGACAACTGACGCATAGATACACGCGAAATCGCGTGTATAAGCGGTAATTAAAAGGATGCTGACGCATTCGCGGTGTCAAGAAAAAAATCGGCTCACCGAGAGAGAGAGAGAGTCATGCTTATCGATACCGACGTCGTGTGATAAAAGCCTAGGATCGTGCGCGCTCGAACGCGCAAACTGCATAACTGGGTAAGGCCGATCCGATAGGTTTTGTACAAGCGGGCTTTGATTGATGATAAAAGAGTTTATTGACTTGCGCCGGGCGCAGATGCAATATTTTTTTTTGTCTGAATACAGAGTTTGATTGATAGCATGCGAGCACTTCGTCGCTGATATCAGCCGCGATGATAAGAGGTTTTGAAACGCGAACAGTGAAATTTTGTTAAGCTATACCTATAAATTGTTTCTCTCCTTCTTTTTATTTCCTCATATTACAATAGATATTTAAAAAAGGGCTTTGCGATACGTAGATTAAAATATACAGTATGTATTATATTAAAATATACTATATACGTTAGAGATTGATTTTATAAATAAATTATGTTGTATAACTGTTATTAAAATTATGAATCGATAGTAATATTATATAATTAATTACTAATTTCAGCGAATTTCTATTCAACAACATATTTTATTAAGAAGATATAAACATATTAAAAAATTAAACGTTTTACGCGCAAGATTATTACACATTTGATATTTTTCATGTGTGCCCTTCGGATTTAATTTCGTCCGATCGCGCATTTAAAAGTACCGCAAAAACATTTACGCTTTGCATTGCATCTCGTAAACAAATATTCAAATACAGTGCACATACGCATCTATTAAGCGAATTTTCGCTCAACGTATAATTAAAGCCAACATTTACACTTCTCTCTGTGAAAGAACCGTCAAATTTAAAATTAGCATAGCTAGAAACTCGAGCAAGTTTTATATAATACTATTAAATATTATAATCAGCGTTATATATAATATTACAATAATATTTATTAAATATAAAAATATATTTAAAATAATATAGAAATTTTTTTTGACATTATTTTGATGACATATTTTAAAACATAAAAATTTTGAGAAAAAATATATATTATAATTAATTCCAATTTTTAATGCAAACTTTAATTAAAAAACAATTATCTGTGTATTATCAATTTAAAAATAATTATGTATTTTTCACTCGACAATATTAATTTTATTTAATCTTTATTATTGATCAATTATTAACAATATTTGAAATTACGGTCGCGTGGAATTTACTTGATGGAATTATCGTTTAGTTTTTACTAATGACATATAACATATTTGCATAATATATTAACAATCACCCTATATTTTTCTCAATACTCCTGATATTACATTTATTCTCAGATAATCTTTGATTCAAATTTTTATAATTCTTACTTGATAATTATTAATACTCACTTTAATCAGAGCCGGCAGGCGTATAGGTTAATTTTACAAAACTACGTTAATGCTGTACTTACGGATATGACAATCGTTTGATGCTTTTCTCCGCACAGTATATTACACATGCTCACTTGTAAATAATATTTCTCTATATATTATTGTATTATATTTGATTTCAAAAACTTAAAATCATCTCACGACGCTCGATGGCGATTGAATTTACACCACAACCGTCCCGACCGCGCACTATACATTATTAAACCTCTCAACTTGCAATTCCATTAGAGCACTGTGGTTCAATTCCGGGATTCCGAGTTTGTACACACGAGGTTAGAAATACCTTAACGCGTGAATTTGCATGCGTCGAGGTATATGTATTTGCGCGTAAATTTCATATCTAAATATTTGTACATTTATTCGAAGAATTATTTTCTTGTTAGTCACAATTTTCTTATTATATTATTAACATTTTATTAATTATTATTTAATAAACTATATTATTGTTTAAAAATATCATTTGTTTCTCGAATAACCAACCAAATCATAATAATGTACGAATATTTAGAGACAAATAATGATATCAAATTTTTATCAAATATTTCTCTGTATATGTATGCTAATTTATATAATTGCACGCGAAAAATAAAGTCCTTTATTTCTCAAGCTTCTATAATAATAACTGAATGACTTTCGTGGCGAAAATCTCACTGAGAAAAATATTAAAATACTAAAATATATTACTTTTTATTATTTCTGTTTCGTTGGAGCTATCGCTTCTTAAATTTTTGTAGAAATTCGAGCTGCGGTTATTTGATCGCGCTCCCGTGTTTCGTAAACAAAACTCGGCCGAGACTCGTTTCCCTTTTCTCGCGCACAGCGTCGTATATTTTTTCGACAAGCTCCTTGCTTGTTAGTCTTCTTTCGATTATTGCGAGGATTTAATCGGGGATTTTCGTGATCCTCTCTCTATTATTTTCGGTCGTGTTATTCAGTCTGCGTGCAATTTATAACACTGTTGCGCATGATAAATTGATTATTTAATTAATATTGCAATAAAATATACGCGTTAATAATTAGTGACAAACATATTTATGCAAGGCTATTTTATATATATTCGTTACACGCAAGTGTTAATGTTACGTTTAACAGAAACTATAGCGTCCGAGAATGCAATGCGAAAATCACATTTGATTCGAACATGAACTCGGAATTTCGGAATTGGACCGCAGTGCCTTAACTCGCGGAATCGCGAGAATGTAGTCGTTTTCACGCTCGCTTACAGTACGCAGTCATTCGCGATGTCGGGACGAAATACAGCCGCGAGGAGCGTCAAAGCGAACATCGAAATCGCAGAATCGGTCGATCGTGTGATCTATATCGCGGTCGGAGTGGGGAGACATCGTTATATCGAAAATATAAATTTCCCGATTAGAATAAACTCGTAAGAAACATATACGTGAGATATCATATCGGGGCGTCTCGTCTGAAGGTAGCCGCGAAATCGGGCGGCAGAGGGGGCGTCGATTCGCCGGCTCGAGTACCGGCGCGAAGTTGCGCGCGCCGCAGGGTCGACGCGCGCTGATCGCGTCGTGGAACGGCAGACTCGCGCGAGCCACTGTGTCAGTCGGACGGTTTCGCGTCGCGTCCATAATAGTTTCGCGCATCATTGGAAATCGGCAGCTGCGTCGTATCGTGTCGTGTCGCGTCGCGTCGCGTGTGTGTTGCGGGCGTCGATTCCGTTCGCTTCGTTTCGTTTTACGACGTATATGCACTCCCGTGCTACACACGTATCTGTGCTATTGTTGTGTTCTCGAAACTGTATAATTCGCGAGTGCGTTGTCCGTATTTCGTCTCCTGTTGCTGTTGTTTGGTGCTGGTGACATTTGCGTATATCGGAACGAGAGGAGGAGGAAGGACCGAAAAGTGATTTAAGGTGTGATTTAGTGTGTTTGTCGCGCAAGCAAGTGTTTGTCAGCGCGGAGACGAACTCGACGTGAAGTTGGCGGAGAAAAAGCTGCTGTCGCCCAGGTTCAGGACACACAACTGGACTTCCGCCGAACGACTCCTGTCGACGTCGACGGTGAGTGTCGTTACATGTTTATTACATGTGCATGCTATGTTTGTTTATTATCTCTGCGCAGTACGCAATATTTACGAACAACTCGATATTATAACGTGTGGCGGAGATAGATGCGCAATACACACGATGAGTTGTTTTACGTTACAATTTGGAGTAAAAATCGTCGTTTCGATTATACTGCGAGTGATTTCTGAACATTTTGATTACGATCGATTGCGTAGTTTTGTATACTTTTTTACAATAGTATATTCGTATAATGAATAGACATTTGACGAATTTTCATCTTGATGGTTAAATGAAATTATATTGATTCTTTATGTTTTCTTAAATAATCGATTTTTAATTTTATACTCAATTGTGTAAAATAAAATTTTGGGGGTGAATACTTTAATATGCACGAGTATTAAAAATGTCAAGAAGAATCGTTTTAATATCATTATTGATTTCTTAAATAATCGATTTTTAATTCTATACTCAATTGTGTAAAATAAAATTTTGGGGGTGAATACTTTAATGTGCACGAGTATTAAAAATGTCAAGAAGAATAGTTTTAATATCATTATTGATTGAAAAAGAGTGAACAGGAGTCTAGCCATTATAATTTATATTAAATATTTGATAATGGCTTTTCAAAATCAACAATTGATATTATAAGAGTAAAATAACAAATTCTTTACTACTTTATATTGTAATTTTTATTTTTAAATTTGTAATCAAAAAATTTAATCGGTTTTTGGCAACGGTTTTTTTCTTGAAATTATATAAGAAGTTTTTTTTATTAATTGCAATTTTATTATAATCGCTCCATAATCTGTTTTTGAGACAAATGTATTTTATATTTCCACAGTTTTTCTTAAATTGTATTCCAGTTTGTTAATAATTTTTATAAATAACATCGCGTGCAGAGATTTTCCAGTATTTTGAATAATCCAGTTTTACAGAACATCGAGTTGATCGAAACTCAAGTAAATTGTAATCCGATAGTTCGATTTCAATATGCTGCAACTATTGTTACGCTTATATAACATATAGGTAACTATAATTTTCAAACTAAACCATTAAACGTAATAATATGTATAAATCATTTCTCATATTTCGAAAACCATTAATCTTTGTGAAAGATTTAATTTCATATATGATTCATATATTTTTATATTATTGTTAAGGATAAACGTACATAAAACATTTTGTCTTATTAAAATAAATGTTTATTATTTAACGTTTATTTTTTCGACAATAGGTATGATGTATTATTTAAAAAAAACTCGACGATATAAAATATATTGTCTTCAACACAGATATGGAGCGATTGATTCCATTACAATCAAAACCTAAAAAAAATTTTTTTTTCTTATAATTTAGCAATAAACACTGTTGCCAGAAACTGATTGAATTTTTTGATTATTGATGTATGGTATGTACATTATAATTTCATTCAATTTTTTCCAACTGTCAATTAACAATTCTGTCAAAATAATTAAAAACGCGACAGTTCTATTTTACAATATTGTATATATATTTCGGTATATTTTCTGCTTCTCACGTTAAAAATTGCGTCGTTTTATTTTAACGGTGCATCGAGCATAGTGATATTCATACACGGCGCGGATTTGTAACAATAATATACAATATACATGCGAGAGCAATTCACATCCGATGTATCCGATCTCCGTTGATCCCCGATGCAGCATGCACGAATCGAGACTATATTTCGCGCGAAAGTCGGTGCGAGTCTCGTCGAATTTATTTATACTCGCGAACGCGCGCCGGCCGCGTCGTTGCAGTTGCAGTTCTGCTCGGAAATGCACTTTGGAGCGGCGCGGCGCCGCGCATATTTCACGACATGGACGTTTAGGAGCGCGGAATAAATCGCGAGCAAAGGGCCATTTGCATACAAACGCGAATGCCCCCGGACTGCCGCGATTATGTGCGGAGCGCGCGGTTACGTATGTAAATAAACGGTCACCCACGGACGGTCGTGCGACCCTTTTCCAGGAGTCGTCGTGACGTTTCCTGGCCGTGTGACGACGTGTATGCGACGTCGGCTCGCTTTTCATTATCAAAAGCACGTATGTACGCGAAACTCGAAACTCGAACGCATGAAATAACGAGCCGAAAGAAGGAATAAAAGCTGAAAGACCAATAGAAACGATAACGCGAATCTTTCTTTCTTTCTCTCCCTTTTCGCAGAGCGTTTCCCTAGTTTGTCCCCTGTTCCGAAGCTTCATCGACTGTATTATTTCGACTACGCACGAGCGAGCACATTGGGATCAAGTGAAATATATGAGAAAAACATCGCAGTGAAATATGGAAGAGAGAAAAGTCAGTGTCAGACATAAATATTAGAGAATTCGAGTCACAAATTTTGATCTACATCTGTATATATATTATAAGAAAAAAACATTTTTAGATTTTTTATTTATAACAATGATAATTCGCGAAATATACTCTAACATATTTCTATGCTACTTTTCTCTATGCTTTTTAATATACATGAGAGCATTCGTTTATTTTATTCTGCTTTCCGATTGGTTGCTTCTTATCTCGAGAAATATCAGTAATATTACACGCTGTCTCTTATCTGTCGCATTTTATTCTCATATTTCCTTGCGACTTGAGTCTTATTCACTGTTTATAATGCATCGTACTTTTGATCATTAATTCCGCGAAAATGTTTACGGAGAAACATTTGCAAGATATAAATGACGAGCATAAAATATTATCGGAACACACACTGTGATTTGTTAATCAGTTAATAATTTTAAATTGGATCAAACACGCCTATTGAAACGATAGAATAAAATTGTGTTGAACAATTTCGCGTTATTTGTCAGAAAAATTAATGATTTAATTCATTAATCACCAAATCGTATAATTGCACGACATGTTATGACAAATATATTCGTATTATAATACGTACGTGCCATTGTATACGTTTTTAGTTTTCGTAATATCGCGAAGAATGTTGTTTATCTGTTCCATTGAGTTTCTATTCTCCATCCTCTCTAGTTAAATATTTGAAAAATGTGTTATTTGTCGATCGATAAAATGTCATCGTCAGCAGCGTGCTGAAGTCGTGCTGGGAGATCGCAATGACAGAATCGATTCCGAAGACAGCTCGCGCGACGATTCCGATCGCGACTCGAAGTAAGAAGTTGATTGACTGGCGCGATCGCTCCTTTTGTTGTGCCAGATCACGTTTGACCGGATTTCTGAAGGACTGTTCGTTAATGTCGTTCTCGACTGTCGGATATAGCTCTACCATCTTATCTAGTTGTTTGCGCGTTATTTGCATTCTCCAATTTCGGTTCTATCACTGCCGTCAGACCGACCACTCGAAACCGCTTACGCGAAAGCGGCTGCATTTTGTCACGATAACTCATTGTCAGTCGGAACCAAACTTCGGAAAATATCGGCAATTTATTTTCAAAGTTCAACTCTTTGGTGCTTCTCTATATATAGGTAAGATTGTTATCGATGACGAGTAATCGCGTTTTGCGTGAATAAATTTACGTTTACGCGGGAAATTGCGAGCCAGAAACGATGTACATAACGTTGGCAAATCACTTTTATTTTTCGCTTGTTGCTGTTACATCAAAAGCAAAAATATCCCCTTTCTCGCATTTCCGCATCCGTTTTGCTCCCTCTATTTCTCTCGTTCTGTTGCAATAAACGGAAAATTATTCAGCATTAGCAGAGAGAGAGAGAGAAAGAGAGAGAGAGAGAGCTACGATAAATTAAACTTTGGAAAATCACGCACCGCGTTTTAGTGATCGTGTATCGCTTGTAATATCGTTTGGTATCCAGTTAAAGGAACGCACAAAACACATGTATCGCGCACACATCGCTGGAGATTCATTTGCCATCGATCCATTAATGTTTTCAGTATCATCGAGCAGAGCGACATCCCGCTTTCGTTCCGCCATACGACGTATAATAATCGCAGTTACGCTCTACTAATCACATGGATACGTAATCAGTATTTGAACCATATTTTTCGGAAAATGCGCAATAAGCTGGAGGGTAAGAGAGGGCGGAAGGGAAATGCATTGTCCGATGCATCGGATTCGCTTCGCGTTAATCGTTATTAATGAATTGCCAATAATACGATTTTTGTGCTCGCGTATCCGGATTACGGAAAGATAGAAATCTGGTAGCGATCTCGTATATCATATGATGCATTCGTGCATTTTTCGAGGGCTTTGACGCGGATAAATTTTTTGACCTCTTGCGAGGATGGGGCAAATAGTTGAGGAAGAAATCCATCGTAAATCCATCTCTTTCGTGGAAAACTTAGTTCCAGTGCGTCGAGCTGGAAGTTGACTTAAGCTGTACGAAGGAAGAAAGCTCGCCCGTTCGCTTCTCATTCTCGTATATGAAGTGTTCCGAAAAATGCACCGTAGAAATGAAGCATATTCTTTGGAACGTGATTTTAAAGTAGAATCTTGCTTCATAATTCCATTGCTATTTTAATTAATCGGTTAATCACATATTGAAAAGTATATATAAGTACTTGTTATGGAATTACATAAACAGTTCAATAATCATCAACTCTTTAATTTATTCGAAATAGAGTTTTTCGAATTCGAATCGAAATGTAATTGACTGTTATTAATGAGATATATTAAAAGATTTTAATATTACAAATAATAGAACAAAATTCTTTAAATTTTCTTCGGAAAGAGAACATTTGCCACGTTCGTTAAAACAAATCCCATCCTGTATCCAACTGTCCAATTTTTGTTAAAGCCTTGTAATCGCCAATAAATCTTTGCTTCGGCAAAGGAGCTTAATTCATTAATTTGCAACAGGGCAATTATCGATTTTATGGCTCCCAATAACTCATATATCTCGTTTGTATCCTTTGATAAGATCATCTCATTCTTTTTATATTTTTATCCTATCCTATTGTATGGTGTATTTACGCATATTATAATTACGAAAATCTAATTACGATCATCTGTCTGCAATCTAAAATAAAGGGATATATTTTCGGGATGCAAAACGTAGAGTGGTAATTAATTTTTCGCTTTATACATATGAGGTATTATTTCGAATAACTTGGCGCTTTCACGATACGAGATATACGACATAACATCATTTGATCTAATTGTAAATATATTTATACGTATGCGTCATCGAGACTTTGTACGATCGGTTCACTCGTGTGAGCTTGTGTGCATCCAATTGCATCGAGGAGCAGTGCATGCAAGAAACGATATGCTCTGATGTGCCAATATATATGTATACACATATCGATGCTTTTTGAGGCTGCAGCTCGAGACATCTGGAATTTATTCCTTTATTCCCTTATTAGGTTCGAGGTTACTTGTTGATGGAAAAGAGATTCCGCGAGTGCAAATATTTTCATCTCAAATATAGCTTTTTCTTTGTAATGACATCTATTTTTACGCGCCGATTATTTAGACACGAAGTCGAGTAATATCTCAAAGATTTACAAAGATAAGGATTACACTTTCAAAGGGGTAAATACACATCGCGTAACTAAAATGTATGTAGAGGGTATAAAGAAAATAAATGGTCTGTTACGATGTCTCGTGCACCGTATTTATAATCGATTATATTAATATTCATGAGAATATATTGAGGGAAGTGCTCAAACAAAACTTGCAATGTATACAGTACATATACTTGATTCTCGAACAGAGATTAAAGCTGCATGTACATTTATCTAATTTTGCAAGTTCAATTATTATTAATTTTAGATATTCAGAATAAAAAACAAAAGATCTAGTAAACTTAATATGCGCATGCAAACGCAATACATTTAAGTATTTAGTCGCCATACGAACGGGAATAATATAACATTTATGCCAGGAAATTCTGGGTGTTTCAAACTTCTTGTTATGCCGTTATAGCGTCTATTGCTCCTATATATATATATATATATATATACACACGCTTAAATCCTGGAGGTATAGATTCTGTTTAACTCGGAGATTATTGTAAATACATTGCAACACTCATGTAGATGATTTTCGGGTAATATGCAGTGGCCATTTAATAGTGAATTTCGATTCTACAATGTAATCATTGAATTCCAAAGGAGATATTATTAATGATTTGTTTACAATAAATTTAAATAGATTTAAATATATTATAGAAATACAAAAGTAATAAAAAAATGATGAAAAAAAACACATATTATTACTAAAGAAAATATAATTTATTTGATACACGTTTCTGTTTAAATTTCTCGCAAGCGGCAAAATAGGACGATGCGATGCAGTTTTTGATAACTACGCGAAACGCTGTTTTTCTATCAAACGAGCTGTGCGAACACGCGCTACGAACCATGCGGTTTGTACATGCGGTTTGAAGTAGGAGACTCTGAATATTCATGGCAAATACTCGCGACTTCTTCCGAAACGAATGTATTCCGCGTTTTAACAGTTTCCGAGTGCGCTCTCTTCGATCCCCATTTATTTACTCGTCGTCTCTGTCCGCGCTTAACAATCGATAGTATTTGGACCATCGTCCGCGTCGCGAATCGTCGCGAATCGTCGATGCGTGTTGTAGTATGTACGAGTGTGCCTGACGCTTTGTAACCTGTCGCCTAGTAATTTCCCACCTCGAAATTTACTCGATTTCTGCCTTATTTACTCTTGTCTGACCTACTTTCCCATTCGCTCTTTACGTCATTTATTTCATCGCGCACCGTCTCTCTCTCTCTCTCTTCTTCCCTTCCTTCTCTCTCTTTCTGTTCCACCTCGTAAAAGCGATCGAGTAATTCGAGAATGTGACGCCAATAACTATACCGATCCGACCATCTCGTTGCAACGTACGGCGGAATGTCACCAGAATGGAGTTTCGAAATTGCCTCTGAACTTGTCGGAAGCAGAAGTGCCAGTCCCAGGTGATTGGTAACCGGGGAGGATACGTGACTTTACGACAAACGCTCCGTCACATTAATGTTTCGGGATTGCGAAAGAATATGATGTGTTTTTTGGGCGGGAAAAACTCTACTCTCTGATGCTACTGAATATATAAAATCGTTGATAAAGATAATTTATAATTCGTGTGACAGAATTTCGTTTATAATTTTATATATCTCGTAAATGCACGCACGAAAGACATTTCAGAAAAAATCCGAATATATATACACGACGCGCAAAATGATGATTAAAATTTTATCCCGAGTTTCGTTGCAAATTATAAACCGTCTAAAGTTGATTAATATCGATAACACATGTAAAGGTATATGTATTAAAAAAAAAAATTCCAGAAAAATATGAAAATTTTCAACATTTGTATAAGCAGCACTGTGCTATTTAATTTTCAGTCAGATATTTTTCACGAGAAAATAACTCTTGTATATTAAAATTTTTATGAAAAAAAATGTATTACAATAAAATTTGTATTAAAAATACTCGTTTAAAACATTCTTCGAGCTTGTGATCTCGCACTATTTAAATCGTCGTAGCCACGACGTCGAATTTCATTTGAACTTTGAAATATCCGCGCCGGTGAAAGGTAGTCGTCGTCGTGTCAGGAAAACGCTGTCAGACTTTTCTCATTTCGAGGAGCGTAACGATCGATGATCAAAGCAAGAAATGTGCAAACCGTTCGAGACGTCGCGTCGTCTCAAACTGTCGAAGAAACTCCTTCGTGCCGCGTGGCATCGGGAAGGCTTCGGGAAGAAACGGCCGGGAAGAAAACTTTAGAGTAAGGGTTTCGTAGAAATAATTAATCGAACGTCGCGAGTTGTGAAAGCGATAGGTCGAGGTTGTCGTCCTCACCGCCGCCATTGTTGTCTCTCGTTGTGCGATTTCCTTCTTTCTCGTTCAACTTTGTCGACATTCTCACCGCGTGTTCGATTTCGCATAAAAGCCGACGCTGTTTTGCAGTTTTCATTCTTAGAAACTGGATACTCGGTCGGGAAGTAGTCGCCGGATTGTAGAAAATGTAAAAGCGCATTACCTTGCTGCAGTCCACAGAAAAGATATGCAACGAGGTATCTCAAAAATGTATTAAAATAGTAGTGTTCAAAATATAAACGCCGCGAGAAACAAAAGTCTATCGAGATATTCTCTAATTTACACGTAGTTATTCTGTTAATTTCTTAATTAAATATTTCATCAAGTATGTTTGTACGCATAATATACATTTTGCGTGATTTTTCATACATTTTTCTTTTTAGTCTTTTTAATGTATATTTCTATTTATTTTCTTCCTTTCCTTTCTTTTTATTTAAATATATAGTTAATATTTAATAAGATAATAAAGATAAATATTATACTTAATTATACTTAACACAATTCCAAATTATAAATTTACTTGTACGAATAATGTTTTAGTAAATCCTTTTACTGCTGTAGTGCATAATTACATGACTTGCCTTAAGGAGGTTATATGTATATATAAAATAATATAAATTCGCATTATATACATAATCCGTCTATATATTTCTCAATCAAATGTTATATACATTTTTATTTTTTTTTGTTATACATTTTTATGTTATAAAATTTTAATAATATAATTTTTATTCTTTTTTTTCTCCGTGATAACCAACTATTCTTTAACGAAAGATAAATACACTCAAGCTTTCGGGGGAGCACTTTTGCCCAATGTTTACAATTTGTGATTGTGTAGTATCGCGAGTATATTTTTTGTCCGTCTTTACACCCCCATTAACGTGAATTTCGCGGCCGTTTTGGAGAGATTACAAATATTTAAAGGCATTTGCATACTAATCGACGGCGCGCAGCCAAAGTGTCGGCACACTCGGATATTTTCCCTTTGGAAAATATTCATCTTTTGCATTATGAAACGCGTAATTTTCAAATCACGTGTCACAATAATAAAAAAATTATTCTTTGATTTATCACGCGGACTTTGTCGGCTCTTTAAAATGTGCACTTCATTTCACGTCGATTCGGGCGTGTCAACACGTGTGTACTTGTCGAGAGATTGGGTTTCGAGTTATCGGGAGTCTTGGTTTGTTAGTCTTCGGCCTTCCGTCTATGTCGCAAGTTTCCTATCTCGTTGACGCAGACAAGCTAAGTTTTCCCGTAAATATATCGATCATCTTGCGACGAGGAGCAGAGCTGTGTTTGGAATTTCGTTCGCAGAACCATGGATTTCGGGGATTTCCGGGTTACATATTCAATTCGGTTACACGGGATGACACGTTTAAAATTTTCTATACTTTTATTTCTCCTCGCAAAAATATTTGTCATTGTCGCAGGAAGGACCTGTCAAAAATTGATTTGATTGCCGGCATCTGTTTGCTGAATTGCTAAATTGTTTCAATCTGTGAATTGCAAAATAGTTTGTTAGTCGCTCATTGACTTAAAAAACTATATATATATATATGAAGAAAGGGACAGAAAGAGAGAAATATTCCGCAATATGAAGGTAGAAAATTTGTATGCGACGTCAAGTAGAAAGAATGCGGGAATAAATGACACGGTAGATTGTCAATCCATCGACGAGAAGTCGCTTTTTATGGCCTGCTACATAAAGTGATATCGTTGGTACTCTCGATTCTTCCGTGCGCTTCATGTCGTTTGCATGACGATATTGCATAAAAATCTGATGAAAAATGCATGAAATATGCAACATTGTAGACGCCGACGTCGACATTTGAAAGTCGTAAATGCTAAGATGGGCTGTTATGCAAACTTGTCGTTCTTTTCGATGCTGACAAATCTAAACGGATCATAACAACAAAAATGAAACTTCGGAATCAGATTCAGCGTATTCAATTGCTGCAATTTGTATATAAGTATGCTGTCTCTATCATTCGATTATTTCTATTTAAAAAATTGAAAAAAATTGTTTATATCGTTTAATGGTGAATTTTATATAAGTTATACATTTCTTAGTAAAATACTCTATTGTTATATATTTTATTTCAGTTTAAAAAGTAAGTGAAAATAATCTTTTATAGAATAAATATAGAATAAGAGAAGATTGAAAACGAAAAAAATTAATTTATTCTGAGGAAATTTAAATATATAATTTTCTTAGAAAATGTAGATAAATTGCAAAGATATTGTAATATACATATTATGAGGTTTCTGCGGGAACCTTTTTTTTCATTTTCTTTTTATTTTACACCTTGGAACGCGTGCGATATTCAATGTGAGAACTTAAGAAACTAGGTTTGCTTTAAAAAGTTTTATCGAAAGTTACCGAAGCGGGATTATCGCCCTCTAAAGTGTTTCAGATAAATGACCGAAAAGGAGAGATAGGATTTTGCAGTGAATTACCATAACTTCGATCACAATAGGAAACTATCGGAAAACAGCCTGTTCCTCTCGCGCGTGTTTTCAAATGCAACGACCGCCTGCATCGATCATTCTCGGCGTTTACGCAATAAAAGATACGCTAAACAGATTTACGCGGCTAGGGTTGCCAGCATCGTCCTACAGATAAAATTGAAATTGCATGCCAATCATGCGCGCATCGTTTATTGGCGCGTCGAGTTGTAACATATTTTTTGTGTTGTCAGAAAGTGTACCGTAGAGAACGAAATCCTTTCTGCGTTGTTACCGGAATGTTCAATTACCGTGAAGTTACGAGAGACGCGTGAGCGCGTTGTGCGTGCGATTTATGCGCGAGTCAAACTTATCGGTCATTGAATATAAATTCACGTTGAAATGAACTGCCGGTAAATTTGTCGTGATTGTTCGGCGCTCGCGAAATACGATCGTCAATAAAATCTACGGTACTTGAAAATTCGTTTAAAAGCTTTCGCTTTACACGGCCCACAATTATTCTATCTGTGATATAAAGTGTCACGTGAAATAGAGAGCCGTATCTCGATAATGTTTGGATATCCAATAATATTATTTGATAAATATATAATATTTAGGGCAATAAATATTCCATATATACAATGTCAAAAACTTTAATCGGAAATCAAATAATATTTCAATATATAAATTTGCACATAGGATTTAGGATATTCCTGTTCTGAAAATATATACATCATACGATAAATTAGTAATGTAATTTCGTCGTGAATTGTAGATCGCGTAAAGTGAATTTAAACTGGAAAGGAACAACGTTAATGGAGCATCAATATCGCAGAGCGACTTAATTTCGTTCATTTATAGACGGTGGAAATGAACAAGTCACGTTTATATTATAGTCCATGTAGGCGCGGGATGTATGAAATTCAACGTTGCTGTGCAATTTTCAGCCGCGAATACTGGACAACCACTCTTGGTTGGCAGATGAAAATAGATTTATTTAAGCGTTATGCGTAAATGTGCGGTATTCTCCGTGAAATCGTGCGCGCACCAAGGGGCGATTATATTCACGCGAATAATCGCGAGCGTGTTACGTCTCGAGTGCTGCAACCCTTATCGGCATCATGCACACACGTGCGTACATACATATACATACGCGCTGCGTTGATGATAAGCGCAACAAAACATCACTGTCGTCCCTCTCTCTTTCTCTCTATCTCTCTCGCTCTCTCTCCGTATCTGTCACTCGTGAAGCGAATGCCACGATCCGAGAGTTTCGTTCGCCTAATCACCGCTCGTACCGAAAGCTACGTCATTGCCGTTGACAGCGGCATGCACTTGACACGCGCGGCGCAGGTTAAGTGTGTAATGTGTATAAATGGCCGCGTTACATCTTGGCGCGCTATTGTAAATTAAAAGCTAAAGGCAGATTATATGCAATTATTTTGATAGATTTTTTAGGAGCGTGTAATTTTATACGGTGTTGGAGAGAAAATTTACTTTTTTTCACAACTCAAATTAAAATCTGGGTTTCTTTTTAGCTTCTCGTGAAAATTACATACGGATAATTTTTAATCGAGAAATATTCAGAAAAGAAAAAATTAATTAATATCATGATTTTTAGTGTCACAAAGTCCGTTTCAGATCTATTCCCGTTGGTATTTACATGAATCGCGTGTTTGCATAATGTTTACGAATGTGACAGTTGCTCGGAAGCAAAGACACGATAGTTCTAACACGACGGAAATTTAATTAAATCTAACGCGAAATGCGTATGTGAAGAGAGGACGTCATTATTCACATTGCGAACCATTTCGCTCGCTTAACTCTACAGGTGCTTTGTCACTGCCACGTGCAAAATACCAGAAACGACACTGCACACTTAATGGCTGGCTATTAAAATTATTTTTTAATCTTGCTCTGTCTATGTATTTATGTATCTAACAATAAGTATGATATAACGCGACGCGCCGTAACAAGAGAGCTCTCGAGAATTTTTTTAATAAATATTTAATATAAGGAGCGCGCTTTCTCCCTTTCCGTTTTAAGAATAATTCTTTCTCTATTTTTTTGTATTATACATTAGACATATTTAAAAAATTATTAGCAAATTCTGTTTATACTTGTTGTAAATATTAAAGTGTATCATAAAGTGTTGCATTACAGTAGAATTAAATATTTAGCTCTGAGTAATATACATTTTTGTAAAATACGAAGAATTACACGAAAACAATATAGTATAACTGATAGAATTTTTAAATATCAGTTTGCGAAGAATATATATATGATTTCGCAAGATTAACTCGAAATACCGTTTGTAACTATGGCTACATGAACCTAACGAATCGTGTTCGTTAATAGAGTGGGAAATATTGACAATTGACCTCATCGACTTCGATGTACGTCATTTAAAGAATAAAGAAAAAGAGAGAGAGAGATGTAAAAAGAGATTTCGTTCGTTCGATGTAGCGTTATGTAGTTGTGTATCGCGCCTTTGACGTTTACATAAATCATTGCCACAGGATCTGTTTTTCAAAAAATTTTTACGATTTTATACATGCTAGTTTTATATCGCATACATATCATGTTTCGGATTATGTGTTATTATCTTTATTTTAATTCTGGTTTTGTTGGATTATTGAGAATATCTTTTCGCAAAAAATTAAAATATAAATGAATTCTCCATCGGTGGATGCCGTTATCTCTTACGATCCAGAATAATGTGGGTATATGTGTGTGTGTGGTAAAACTCATTTAAAAATTGAAAAAAATATATTTTTTATAGGTATCAATAATTTCTCTATAAATACTATCTGAATAAAAAAAGCTATAGGATTATAATTAATTCAGTATTTATGTGTGTGCGAGGATTAAAATATGATTGATATCTTATATTTCTGAAAAGTATTTCTTGTAAACATAAAATCAAATTTCACCGTATAAAGCTGTTGTGTTTTAAATTTTTATATAAATTTAATACATATATATATATTTTTCAATCGAAGGCTTTTGCTTTTTATTGGAAATAATTATTGTTCGCGATATATATTTGAATATCTCTCTCGATCAATTTGCAAACGCGGTGCACGCGGCATATCACGCAACGCTGGATTACGGACGAAACAAACGTCGGGCAGTTTGACTCGTTACACCTGCGCCTAATCTAGGTGCTCTCGCGAGCGGCGAAACACTCTGCGGCGACTAATTCGCGGGGGTAGCTTCCGCTATTGTTACTCATTGCGAGCCAACGTTAACAATGCACCTGTCCCTTCCGACGAGTCTGTGTCGGTACACCGCGGTTTAATGCTGATGCACGAGCTGTACATTAACGACCAAGTCGAAACTACACGCCGCGACCGCTCGTAAATTCGCCCACGATATCGTCATGCTATACCGTGCTATATAGTTTCGAAACGATAACGCAAGAGCGTAAACGATTCTTTTCCTTCCTGTCTCCCGTGTATGCATAAGCGAATGCAGGCCGAACCGAGAGGTGAACGAATCATCGTGTAGTCGATCTATTTCTTTTTTCAAAATATATTTTAGACGTATTATAATTTTCGGGAGAGAATGCTGTATACTACGTATGATTTTAACGTAATTTTAATTACTTGTTGATTTGTAAATACAATTATGGATCTGTGTGAGTTGAAATTGCTAATTAGAAAGTTTTTATTTCTCTTTATTTCTCAGTTTGTTACTTTACGCGGCGTAATTAATTTACGTTATACGATCAACCGAGCGGCAAATAAAATCTTCCCTGTTACAGGCAAGAATAATGATATAAATGCACAAAATAAGGGCTCATGCGCGAAAAGAATCGCTCTTATATTTCATTGAACCGCGATAAAGGTTTCCCGTTATTAGAAATAAATTTGTTATATATATCCTGCGTTTATGAGAAATTGATTGCGAATTGATATCGCCTTGTAATTTCATTCCATGCTTTTCTTTCTTGCTTTTTCTATGCCTCTATAAACGCAGATACATATCGACAAGGCATGTTTAACGATTGGTGTAAAAGTCTGATTAGAAAACGATATCAAATAAAATAAAGAATAAAATTGGCGTTTTTTAAACCAACATTTTAGAAATATTTAGGACAGAAATGTCATTTATGGGGTGAAAAATAAAAGAAAACCACGTTCGAGAATAATTTATGTACTGTGCAAACTTACAACCTCGACTTGTCCCGGAATGGCAATTACTTTCGCTCTTTGGTAGAAGTAACTTTCTATCGGTGTGTGTTTACAACGTATGTACACCGTTGTTCGTCGCATGATGTACTTTGGTGATTGTAATTTCTTTTCTTGAACCGCAAGTATTTCATTTTAAAGTTTTCGTCGACTTCCTTCTCTTCCCTTCGGACTCAGTTGTGGTCTCCTCTGCGAAAATCGAGAGATTGCGGAGAGTGAATTACTGCGCATCTGTGTAACTTTCATTTGACAGTTACTGAGTAAATTTCACTCGGATGTGTGACGAAATTACATATTCATAAAGATAGTAAATGTTAACAGTTAGTATTGAATTTGTTAATAAATGTAATCGCTTTGTATGAAGGATATATTAAAGAGATATTTGATAACGTATAATGTTGTGTAACATTATATATATTTTATTTATTTATGTATTTTTATTACATAGTTTTTGAATATTATATGAGATATCGGAGAAAAGAGCGAACAAGGAAAGTTGAATTATCGTTTGTAAACAATTATTATATTTAATAATTCTTTTACAATTATATATTGTTATACATATATTAAATGGACAAATTTAAATTATATTTAGCAACATAATGCTACAAATTAAAGTTTTTTATTAAAATATGTTTACACAAAGTAAATCTATGTTTATGGAGTTTAGTTTCTGAAGAAAGTTGGACATCCGGAATTGACGCGTGAGAATTATATTTTCTCAATCATTTTTCTTAAAAAAAAAAAAAAAAAGAAAAAAGGCAATAAATCGAAGATTCGAAGATATTTAACGCAAAGTGTCGTGTAAAAGCACATTAATATCCGTTTCCGCCATAGGTTATTGTGAAACATTACTACAGTATCCGTTTATATGAGCCAATCGCATTTTAAATCAGATATTTCCATTCACAGATACGTTATATACGATCCATTCGTTTTGTTTGTAAAACACTTGCACCTTATAATTCATTCACACGCATTAACTAAACAAGCATGATTGTGGTGTCACGTGTGTTGTCGGCCGTAAATAGATGCATTACCGTAACATATGTGAAGATATATATACATGAATATATAAGCATCTCGATTTAGACAATGTTATTTTCAGCTATCGCGATTAATTAAATTCAAAGATTATAATTGTAATATAATAATTTTAAATAAATGATAATTGTTTTTATTTTCTCAAGTTTATATGCATTGTTTTGCAAATTATACTAATGCAATATCTATGATAAGAAATATTACAAAAAATAGATTCTTTTTTATATATAAATAATTATTTCTTTAAAAATAAATTAACTTGAAAATTAATTAGCTGTTAATAGATTAAATTATGAGTCGAATCACGGCATTATTTAATGGAATTTTATATTGATTGACACTTTAACAAGTCAATAATTTTCTCAATTCATTTCAAGACTTGCGATATTTAATCTATTTGATTTGATTTAATTAAAGTTTCACGTTTTGTTACAATATTTTTATTGTGATATTCGTTTTTGTTTGGGCTTTTCACTCTGCACAGCCACACATTGTTTGGGTTTTATTAGTTGCAGAAATTATCGGGTGCGAATGTTCAGTTAAATATATCGAGGGACAGTGTTGCGTTCTGTGGTGTAAAGGTAACAATGGCTAAAGTAAATAAAGCTCAGCTGAATTTCTGGCTGGAGCTACCGCACTGTACACAACAAACTTTTTGTTAACAGTTTTCGCGAAGAGTTGCATTTCGCGTACGTGTACGAAATGTGTATTCTGCGTCGATTGTGGTTTGTGCACGAAAAATACATTCATTGGAAATACGAAGCGATATATACGGTTTACAATCTGGGCGGTCGTAAAATATCCTGCAATTGATTACTGTACGCTACATTGTTATTTACGATGAAAAGACTTAATTTTTCAAATTAATCACAATCATATTGATTTTTGTTTTTGTTACGATAGAATACGTAATTACAGTTATGCCAATATGCGGAAATATATATTACATTAATATCGATTTTTGTACGTTGAATAAAATATAGAATTTATCACTATATATAGGTATATTCACACGGACAAAATTATCGGGGGCAACAAAATTAAATAATGTTGGCGAGTATAGGAAATTTCGATACCTTGCAGTCGTAGAATTGTTCCGTTGTTCGTCGCGGTCGGGTTGATTAATAAATCTCGCCGGTTATTAGCGCTCCATTCAATTAATTTGGAGCGCATTAATGAGGAGGAGAGAACGACGATGCGACGATATGCGAGATCTCGGCGGGATCGATGGCCGCCGTTCACACGTGTCGTCGCCGCGCAACTACTGTACGAATGCGCGACGTGGAATTGCATGCGGATGATTTCATTTCGGTTTACGTGAGTTTGCATACGTCCAAGGCCGTCGAGCGTATCCACCGGCACGTATCGGTCCGCCGATGTTGTCCGCGGCTCTAACCAAGGCGCGTAAAATGCAAACTGCCGGGCCTTGCGTCCGCAAAGCGAAAGTCCGAATGCGGGATTTTGTGTAACGGAGAACGCGTGATACGATACCAAAAAAAAAAAAAGCTACGGTATATTCGGGAATTGCGATTAACTCTACCGATCACGTTCAAATATAAAAATCTGTGCACGCTCGAGAAGATTGAAAGATATTTTTACATACATATCCGAAAAAAACAGGTTGTCGCGTGTATAATTGATCTTCTGTCTACATATGTGATAAGAATATATATTTGATGAAAAAATTTGAAATCTAAATTATCTCAGAGGTATACACAGATACTGACGTATAATAACGGAACTTGCATCATATTCAGCGTGAGAAAAAAAAAATAGAGAAGGAAAGAAGAATTGAATATATTTTTATTTGATTTTTTTTTATTTACATAGTTCATGACATAGTGATTTTTTTATGCGCAAATATATGGAAACCATTTATTCGTCTCCATTAACGGGAAGCATTTTGCGGCGATCGATTGTTCTGTAACGATCGAAATTGCCGTGCGCGAATTTATTTCTTCCACGATACATCGGCTCGTGCTCTATTGTGTTGCGCGATCACGTGAAACAGAATTAATCGCGATGTATTGCTATCACGCGAGTTTTTTCGCTATCGCGTTCATCGGCGTCGCGTCGAGAGTGTAATAGGGCTTGTAACACGGGAAGGCAAAACGAAGAATAAGAAGATCGTTATTTTAAAGTCGAAGTTCGATGAGAAAGAAAACGCGTATATAGGTATATAGGTTAATGAACGTGCGGTTATTCGTGCAAGTAAATGTAAAACAAAATTAAAAAAGATCAAGGTACCACACGATAATGGATTTGACTTATAGAAGTACTTTTTAAAATTATTACGCGTAAAAGAGAGAAGAGAATTAAAAAAATTTTTCAACAATTTTGTACATTTTTTCCAACTGCTTTGAAAGGAAATTATTCTCATAAATATTCTATGTATAATGATTAAAGGTCTCTTTTTCTTTTTATCTCAATTGAAAAAAAAAATATATATATATCTGCCTATAATTAATAACTATTGCATATAAAACGTTGTGATTTTATTTATTCGTTTTATTCGATAACTCATATTTTATCACTGTATCGCCATCAAATGCGGTATTGATGCATCGGCCGGTCTCAGTATTATTGTGTGTTCTTCCTGCATGGAAGAATCGTCGCCAACAAGAAGATCATTAAATAACAGGCGAAAGAATGCGATAGGCGGGCGATCGTTAATCTCGATAGATCATGTCGAGCGCATCGATAGCGATGAATCATACCTCCAGAGCGTAGTCGAAGCAATCCATCATCGGCCGTAGTAACGAACTGGGTTAATAATGGCGTAAACGTTGCCAGGATGAATGTGTAAAAGGGATCCAGAAGTCGTCCTGTGCGCGCAAACCATTAGCGAATTGAACGCAATATGCAATTATATCCCTTGCACATATCCTTGCTGCCGCTACTATATCATTTCCGCTGTTGCTTCTCACGCTTCTCGTTCGTCGATTTTTCATGTGTACCTTTTCCTTGCGACGCGGCGTGAAAACATTTGGTGATATTCGGGCGAGAAAAGAAGCGCGATGACGCGGTGAGATGTTACATCGTGTTGCCTTTATTAAGAGTGTAAAAGTCATTTTGGCGCGTCTCGTTTACGCAAGTTATTTCTCAAAGCCACCCCTTAGGATGAGATATGTCTCGAATATTTTTCTGAGAAAATTCATGGCGGTACTGGGGAAAAAAGAACGAAATTTTAATCGAGATATCTTAGGATAATCATACTTTGTCATATATATGCAATGATTTTGATTAGAACAATAATTTCAGATAAATATACTTTTTATTAGAATGTGAATTTGGTTTAAAGTAAACCGCTATTTATAATTTTTTTCAGCCGCGGACTAATACAGTTATAAAAGTTGCTTCATATTTAGTGTCAGACTTAAATATTGATTTCTGGAAAGAGGGAGATTTATAAATGTAACGCGCACGCATATATATATATACACATATGTATGTACATATATAAGTATACATAGGATTTAACAATTAACCATCTCGAGATGAATTATCGTACGGACGAGAGTAAAAAAACATAAACGATAATGAACCTGTTTCGCTGCGCCGCGTTTTCTGAAAATAATTACTCTGGAAATTGATATTCGCGTTGTGTTAATAATCAATAAATAGTCAGTTTATTATCGAGAGCGCGTCGCGGGTATGAAATTCTGTTAAAATAGTTGGCACTGTGTGTTATGTTCAATTGACACACAGGAGAATTTCGAAGGGTATCCTCACGGGGCAAAACTGTGTTAATGCATGGAGGGTTCGCCCACGTGTTTATCGTGTGTCGTATTGCTCGCGGCAGATTGCGTACAATGCAGTTAGGATGCATATTGCATCAGCTGAGGTTACCGATATTCTGACGAGAGTGCACTTGGCGAAAGTACGGCAATATAACGATTAATTATATATTAGGAACATTTATTTACGATCTCGAAAGATTTGAGGAATGTTTGAAAAAATGCGGATACGTTCCTTTTTATAATAAAGGCTTCGTTAATCAAATCTGCGTGTTAAACATAGTATTTAATAATTTAGTCGCGCTTTAATAATCTTTTTTCTCTAAGGTCTTTATTAATCTGCTAATTTTAAAATGCATATTTCCGACGAAAATAACACGTAAGATTTAACTAAACTTGAATCATCTTTTGTATATGAATAAAAATTGCGATACAATCTTCTATATATCATATCTTTTATATATATATATATATATATATATATATATCTTTTTTTATATTTATTATATATTATATCATACTATTCTATTGCACGTAGAAATCGATCAATACGATTCATGAGTCACGTTTTCATTTCCAAACCGAGATATTGTTTGCCAAAATATTTGAGTAAAATATTTTAAACAAACCTGAACGGTTTATGTTGATTTTAAACCGAGGAAGCATCCAACTGAATACTCAATATTTGAAAATATAAAATTGTATGAAAAAAAAAGTAGCGCGATGAACAACGCGTTCATTTGGAAGTACGGAATATTCTTGTCACGGGTTGAGAAATTAAAAGCCTGTCCTCGAACTAACGAATCGCGAATTTCGAACAAGTACGACATGCACAGCCGAGAAACTCTATTACATAAGTAAAGTCTATCGATTCTTAACCGAACATGGAATTTATAACATTTATTAAAACCTTCATTATCATTATGCTTAACATTTTATTATCAATTACTTATCAATTAATTGATAAGTATTATTTTATTAATAATGATTAAAATCTTAACGAGAAATCCTTTTATACTGGTGAATACATATCGACGAAATAAATGTAATAATTACATTATGTTAAATAAAAAAAAAGTTAATAATTCTCATACCAAGTATTTTCTCATAATCAGTATCGCTATTTTAATCGTTGCTCTTGATTAGATAACCGAACTCTGTGCAATTGTTTAGTATTGTGAGTGGAAGGCCAGAATTTGCGGTTCGTTCCCGCTGGGCAAAACTGTGTTAACGCGCCGTATTCGTCGTCATATTAGTCGCGCATATTACCCACAATGCAGTTAGAATCTATGCATCTACCCACAATGGGTCAGTGACGGTTTCTACGTGCTCCGGGAACAGTCGGGGAAACGAGCAATTACCGTTCAGCCCGGAGGGGGCTGCTGGAATTTATGGGTAGATCCCCCTTAAGCAACCTTTTCAGCGCACGATCCTGGAATTTCCCGAAAGACGAAGAGATTCCTTCTCCTTATGGGACTGCGCACACGAGAGGCATCCCTCTTGATGCACTTTATCGTACTCGGAAGACTTATCCGCGTATTAATTTTATTAATGATTTTTTTCAATTAGAGTTCGAGAGAAATAATTGTTCAAAATTTGAAAGATCTTTCTTCTTACTAAATTAATTAATTAATATTCCAGAAAGAATTTTCAAATTGTATTATACAGCTATGAAATATTAATTTTACTTTTCGTACTCTTTAATTTTCAAGAGATGTGTTTGAATACATAATTCGATATTTTACAGTTCACTTGTTATAATTTCGAAGTGAATGTCTTATTTAATATTAATTTCGCACGATAGTTATTTTAGTGAAATATTTTAAAGATTTTTTTAAAGAGATTCTTTTTTATGATGGTGACAATCAGTCGGTATGTGTCTAAAAAAAAAAAAAAAACTGGTTTTTGCTTCGTTGGCAGATCTGCCACCGCAGCAAAACGTATGCAATCATAAAGTTTCACGATTGTTCCCTTTTTTCCCCCGACGCGACTACTTGTCTCAATTTGTTTCTACTTTTTCGCGAGCGCGCTGCAGATATTTTACGCATTTCCATCGTGCGTGCGTGCATCTGTCGCTGACGCGAATGCATATTCGACCCAGATGCATGACGCAGTTCTCATTCGATGCAGGATGCTCTAAAGCGACGGGTTACGATTCTGCGGAAGTTATGACGATACTATCGAACGCTATTTGTCCGCGAATGCCGATGCGCAATATTCTCTCCTCGAATGCGGATTAAGATTTCGCATTGAGATCGGATATATAGAATTCGCTTTGTAGCTTGTACCTTATGAAATGCAATTTATTATTAATTATGATATACGCAGATAGATGTTTATCTTTAGCATGCAGAGCGAATATCGATATAGAATTTCAAGAAGCATATTTCATTCGTAAATAATATTGACTGTATTATTTATTGCTATAGTTATTATATATCAAATAATTTCGCTGTATTTATTCTAAAAGATGAAAGAGAGAAGTACGTGATATTATCGGTTTTTAATGTTATACAAAATAATCTCCAAAAATATCATATAATTATGAGAAGAATATATAAATATTTAAAAGTTGTAAAATTACAATTTCGAGATATGCGTGGCTGGATTTAATTAATGTGATATTTAATCATCAAATGTCATTTATCAGATGAAAACAAATAATTGAATTTGCGGATTAATCATTTTATCGAAGTCAATATCGTAAATTCGACTCTCGATAATATCGTGTTTTTCGATCTAACATAGCTATTCCCTTTGAGATAGTAAACTTTCGCGAATACTCTCTTGCGGTTTTTTGACTTTGATTTGCAGATCAATCGTATCTTACTTCGTGTACTCTGCGACTCTCGTAAAGTTTTGTCTCGTTAGAACGAAATGGAACTCGAGGATTGGCTTTAAAAGGAGATATACTATTTCATGTCTTACATACATACACGTGCACTTAATCAAAGTGTCTTGTGTGCCAACGCGCTAATTGCAATTACATTAATTTTTATCTCTTTCTCTGTCGCGTATTAAACATTGTCGACGGATATGTAAAGTAAGCACCGCGAGACGTCGAGGACAACTTAAGTCAACGAATGACATTTCTCAAGAGAAAAGATCGTCGAGTTGTAGTTGATAAGTGAGAACCATCATCTGTTGAATCTCCCAGAAACCTACCTTCTCTAAAAGTATACATTTAACTAATAATTTATACATTCCCACAACAAAAAATGTAAATGTAGACGTTGCTATAGTTGAATGAAAGCAATCCTTAAAAAAATAGGCTTTTGCAGTAGTATGGTTTTTTTCTGCATTGTATATCATGATAATAATTTATAGTAATTATTCTAATGTGAGGATTGATGTAGTTAACAGATTAACCGTTGATTGAAGAAACATTATCGCAATAATAATATAATGCAAATTGTAAATCGTGCTGCAGATGCAATTCGTGTTTTATCTTCATTATCAGATCTATTAGATTTATCATTAGATCTTTCTTCTGCATTAAAAAATACATTGTATCTAACATTAATATCTGTATAGGAAAAAAGAAAGAAATATGTATGTGTGTGTGTGTGCACAAAAATTGACTTATATCTCGGCAATCGCAATATCGCGTGATATGAGAGCTTGAAAAGAACTTTAAGAAGATTGTTGGTCGACTGCTGGCGAGCGAACTACTTATCTTAAATCACTCGGTATAGATCACTTTGAAGATACAGATCTCCTAAAAGGGGGACACATGTCCCTCCGGGAGTTCGGTAGAAAGCTGTTCGTGATGTAGTGTTCCGTAATTGGAAAGGCGAGTGACGATTTTTCCTCGAGACGCCGATACGTTTGTCCTCTTTTCTTTACTTGCTTCCACCTCAGGCTCCAAACGGTTTTCCTCGACGCGACGACGGATCGACTGCAATATTGCGGACGTTGTAGTCGAAATATTGCAGGATTTTACCGGTTTTATGTTGTCATCGGGAGTTTACACGGCGAAAAAGGCGAACGGTTTCAAACGGAATATAAATCTATGTACATAAAATGTTTCTAGCTTTGCCCGGTTGAGTAAATTTTTACAAACATGCGTCTGCGCACACAAGTGTCAAATGAAGTGGTGCATAAATCTGTGAGAGTTGCGCGTTATTATATAAAATTAAATATTAATTTTTTATTAGTTAACTTAAATTGAGCATTCCTTCAGATTTTTTGAAATTAAAAAATACGAAACGTTTTGATGTAATTGCTTTTCAGTAGCTAATGCTATTATAACAATTGATGCTTTTTGCGATGAATAAAATATTATGTTTACGCACATCGAAATTGATAAAGAGAAATATTATTAATGTGTCTCGAAATTAATTGTGCAGTATAGTCAATAATTTAAATCGAGAAGGCGTATATACATATAATATACGTAAACGTAGAGAGATGTTAGCATGTCTAAAATTAATGCATCCCTTTTAGAGATTATATTATAATTATGTACATATATTTCGCGCGAATTTTGCATTTAAGCCAAACGGATTTCCGATTGATTATCGATTACCCATATAATACCATTGAACGGCAGGAAGGATAGATGAAGTCAAGTACTTTGACGTTATGTGTTCTTTCTCGTATCCTTCTTAGCTTCTTCTTACAAGCTATTCCGTCTTCTTTCTTGACTTCCTTTTTGTTGTCCCATGATTACAAACTCCAGTTCTATCTGGCTGTTAGTGCTCTTACAAGCACTTTGTCCGTGTGTTTGACGAGAGAGGAGAGCCTCTCTCTAATAAGTGCAGATTGAACAGACTTTATCCAACCTCTAAAGTTTTCTGTCTCACGGAGCAGCCACTCGAGATTGCGTTGATTCGTTTGCTTCTTCTTCGCAAACTTAGATTCTCGATACACTTCTTTGTTTTCGGTGTCTAATTTCTCCGCCGCCCGTTTATCCGTTTCGAGTCACTCGAATGATTATCATTAATTATATTATGAATAATAACGTAATTTATTATAAAATTATTAATAAATAATTTTATTTGTAATAGGTTTATAAGATAGATGAGAGAATATTAAAAAATGTTTCATATTGTCGAAAATTATTTTTTCAAATTTCTGAATAAAAGTACTTTTAATAAAAAAATTATTCAACGCTCTGTTAATATTAACATATTTAAATTCGCTAATTTTTATTCCTCGATAGCGTATATTTTATTATTTTTCAATTACAATTAATTTCGCATAAAAACGCGGGTTTAAATATTTCTATACGCTATATCAGATTCCAAAGGTTGAAAAATAACATGACATTTGTACGACTTCCTCGGATTGTCCATCTTCGCCAGTTTATCGGTTCCTGCTCACGCCGGGAAACTACTTCGAAGTCTTATCCTCTCGTAGTAGGCGGGTCAATACTATCACTCAACAAAGGTATAGCGGGCCTCCCGAGTGAAGATGGAACGAACTCCCCTTGACGCGCAACTTTTTCATCCTGCAGACGGAGATCCCTTTGCAAGCAGTTAGGGCAGGAAACTATCGACTGGCTTTTCCTTGTCGATAGTTGGCGATCCGTAATTCTTGGACGCTCTTACATCACGGAACTTACGCGGTAGATACATAGATGGATCCTTATATTTGAGTGCACTTTGCCGTATGTCTTCACTATATATGAAGGAAGATCGATATTGCAGAATGAGAGAGAGAGAGAGTTATCGTGACTTTAATTACTTTTTATTTCATCACGTATATACTCGACGTGACGCGGAGAAGCGATTACTTTCGATAGTCGCGATAGATTTGTCATTTAGATACGCGCGTTAAAACTTTGACAGATTTTCCGAGGCATAGTTCTAGAGTAAAACCGACACGCTCGAACAAACGACAAGGATGCATTAGCTCTCGCGCATATCGTTCGCCGAACCGACGATTCTTCAGACCGTCCCTCGGGCGAGATTCATTTCCATTAAAAAGGGGAACAACCGCGGCGCCGTTCCTTCGCTATCGCTGATATTAATGGTGTGTAAGATAATGAGATTTTCGCCGTAATAATTGACACGTGCGCGAGAAGGGCCGACGAACTTGGAAATTAAATTTCTCCGGCGATCCGGAAAGGGCCGCCCGCAATCGAGCGTCGTGTCGATGTGAATGATAAGGGCGGACGGTTTCACGCCCTTGCAGCACTTACGTTATTACGGCGAAATCGGTTTTAGTAGTTTCGCCGTAATCGGCTTATCATTTTCCTTAATTTTCCGCTAGTTGGGAAGTTAACGGTAGCAATTGTGATAAACGGAGAAAGATATGTGAATATGCGCGTTTTATTGCAGCAACGCGATCTATTTTTCCATTTTTTTTTTTTTTATGTAACTCGATAATAAAATTACTTGTAGCTCTGTACTTATGTGTAACAAATCTAAGACAATTACTTAAAACATTAAATTAATTACACATTAATTAATCAAATAAATTGATACGTACACGCATCACGTTGTCATCTACACTTTTATTGACAAAAGCTAGCAATCTTTCGCGCAAATATTTAAAACAATTGAGAAGCATATCGAGTGTCGTATCCGGAGTTTTATACTCGTTGAAAGAGAAAAAAGAATATTGATATTATTATCTCAATTATTCGATATTGCATACGTTTTTTTGTCATTTTTATGTGTAACGTAATATCGCGATGCTTATAAGTGCTTTGTACGATTAACGCTTTGTGCAAGTTTTACGTCTACGTTCATTATATTACGTGTCGAATAATGTAAATCGTGAATGACATTCCACAAATTGAATCGCCCATAGACACGTAGTTAGACATTTCGACGAGCTTTTACCGTTTAGTCCGGCTTTATCGCTGACGTCTCCTTAGCTGTTGCCGTCGACCAATGAAAGCACAATTTAATGATTATGGTCCCATTAGCAGAGAGAAAGAGGAAGGACGTTAGACGTTGCAGAGAAGTCTGCATCTTCCGATTGTCGAACGGAGCAAAGCGGATAGAAAATTCCTTGCTAGGAAATTTATTGCTCGCGTACGACCGATACTCACTGATGATCGGTGGAGAGGAATTATACAGACTTCGATAAAGCGACAGCGTTTCTCTGGTGGCGGCGATAATCGAACTGCAGCTGCACCGACGGTATTAGCTGTCAGAACGTAAACTCGGCGAGTTAATGAGATTTCTCTCGATATTGAATTGTTAAATATATACTGCGCATGTGCGTGATAAAATAATTAGAATTATAAAAATATAAATATATCTTATTTTGGAAAAAACGCGACGGGAGAGAGAAATTATTTTATTATTATCTATTAAACTTTTTGATTACGATGTTGTGTAATTATCTGTAGTATAATAATGTATTTGTCCCCCGGCGAGTATCTAACTTTTTACGTGTTGTAAATAATAGTATATCATCGCGCTTCACATTTGCAATACATTATTAGAGTACTGTAATTAATTTACTGTAATTAGCAAAGTTTAATAGATAGACGGACGTTATTAGACTTTTAGAGAAATTTAAATCGAAGATAACATTTTGCTTCTTTTCTTTCGAATGTAAAATTTATTTCTATGAGTAGTACAAAATTAAACTTAATTTTTTTACTACTTTTTCAATCGCGTTTTGCTCTTTACAATTATTAAGGGTATAATCGTAACTTAGTACCGTCTATTTCACAGAGGCGTTTAAAATGCATAATGAGGTGTATATTACACGGTGTAATAGATCCTTAAAACAAAGTGCCTTCTTTTACGTTCGTGTTAATTGTTGTGCAAGTATGAACAAGTGAAAATAAATCCCTTTTTTCACACGTAACCTTTTTTTTATCTCTCTCTCTTTCAAAGATTAGTCGAACTCTCGTGAAGTGGCTCAATTTCCTGCTGGGAACATATCGGTAAAATAAGTCACAAGTTTTTTATATTGCGTATAGATCGTCCATTTCTTCGTGATGTCACATTATTGGCAATTTTTCAAACTTTGCTCGTCGCTCGAGAGAAACATTTATACCAAACATTTACGTAAATATAACGTTATTACCTTAACGAGATATAAATCGAGATGAAGCTTTTTTTACATCGCGCACTTCGATTTTTATTTTCTCACTGGTAAAATAATCGCGCTGAGTCTATTATCCTGAATTAAGTATATCGAAAACTTAAAACAACAGACATTTGACATAATAACGCAAATTGTATATAAGATGAGAAATTGTATTTTTTCTTATTTTTACGTAAACGCTTTTCAACTTTTGCACTATTATCAAATGTCGAGAATAATTGTACAGCAAAACCGCCAAATCTCTTTCCCAATAGAACATCTGACTTTGGACTTTGAGATGTGTTATACGAAGCAATTATTGCAAACGAAGAATGTCAGGCAAGATCAACGCGAATCTCCGCAGAACGTGACGAAATTGAGGCCGACGAGGCGAGCTTATCCAGAATTTAACATTTGACGTGAACCCAACCGGTCCGTATACGCGACTCATCCTTAATACGAACGGAGAGTAGCAGTCTCGCTCATCTTAATCTTTAATAAACGACGAAAATCCGGCGCTGAAAGGTGTACTTTTTTTTTTCGAGCAAGCGATCGCGAGTGCACACGATGCGATGCTCCAATGCGACGCGAAGAGAGCTACTCTCTCGTAAATCTTTTCCTCTGACGGATTCGAAATAATATTCTCAGGATCGCGCAAGTGAGTGAGTCCGACGCGGATTTCTCGGACCGAAGAAAGTCTCATCTCGGGGCCCGATCCTCCACACCCGGTCCTGCTCGACAGAGGTCTGTCGGTCTATCGTGCGAGATGCATAATACCACGATGTCTGAAAGCACAGAGAACGCCTCTATTCCCTCTCGACATAGAGGCGGCTTTGTGCATTCCCTTACTCCTGTGTTTCTCTCTTGACGACTACTCTCGTCTTCCGTCTCGGCTTCCGTATTGTGCGCGAGGCTTCGCATAAACCCCTGATTCGCGAATGGCCGACTCGATAAAAATAACCTGACGTTATCGGTCGAGAAGCTCGTCCAGGTATAACCCCGGGGGTGATTCATCCGCGCGTTCCGTCGAGATCCGAGATTTTTCCCCTCTTTTATTATCCGCGCGATTGGAATTTTGCAGAGACACACACGCGAATGGTTCTTATAAATATTAGGTACAGATGAAGAATCTATTATTTATATTATTTTTTTGTGCGCGCGTAATTTGTAAGTCCGCAAATGAATTGTTCAAATCAAATATTCTTTATAACAGCGAACAATGTTCGAATTGTTTTAATCTTTTTCTATAAAAGAGAGATACAATTATATCCAATTTTGGTCGATAAAATTCACCAGTTTTATTTGTTTTTCATGAAAATTGCTAGAAAAACAGCGCAATCGTTTGTATTAATTCTGGCAACAGTCAATCCTAGTTTTTTTTTTCTTTTCACGGTAACGTATGCATTGAAAAATCGCATGATAAGCTTATTTGCGCTAATTAAAAAAACTGTCCGACGCGGCCGTACTTTTCCAAGCGCAATGCAGATAAACGTTCGTTAATTCGGACAAAGAGTCGGACGTTGTTAACGATACCTCGGGTTTTGTAGGTAGGAATTTAATATGCGTACGCGACGGACATTTCCGCGAGTTGTTTTATCCGTCCGCGTATAACGCCGGCGTATGCATTTTGCAGCGACGTAATTATTTTTGCTTCTCTTCCAAATTACCGTCGATCTGTGTACGAGCGTGTATATATGTGTGCGTGTGTTGGCAAAAATATTTTCAAACGCGGGACGATAATGCAATTGGCTTTTTTCGAATTTCGTGTTTTGTGTGAGAAACACGATATTTTTGTAAATATTTCGTATCGTTCGACAAATAGCAATTTTGACATGCAATATCACTCATACTGAAATAGCAGCTTTTGTTAGCCGATATCAAAATACTCTGACTGGGACAGATGTACATTGATCCACTTAGTTAGTAAATCTTTGTCATTTCCCTTGGCGATCTCGGTGGAGATTAATCAATCGTACAAAGTGAAATGTCCGTCGCAATCGCAGGCAACATTTGAACTGTCAAATCGAGCTACATCTCTGATTAATTAATGTATATAGAAATCATGTATCTTTTGGAAAACTCTATTATTATATGTATATTATTTAAAGCATCAAATGTAAAAAAGAGGTATCTTGTTTGGCGATAGGTATATGTAACGAAGATTTTGCAAACAAATAACTAAAGAACACATTTCGTCAAGCAAATGTAAAAATAAATTTAAAGAGAAATGGAATTATTTGAAAACAATGATAATATATGGAACCGCATATATTGGGTGCATTATTTGAATAAAATAAATTTTTGAAGCGTGTAATAATGCGCATTTATAATAATCGCTTTAATAGAATGATTCGGAATTTTAATTGACGATAATTCATCTCTCAGACTGCGATTACGAAATAATTAGTATTCAATCGCGTGTATCTCGAATTGTATAATAGTTTAATTCTCAATCAGATTGCAATATTTGTATACATACGGAAAGTGTATCGCGCGCAACCCCTAACGTTCCACTGTACACTTGTAATATCTTGTTTCACGAGCATAATTGGAAATGAATACTTGATCGTTTAGATCGCGAAGTCTGCGGAACCGAGCGCTGCGCCATATTTCGACGAGAAGATTGAATTTCCGCCAAACTTGGCGCTTTCCCTCCCTTCTTCGAAGCTCATGAAGATTATAAAGTCGCGATCGAGTTCTCAAGCGAGAGACCCTCGTCAGAACTTGCATTTATACGTTTTGAAGTCTGTCAGGTTAACGTCATATCGTATCGCGTATAACGATTATCGCTTAAGTATCAACCGTACTTCTTCCAATATTCTTTCTCATATAACGACGTTATGAATTATTATTCGGCATTATTACGTTTTATCGCGATTATATCGTCGTTGACGTTATCCTCGTGGTAATCTTTTACATCGGTCTTACTGTATTTTTATTATTATCAGATCCATTATGCGTGCCTTCCGTGTTTCATTTCTCCGGAAATTAGTGATACGGCGTGTTATAGTCGACGCGGGAAAATTATTTTTATCGCAGAACCTGAATAATGTGAGATTTTGTGAGATATGTAAGCGCATCTTTTCTTTTGTTTTATTTCAAAAGTATATCCTAATATAGTGTACAATACAAAAGCGGTGCTGCTAGTTCTATATGAAACAATAATAATGTAATGGAAGATATATTGACAGAATTATCAATAATATTTAAAAATTTAACTAAGAATTTTGTTATTCTTTACTCTGATATTTATTTATGTAGAGATGTAGATTTATTATTTTTAAATATGATTTATGCTATACGTTCAATTCATATTTTCATTAAATTATATTATTAACCATATAGATATTAGTATTTAATTTTCTACTAATCCTTAGCTTAGATCGAACAAGTAAAAAATGGTGCATTTCTTTATTGTTCCAAATCGATTGCAGGACATTCACAATGCAGTTGGTTAAATTCAATTTACAGAGTACTTCGAGTTCGTTTGAAAGAGGCAGAAGCTATTATCTGCTTCACCCTTGACTTCCTTTGTTTCCTCTCTTTTTGCCGTATCTTGTATTGTGCACAGGATAGTTTATGACGTTATAAAAATCCGAAACGATGATTACTTTTGTTGGTCAAAAATTGTTCTTGGTGATTTTAAAATAGAACAATGTAGGTTATACTGACAATGACATTTATTAATATACATTGTACATAGACATCAGTTATAACGTAATATCGAAAAACAAAGCTAGAAACGCAAGGTATTGTTACAAATGTGGTAAAATGAAATTTGATTGCATCGAATAGTTTGACGTAAAAAAAAAAAAAAAAGTTGAAACCCTTTACAGTGCCGATAAAATCAGTCGATGACAAATAGTAATTCTGCGCGAAATGGGAACCGACAAATTATTTTCTTGTATATAAAAGAACCCATCAAAATTTATTCGCACATATTGTAAAATCTATAATCTAATATAATAATGTCACTTGTTTTTTTTCCCCAATATAACGCACATAAATTAATTTTGTTCGTTATTTACATATTAATTGCATGCTTTTTGTCAGTCACATCACGTGCTTGCATTCGGAGTTAATCGTCATTTCGCTAAAGGGGTTGTAGTTCGAATCCTCGCTCATTGTTCCGCCAAACGCAGGTTTATTACGTTCCCTTAACATGATCGCGGAAGTAAAAGAGGACGCTTTGCTGCAGTTGGCGGAAGGAAAAATCTGGCCTTCGCGAGTGGCGAATCCGTTCGCATCGCAAAAGACATCTCGGAGGGTCCATTAACCCTCCTGACGACGGACGGGAAAAATAAACAGACCAGAGAGTCTCTAGGATAAAACGGAAGGGAAAGAAAGGTAGGGGAAAGAGAGAGCGAGAAGGGGAGGGAAATAGAGGGAGGAAGAGGGAGAATCGAGGGTGGTGATGGCGTGTCTGGATATCGATCCTGGCTTCCGGGACGTTACCACCGTGCCCCAGCTTTCTACCCCATATACACTCGCTCTGTACACGTATCTATAAACACTCGGCGCACACATATGCGCGCATCCAGCACAGGTATGTCAGGAGTTACGTAGGAAAGCCGCGCGCACACACACATACACACACACACACACACACACACGCATACACGTCCTCGTTGAAAGACGCGCGGAGAACGTTCATGTGCGTGTCTGCGTCTGTGGTCTGCGAAGGCGCAGCATTACCGGAGAGCTTCTGGGAAAAGTCATTCCCTTTTTTAGGCTTTAGACATCCTCCTCTATGGCAGCCGTGAATTTCGCCGAAGCGTTGCGATCGAGTGAACTTTTCGATTATCGCGTGTCCTCGCGCGTCATAAATCGATCGAGCGATTTATTTTCGCGAGGGCGTGCTTCGTTCTTTGATGCTGCATTCCTCCCGAAACACATAAATGTAAATTGCGATAATATTTAAAACCGAGGAAATCGAATATCATGAATGTGTCGTGTGCGCACATATATCGATATGATATATATATATATATTTGATAAAATCTATCCCCGAACTTTTTATCTCACCATATATTTTTAACGTTGTCATATTTTAATAACTAATTCTAATAAAATCGTGTGCATGGTTATTAAGAAATTCAAATACCTGTAAAGGTTGTTTGCTATCGTCGCTAGTCGCATGACGCGTTTCGAAAAGTATAGCATGTCACTTGGCCATTTCGTACTTGTCCCAAAAACAGACTTTGAACATTCGCTACTATGTTTAACAAGTTGTACATACTGGTGACAGACGCCAGAGCCTTGTCATCCCAACGTTAGTTACTGCTGGACTGTTTCCTGACTGGAAACTTCTATCGGGTCGCTCGTCCGTGACACGGTTAAACGAAGTTTAACTATGAAGACGCTTTTCCGTGGACGTTTAATGCTAATTGCCCTCGGAGATATTCTGGTCGAGTTGAACAACGAAGATCAGGTTCCGGTCTCTCGCGATATTGTTTTCTTAATCGTATACCTTGACAGTCTTGTCCGATCCTTGACAAACGATAATTTGAAATTCAAGGATCCCTGTGTTGTGCATCCGTAAGCAGGGGAAAAAAAATTTGATATATTCAGCAAGTGTACGAGTTGTGCTAACTTTGTCAGAACTGTGCGAGTTTTGCAGTTTTAGGACCACAATTATTTTTCTAAGATACTTTGTTAAGCACAGAAAAAGAAATTAATTTGCAAAATATTTATTATGAATGATGCTTTCTAAATGCAATTAATTTTCCATTTCAAGCTCTTCATTTGTTCGAAGAGAATATTTTCATCGTAATAAAGCAGATGTTTTATACATTTTAAATTTTGATGAAAAAATATTAGACTAATGTATTGATGGTATACTTTGAGAAAACGTAATATCGACAGATGTTGATTATAGTTTTGAGATGAAGGAAATCGTTATTCAGAATGATTTCAGAATGATAGGAAAACTTTATGTATTAGAACGTCCTTGTGTGGTGGTTCACCAGAAGAAATCGTTTTCTGACAGAAACAAAGAGGAAGAGAGATAGGCAGACAGAAAGAGAAAACCGTATCATCGATTTGGCACTTTGCCAAAGGAGTGTACTTTAATATCGCGTGACACTGAACGCTATATATATGAGCCAGGGAGAGAAAAGAGAGGAGAACATTGGGAATACGTTGTCGTCGTGACGGGAGAATTTCTCAGATAGTGACTGCGTGTATATCCCGTTCAAATATTACCCTCACTATCGACGATGCGCGTTGACACTTGTTCGATCAATCGATGAAACCCGTCGTCGACAAATCATAGTTAATATATTCATAGAATATATTACTTAGGCACGAGGGTGTTGCAAACTGGAAGTGTCAGATGCATTTATACGCGAACGTTTGCCAAGAGCGAGTTCCGTGACGTGTCGAGAACAGAAATAGTCACGATCGTGGAAAATAATATCTTATTTAGAAAAGAAAAAAAAACTTAGGATATCGATTGGAGAATATTGCGCGAAAGAATTTCTTCTACACTACTTTTCCATTTTAATAAAGGGGACTTGATATTGTTTTTGAAGCACGGAGTATTGATTTTACTCTGTATTAATTCTGACACTGTACAAAGATAATTTCGTGTCGAGTCTTCGTGGGCTCTGTGTGCAGGGATGATTGGATAATTTATTTAATTAATTCTAAATATTATTCGAAAACACGCGGCCGGATTTGCTGCTGCGAGTAATCAAGTTACGTTGACGTGCCATTACGCGACGTTGCTGCGAGCAACAACAACAACAGAGAAAGAGACAGAATTGTGTTATGGGATATATATTAGTGTGGAATAACGCGGTGACTAATTTCGAATAGTTTCTGTCTTTCCACTCTCCAGTTTCGGTTCCTCGATACGACAAGGCGCATGCCATCGCACACGTTCTCGTGGGACGATATACTAGTGAAGAGAAGTAATCAATATTCTATGCTTATTTGCAAGCGAACGAGCGAGTTCCTCTCCTGAACTTTGCCAAGTCATTTAAAAATAAATGGAAACATAATTGGCGCGCTCTTTCCCTGCAACAATTTAGATAACGTCCTTATGTCCCGCGAATACATTTCTATGTAGAAATGTTTCTACGAAATCGGATTATGTAAAAGTGGTCGATGTGTAGAATACGTTATCTCTCGGAGAGCACGATTTAATCTACATATTATAATGATAATATCACGAATTGTGCATGAGTCGAGAAATAACATGATAACCATAATGCTTAATCGGACAGACGTACATGTTTTCGAAATTAGAAGAAATATAGATAACTTAAACTTGTTCAGTGAAATCATATAAAAGAGAAACTTTACAAAATATAAAGTATAGTTTTATATTTTATAAAAATTTTAATTACTACTAGTTATTTTTCAGATCTTATATATTTATGCTTGCAACTGTGTGTGCAGTTTCAAATTAATCAAAATATATTATTTCATCTTTGCATTTATCTCAATTATTTTATTTTCAATTTTGTTATGACATTCTATTTTGACAACCGAACAATGATTGAATTAATTAATCGTTATTTGGATGAATGAAATAATAAATGAGAATTATCACGCTTATAATAGTCGCGCGCGTGCGCTTTATCGAAAGGGAAATTTACAATTGACAATGCGCATTTATCGCTTGAATTGTACTAATTACTTGCCACGTTAGTTCTGTCTTCTTAAGTAGAAGTTTGCGTGCCACGTCTCTTCACTCGTGTAGCTCGGTTTCGGAAACTTGTGCACGGCAAAAGTTTCAAGTTTCGTGAGAAGTTTCACCTCCTTCGGCCCCGCAGGATACGCAACTTATATGCGCTAAATTTGCAACAATGTTCGTGTGAATTTCCACCTATATAGGCCTATATACCGCTTCGCCACAAGAGTTACGGACGTGCTCGAAGGACGCCAGATTTATGGCAGGTTGAAGGAAGATTGTCGAGCTCTTTGTGCCAAGACCGTTCTTGCAGTTGCATTGATCTTAACTTTCCGTGTATATATTGTGTATATATATATACGTTCTACGTAAATACAAGCGCTCTCGAGAGAGCTACTTGTCAAATGTTATCTACATAAGGTAGACGGAGATGAATGACGATAAAGATGTATGACGCTTTAGGAGTCTCATTTATAATGGAGATTTAAATGTAAATGGTCTCTTTAGATTTTCTAAAGATGTACATCGTGTCTATACAAGCATATTTCATTTAAATTCAAGTAGTAAATTGAAGATATAATGGATTATACATTTTATCTTACATTGTATCTTTTCACAAAATATACATAACATTTTTATAATTTATACACAAAATATTTCAACATTATTCAATTTCTTATTTTACAGATATTTTAGATGTCCTTTTAATTTCCCCTTAAATTCGAATTATGGTTCTCGGTGTCTCTCGTTGGATCTTGAGAGATTCACCTCGCGCGTTTCTCGCATTTCACAATGCTCTTACGTCGACAATTTCGAAACAGAAATGTTTCTACCGACGCGACAAATAAGCTCTGTGCGTTAAACACGCAATTTCTCGTCTTCTTTAATGTTAACAGGCTATCATCTTCTTCGATCTCTCTGATCTCGGCGTGCTTCACTTCTCGAGCGCTTTCCAATTTTCCGTCTCTCGTGCCTGATTGAAGACCACCTCTCTTTCTCTGTCCCTCTCACATCTCTTCGTGTCGCGATCGATTAATCGAAGGAGCAGTGATAAGAGAGGACATAGACGGCAGGCGGTCTTTCTCATCTCTTTCTTTTCTGGCTCGTTGCCAAAAACGAAAAGTTTTGCGGTCACGGTGCACCGCTGCGGAAATTTTCGGGACGCGAATCGTACCGCAACATCCAAACTTTTCGCATACCTTTGGGTGTCGTTAATTCCGGGAATTTCGTGACCGCGCGTGTACATTCGCAATTTACGTATTGCCAGTTTTAATGGCAAGCGAAGATGAGTGTGAACATGTATGTTTCGCGAAAGCGCAATTGAAAATTATTGTACGAGATAGCTTCTCCTCGAAGAGAAAAGCGTTTAATGTTTATTATGAATTAGCTTTAAACGCGCGATTCTCTCGGGGCGCATCTTCGATTTTACGAGGCAACATTGCCGCAGGTGCGTAAACACGTGACGTATGTCGATGTTTAAACGTGCTCTGTTATTAAATCGTTTCACTTCTGTAATTAATAAGCGAGTGAGAATCATTTGTTTCGGAAATTATTTTCAATCACACGTGATTTATACGGACACAATTGTTTTTGTCGGATTAATGTTCTCGTTAATATGTGTCATTTAATAATGTAGAATCAGGTAAATTTATGTCATATGTAGTAAAGACTGCACATTAAACGCAACTTCATTAATCACTCGAAATACAAATTGCGCTCAAGTAATATATACAATTTTTATATGCAGGATAAGATAGACGACATTTACTCTCTTTACAATTAAGCAAGAATATACGTAATTATCAAATTGAAACACATAATTATACATATATCTCTGTGAAGTTAATATTCCATTTTCAGAATTTTAGTATAATTGATATTCTGAAGTGATGTCTTTTCTGAACTCTGGCTCTTTTCCAAAGAGTTTTAAATATATGTTTCAAAAGAGCTCTAGTGGTTAAATATAATAAAAAAAAAGAGGAAAGACCCGAGGAGAGATATGAAGAGTGCCAACTTCATCATTTCCTTCAAAAAAAAAAAAAAAAAAGCGGTAATAACTTTTTCATTTCTTAATGAGGACCGATTTGAGTAATTAAGAGAAACGTCTCGAAGTACTTTAATTCGCAAGAAAAAAATGTCGGATTTCGTTCGAAGACGAATTTGAACCTTTCACGTCGACGTTAGAAGCGAATGAAACGCAGCTTGCGCGAGCATTATCGCGATTCACACCGCGTTTACGCTTCGAGCTGCGAATTCCGCGCAACTGTGTGCTGGCCGAATTTGCAGGTTCCATTATAAAGTTCTGTCCGCCTGCCGTGTGACAAGCAACGCGGCGACTTAATTCGCTCGCCCGTCCACTTTCGCGGGCACTGTTGCGCGCCGAGCTCAATTTCACGGCGCGACGAGCCATCGTCGCAGGGCGAAACGAAACGTGACCCAGTTAAATTTCTCGTCCTCGTGTTACCCCCGGAGTCACGTGAGCGATGGCGCGCAGTGTGGTGCCTTTCCGACAAAATCTGAATAATGTCGGAAGCTTGAAAAAACTATCCAAATTGCGACAAGACACGTTTAAAAATATATATGTACGTCGTCTTGTGCGATATAAATTTAGAAGTAGAGAGAAGCATCAATTTTAAATTGCTAAATAAATTTCTTCCAACTTATATATATATATATATATATATATATAAATGAAATATTTAATTAATGTTATGAAATTAAAAAATGATTAAAGCTTTGATCGTAAAGTCTCTCTTAGGAATCACTGTGGTTGATGCGCAATTATTAAAGGTTGCTGACGGGTGGAAAGAGGAGTAGGAAGTGACTAAAGAGTGCTCGCTTGTGTCGGTGGAACGTTCCTTAATTAAGTTGTCCCGATGTGGAACCGACTCGTCCTTGCCGGTTCTTCGTGGCCTTGATGCAAAATCGATGATATCGCGAGCGGCTTTTCCCTTGCCTGAAAGCTCGCGATCACGAAGTACTACTATCACCGACCTGACGTTGGTTCGATAAAAAGTTTGTCGAAGCAGATATTGGGGAGCAGATTGACACATCCGGACGAAAATATTCGGAATTCATATATTCAGGATGGATCTGTAATATACGGGATTTTGTGTAGTTTCGTGCTTCTCCGTACCTATATAGAGTCCTTGGCTGGCTTACTCTTAGCGAAAGTTTCGTCGAGCGAAAAACTTTCTTATCGTAATTTTTTAATATTCCTTTTTAGACAACGAAATTAAAAAATATTACCTTAAAATAAATTAATAAAAATTTATTTATGTAAAATGATATAGAATTAATAACTTTAGATTCATGCCTCGAGATTATTATTTACTATATGTTATTAGTATATAATACTTATGCAATATATGCGATAAAATTCATAGATATCTAAAAAATATTTCTCTGTAAATTAATATCGTTCGATTCAAGCATGTGATTTCTGCCAATATTTATTAAATGCTAAATTAAACATCACGTTACTAGTATATATGACTCTATAAAACGTATCGCTCGTATAAAACAAAGGTTCGTTCTATTTGAAAGCAAAAATTGAGATATGTGACTGTTATAAAAATTAAATTTTGTATCGTAACGTTTTTAATTTAAACCTAGCACATAGTAGGTATTGACCGCCGCGAAAACTAGTGGTCCTAAAAAAAATTTGCCTCGTTTTTTCAACACCGATATTTTCGGTAATAATATTTTCAATAACGGCGGAACTCTCGTGGCATTCGTAATCCTTTGATGATCGATCTTTTCGCCGGGAGAGATAATGCAGTTTTCTTAATTCCGTGAAGATTACTGGTCGGTGAGAGGGTGCCGAGAGGGATAGAATTAAGCAAATCGCGGAATGGAAATTATTCGAACGGAGGCGAGCAGAGCAGCGGCAGCCCAGCATCTGCTCCCAGTAGGTTAGACTGGGATGAAAATTCCGCAGTGGCAATAATTCGTGTCCGCGCGGCGTCGGATGGCTTTTGCCGTCGGATTCTTCGATAAAAATTCCGGGAAAGCCAGCATCGGGAGCGGTGGCAATTTCATTCCTGACACGGCGGTATATGTCGTCGCACGTTTGACCCGTTAAACCGGTGGTGACCGTCGTTCGGTGGAGAAGGTAGACCGCGGAAAAATGAAATTATTCCCTCCGTCTTCGCGATGTGAAATAGGAGCAAGAACAATAGCCGAGCGCGTATATACGGTTCCGTTCTTCTAGAAATTGTTCAATTGACGTGATCTTAAAATGAAAAAATTACTCGCGTTGTTGGAGGATACCTACTGTATGATGGTCGCGTTTCTTCGAGTTCTTCGGGGAAGAAACACGTTTCGCGCGAACGTTAAAACGAGAAAAGAGAGAAATCGATCTTCAATTTCCTACGACAAACGCTATAGAAATCGTCGGACGTTTATCTTAACGAGTTCAAAGCTCCGCGTCGAGATTCTTAATCTGCGCTCCTCTCTGTGTCGATTTTTTTTCTTTCTTTTTTTTATCAATTATCATTTGATTCAATCCGTATCTTTGAGCTTTGTTATTACGCGCGAAATAAAAGGACAGTTTTTTTGTTTCGCCGAAAAATCGCGCCGATAAATTCCGGCAACTCGTTCCGGCGTGGCGCCGTTATTCAAGCCCGTTTTCGCCTGCAAATATATATCGCGTTGTTCCGGACGCCGCTTATATACTCGGCCATTTTTTTTCCAGCGGCCAGTTTTCAGCTCTGGACCCCTCGTCTGACACTTTTAAGCCTAACAGGTGGCAGATTATCGAACCTTTCCGACAGAGGAAAAAATATGCTCGCTTTCCGCGGATTCGCTGTTTTTCTTTTTTCATTTTTTTATTTTTGTTTCTCAATCCGCGTGTTCCAGAATTTTCGTCCACTCCACATAGGCATATGGTGTCGTTTGCATGCGAATCATCGATATCCCGCATACCGGGTGGTACCGGCTATTACAATGGCTAACCGTGATTCGGATAAAAATTTTTCGATTAATCCCTAGTCCGCGTCATTCCTTTTCGCTTTGTTTGGATCGAATCATTGAAGATTTTAAATGCCCCAGTTTTCTCGTTTCAGAAAATAAAAGGAGAGTTACGTCACGAGCATCTCATTTTAATAATCACGCTGATAAGTACTTTGTTCACCGACAATTTCTACGCAAACGCTAATATTTTACGGTTTTATTCCGTAAATAAAAAAAAAAAAAACGGTGCACTTTTATTTCACGATGTACATACATATATATTTAAACTGCTTAATGGAAAGACTTGTTGCGCGCGTCTTTTATGAAACAGCGAAACGGACAGTTTTCCGTAAATATTTTTTTTACTGCTCTCTCGCGTAAATTTAATAATATTTAACCTGAAAAAAAAAATCGGCCGTTAGATATATTCGCGTGGAATGTTCAAAATAGCAATATGAAATTACGAGCGATCGTCGCGTTCGTCCGGGTGTGTGTAAAGGCGTATGCATGCGGGTATTTTTGAGCTGTACACGGAAATGGAAATGCCTGTGCGATGCCACACGGCTGTTTCGCATGCGAAATATCCGAATTGAACGCGGACAGCCTCTCTGGTTCCCATCCTCTCTATACCCAGCCGCGAAAAATCAATTTATTTTGTTGCAGTTCGATCGAACACGTTTTTCTCTTATGAAATTTCCACCCGTCGTCGGCAAAAGATTTATACGATGGCGCGAGAATCATCGAACGGTTTTGTCATACAAATTGAGACCCGATACCTGACTAAGTTCGAATGTAATCTGACGAATGGCGCTATTGCGCTAACGAGGGCACCGCGACTGTCTTCGGAGATTTATTAACACGTCGTTTATTTTTCAATTTGGCAGACTGAAAAGCGGTATAGAATATATATATGCGAAGATTATTCAATATATGTATATTACGAAATTTGCTCAATTTTGTGTAGGAATTTTGTAGATTTTTTCTAGATTAATTTCGATGTCGTAAACTTTTTTTATATAATTTTATATGTTTTTATATGTAAAAATTATTTTTTTAGTCAAAATTTTCTGTACGCGGATATCTTTCGATACTGTTTGAAAATTCATATTTTTAACTGAATATAATTTAATAATCTGAAAAAAATGCAAAATATTTATTTATTTATAAGGTAAAATATATTCTCTTGTTTTTTTTTTTGTATTCTTTTTTTGCATCGTTTGAGAACGCGGTATCTTGAAAATCGATGTCGAAATTTGTTGTCTCTCGAAACAGCATATACATCTGCATTTTACGATGTTTTTACGTCAAAGTTTTGTGCGCGCACACGAAGCGTACGATCCCGGTTTTCCGGATTTAATAAATGATGTCACGTGGGGAACCAACAGGAATTAACTGAAACGAAATACGACGAGAAAGGATTAACGACGGAACAAAACCGTGGTAATCCTGAATCCTCTAGCGCGTTACCGGATTGGTCATAGAAATTTATTTTCACATTTCCTCCGGGGTGCTTTCTCTTTCTCTCGCGGTGAAATTTTTAGCACCATTTCAGAAAAATGTTGCGCACTTTACTGTCTTCGTTGCCCAAGAGAGAACACGATAAACAAGATTTTATTCATACAAATAATACATTATCTTTCTGTGTTTGTAAAACGCGACAGTACGATGTTGCAACTTTGATCATTGAAGATGACAATTTTTTTTAAATATCTATTTTTTTAATAAACAATTTAAACGATTAAAAAATCAAGCTAATTATAATTTAAGATTGATGACAGTAACATTTTGATATTTGCATGTGCTTTGAATTTACAGTACGTTCTTAATAATTAACGAGAGATGCGATATTATTCAGAGCAGAGTGTACTAGCTTTGAATAATTTTGTTTCGGTTCTAATTTCACGACATATCGCGCATTCGAAATCAAGTAAAACTAAAACGCGGTCCTTCCAATAACAGCGACGACGGGAATTTAATTTTAGCACTGGCTATAGTTACGCGAGAAGCATGTCCTTCGCATTCCAGCACTCAATTAAACTGTTGCAACGTGTCTGTGGGAACTTTTCGTTTCGCGGATACATCAGAGTTTTGTTTCTCGTGCTTTTGCTTCACTATGAGACACGAAGATGTCCTCTGTACTAATGTACGTTCGTTGTCATGAAAACCGGCTTAGCTGATATATACGGTAATCCAACACGAGCCTGCACCGCTGCCATTCTTCATTATTTCGCAACTTTGTTATCTCTCTTAATTTTAGATCTACATAGTATTTGTTTCGAATAAAAGCTCGCGTTCGCGAAACTGTCGGTGATAAATTTGAATTTAATAATTGACGCGCGTTCGGAAGATAAATTGTAATGTGTTGCGACGGCGTGAATAAATAATATGAAATAAATTGAAAACAAAAATTTATTTGAAGAGAAAGGAACACGGAAAACACATGAAAACTTTTCTCTTTATCGTATTTTTTGCACCTGAAATTCTTTCTCTTCCTCCCCTCTTTTTTTTAGAAAAGCTTTACAATTGCGAAACATGTTTCACAGTTCGTCATTTATGGATCTGTTTATTGTTTGAATGCAGCACTTTATTACATTCCATGGTACACTGTGCCGGCACATTGGAGCTTTTAGGAAACAATAGCTAATTATTCGCTCAGCTAAAGTCGAAGTTAGTTACAATTACGCGACCAACTCTGGCGGTACTAATAATAACAGCATACATCTGTATTGTGTTTCAGATTCGTGCCAACCTCGTCCAGTTTGACTTTCGCCCCCTCGTTAGGTGAGTGATGTTAACATCCTTCGTGAAAACGGATTTGAGCGAAATATATCTCGCAGTTTATAGGATATATCAAGGTACCATGCATAATTATATGTATATATTGTTGAAGTTTTGAGAATTTTCGTGCGCATCGGCCTTACAGACTCGACCTTCGTATTGAAAAGATTTCTGGGAACTGAGAAATTTGTGGAATATTATTTTAGACGAGTCTCATTAAACGAGTAAATTTTGGCGCGAAAATGCTTGAAATGTTAGTAACACAAAATGCATTCGCGGTGCGAAGGCAATGCGAGCTTGACGGAAAACATCGAGAACGGTGAGAAAGAAATCGTTAAGGGAAATGTAAAGTCGTCACTTATTTTCGTGCATGGTAGAAAAATGTGGCTCTCGTGTACAAATGTACGCGGTTTATGAAAAAAAGGAGGAAAAAATATGTGTTCAAATCGAGCATGTTTTTTTAAATTTAATATAATCTATTTACATGAATTTTTAAGAATCATTTTTATAAAACGATAAAAATCATACTCGAAGTGTGACAGTAAATATTATATCAAATATATATTTTTGATTCGTTTAAAAGCTCCATTATTAATATCGAATCTTGACGCGTTGCTTTCTTTCGTACATTTAATTCAAAATCTTTTTCATCCCGCATTTATATGAAATATGATAAGAGAGTCTGAAATTTACATTTTACACAAACACAATGCTGTAGAAAGCTGTCGATACCTATTATAAAGCATTCGACATTATTGGGAAGTAAATTTTTCTTTCCTTCGCGCGACATCGAAGCCAAGTATAACGAACGCGTAGAATTGTTTCGCAAAGAAGGGCAGCGCGGCTCAGAAAGAAAAGCTGCTGCAACGAGAAATCGCGAGTACGTCGTTCAAGCTCTGTCGCGTATCAGAGACGACACACGTGTGCGTTTCCGACAAAACTGCGCGAAAAGGGTGAGTAACAGCGCCTCTCTCGCTAGGCTAAGAGAGAGAGAGAGGGATAGGGCGAAAAAAGCGAGGGATGATAAAACGTTGGTGACGAATGGAAAATGCACTCAACTCTCCCGATTCAACCGGCCACGGCGGTAACATAGCACTTTTCATCCCGCGATCAATGCATGGCTGCTGCCGCCGCGAAAGTGCGACAAGGAGGATCGGCCGGAGAAGCTCGAGGGAGAGAAAGAGAGAGTGAAGAAAGGTGGGTGGACGTGCACCATCTTGCACTCTGTTCCGCGGCACTTCTGCGTCGTCGCCTTCGCGTCTCGTGCTCGATGTCTTTTCTTTCTTCGCCTTCCTTCCTTCCTTCCTTTCTTTTCTGCCACGCCTCTCTTTCTCTTTCCCTCGAGGGCGAACTCCCGGCGATGAATCCAAAAGTGTCGAGAGAGCCAGGACTCGAAATGTTGCGAGCTTACACGCATCGTCGGTTACGAAGGGAAAACGAGATTCATTCTGTCTTGTAAAGGCAGTACAGTTTCTGTACAGCCGTTTTCTCGAAATGTCAACGTTTCGTTTCGCCGGAGAACGCTTTTGTTACGAAATCCCGACGCGTTTGTGCGATTCTACGAACCATGCAATGGCTTTTGCATCCTCATTGTAATCGATCTAACGAGGAAAATTGTTCCTTGCACACGTCCGTTTCACGATATTCCTTCGATGATATGGAAGCACATACGATCTTGTAATAATCGCATGGCGATGCCATTTTTATTTATTGTTGTTCGAATCGGTCTGGCAAAATGAAGCTGAGTCCGAGATTCGCTTCGCTCTTTCTGCAACTCTTTTAATATGAGGGCATTATTACGGTCATTGACACGAAGAGCGGTCTTCTGCCTTATGAAATGTTTCGTTGTAATTACGAAAAAATGCTCGAAGCAATATTATTCTCTTTAAATGGAACAGTTTCCTATTTAATCTAAGTGCTCTGGCCTGCCTTGATGTCGCGATCATTAATACAAAAGACGAGTCTATAGAATTTCTTATTACTCGACAATTCTACAGTTCTGTGATAAATTATAACGGTTTAATTAAATTTTTTTTCACGCCGCAGAAAATGTACGACCGCGTTTCACTCTTCGTATAAAAAGATCGAAGTTCCGTAATGTTTATTAATTCAGGCGCATTTTGCACCTTTTAGTTTGCATACGGGTCACGAAAACGATAGGTCTGACCTGGAATAGCGCCATAAAGCGAAGTATGACATTTCCGCTGAATCGAGAATACGTTATCGAGAGTCGCGTCTGTTACTCGCGTTACTTGCAAACTTCGTGCCCTCCCTCGGGCGATGTTAAAGCTCCAGTTTAACCGACGGGGGTGTGTTCGCGGAAACAAACCGTAACCGAGGCTTTATATGGGGATGGTAGCTGAGATCCTCTCTCAGCCATCGATCCGCTCCCAATGCATGAAATTAAGACGCCCCGTGACGTTATAGACACGTGACTTCACTGTGCGTTGCATTGTCAGGGTATTATAGTCGGGAGATCCGCAATGCAGACTTCGCGTCACTTGGCTGAAATTGTTATACGGGCTGCCTTTACACGGATAATGGAGAAAATAAATTACGATTATAATCCGCTTTTTTTTTTTTTTTTTACTTTTTTCGCGTAAATTTAAATTCGAAGGCACGATCTTATATACAGGTCAGGACACTCATTAAAATGAAGGGTATAAAAAAATGTAACCAATATGGCGGCCAACTCAGGCCTATTATATAATATATAATATATTTATTATAATATATTTCCATATTTTTAAATCATTTAATACAAACTATTTTTAATATTTTATATTTATTCCGACGGTTTTTTAACCGTGTTTATTTTTAACATTTTTTCCATTGTGCACAAACTCTAACTGTCAAATAAAAAAATCTGCGCTAGCGCACATTGAATAAATCGGCCAGTCACATTAGTTACATTTTGTTACGCTTGACAGCATGTAGCACTTTTATATCAAGTGTCCTGACCTGTATACTAATAAGACCGTGATCAAGAAAGACGCGTATTTTCCAGAATCTCGATAACAAAGTTAAAAATTGGAGAACCTATTTTGAATATCTAGCGAACATCTCAGAAAACTCTACATTTCTTACAACCGAATGTTCTTTTATTCCGTATCGATCTTTTAAATCTAAAAAAACGAGCACCCATTGTTACAAATTTCGGGCGAATGCAAAACTTGAAAAATGAACTAATAGCGAAAGAAAATTAAATATTGAAGGATTTTCAGAATTCTGTCGTTATTGTATGAATTAATTATTTTTCATCTCTTTACGTTTACTGACACAGTTTTATCGCGCGCTATAAAAAATAAAATATCGCACGCGGCATATAAAATACGTGCTTCAAAAATATCAGAAAAAAAGTACATTCATATAGCCGGTCGTAAAAGCAGCCGATCGATATTACGGCGTGGAAGAAAACGCGGTTTCATCATTGAAACTTTCTCGCGAACAAGGAGCGAGCAGAGGAATCGCGAATAGGGAATAGCGTGTTCGATTCTATCGAGCCTTCCTTCAGCGTCCGTAGCCCAGGTAGTTTCGTGCATGTCAGTCGACTCTAATCATTATTCTCGTGGAATAAAGGAGCCTCTGTCGTTATAGTGGCTCGTTGAACCGACAGAATAATATCTCTCAGGGTGTACGGAATTTAAAAACTGCACCCGCGCGTTATCGTCATTTCAGAAATTATATCGCATACTCTTGGACGTACCACGGTCAATTTGTGCTAATTGCTTCAAGAAAATGCGAAAAATACGAGAGACGAAATGCTAATTAGACGTGATTCTAATTAGCGTCTCAGGTCGTCTCGACGTTGAAAAGACAACTGCGCTATGTCTCTTTACGAACGCGATAGTACGTAATAAAAAAAACGTACTATGTTGACGTTTTCTATCTTGCATTTTTACGACGTCATATGCGTTATATACTTTATTTTATCAGGATAAACGGGCAAAGCGGAGAAAATAGGTCTCTTAAAAAAAAAAAAAGATAAGGATTTACGCGGCGGATGCGCAAGGAAAATGATTATACTTATATATGTATACAGGGTGTTCGGTAACTAACGGACCAACGATCACAAATGGATTCTTTGGTCAATTTGGGAACGATTTTTCCTCAGCGAAAATGTCAAAAAAGGTCATCATTTTTTACAACTTTCCAATATTTGTCATTATGTATCTTTATAACTAAGCCTCAAATTAAAATTGTATTATAGTAAACTCTACCTGAAATTAACTGAAGAATGTAATTATGTTAGACTTTGAACTCCAAAACGTTTAGTTTTCAAAAAACCCATTTTTTTCAATCGCTTATAACTCGAAAATTATTGACTTCTCAACATTTTTGCTGAGGAAAAATCATCATCTTTTCACCTACCCTACAACCCCTCAACGGTTGGCACCGGAGTTCCCGAACACCCTGTATATTATATAACATCGTTACATAATATTATTCCATCCACCGCCATTTCACTGGCAAAATACTTAGCATGACGAATTCATTGGTATGCAAGCGCAAGTATACGTGACTCGTCCGGGATGGAAAGGCGAAAAGGATGAGGCGTCGCCCGACTAAAAGTTTCAGCGACTCGCGCGCGCGAGAGAAACTTTACGAGAGAACGAACTCATTTAAGGGTTTTTCATCTTCTAGGAGAGATAGATGTCCGCTACCTGCTACCGGTCGCGAATTTTTGCTCTTAAACTTTAAGCGAAACAATTTTGTTCGGCCGTTTAATTCGCGACGTTTGCGTTGCGTCAGCGTCTCTCTACCGGGAGAATGCATATTTTTCGTCTCGTGCGCCGGTCTAAGAAAAATCGTGGGAAAACTTTTTGACGTTGTAGAACGATGCAAGCGTCCGGGCACGCGATACCGGCGAGGAATTACTTGGAAACATCACAGTCAGGCGGGAGTTTGTGCTATGAAATCATTGAAACTTTTAGTTTACCATATACCCCCGAGATTAATTTTATTTTGGATCAACATATGTGCATAAAAGTATTTGTAATAATATTTGTGATGGAGAAATGTTTGTCAATTCGATCGAACGGTATAAAATTGTGCGAAAGTTTTTTTAGTTAATTGAACCACTCTTTTTTGCGTATAATTTATACATGACAGATAACAAACTGTAATAATATAAACGTTCGATTTTTGTAAATATAATAGGAATATAAAAATTCGATTTCTTAACAAGTTTTTCTCTTCAGCTTTTTATCACGCGCGCTAGTTTTCTGCTTTCTGAAAAATTTCTTCGCAGGACAAAAGTTGCACTGAGCATTCCATCGAAGATAACGATATGCTTCAAAAGGCAGTGCAACATGCTTTATTCTTTCCAGTGAGAAATTTCCGTCTTGCTTCTTCGAAGTAGAATTTTTAACGAGTATTTAAAATATCGTTTCTCTTCTAAAGCAAGTTACATCACAAGAGCAACATCTCACGATGAAAGCATTATCCGATCCATTATTCTATATAAGAATAGATAATCAGTTTTCATCCTTATAGAATAATTCAAGACTTCTTTCGATGAGTGAAATAAATGCAGCAACAGAAAATTTCCATTTTATCACGGAAGGCAATATATAAAATAGATAAAGCAATATAATTTCCGTTCACGCGTTGCCAGACACAAATAAATCATTTTCACGCAAACCAAAAATAAATCTCAATAAACATTTTAGCTTTCTAAAGGATGAAGGAGAAAGAATTGTTTCTTGAAAAAAATGTTGGTCAAATTGATTAAAGAGTTCGTACATGTATAGAATTAGGCGATAAATCTAAGCGTAGTTTGTATTAATGTTTTTTGAACGAGATTAACTTGCGCTATATTTAACCTTTTAGAACTCCGGTAATATGTATATGCAAAGAGAGAGCGATAGTAATCGTATACTAACGTCGCTAATCTAATAATAATATCGAAATTGCTAGTCCCCTTGCGTATATACGTGCTTCGCAACTGTGTTTACGTGACGTATAATTTCGGAAAACGGTATTGTCGCATGCCGCTAATCAACTTCGTAAGTTAGCGCAGGCTCACCGTCACGTACCACTGCGCGCTTTCGCGAAATTTTCTACTTCACTGTTTGACACGCCAACTTTTATCGTTTCATCAATCATATGGGAGTTTGTACGTACTCGGCATCGCTCGCCGGATTTAATGACGCGTTCGCTCACAGCCCCATCGAATTAACATTTTTATGATACACTTTGTATCAATGGCGGACAATTTATTTCTTCCATTCGTCACTTGTTGCTCCGACGGAAGCAATCAATTCGAAAAAGAAGGGCGAATAAGCGTTGTATTTTCCCCCAGACTGAAATAATCTCTAATTTAATGCTTTCGAGACACTTGATTATTTATTTCTCGAATTTGTCGAAACTTTGTGCATGGTTGGTTACAGGTGGAAATAATTTGGACCCAATTTTTAAGATAACTTGTTGTTTAGAAATAAAATAAATGTATATCGATTTTCTCGATTTTTATTTCATAAAGAAAACTCGCAATAAGTTGTCGACGTGAGTGCTCTGTCAGAATTACAGTATAGTTTTATCCGGATTATCTTTTGTAGCCGTCGTTCTCTGTTGCAGCGCAAATTTCATATTGCGAAATAATCAATTATTACTTTGGACAGCAGTAGCAATCTTTTTCTTTCTCTTTGACTAGTTTGCATAGTACATCGATACATCCTGTATGTGTGTTTTTTGTCGCATGTGCATTATAAATTCGATTAAAAATCTGTCGTAAATCTACTCTCCATAACTGAATTTCGCAACGGCTGCAAGCGATGTTCTCCAAGTAATTCGATCCATCTTCTCCGGACCCGCAGCAATCTCTGTTAGCCGCAGGACAATAATAATCGTTCTGCGCACCGACAGCATAGCTAATTAGGTAATTACTAATTGGCATGGAATCCTGCGATGCGAGCGCCTGTCTCAGTTGGACAAATACGTTGATTCGTGTAAATACATCTTACAATGCGTCACACACACACATGTGCGCGATTTTACGAGGCATTCATATAGTAATATCGATTACACGCGCATTTATTTCGTGCCGAATTAATGCACCGATATATATATACGAGGTTGCTATCGGGACTTATTAATTTCACGAGGCCGCGGGTGACAAATTTCGCTCGTTTTCTCTGATTTGAGCGCCATTTGCGCCGATTATGCGGTGAATTTGAATTAATGAACGCGACCGCAGCAATCTGCGATTATAATATCGCGCGATGATATGTTTGTCGCGGTGTTTTTCGCGCACGCGGGAGAAGCGAGATCTTTATATTTCTGCTGTAAATGTAAAAGCACGTTCGCAGTTGTAATACTGTTTTTAATCGAGCGTATCTCTGATAGATTTTAACAATGCAAAAGTAATTATGCGCGACATATTTTCATCGTTCAGCATTAACAGAATATGAGTAACTATTAGACTTAAATGATGCAAATTATGTATTTTTTTTTTCATGATTGCGTACACGCGCGCGTGTGTAAATTTTTATTATACGATTACCAGATCAAGACAGAAGAAGCAATTAAAATATATTATTGAAATTTATTTGTCATAAGTAATACAGAATTCTTCTATATACATACTATATATATTTTACATTATACGGAAAATGAAAATACCATGTAGTAAGAATATTATTGATGGAATTCGTATCACTCTTTGTAGCGTTGATTCATCGAGATAGCCTTTTAAAAAGCAACATGGAAAAGCGCATAAATATGTACGGGCGACAACTCCCCGCAGTTGTCTACGTTATCACTGCCAATTACACGAGACTGAATTAATGAGTCGATATTTTCGTTGCTCATCCGACATGGGTATCTCCCTTCAAACGACACTTTTACAAACGCGCGTGATCGATTGCGCCTCCCAACAGTCGACGTATCAATAACACATTACAGAGACACTGCACTTTGCAATCTATTGACGTGAATTATCGTGCCGTGGAAACAATCGCGATGTTTGTACAAATACTAATGTTTCGTATGTACATATATAGAGCGTCAACTGTTGATTTATCCAAAGCTCTACGTTACGCGTCGCATTTTACGCGCGGAAACGAGTATTTGATCTGATGCATATTAATGCGAATAAATAGCGTTGAAGTATACAGTAGCGAAAAATGCACCGGCTTTCGAATAATTTGCAATAAATCGGTTTTTTCCTTTTGCGAGGTTTTAAAAGGAAAAAGAATGCGGGAAAGAAAATGCGCGCACATCCATCTAGATGGTAGGAGTTACTCGATAATGGAAACTTAAAAGGCCGAAAGTAGACCATAGATCTACTTCTTCCTCGATGCTACCGCCATTCGTAAAACAAGAAGACTGCTTCGACCATTAAAAAGTTTCGCGAGTATGAAAAAGTTTGATTCTGCGTGTTAATATAATGTATTAAAATTGTCTGATAAATTATTTATTTGATGAATTAATTACATTCACAATTTTAAGTATAAATTATATACCGCGAAGTATTCTTCTGATAATAAATTTTTTATCAATAATTCTATATATTATTTATTTTTAATACATGTTAAATATTTTGCGACAAGATGGAGAGATTTACTTTTTTCGTAGTATTTTAGTCACATATTATTTAGAACGCAGAATAATTTAGATTTACAGAAAACCGGAATTTCTAACGAATTCGATAAATCGTCTTAACGAACGAGCGAGTGTAACTCGTTTATTCTATAGCGTTGTTTGTAGTCGCTATTTTACAGCGTGCGACATGATTTTCTCGTTGTGCAGATACATGACGACGCGACGCATGAATATGGTTCGGCGCGTCTCGCTGAGAATATTAATTATTGTGTCCGAATGGCCGCTGTGTCTAGGATTTTCGAGAATTCGCGAATGTAATATGCGAATAATTTACGTCTCCGAAAGCACGCCTCTTTGTCAGCCCTCGGCGGAGAGAGCACACGCTCACACACCCCCATACACCCACACATTTGCACACACATACTTGAATTGTGCTATCTTGCGCGCATAGTATACGAGGCGGATAAGCTTTGGCCGCAAACTCCTTTGATCTGTCCCATTATATGCGCCAGCTTTCTGCAGCAGCCTTGCGCGGGCTAGTGTACAATTGTACGTTAAAGCCGCAGAAAGCAATTTCGCTCGATAACTTCTTCGATTAAACGAAACCGCCCAGGTGGCATATAGAGATGCCGAATTATGGCTGCGCGCGGATGCGCTTTTCTATACGACAGTGATTTCACGTGCTATTTTGGACGCGCTCCTGACATAATATCGTAATCTAATTTAAGCAATGCGACCTGCGAGTTTGTCGAAAGATTCGTATCAACGTGCTTGTTAAGTAAATTCAATCGAATAGTATACAAAAGTGATTGCAATTTTAGAACTCGTGGAAATTTATATCTTAATATCTCAATATACATAGTTATAAAAAAACCCAGAATGAAAGAATGAAAAATAACACTTGACACTTATTCCCTAACAGCACGCATATATCCGAAAAACATCTAGAGGATCTTTGATGTTCTCTGGATATTCTCTAAAACGTCTTTCGGATATGTTGTGTTGTTAGGGAATAAGTGTCAAGTGTTATTTTTCATTCTTTCTGGGCTTTTTTATAACTATGTATATTGAGATATAAATTTCAACGAGTTTTATAAAATTGCAATCTCTTTTGTGCGTGTGATCACTAGAAAATAAAAATTTGGTATTCTTTTTCAATTTTATTGGATTAACATTATCCAAGAAATGATCTTACGTAATATAATCCCGAGTATAATTTTAAACTTTGTAAGTTTGGTTCCGTGACGAAATCCACTTTGTTGGATAACTTTTTCCATTATGCGGGATATGGAAAATACGGTGCACAAGATGTAAAATTGAAATTATATCCCGTGGGAGCAGGAATCTGGCTTCTATATGTATATAGGAAAGGAGAGAATAGACGAAACGTTTTTGGGTTTTGCTTTGCTTTGGTCGCAACTGAACATATGATTGAATTAGTTGCCTCTTAGCGAAGGAGGTATGGTGCAGTAGTAACTTTGTTACCTAGCAATAATTCAATCTGGAATACAGGTATTCTCTACTATACGGCTACTGCAATATGATCTTAATTAATTTATCATTATTAATTGATAACCATTATTATGATACAGAGTATCCTAAATATATACACAGTATCCTAAGTATCTCTGCTCGATAATAAATATTAAATATATATAAAAGTGCAAGAATCCCGTTTTAGCAAGTTAATAAAGACAGACAATGAATTGTCAAAAGATATATTATCAAATTATGACAGAAATATTACTACATAATTATTATTAACAGTTTTGTTCTGAAATTCTGATTATGCACGAGGAACAAAAACTGTGCATATCTAAAGAAGGTTGGAAATGTTTGACAGACCACAGTTATATAAAATATATTATTCAACTTCCGGTAGGAAGAGAGAGAGAGAGAGAGAGCGAGGAAGAGCGCTTTAAAGTTCATATAATAGTTTCCATCTAGAGTTTGTTTCTTAATATTAGTTTCGTATTCTTGCGAGAAGATGGAAAAGGAGCCAAGTGCTGTACACAGATCGAAAGCTCGTATTTATTTATCTTCTCCTTTTCTTTCTCTGCCACTTACACAGTCAAGATTGACGTTAAATCGCGAGTGTCATGCCCAGGTATTTACGCGGCCGGGACTATTATAGAACACTCTCAATCTCATTCACGACTCGGTCGGAAGCCTCGGAAAAATCGTGATAAATCGCGACGGGCAACTTCCTTCAATTTTCGTTCCCCGTAAATCTGCTTCGTCTCATGATTCGGGATAAATCTCACGGCGCATCTCGCGACGCGACACCTAAATAGAGTTTCGTCGCGAGTCTTTCGTATTTTAGCAACGTAATAGGAAAGGGGTGAAAGAATTTATCACCGAGCAAGAAAATGCTTATCTCGCGACGCGCGGAATAAATATGCATTTATTTTTTTTATTTTTTATTTTTTTTTTTATACAAAAGTTTAATACTCTGCATCTCGTTGGTTTTCGATTTTCAAATAACGGGGTTGAATCGCGGAAAATGTTTACTGATATTGGATTTTACAAAGGTCGTTAGGCAAGCTAAACTATTTTATGAATGGAAATGGATGACAAAGAGTCTTATGCAGCTTTCCATTATTACGTATTTCCTAAATATCGGGACAATAAAGATACCGCGATGTATCCACGTAGAAAAATGATGAGATTACACGAGGTTTTTCGTAACAGAAAATCTATATCGAAGATGTAACGACTTTACTAAAACACCGCTACTCTTTTCCAATAATGGAGAGAAAAAGAGGATTGGATCCTTCACGGCGATACTTTACGAATCTGTTGTGCTAATTAGGAGAAGCAAAGGCACAATGACGGGCAACAAACCGACCGCGTCGGATTCGCGTCGACTTCTCCGACAAAGTTCCGCGTGTTTTCTCGCGGTTGGAGTCGCACGCGAACACATTCGCGGTTTCAACACGCGCGTCTCGTTCCATCCTTCTCTTTCGCATCCAATTAGTCGATGCAACAATGCAATCCACCGCATCTACCTCTCCTCTTCATCCCTTCCGCGTCGCATCCCCATTATCCGCGCAAGCTGAAGTGGCAAGTTCGCGCGGGACGTCGACATTGGATGGTTGACGGAAATGTCGTTAGGGATCTTCACGAAGGCGGGAATTTGCGAGGCAATAATTGGCCAGGTTTGCAGCGAATGCATGCGACAATGATTCGTTGCAGACACGATTCATTAATGGGTTATCTATTGATTGGGATATTGTTTGTCGATCTGCGATCGCGACACTTTACGGTTCAAATTTTCGTTATCTCGTTTTGAATGAGACTTTTAATCAAATTTGAGAAAAAAATATTCTTTTAATATTTTTGGATTTTTGTTACTGATCAAAGAGAAATGTTCTATTTATTGTGCTAAGTATGTAGACGAAATATAATTTTAAAAAGATAAATATAACAAAGAATAACTTTTGTTGATTTAATATAATTGGCCAGGTTTGCAGCGAATGCATGCGACAATGATTCGTTGCAGACACGATTCATTAATGGGTTATCTATTGATTGGGGTATTGTTTGCCGATCTGCGATCGCGACACTTTACGGTTCAAATTTTCGTTATCTCGTTTTGAATGAGACTTTTAACCAAATTTGAGAAAAAAATATTCTTTTAATATTTTTGGATTTTTGTTACTGATCAAAGAGAAATGTTCTATTTATTGTGCTAAGTATGTTGACAAAATATAATTTTAAAAAGATAAATATAACAAAGAATAACTTTTGTTGATCTAATATAATTGGCCAGGTTTGCAGCGAATGCATGCGACAATGATTCGTTGCAGACACGATTCATTAATGGGTTATCTATTGATTGGCGTATTGTTTGTCGATCTGCGATCGCGACACTTTACGGTTCAAATTTTCGTTATCTCGTTTTGAATGAGACTTTTAACCAAATTTGAGAAAAAAATATTCTTTTAATATTTTTGGATTTTCGTTACTGATCAAAGAGAAATGTTCTATTTATTGTGCTAAGTATGTAGACGAAATATAATTTTAAAAAGATAAATATAACAAAGAATAACTTTTGTTGATTTAATATAATTGGCCAGGTTTGCAGCGAATGCATGCGACAATGATTCGTTGCAGACACGATTCATTAATGGGTTATCTATTGATTGGGGTATTGTTTGCCGATCTGCGATCGCGACACTTTACGGTTCAAATTTTCGTTATCTCGTTTTGAATGAGACTTTTAACCAAATTTGAGAAAAAAATATTCTTTTAATATTTTTGGATTTTTGTTACTGATCAAAGAGAAATGTTCTATTTATTGTGCTAAGTATGTTGACAAAATATAATTTTAAAAAGATAAATATAACAAAGAATAACTTTTGTTGATCTAATATAATTGGCCAGGTTTGCAGCGAATGCATGCGACAATGATTCGTTGCAGACACGATTCATTAATGGGTTATCTATTGATTGGCGTATTGTTTGTCGATCTGCGATCGCGACACTTTACGGTTCAAATTTTCGTTATCTCGTTTTGAATGAGACTTTTAACCAAATTTGAGAAAAAAATATTCTTTTAATATTTTTGGATTTTTGTTACTGATCAAAGAGAAATGTTCTATTTATTGTGCTAAGTATGTAGACGAAATATAATTTTAAAAAGATAAATATAACAAAGAATAACTTTTGTTGATTTAATATAATTGGCCAGGTTTGCAGCGAATGCATGCGACAATGATTCGTTGCAGACACGATTCATTAATGGGTTATCTATTGATTGGGGTATTGTTGGTCGATCTGCGATCGCGACACTTTACGGTTCAAATTTTCGTTATCTCGTTTTAAATGAGACTTTTAACCAAATTTGATAAAAAAATATTCTTTTAATATTTTTGGATTTTTGTTACTGATCAAAGAGAAATGTTCTATTTATTGTGCTAAGTATGTAGACAAAATATAATTTTAAAAAGATAAATATAACAAAGAATAACTTTTGTTGATCTAATATAATTGGCCAGGTTTGCAGCGAATGCATGCGACAATGATTCGTTGCAGACACGATTCATTAATGGGTTATCTATTGATTGGCGTATTGTTTGTCGATCTGCGATCGCGACACTTTACGGTTCAAATTTTCGTTATCTCGTTTTGAATGAGACTTTTAACCAAATTTGAGAAAAAAATATTCTTTTAATATTTTTGGATTTTTGTTACTGATCAAAGAGAAATGTTCTATTTATTGTGCTAAGTATGTAGACAAAATATAATTTTAAAAAGATAAATATAACAAAGAATAACTTTTGTTGATTTAATATAATTGGCCAGGTTTGCAGCGAATGCATGCGACAATGATTCGTTGCAGACACGATTCATTAATGGGTTATCTATTGATTGGCGTATTGTTTGTCGATCTGCGATCGCGACACTTTACGGTTCAAATTTTCGTTATCTCGTTTTGAATGAGACTTTTAACCAAATTTGAGAAAAAAATATGCTTTTAATATTTTTGGATTTTTGTTACTGATCAAAGAGAAATATTCTATTTATTGTGCTAAGTATGTAGACAAAATATAATTTTAAAAAGATAAATATAACAAAGAATAACTTTTGTTAATCTAATATTGATTTAAGATGCGCACACTTTAAAATTGTCTCGTTCGTCTCTCTTTTCGCTATCGATCTGCAAAGCTTTTTCTGAACGCAATAATTTATCGCGACGCGGAAAACGTGTACTTTATATTTCCGCGTGTTTATTCCGAGGCGTAATATTTTTCATCTGCAGCGTCTCCCTCAAATTCGCTTGAATTGGCACGATAGTTAAGTCCGTGTTTATAGAGCTTTCGGAAAAGCACGTCTTGCTTGCTCTACCGTGCGGTAGAGTCAACAACTGGAGGTAGCGAAAAAGAAATGAAACCGTGTGGTGCCTCTCGAAGTTGGTTACGTCGTTCGTCTGCCGGTAATGGAGTCGAAGAGCACAACTCGATAAAAAAAGAAGAGGAAGAAAAGAAAAAAATACACATTACGTTCTCGGAAGCAATCGTCAAGTTGCGCTCGAGGATACTCCATCGACTTTGTATTGTAGAGGCTGACGGGTTTGTTGCCAATGGTTTTCATTTTTCCATCTTTTTCGCCTCGATCAAAATAATTCTTTCTTCCAATCCTCAGAAATATTTCTTAGATATCAATCCTGATAGCAAAAAAGATGTCTGATTATAAAATAAATAAAAAATATACGTTTAGATAATTTTGTTATTTTATATGAGATATAAAGGACTCAAATTTTTTTATAATTTTTTATTTTTATAATTTTTATAGAAATCTTTATATAACAAAAAAACAAACTAAAAATAACTGCTATTTTTATTAATGGCGAGTTATATTGATGATATGTACGACACACAGATATATAATTTTGATATTCAAAGTAGACAATCTCGTTAGCGAAAGATGAATTATTACTGAGAATTTATTATGGCACGTTTGACATTTGCAAATATTCGCGCGTGTCTCTAACGAGGCTCAATTACTAATATATATTACATGGAGTAAATTGATTAAAAAAATTGTCGTGTATAAGCCTCGGCCATGATAATAATCGATGCTTGGATTTTTAGGTCATAGATTTTTTTATTAACGAGAGATGTCGATATAATAGAACTTTAATTATTCGAAGACGGTGATTGGGAATTTAATCGTCCTGTTTAATTTCTCTCTCGCGTCTCGCCTTTTCTTTCGCGCTTTCATTAATCTTCTTCATTTCGACGCCACGGCAGCGATCGATGATGGACGAAGTGGTCACGTTGGACAAATAGAGCTCGAGCAGAAATTCGTTGAAAATAAACCGGAACGCCGCCGTCCCGGGATTTGGGATCGTCCGGGAAGTTTTCAATGGAGCCTCCGATTGCGTACACACGGAGATCTGCCTGACAATGGGTCGCTAATTGGAGCCAACGGACGCGTCGCGCAAAATTTCTTACTTGTTTGTGTGGGAAACGCGGACGAGAGTCAACATTTCCTATCGGTCGGCCTGGTTGCGATGCACGAAAGTCTGCAGAAAAAGTTCGTCGACTTAACGAAGAAACTTTTCGATCGGCGAGCATCGTGTCGAGATTCTCCGATCATTTCAGCTGCGTCTCTCGCTCGCTTTATCTCGAAATTGTGATTGAAAGGCACGCAATTTTTTTTTTTAAATTGCAACATATAATTGAAACAATAAAAACGCTTTAAATCGTTGCGAATTACGAGAATCGTTGTTTACTCACGATTGTTTTATTTACGGAGAAGCTAATAATTGGCAATTCTTTCGAGTTTCCTCTTTTTATACAATTTTTCTTTTTATCGCTTTGCAAATTGGTTGCATTTTTTATGTATTCGGCGAATGAAATATTAGGTATTATAATTCTTATTTAATTTGAGTAATTAGTCACGTAAAATTAATTTAAAATAATAAGCAGTCAGTTTTATCCAAAAATTGATAAAAAATAAATATTACGAAATATAAAAAATCATGATTAAATCTGACAAAGAACACATTTTTAAAATATTCAGGATACTTTGCGTACGAGCAGCGCTCCGAGATGTTTCGGAATTTTATCTGGCGGGCGAAATGAAATCTTTAGAAATTAAGTGAATTTGTAATGGTTCATTTGGAGAGGATGTTGCTCATTAGCGTATTACTCAATATTTGTTCAACGAGATAGAGAGAAAAGCACGCGTATTCGTGAAAAAAGCACGAACTCGCTAAATTCAGTGTTGAGCTTCGTTAATTTCACAAGGGGAATTTTTCCAGTATATATAATGAATTAATTTTTTTTTTCCACTTGAGATATCGTTGAGTTTTGACAAAATTCCTCGTTCATGAAAATCCCCACAAACCGCGCGATTCCGCCTCCACAATGCTTTACAATCGCGCTCGGTTCCGCGCGATATTTCGTTCCGAAATCGCGCGCTATATCTTCGTCCATTTAGTGCGCTCGCAAATTTCCTCTAACATGATCCGTTCTGTGTTTGCACAATAATAACGCGTCATTGAGTTAACATGATGTTTCGCGGTGTTAACATGGCAATAAACGTTGAACGAATGCGTTTTTTATCGTGTATTTTTTCTCCCTTTTTTTTCTTCCCCAATTCGTGAATAAACGACAAATTAAATTGTATTTTTCGGAAAAAATGGAGTCTTAGAAAATTTTCCCGCGCATACGGTCGAGTTTGATCGCTTTCGGCGGAACTCGCGGTCGATGCAGATTTGCCGGGGGCATCGTAATTAACAAGGAATCGCAATTTGCATCACACAGCAGCCGATATATACGCGTATGATCTAATGCGTGCGCGCGAATACCTAGTTCGCGCAACATTCCCGTATATATCCGATACGATAGCGCCGCGCGATCACTGGTGTAGGACGATTTGTAAGGTGTTCGCATTGTTGGGCGTTAATGCCGTCAGCGCGCATCCCCGTGTTCATTCTCGATTCTGAATTATTACGGATACTTCCTGGCGCGCGTGGAAGCGGCCGGATTTAGCGGGATGTAATCGCGCAGAGATACATTTCTCAACACACACATGCACGCACACATACGTAGACCCGATGATATACTGGGTAACGCCGACGATATGAATTCGCAGCTGAATTTTTAATGCCTTATGAGAGATTTAATGACGCGATGTTATCGTACGTTTCTCGAAAAGCGCTTTCATATAGGTTGATGTAACAATATATAGATTTTTTTTTTATTACGTTACATACTCTGCATTCTTTGAGACAATAAAAAAACGGGATGATAAAAACATAAACGCCAAGTTTTATATAGGTTTTTTTTTTTTATATAAGAATAAATCTTCTTTTGCGACTGTGCGCTATTTCTTACGCGAAGATCATAAATTTAAAAATATTTTCATAAATATACTCTTGAAAATAGATATTGCGTTGCATAATATTTACGGAATATTACACACATTTTCAATGGCGTGTCTTAGAAAAATTAATGTATCATATAACACACTGTTGAAACATATCTACTACGGAAGGAAGATTCTTCGATATTTTGCCGTCGACAGCTAATTTTCTCCGTTCCTTTAAATCGATATTTGAACGCGCACAATTTGGAGCGAAATGCGAAATGTCGCGTGACGGAAAACATTCGCGGTGAATGCGATAACCGGGGACCGTTTCCACGCCATTGGCCGTGGCACTTATGCACGTGGCTGCCAATGCTACGTATAGTATCGACGGCAATCCGTTTAACGACGTCCGCTATTAATGGTCCATGCGTACACGGATTAACATCCCCGACGATTTCCGCTCGTGCACACGCGACCATTTTCGCTCTCCTTCGTGTTCGTGAGCATATAGATACACGTTGTTCGCCGATTCACGTCCATTTTTCCGACCAACAGATGTAACGACGTCGACCGGATTAAACTCGGTTAAACTGCTCGGAAGAATGAGCATCGTTACGACGTTCGACTATATCATAACATATGTAAGTAACAATCAATAACATATGTTAGGGAAATTATATATCGCGAGACTTATTTTTCTGTGTAGATTATTGAAGCATTAATATCGTCAATAAAAAAAAGAAAGGTTCACATTTTGCGACGCAATGAATAGGAAAAACTTTCAACTGTGCCGCTTTCTTAACATAGTTGAAAAGAAATGTTTTTATTAGGTACTATTTTTTTTTATTAATCGTTTATGACTTGAACCAAACAAATTTTTTAATTATAATTTATAAGAGCTTTTTGTAATCTGTAAAAACTTTACACAAATTAATTTTTTTTTTTATTTTATTTTATTTTAATATAAAGCATTTCTTTTCCCGAAATAATCTATTGGTTTATTTTGGAAACCAATATTTCTAATTAAGTACATTTTTATTTTTAAATTAAATTAAAAGTTAATCAATTTACAACAGCGCGATTGATTACTGCTCCTGTATATGTAAAACTCGTGAAATTGTGCCGCGCGATATCTGTTTTCGTTATTACGACTATGACTCGACAGCATAATTGACAATAAAATTACGGGCGGAGAGGGATGATTGTAGTCAATATATATCGCGGCAACGGGGGCAAATATTCCACGCTTAAAACCTCGCCAAGGTCCTTTCACGTGGAATCGCTCGTGCGCGCAAGTGTTAATTAACGCGTCTCTCGACGACGAGACTTCGCAGCTTTTAGTACTATTTGACGTGCAGCTAAAACAAAGGATATTCAAGCTCTCTCCACCATCGCGTTACATCAATGTCGAAAACTAGACTGCATACATACTCGAATTTACATTATCTTCGCGAATAGATCGAGGTCATTTGTCTATCTTTGATGGTTCGTTCAGGCAATCAGATTCTCATGGGAGAGGCTTCAATCGCGAGATATTATCAGACAGGGGAATTCACAAACGAATCGCACATATACGTTAATTGTCGCGAATTATCGGAACGATTCTCCAAATAAGTTAGATTAAAAGCGATCTCCAGTTTAATACGCTACGCTGGCAAATTGGGAGAAGCCGAGCGAGACAAGAAATTAACATGAAAGGTCACGTGTATGCAAATCGTCCGATAGTAAAGAAAATGAAATACGATAGTCGGCGACGGTTTCTCTCTCTGTCGGACGTAATTAGTATTCGTTATTTTATTATAACCTGGCCTCGCAATTGTGTGCTCGCAGAGTTCTCGAAGAAATATAACGTCTAGGTGAATAAATTTTGCCATGAATATTTTTCTATTGCAAAGTAGGTGTATGAATAATAAAAGAGTATAAGACGATGAGGCGGGATAAAATTACGGAAAGACGGTACGGAGAAAATCTAGCCGTATATCGATAGAAAATTGCCATAAATATTTTGACTGACATCAAAATTGTTATCAAGTTCTTTCGAAAATCAACATAAATTTATCAAATAAAATATATCGCGGACGAAGAAAAAATATATAATAATTTCGAAAGAAAGACGAGATAGTATCTGTGTGGGTAAAATTTTCAAAATAACACGGCATCACGCTGCTAAATTACAGTGCATATACATCAGTTGCAAAATATGCGGGTCACGTACCGACAGTTATTTCTAGCGTGACATTTTAATGCTTAGTCGCTGTATACGAAGAATCCGATATGGTTTGTAAAAACCGAACGTTTGAATGTTCGATGGAGATGTCGTCATGTAATTTCAGCCGCGGGAAAGAGACGTCGGAGCGTGTCTCCTCTCACGGAAGGAATATCATCCCATTGTACTATACCATTGAATTTTCTTCGGGAAGCGGTTACCTTATTCACGGTGCTTCGCGATCAACGAAGCGTGGGACGGAACAAAAGGTATATCTCACTCCACCAGTTTTCCCTGCCCGACACAAGTCGGCGACTTAATAATCACGAGTTGCTGCCCCTTTCGGCCGTGAGGGACTTCTTCAATTTTGATTTTCCTGCCTTCAACGAGACGCGGCACTTTATTATTATCCGGGTCACCGCTTATCGGATCGCGCCGCTATCAAAGTGATAGAGAGGGAAATAAGCGCAGCTCGAGAAGAGGGTAAAAGCGAGGAAGGGTGGCTTCTCCCTCGGTGGAAGAGGGTAGAGAGTGCTAAAGCGAGGAAGGTAGAAACATTATTCGAAAACGTACTGTTCATTTGCTTCCGACGAGGATTAAAGAACTTCCTGTGTTGCGCGTACCACTCCCGTCACATTTCTCTCTCTTTTCCTTTTTCTCGCGCGTCATGCTTTACTTTCCGCATTCGAATTGTTTGCGGCCATCGGGTACACCGAATGGAGGACCTTCTACGTGACGGAAACGCGCGCAAATGGAACCGGGCTTTTATGCTGGCGATACGACTCACTCTACGAATAATACTCACCCTAGTCTGCCTCCTAGTCTCTATTTCTCTTTTTTTTTCTTCTCTTTACCGACGCTCGAAAGGTGTCTACGTAGACCGGATGCGAAATGTTCTGTCGCTTGGGAATTAAGCCCCGGATATTAATCGACATGAATCAATCGCTTGGAACATGTTTGACCGCGAGAGATTTTTGCAATCTCGATTCTTGTACGAAAGAAACACGATGAATTTTTAGCATTAAATCGAGACTACTTTTGGAAGAGATATAAATGTGAAAAAAATCTCTAAATGACGTTTTGATTGAAACGATTTTAAAAGGATGTGTGTATTTAAAGGTACATATTTTATTTTTCTGGCAGTACAAATATATAACAATTTAATTTTGGAGAATTAAATTAGTGTGATGTTTTAATATAATTCTATTTTATAAATTATTTTTATACACTTTTATTTTTTATTTTTATTTTTATATCGTTGTGTTATAACTGTTGTGTATTCTTTCCTGCGAAGAAGAGAGAGAGATTGCAGAATCTGGTTTCTCAGCTTTTAGATAAACAGGAGCTTAGTTCCTTTAAGGCAATTAAGAGGACCGTAATAGAGTAATTGTCTCTAACTGCAGTCGATTAAATAAAGGATGGAAAACAGCTTTAATCATTTTATACGCATTGTATTAAATGAATAATATTTCCTGCAAAATTAAAAATCTTTTTGTAAAGTTAAAAATAATTTTGTAAAGCTAAAATTAATTTTGTAAAGCTAAAATTAATTTTCTTTTATAAAATGTTGAGCATTTAATAGCGAATGCTATATTATTACATGATTAAATAATTTAATTTTTTGAAATACAACAAAATGTAAAAACAGAATGTAAAAAAATGGCAAACTTTACTAGCGCAATTATGAACGATATTAAAATAGCATATTCAATTTCGGTTAGCAACTTGAATGGTGGATATTGTGAAAAAGAAGCTATTTTTCCGGCAGAATCCACGACGGTATCGTTCTTTTTTCGTCCCTTCGATTTCGATGCTTCTTATCATTTCTATTGGCGGTTTTTAAGAGCCACGTCTCCGCCAGATGCTTACCCAAACATTCAATCATTGGGGAATTAACCTCGTTAAGCGAGAAGCGCTATATTTGAGCGCCATCGTGGTCTTTTATCACGAAAACGATCAGATTTTAACGATGCAAATACCATCGATCGAATCGATACAATCCGATTGATCGTCACTGCTTCACTTTACCCGCTTTTATTCCGTCTGCGAAAAGTCGTTGCCAATTAATACTCTGAGCATTTACACATACAGGAATTTTTTTTGTTACAATCATTCGCGACTCCAAGTATATAATCTATATTGTTACAAAGGTTTAATGTCCTGTTATTTCACACAAACGTCGTTATTTGCAATTTGGCTGACGTGATTCTTGTATTTTGCTTTGCGTAATTCTCTAGTCTATAATGGGAGAAGCATAATTATTTATTCAAGCGATCGGCACGTGATCCATAAAAAAACAGAAAACAATTATTTTTTAATTACATTAAATTTTAATTATCTTGAATTATCTATGCGAAATTAATTAACTTGCAATTTGATACGGGAAGGTAATATTATTGTACAAATTGTTTTGGGTAGACATTTTTTTTCTCGTTAATCAAGTTCGACGGTATACGGGGTGTCTCAAAATTAATAGTAAACCTGTTAATGGCAGCGAAAATGTCAAGGAAGGCCTTTGTGTATCTTCGTAATTAAATTAAACCTTAAATTAAAATTCTATTAAAGTAAACTGTACATGAAATTAATAAAAGAATGTGATTTTGTTAATATTTTATTTCCGCGTGGCTTAGTTTGCGAAAAATCCTTTATTTTCAATCGCTTATAACTCGAAAATTAATTATTGATGTCTCGATAGTTTCGTTGAGGAATCTGTCATTAACAGGTTTACTACCAGTTCTGGGACACTATAAAAAAGTTCATCTCCGATATCATATCCGTCGCGATTGTACGTGTTTGTTTCGGGCATAACGCGCGGAAGGGGAGAGACTTGCTTTAATCGGACCGTATACGGTTTACAGGATTACATCGTTTGGAAAAGCGATCACCGAGATCAAAGGAAAAAAGTTTTTTCTCTGACGCGGTTTTCGCGATCGACACGTCGCGTCGCGTCGGAGATGAAAAGCACGCGAGCGATATCATCTCCGCGACGAAGGCAGAAAACGTTTCGCGGTCGATGAAAAAAAAAAAAAAAAAAAAAAAAAAAATTGCAATTCAGACCACAATTCGAATGGTACAGCCATGGTATTATGGCGTTTCACAGTGCGCGGCTGTGTAATTTTTCACTCGGTCCGATTTCATTTCCTCCCGATGTTGGCGACGTTGACGTTTCGCGATTGGCAAACGATGCGCTCCGCGAGGCGATTAATACTTTTCCTCTCTTTCTTTTTTTTTCTTTTTCTCTCTCTTTTCCCTCGTTATATTCGCCCTTCTCTCGCTTTTGCAATTACCGCTCGTTGCGGCAATAATTAATCGCCGATTCTCTCGAGACGGTATCTCGCCATCTCGCAGACCGCGAAATGACGGAAAAGTGTGTCATCTCGCAGAGAGAATCCGAGACGTGGAACATTGCGCGCGCGGCTTAGAATCTAATTATAACTAATTACGTCATCGCGTCGCCCGGTCCAAAGGAATTAATTACAACTTAGAACACAAATTGGATTATATGCGTAATCTCGCAGTTCACCGACTGATGCAGTTGTGTTTAAACAATTACGTATATAGTATGTGTAGTACGCCTTGAGTAATTCTAGTTTCGTATCATCTCGACATTCTCAAGAAACAAGCGCAATATTACCTTAGGAGGTAAACACGCTTGAACAATGTAATTATAACGCGGAAATGTGTATAATATATATTAGAATGTAAACAGTAATTTGGAATTTTCTCTTAAAATTCGATTTATGTTAAAGAAGACGACAGCAGAGAGAGAGAGATCAAGTTGACGTGATTTAATTTGATATGTAGAAAGTGGACAAGCTTCGTGCATTAATTGCATTCATTATTCAATTTTGGATGAAAGACTAAATTATTCAGTATTTATTGACCGAAATCAAAAACAGCTTGTCGATTGTATATTTAATTGCGCTTTCATGCCGTCATATTTTATATATACATCGAAATATCGAATTAATAGTCGTAATTATCGACAATTGCAGTGCATTACGGGTTATTATTGTTGGCATTTAAATTTGTTTGATCAAATACTATTTCTAAAATATTTAAATATAATTGATTTATTATGCGAGGTTCACGAAAAATACAATAGACATTCCATAAATATACGATCGCGTATAGCAATATGATAAGATATTAGATATATACTACAAATAAAATATCAATATTCAGCGAAACTCACCTGTTTGTGATAATTATTTTGAATTAACATTCAAATAAGTTTTAATTTTTAGTTTTATCAATTAAATTTAATTTTAATTCATTCGATTCAACTTTCGTGAAATTTTTCTCTTTATATCTTCTGATAGAAATTCTTTCCTTCAAGAAATCAATTCACTTTGTTTTAATGAAAGATAGATAGAGAAAGAGAGAAGAGAGATTTTAATATTTAAATAAACATATATAAAATGCTGTAAGAGTTCGCTCTCGCAACGTTTCTCGTACCCGGAAGTAGCATCCCTTGCGTCATCAAAAGTCGATATGACACGGTATAAGGTTGCCTCGATACTTTCGCGGTTGCAACGTGACACTTTCATTTCCACGTCTTCTCTGCGAGCCAATCTAATCCCCAGTCGCTAAGGCCTAGACTTAGGTGACTCTTACCGATTGCACTTTGGAAAAAGACCGTACCAGCGAATGAATTGGAATTGGATCCCTGGATTTAACCAACTGGGAAGAGCAAACGGCATCTCTGAACGGATGCGAGAGAACTCGGGAGAAGCACATATATATATCCATATCAGTCTTGTAAAGGGTCTCCTCTCTTTCATCCCTTAGCTTTGTCTCTTTACAGGCCGCTTAATGTGTACTTCTTTCGTGCATTCCGGGTGTCGAGATATCTGAAAAAAGGTTTATGAGTTTCTATCTGTAGACACAGAATGCGCTTAACGTTCGTTATTAAATTCCTCGCGTTTTATGTTTTTAATAAAGAAAGGGGACGCGTTCTTTTTTTTCCTATCTTGATAATAACACTCATTACACCGTCGTTGTAATGACAGTCTTGAGTAATTTATTGCTTATAAGCGTAGAATTTGTATTCGTATCATCTGTCATAAATAAACATTTATCGGTGCATATTTCCATCGAATATATGGACGTATATGAAAGGCTCAAGTCTCTCTATCATTTCACATATATATATGTATCTGCACACCTCTATATTTCACTTGATATGTCCTTTCGGAACGCTTTGAGTGTTGGATTATTGAGAACAATTGCGGTAGCGAAAGTTTCCTACAGCATGCGAATGTTATAGACATTAGAGTTCGGTCGAATAAACGCAGATCGCCACGGGTTACTGTTTGTAGCCGTATCTCTGCCGTATCTGCTCGAGGGTCCTCTAACTATACACCCCTTCTGCTAATCCTCCCCAATACAAGCAACCAAGAACGGACTTAACAATTAGACGAACACGGCACACTCAACTGTGATTCTCCTTTCGATGGAATTTCCGACCGCGGCGGTCTCTCAATTGGCCGGGCAAGTCGAATTGAATCCTCGGATTTGTCGAATATGACCAGGAGAAAGGGTGCGAATATATACAGTTCTGCGAGCAGAACAGTAATATAACGCCCCCGTCGTTCTCGTACGCGCGAGAGATCATCTCCTCATCTCATTTTTCTTCCCTCGCGAGTTCCGCAACAGCTCGCCGGAGAAGATATTTCAAGCGCCGCCGTAGAAACGGCACTTTAATTCGCCTACATTTCGCGTCTTGGAGCTTCTCCCCGGGAAGTGGTAGTTTATTATTTTTTATTTCCTTTTCCTCCGAGCAGAAGCATATGTTTCACCTGATTGTTTGCTACGTTAAATCTACATATATATTATTTTGTACCGGGGATGAATCTCTCGGATTCTGTATATTTTTGTGTCAAGTGGATTTTAATATGAAATACACGTATGTCTATATTAAATATTAATGGAATGGGAATATTTATCGTAGAACGTTTAACATTTTTATTTGTAATTCTCGATTGTAATTCAAGATTCAATTCAACGACAATTAAACTTGTCCAAAATTACATATGGTAAGTAATATGAAAATCTGTTACGAATGACGTAAAGTTAGATATCCATTTTAATTCTTCGTGTAAAAGGTGAATTATATCGGAGTATTTAGAGTATGATGTATAGCGCGATGTATCATATGACTCTACGAAGAATCGCGCGATATGTTTTTAACAGAATTTCTTTCTCGCGACGCGACAGGGTGGAGTGTATTACGTTCGTTGTAAAGCGAAGAGCACGCAATGTACGAGCAAAACTTTTTGCCTTTTCTCACCGCAGAATAAAATTCTGATTGTCCCCCGTTGTTTCACGCTATAACGCGAGATAGTTCCAGTTTTTCCGGACTCACGGTCACATTAACCCTTCGCTGCCGTTGCTAACTTCTAAAAATAGAGGAGCAAAGGACGGTGGAAAGAGAGAATATGTGTGCAGTATGTGTATGTATATGTGTGTCCAACGAGAGTTATATTTTTCAGAAGAGATCAGAATTTTACGGAATTTTCAACGCGCGCAAAACTTTGAGGGTTCCATTTTCCTCTCGAAGCCATCGCGCTTTCGAGTGGGCCAGCGTTTTCTCCTCCCTCGCGTATAGGTTGGAGAAGATATTCTTCTCGGGAGATATTCTTTCGGGAAAAGTGTGTTCCACAGCGTCGCGATACGTCGTCGCGCAATAAGCGGGTAAGCATGACAAAGACGTGTATCTGGCTTGACATTGCATTCTTTCGACATGCATGGCACAATACGGCACGATTCAAATTTCAAACGGATTCTTGGGCGACGTACCTACATTCTTTATTCACGCCAAAGATGCTGAGATCATGCAAGGACGCTGCCTCGCGATGCGTTCTCCCGGAAACGCAGAGTTATCTTCATTTTCCTGCCAAAAAGAGCATGTACCTGCAGGGAGAGCCTCTTCGAGATTCCTCCCGGGAATTTGTATATGTACCCTTTCGGCTTATATAATATAATATACTATGTACTCGGTCCTGTCTCTCCCATTAAAACCGGTTCCGAGGAAATTCTCGAAATACTCGGCGATTAGAGATTATATGAGCGCGTCATCGTAAATTTTGAGAGAAAAGTTTTATATCTCCTTGATTTTGTAGAGCAAATATCTACTTCCATGAATATTTGATCCAGATAATTTTAGATTTCTCTTTCTGGGAAATTTTACATACTTCCGTATAGAACGCAGACTTCTATAAAACATACTGGACTGAAAGCTCCTAACTTTCGGATGTAGTTTATTTTTATGTACTTATGTACGTACGTATAAGAAAAGCATATGCGCGATATAAAGGTGTCTTCCGCTAGTATAACTGTTCAAGTTATCATATAAATCATAGTTATATATATTTCGCCATTTCTTACATAGCAATACGTTACGCAATATTCTAAGGGACCATAAAAAAATTCTCGGTCCACAGTATATTATAAAAATCTGTGGTAGACTGTCTTGCAAGCAGAAAATAGAAATAAATTATATTCTCTATGACAAAAATAATTTTACCGAATTGAAATTTAACTTGTGTATTAATTTTTTAAACATATTTTATATCAGGAATTTATTTTTCAATTTATATATATTTTTAACATTATAATTTTAAATGAAATCATCGCACATGATTAATTTAATAATAGATTGATGATTATATTTACATATAAAGAGAGAAACGAATGCATTTTTAAAATAATAAATTAGTAATCAGCATAGCTTTTTTGTTTTTTTGCAATATATTTCAATAATTCAAAAAGATTAATAATAATATTATTTCAATGAAACAAACAAATAAAAAGTCCAAATAAATCTCACTTGTCTAATATTGAATTCGAACGTTCAGTTTAAAGCAATTTTCCTGGAAAATAATACGTGAATGGTAAATAATACGTGAGAAGGACCCTCGAAATTACGACAATAAATCCGGTCATTTATCGATGGTTGAAATTCGACCGTAAATAACCATGATAAATAAAATTCGGTCGGGTCGGGTCGGGTCGGTCGATCGAATTGCGTCATGAAGCAAAGCACGAAGAATCGTTTCTTTCAAGCTTGGGCAGCGCCTATATCGATCTGGAGAGATTCGTGCTGAGAAATAAAGAATATCGCATAGGGTTGGGAAACAAGCTCTTGCGAGAGACGCGGCAGGAAACGTCTCTTCGTCGCCGCCTTCTTTTTCTCGGCTCTCTCTCGTCGCCTCGAACATGCAGAGAAGTCTTTTCTGCCATGCAACGGCGGGAGGACCTGGGGGAAAAACGAATGCCGGGACAAAGGCTGTAGAGAAGCTCAGAGCTAGAGAGGAAAAGGAGTCGCGTCGAAGGAGGACCAACCCGGCTCAGTGGGCTATTCTCGCTGGTGCACAAGTTTCCCAGAGCAATGAATTGAGCTACGCGCATCCTCCGACGTAAGCTCACCCTCGGAAAATAAAAATGCCTTTGGGAAAGCCCGGCACGAGCTGCGATCGATGCTTTAGTTCCTATAGAAAAATATTGTAACGCAAAATATTGGCGGAGAAATATTCTGGAGAGGGAATATAATCGAGAAAAATAGTCTTTCTCTTTTTTTTTTTTTATTATAGAATAGTAAAATTGTACAATTACACAAAAATCAAGCAACGAGTTTGCACATTTGTTTATACGAACTTTTTAGAAAATATATACGAATTGTATGCGATGAGCAAACAAAGAAGCCGAAGAGAAAATTTGTATTTACATATCCTGTTTACGAATTTGGAACGCTTACAATCTATAGGATGACGTAGTCGTTCCATTTCCCAGTCGTTCCATTCGTCGTTGCTGTTTTTCCCTGCAGAATAATCGTTGGCGCGTTGTTTTATTACGATAACGCGCGGAGCGATAAGAAAGTGGAAAGTGGAGGAGAATTAATTCTGTCGCCGAAGGAAAAGTTACAAGTGAGAGAGAGAGAAAGAGGAACAATGCATTAAGACGCGTACATTCGCGCTCATACTGCTCTACCCTGGCTCTGCAAATACGAGCAAGTCTTTGAGCAAGCTCAACGCCGAGGGATTTGCCCTGGATCCTCGGCGTCGGCGAATTCCCAGCGCGTGCTTAATTAACGACACGAGCTTGACAATGGAAAGGAGAAATTTCTTGTAAAGCTCCCGGCCCGCACTGAACTTCGCGCCACGAACGATGCACCAACGACTTTTGTGCATATAAAAGGTGGAACTTATAAAACTTAATAATTTACGATCCATCGTACCATCTACGCCGCAATATAATTTCGCATGGCTGCTTTTAATTATTATTTACCGATCTCGGTTTCTCGCACGTACGAAAGCTCCTGTCTCGTTCGTTTTACCAAACGCGATTTTTTCACTCGAAATTAACTGACTTAAAAGGATCCAGTCGGATAATTATTATGCGCGATGAAAGAAAAACGTGTTGTAAAATTTGGTAAAAAATAATTTAGGAGAGACTCGGATTTTTCTCTTGCACATGCATCTTTTCATAGAGCGAAGAGAAGAAAGAAAATTGCCGTATCTCATTATCTGTCTTGGCGAAACGGTTCGTTCGCGCGGAAGGCCGATGATCGCGTGTGATCGCGTGCACTTTTTTTTTACGATATAACACGCGACTAGAGTACACACGAGAGTGATACTCACTGGAAAAATTGGATCTTCCGCTCAGCTGACGTTTACGGTTCTAGTTCGTACCGTGCGACGAGAACTCGACGACGATCGATACTTCGATGTATCATTCGTTACATCTCGACCAAATATAAAGAGTACAAGCTGCATCGTAGTAGTAACATCTCGGTTTTTAATATCAGAACATTTGGAGTATTTGCTGTCATCAACCAGAGTGCCATAAAAAGTTGTTCTTTTATGACAAAAAATGTAATGTCGCAAATATTTTTTATATTATAATTATATATATATAACTTTTATATTTTATTAGTAGATTATTATATATGTATATGTCACATATATCATTATTACCATTATCTTAATTAATATGGTTTCCACAATGCAATTTTAAGCATAAATATTAAATTAACAGAGGTGTTTTTAATGAAACTCGTTGAAATATTTTTCACGAAACATTTTAATGTTTGAAAGAATGAAACAATCATTTTTCATTACGCGTGATTGATCGATCTTTAATAAACCATATAATTGCATCAAGTAATTTGTTGAACTGTTGATTAAAATACTACGAGGTATAACATTCAAGCGCGGAGAGATCTTTCCTACAATGCATGAGTGATTGCACACGTATACGTCATCACAAGTATTATTCACGGATATTTACATATCCTCAGGCGTGATATCCCGTTACAACGAGTTTCTCAGTCAAGTGAGACGCATCTCGTCTCTAGAACATTTGTACTCGCACAGTCGGAGCAGTCTAACTAGGACATTTTAGCAACAGCCTGTTGCTGTTAATAAATAATTAACGAAAAGAAGCACAAAAAGATACGGGGAAAATATGTAAATAACTAAATGAAAAGTATGCAACTCTTTGCCAAAGGCAATACTTTATTTAAGTTTTAAAATCGTGTAGTTTATTGACAAATTTTCTATTTGTATTTAAATGATTATTTCAAATTTTTTTTTGATTTTTTTTTTTGCATTTATACGCTATTTCACGAGCTGCGATTTGCATGCTTCGGTAAAACTGTATAAATTATATATAAATATTATGTATAAATTATGTATTAAAATTATGGATGTTTATAACGGTGTTCATACATCAAACTATATATATATATATATATATATAAAAAGACCGAATATAGTGTAAATGTCAGAAATCTCTATCTCGAAAATGGCGCGCTAATTACGCTGTAAATATTTGATCATTTTCTATTTAGGGAGAACTAAACTTTATACATATTTAAATATACATATATATATATATTGTATAGATTAATTCAGATTAAAATTTAAAGGCCTCTCGATTCGAACGCCACATCGACGCGAGATCATTAATCGGCTCAATTTCTATCCTCTCACACTTTGCGCGATATTGTCTCGTTAAAATACGATATTCGTATAGCGTTTGTAGCTTTACCGAAATTTCGCTATGCGAGTAGATATCTCGTTTGGGCAGGCTAGTGAATTTCCAGAAGCGATTAGCATCGCGGTCGAGCGTCGCGTGTCGCGCACGTTCGCGCAATTGTGCGCGTTTTACTCTATACGCCGTTTAAATCAGAACGGTATCACGATGGAATAGTAGATCGAGCTACGGTCATTACGTCGAGCGTAAAAACGTTCGCAGTCGAAGCTTCGTCCAGCATCGCTAATGACGAATCGCCGTGATTCCGATCGAGCGAGGCCGTAATTATCCTCTGTATTTTCCGGAGATGCGACGTTCTCGACGTTGTGTCTGGCCACGATGATAAAAATTTCTTCTCTATTTTGTTGCGACTGCATGTATTTTACGAGGTAATATGTACGCGTAGCTCATGATCGTCGTCGAATTTCCACGTCGTTGCCGATAATCCGGTTTACGCGACAGCTTTCGTGCGAGTCGTCATTACATCCACGTTAAACTAATTTCTCTGCTTATTCCGTCAAGTTTCGATGCAATTCGGAGATGTAGTTGTAATACAGTTTTACGGCACGAATATCCACCTTCGTCTTCTCTGCTCTTCAGCCATGCAAACAAGCTCGTAAACGAGTCGTTTATCACGGAAGTTGAAATCTCGAAACGCGGGAGTTTGTCAAGTGAAATTGTGAGGAGTTAAGTCAAGCACGACAAACAAATTTATGTAAATCTCTCCTACTTTTACAACTTCTTTAGTCGCATCTTTTTTTTACATCTTTTTCTTTTATTCAATATCATTTCGCTGTTTAATAAATTTTCGCTATTTTATCGATATTAACGTACCCGAGTACTTCTATCTCTCATATACACACACACAGCTCAAACAGAATTTATCATCTGTTCCATATCCGAAGCTAGCTACTCAGTTCTCTACCTCTGCTACTAATGTATGCAAACTGGCATAAATGCCCTTAACGTACAATCTCTCATTTTGCTTCTAATTCTAGAGCAACGTTTATCACAGTCTATTAAATAGAGATACTTGCGAATTTGTCTCGCGTCGTGGAATATATATATATAAATAAAATAATAAAATACGTTTGTGAAGTAGCTCTTTGTATGATAAATTAAATTTTTGTTTGACTGGAGGCAGACTTTGCCTTTTTCCTCGAGACATGGAACAAATTAAATATACATCATGTTTTATGATGCAAGTGCTTAATTAATTTTATCGTAATATTTTTAATTTATATCTTTACATTATCTGCTAGATTTTACCTGCGATGTTGCATATATTATTAAAAAATAATAGCGCTACTTACATATTCGTGATCATTTCTTATTATATCGAGCAACGACATTAAAAGACGCGTTCTATTGTTCGACTACTCGTCTAACAGTGAGTTAATCACGAGCATTTTTATCATATTAACGATCCCAGTTACGCGGGCAATGAAAAGAGCCATTGTGAGAGAGAACGAAAGAAAGGAAGCGTTGTGCGGCAACGTATGGCGCACTAGTAAAGCGCATTGTTCCTTCGCGTAATATTTCGTGTAATAACGCGGCGCGTCTCGTAACATCGCAGAGTCGTTTGTGTATGTGCACACGCTGGGGCAATACAATTTTGTAATAAACATTCCCGAAGCGCGCGCGCATTTTGGAAATGCCGTAACCGACGAATCGGGTCCGGAAACCCGAAACACGAAATTCTCGTCGAAATGCTAAATTTCGAGTTTGGTCGCGAAACGAGCTTTTGTCGTTCATGAATATTTATACGTAGATGGTCGATTTTCGATCCGATCGATTCCAAGTATTCGCGCGCGGCCCTTTTCAAAAATGCGCACGTTTGTAATATTCTTTCCGGTTTATCCCGCAAAACCGGAGAATCGATAAACAACGCGATGAATCTCAAATATCTCATAATAGTTGGAGGAATCCCAAAGTTCGATCGATTTCGTTAGACCTGATCGTATATCGAGAGAATAAACTCTTTGTCATAAATTTTGTAAACATTTTATTATTTTTTTTTTCTGTTTTCAAATATTTCCGCGGAAGTTTACATGCTTTAGTAAAAAGAGAAGGAACGCGAACTTGGTAGAAGTCTGAAAGTTTTGCGATCCACCAGATCGCAATGCGTACTTTTCATGATTGTGAAAGACCGGAAAGACTCTAGGATTAAGCGAATTTTACCAACGTCAGCCAACTCTAATTCTGATTCCTCGTCCCCCAAGAATGCCAAGTATAAAAGAATAAAGAATTTCTCTGTAAAACTGAGAAACGTACACACGAAGAAACTACGGTTGAATTTAACAACGTTAATTCCGCGTGCTATTATTTCAAAAAGTCCGCTAAGGTTTTTCATTTTCTTTTCATTTCCATTTTCTTTAAATTAAACTATACACACACACACATCTTACGAGAAATAACTTATTCTTTAGACGAAACGCAATTACCGTGCGACAGTATTTTTTAATTTATTTGCGTGCATAATACAAAGTTTGACGGCACTGAAAAAGGGTGTGAAGAAGGAAGAAGCGAAACGGTTCATAAATTTCGGAGAAATCTAGATTATTTCACAAATATATATCTTTATACGAAAGCGAATATATATCCGCGATATTTCATTTTTCCCCGATATATAGAATTAATGAAGATATCATCGGAACTATCAGAGAGAGGGCGAAGCGTTTGAATCGCCTAACGTTACCGCGTGTCATATTCGTGATACGGTCGGGTTTTACGTGCGTAGAGACATAAAAAAAGAGATCTATTGATAATCCCGCGCGTCAAAGAGGCTTCTATAACGTGCCATCGCGCACTTTGGTGTTCGCCCTTTTTTTTTTTTTATCACGCTTATATCTCTCCGGGGCATCGGCGATTTTCCAGGTATTAAGTTCCAACCCGCGTATATACGTACATTTGAATATCTCTTTCTCTCGTGCAAAGTCGTTAAACCGTTGCACGTTCGTTGCATCTCCCGCCGAGGGATGCACTTTCCGGCCCGTTGTTAGATCGTCGCGACAACCCTTGACTTCGCGATCAAGCCTTCACGGCGGGAGACGCTTTATCGCGCGCGATGCACTTTGCGATAAAATATTTTTCAACGACCGCGTTGCGTCGTCTCGCGACGACAATGATGGATATCGCGATGACGATGAAGCATTAGCGCTTCGCCCGAAGATTAGCGGTATTTTTTTTACAGCGAGCGTAAGAGGATGATAAAACGTGCGAAAGTAACGCGAAAGTGATGCGATAAACTGGAAAAAACTTTTACATCACATATATATGCGAATGATGTATTCATTTTATGGTTTTAATTTATATCTTGATAATACTTGAAGAATAATTAATATAAGAGTTCTCGAGAAGAAAGAGGTCAACTTTGTATTTGTCTGTAATTTATTCTAGCTGGAAAGTTTTTTTTTTTTTTTAATTTATTACCGTTAAGGGCTCGATGTGTCTTAAAGTGTCTCGTTGTCGGAGTAATGATGCCGAAAGAGTGACGCGAAAATAATAATGATAAAAGAAAAATGAAAGGAGCGCGAGAGACGATAAACGCGGGCGATTTTCGTCGAGCGGAGAAAAGTGTCGAGTATATTTATGAGCGGACGGTCAGCGGGGAGCTTTTCATAAATTATTAATGACCGTAAATTTATGTCATTGCGAAGAGCCTAATGTCCAAGGGTTGTTTTCCGTCGTCCGTGACAATTTTTTGCACGCGCGAAGGAGAGATCGCGGTCTGGGAGGAATTAATTTATCAGGCTTAACGACTCTGGAAGAGAAGCGGCCACACTTTTAATCCACGGGGACCACTTGGAGGAGAGTTTTCAGGCGGTTGCACTGAAGATATCGTCCTTTACGAATCATAAAAATCTCGATCCGCGCAGATTTGGAAAGAAAATGTTCTTACTCCTCGCATGAAAATGTCTTCTCTCTTATCTTCGCGTCGCGACTCAATAATCGTATTTCAACCAATTCAATTTCAGACACGATTAATCATCGTGGAAAGTGTGTGCTTAAGAGATATGTAGGTCGTCGTTGTGTCTAATAATCCATGAAAGTTCACACGCGAGATAGAATATACATAGATACTGTATAGCAACTATGTTTAATTCGTTCGTTTCGCTTTCACATTTGACTCGCAATAAAAATTCCATTAAATGTATCGGTTGCATTATCGTAAACGACTTGGAGGGGATAATTGATCTCGTCGTAATCGAGCGAGACACGTTCGAGTGTAAAAAACAGGTAAACTATACCATATACGAATAAAATTAATATTCTCTTTCGCAATTTTTTAGAATAAAAGAAAGTTTAACCAGTCGAGGCCAACTAACAAACTCACTTTATCGGGTGTGTTAAACAAACTTCAATTAATTTATTAATCCCAAACGAATTCAAATAAAATAAGAATCGCAAACGTTACCACACAGAAAAAAACAGTATCCTTGATTCAAGTATATTTTATCCTTATAATAGCGCCAAATATAAATAATTTTGGATAAAGGATAATTTATCCTTAAAACAAAGTGCAAAATATTCTTGGTTGAAGCTGAAATTTACTTATAAATATAATAATTTTTAGTTTAAATGTGACTAAGTTTGTTTTTACCATGTGCGATTTTTAAAACAAGAATATATCTTAAGGATAAAATATACTTCGCACAAAATTTGTGATTACAAAGAGCATATTCTATGCTTAAATCAATCAAATAGCGTTCGAGAATAAAAATATACTCGAATCAAGGATTCCTTTTTTTCTGTGCACAGTCTTATAATAAAATGTCTCCGCGGCAATCATTAACAATATACGAATACATCCGGTTGTTTCTCTCTCTCTCTCTCTTGCTCTCATCGGAATGGGAAAATGAGCAGAGCCTCTGACCGCAATGGAGAGGCCTTACGGATGATGGGACGTTGCGCAGCCCCCGCAGACATATTCACGCTAATTAACGTCAAAAGGGCAGCTGAGTAAATCCAGGCTAAATGCCGAGCATTTGCATACTTACGCGGTTTGATGCGAGCCCCGATACTAACCCGGCCCGAAGATTTCCTGGTTCATTATGTTTTCCGATATTACACGCGCGCATTTCTCTCTCTTCCTCTTGAAAATTACTGCGAGAGTCGTTGCACCGATAAATAAATCGAGAGATCGCTCTCTTAGAGGATTAACGATGCGGTCCTGGTGCAGTTACGAGAGATCGCGCAAACCTATATTTTAGCGGATTATAGCGAGTGAGTATATATGTTATAACACGGAACGCTTCTCTCTGCTCCTTTTTCTTTGCAATTAAATTTGGATAGAGAGCACGTTGAATTGATACGAGATGAATCGAGATGCGATTTTAGGTAATACGGAATTAATAATTCTGCTAAGTAAATTGTGAGAAATAATCATCTGAACGATTCCGTAAATAGACTCGTCACAATACGACAGTTTGATGAATATTGATGTCACTATAATTAATATATGACATTTCTATAAGCTTCTGAAAGAATCGCTCTCAATTTGGAATATTCTATAATTAATGATCCAAAAATCGGTCGACATTTATATGAACGTTGCGTTTATAAATTCGAGCGAAATGAATATTTATTATTATATAATTTATTCAGCACAAAATATTATGTCAAATTTTATCAAGTAAGAGTAAGAATTGAAATATTTTTCTTTTTCGCATGTTTTGCGGTAATTGATTAAAGTCATCGATTAGTTCACGCTAAAATCGGCTGCAAATAATAATAAAAACGACACATTGTTGAACATTCGAACATTTTATCCTTTTGGTAATTGGACAACTAGAATTAACTTGATAATAAGGTTTGTGTTTGCGCGAGAGACGAAGAGCTTTTTTGTGTTTTAACGCGCGTACGTTTCATTATCGGCCATTGTCGCGGCGAACAAATTAGGGGTGAGTGTATCCCTGGACAAGGGTGGAAAAGCTACGGGAGGGAAAACTCTGGTAAAGAGGAGAGAATTGCGCTCTCTCGTGCTGTTTTCCGCGCATCGTGTCTCGGCTTTTATAGCCCTTCGTCGTATTCGCCATAACGTGTTTTCACCGAAGGAGAAACGAGTACACGTTTTCCTTTTACAGAGAGTGCGATCCCAAAACTTCTTCCATTTTCCCGACTGAGAGAGAGAGAGAGAGACCTCGCAAGCCTGAATTCGTTCAGAATCGAGACGCAATATCGCGTTTTCTCGTAAAACCGCGTCTGAGAAATACGCGCTGAAGTTTACTACCGTCCGAAAGTTTGTTTATGCATATTTCAACGCCTCGCTGCTCATACCGGAGAATAGTCTTTCTTCCTTTCGAATCTAAACTGTGGAAATGAGAGAACGTGCTATAACTTGTTACCCCGGCGTATATTCGACTATCATAACGCAATCGATATCACCGGCTGCCAGTGTTACGCGGTATATATATATATATATATATATATATATATAAAAGAATATCGATGCATAGCAATGAGGCTTTAAATATTGCACGTCGGTGCAATTTCAACGGCAATTACGGCGGAAAATCTTTTTAAGATTCTCATTCAGTTTATGGCGCTCGAACGCTGCGAAGCGAAGCTTTTTGCACGGATATAATTGAAGTCTGTTATAATAGCTCGATAATATCGAAACGATAATATGAAAGTATTACTTATATATAGAGATATATCGATTTCGAGAGAGAGAGAGAGTTGGATATACATATATTGTTAAAGCGTATCGAAAGATTCAATTTCAATCTTTGGAAAATTGAATTTTTTGTTCGCCATCATATTTTATTTTCCATATTGTAAATTATTCTTATGGAAAGTGTATGCTATCACCATTTTTTTTTCCGTCCACCGGAAACTTTAAAAGCTTATTTTTCAATTCGGCGAACGGAAACTTGTATTCGCGTTATACATGAAAGCCAGAGATATGCAATCGTAAATGCAAATGGATTAAAAATTTGTTCGACGCAAAAAAAGAAAGCATGAAAACGGTTTTCATAATATATGATTCGAAAAATTGCATGGATTTTAAGCCGATTCCGATGTAAGGTATATCAGAGATATTTTTTTGTTGCGGAGATAGAAATAAATCATTTCACAACGGAAACAAACGTCTCCCTTTTGGAAATAGATTTTTCGACATTTATATATAGCTTACGGTGTTATACAACTTCGGATAGAATCATTTCGCCGACGAGAAAATTGCGATGGAAAAAGTACCGCTATATGCGCGGTCGTGTTCGCTTCGAAACGCTTTCATTTCGAAGGGGACGAAATTGTCTGAACAAACCATCCTTTTATGTCACGTGTACGGTTCAAGTTGTCTGAAATGATTATTTCGGCGATAAACCATAGCGATGAACGTGTGTTTGAGAACAAACCGTACCTCTTTTCGTTCTCCTCTAATATAGAGAAGAACAATTTATTCTCGCGTGCTACTAAAATAAGTTAACATGTGTTTGCGTCAGAGAGAAATACGCGCATCCCTTTATTTTCCCGAGTGGAGAGACGCGAATTAAAGCGCGAACTCGCGCGGTAGATCTTTAGCGCGCGCACCTGATATTTATTTCGCGAGGCATTTATTAACTCTTTCGTTCACGCGTGCATCTAATAATCCCGCGCAAACTCGCAATCTGGTCGACAAGTATTTCATTAAAAGGATTGAAATCCCGCATTTCCCTCTACGCGGGTGTAACCACGGATACATTTGCATGCAAATCTCGCGGTGCCTCGCTTTGAGCCTCGCATTTTGAGGCCGTTTATGACCGACTGCCGTGAGTGAATGACACATTTGCCATCAAATATTCTCTCTCTTTCTCTCTTTGCGGTTCTACCTGTACTAGCTATTTTATTTTCGCATCTTTCATTTCCTTTCTCGTAGCGAGTGTGGTCGCCAAGTTTCACCGCGTCACTCATGCATTTATTCGCTCTAATTAGGAAGGAGAACCGCAGGACGATCAGAAATTCTATCGTCTTCGAGCGATAATACGAGAGATAAGGGAAAATACTACGTAAGCCGACTAAGATATTTACACAAGAGGATATTTCTGCAATATTCTCGCGGAACGAATAAACTTTTCTCCTACGCGGTTCGCACATTACGCGAGAGAAGTGCGCGCATAATAAGCGAGGAGAGAGAAATAAGCTAGGATGACGTTACGGAGAGAATAAGTCGCCAAGTGCGTCTGCGAATAATGTTATAACGACTTTGGTATGCAAAGCTTATTGTTGGAAGAGCGAATTCACGGATTTTTTTAAGCGAGACGATAATCGCGCCTCTGTCCTTCCATACAAAAAATTACTCAACTTATTCTGGCTGTTTTAAATAAGTGCATGACAATTTTTATATGTATGATGAAGAGAAAACTTTCGAATTTATCTGAAAAATATATATATATTATACATCCTGAGTTTACATTTAAATTAGTAAGAAATATATTTTTACAGGCTTCCACGCGGTATTTAAAATCTGTTTTTTTTTAAATGTTTGCGTAATTGAAGAAGAGCGTGAGAAGGTTGTATTAAAGACAAATATAAATATTTTTCTTTCATTAATGTTCATTATTTAAATTGAATAGTCGAGTAGAAAGTTATATATCAACTTCAATCGTTCGAATCGACTTGCAACTTTCATTCGTGAAAACTTGTATCGATTTTAATTGTATACTTTCTCCAGTAGCGGTAATCGAGATATGTAGTATGTTTAGATTTGTATGAAAACGGAATATCTATAGAATTTTTATAGCATCTTTTCTTCTATTCTGCATAGATTCGTGTTGGTTCTGTTCACGAAATTGTGTTAGCAAAATTACATTTCCGTAAGATTGCGCGAATTCATGCTTTAATACATCATTGCTGCTCGCTGTAATTTCGTCGGGTAATTCGATTGATTTTTATCTTTTATATCCTACGGCAGCAGTTTTTTTTTTGTCGCGTCGCGTGATAAGAGAAGATACGCTCGTCTCGGTGAAATTGCTAGGAAAATTGTCGTGAGTGAAATACTAGTCTCGGACGAGCTTTTTCAACAAACTAGCCAAGTCTCGCTTTAAGTTTCGCGACGAATGTTGCAGGCAGTTCTCAGAGTATATATATGAACGTTTATTGCTGCGAATGTATAGATATAGGGTGTTTCCAGTTTAAAAGCGAGCACCTCACATTCCTTGATCAATCGATGAAAATGTCGATGTTGTTTCATTTTCACTATGCTTTATATAATATTGAAAAGTATAAATCAAAATATAAATTTTTATATATAGGGTTTACTATTTATTCGCACTTCTAAAAATTAATTTTCGAGTATTTATAATCATTTGTTCGGTCATTCAAGTTATTTCAAGCTCCGATAAAATTGTAAATAAAAATAAATTGAGACATATATTAGGGAGGATTCTAAGTAGATCCGGAACACCCGGTGTATTTGAGCAACAGCTTGCGAAAATAATAAAAACTTAATATATGCGCGCGTTAAAAAAAAAAAAAAATTGCCGGCAATTCGCTCTCCCTATTATACTACGAATGTTTCGTAACAGATACACGTTTCTATTATGCGTAACTAACAAATCCCTCCTTTAACATCCTACGCCCCGGGATAAGCACCCAGTTTCCCGCTTAATTTCGCAAAGCTGCTTCAAGCGTTCGTTATTTCGGGACGCCTCTTTTGTGCTTCGTTATTGCGACGTGACTTTTATGATTCCACAAAGAAACAGCTTGTTGATAATGACTACTTTGAATCGCATCGCCTCGTATTATTTACACACAGCATATCCTGTTTGCTCTATCCGGATAATCTTCGACGTTGAGTCATTGACAATTACCTATTGAATGATTCAAATCAATTTAAATGGAAAATCAATTGAAGATATTTCTTCATCTGTCGACACACACGCGGACATATTTTCAAAGGACTTTTGACAAAAGAAATGAAAAGGAAATAATCGCAGGGAGTTAAACAGAGGAGAGAAACATGATTTTGCACGTGTAATATAAAAAGACATCCTATATCCCTTCCGCGCATGTGGCTTTTTACACAGCTAAGTTTTTTAATATTCCGCGCACGTCAGAGTCCTTTTGTCACCGAGATGAGAGCAGATACGCGCGACAAATATTTACGCTACTCCCGTATGCGTGAGAATCCCGCTTTCGGAGAGAGAAGTACGTATATAGAAATGGAACGAAACGCGCGAATGCGCAAATGCGGTAGTTTTCGTCGCGTTGCACGTCGGAGAAAGGAAATTGGAATCCCGCAAAAATGCAAAATCTGCACGGCGAGCTCGTCGGGCAGGTGAAATCGCGATAGAAAGCGGCGAACGAGAGAAGTTGCGGCGCAAACGGAACACACACCAAAGGAGACCCAGTTCCTAAAGAAGGATCGGTAGGCAACCGTTCTCGCGGTTCTGCTGTAATAAGATCCTTTCTCGAACGCCGCTCGTTTATCACGCGAGAGACTTTTTGCGCGATATCGAGGTGTTAGTGTGCTAGATGTTGCGAGTGTGTAGATTACGCGATCGGCAATCCTGACTTGCTGCTGGTATACGTCACGCTAAATAAAACGAGACGACGAGGGCCACCACCTGGTAATTTACGGCGGTTTCCATTTTCCCCACAACGCGAACAATGCGAGGCGAATCGGGGCGAAACCCATAACTTGCGTCTTGCATCGCGCTTTAATCTATCCCCATTAATTATTATGGTAATTACGTCGAATCGCAATATCGTGCTATTTGAATTTTCCCATTTTGAAAATAATTTGCGCAGGTTTTTTGCCGCGCTGATCACGTTTAATTTGATCTTAATACGCATGAAACGGATATATATATATCAGTTTTTAACGAATAATAATTTGATTGTGGAAAAAAAAATGATATTGATGATTGAAATGCAAAAAAGTGGTATAGATAACACATATACATACTTTGAAATAACATTTTCAACTGATAGATCAGTCTTTCGCTCGCGCATTCCATCATTGTGTTGTAATTGATTCGATTAATTTTTGTAGCGATATATTTTTATCCTCGCGTGTCGCGCGGAATATTCTATTCGTCGAATCAATCATACGCACAGGTGCGGTGTTGTAAATGAAATTAATTCATTTTGGTGTTTCTACACTCGGCTGTTTTTTTTTTTCGCAAAATTCGTTTAGCTTTTATTTGAAAGAAAAAGTAACGTTTGAATGAGGAAAGATTCGCGATATGTAAATAATTCTCGGCGCCGAGCGCCTCGAAAATCGATCGAAACCCTCGCGAAAACTCTCGAAACAGCGAATTTTAAGGCACAGAAGGAAGAAAATAATCCATCATCTTAACCCTTTAAAAGAGGGCTGCTGAAAAAGTAGCAATAAGAGATGAAAGATTTTTTTTTGTATTTTATCGATAGAATGAATGTGCACTCTTTTTTCTTTCCCATTCGGATAAAATATTTTTTATGTTATTTGTTTCGTCTCGTTGACACTTAAACGATGATACATTCGTGTGAATGCGCTGCTATCGTTCTTCTCTTAATTCCTTCAATATTTGAACATGACAGAGAGAAAGGTTATTTGTCGTGTGTGCTCCTCTCTCTGTCTCTTTCTATCTTGCATCTGTCTTTTAAAATTGATATATCGAGCTGTATTGTCGTTTTCCGTCTATACTCATATTTTCTCCGATATTCGTTCTATTTATTTTACGATGATAAAATCTGTGCTTTTAGCATACGTAGTTTATGTATCTTTTCCGTATAAGACTGTATGTTATAAAAAATGTATAATTTTAATGGAAAGTCTCTATTATTTTTTCTTCAAGAAATAAAATGACGATGTTTGCGACAACAAAAATAATAAACATATTGTGATAAAAGCAATAGCGGTATTAATGCGTGCACACGGTATTTTGAACTGTTTTTCCTTTATATTCGGTTCGGTCGATTCATCTTCACGAATCACGATGCGATAAAGTGCAACGACGACGCTCGCTTCTCTTTGAGGCCGATCGTAGATCGTGAGGATTCTTTGCTCCAATCTCAACATCTCCGTTTTTCCAATCTTTTGAGAGAAGCGCGGCAATAACAATGAAGCACGCCGATTACGGGAAAGCACAGGTGCATTCTGTTATCACTTCCGGTCGATCGAGTGGTCTATTGAGACGCCGCCGCGAACCTTAATCGAAGTTCGAATAAAGTGGACCCCGAATAAGGAAGTTGGATTTTTCGATCTCCGCGCGTTCTCCTGTTCTTTCTCTCGTGAATCTCTGTCATGAGATGGACACGATTTTTTATATATTTTTTTCTTTTCTTATACAGTTTTTCACTCGAATTATTATAAGGAAAGTATTTGCGATCACGCTAAAAAATAGATATCTCGATATATAATAATGATTGCTTGATTAATGTATTTTATGGAAAAGATAATAAGGGAAAGCATAGAAAAAGTATATTTCAATTGTATCATTTTACATTTTTCTGCTTCGGAAATAATTGCATCTATTTTATTACGATCAAAAACAATCTGGATTATTTGATCAAATTTATTATCGCCTTTTTCATTTTTATTTTATTATTTAAAAGGTATAGGATATGTGTGTGTATGCGTGTACATAGTGGAACGAAACAAATTTTTTTTATTTTTATACACATGTATATATATCCTGTAACGTGGATTGATCTTAAATGACATCGAACGCGAACCATTGCATTTCATGTTCGCGACGTTATTAACTCAGGCAATTGTAGTGTATTCCATTACATAGGGAACATCTGTATACATCCTGTCATTACCATGTTTTTCATCGATCGTATCATCGATTGACAGAAAATTTTTCTCTTTTATATAACGGCGCGAGAGCGTCTAGAATTTGATTGTATCGTAAATCTGTACCTTTTAAACTAAAGATAATATTGACATTGCCCCCGCGAATATTGGCTTTGTAGATATACAACAGCAAATATCATCAAACAATTTTTAGATTTTTAAAAGAGCTTAATTTCAAAAGTTTGTTTTTCATTAAAAATCTAAAGGTAGAAAAAATTTTATATTTGATAAAATTCTGCTAAAAAATGTAGCAGAATACAGTATATACATTAACAAAACAGTTTGGTTTTTATTAAAATATTTTCCATTTCTCTGTAAAAACAATTTGTTTTTATACAATGCAATCTCTCTATACACATTTTTAATAATAAATTTATATATTATCATTACAATTGTCTTTTGTTCAGATCTCATTTACACACAGATTTAGATCAGATATAAAAATAGAGATAGAGCGTGAGTATATTGACTAAAGCGATAGATTCTTCGATATTTCCTTCTCGCTTGTAGCGACAGGATCCTATCTTCCTTGTCGAACGTATTACCGTTTTGCGAGGCTTATCCGTGATACCATTATCCGGAACAACTCGCAGTTCACGTATCCATTACCACGTACATGGTTATCCGTGCACATCTCAGGGATGTAACTTTTTATCGTAGCCATTGAGGCCTTACTATCATGGCAATTTTATTTTTATTCTCTGTCCAGTTTTCTGCAATTGTGGATAGTAAATTTGTCCGCTCCCTTAATGGTTACAAATTTCAACTGTTATTGGAGTAAATCGAGTAAATCTTCCTCATTTTTCATTTTATTATTAAATACAGAGTAGAGATTTTTTTTTAGTTTTATTAATAGTACAGAGATATTGTGTGTGTGTGTGAAATGTTTCCGAGATATTCTGATGCAGATTATGTTTACTTGTAGCAAATTATATGAAATTGGAATAAATTGATTTATATCGAGAAAAATATTTCCTTACATTTTGAATGTAAAAATAACACGAAACGCCTTTGGAAATTTTACGTCGCACGAGTACTCCGGGTACATATTTTCAATTCTAGATTCACAACTTTTTTCCTATTTCCCTGCAACACGCATAACACACATATATTACATGAAAATATGGTACACGTGTAAACGATTCTATGGGCGAGTATTTCTACACGTGGCTGATTGTATATAACGCAATTTCGCCTCACGTGCTCGTGGACCCGATATTATTAGTTCCGTATTTTATTATAGGTGTTACAACCCTCTTTTTCTAGCTGCACTGAGAATTCGATAAGATGAAAGGCACCTCGTAAGTGATACAGAAATACGACGGAAACGTGATGCTGACGGAAATATTGGGTACGTGTGTGGAATTTCTAAGACCACTATTGTATGTGTACGAGTAATTGATTGCTGGAAGTGTACGAAAGACAGTATATGGCGTTTAAACTGAAATCGGAAGACTCGACGAGAAAATAGCAAGTGCTTTGAGCGCGAGTCAGTGTGTATAAATCGAACGAAGTTTAATAGAAAAATATTTTTCCCTCGACACAAATCATCGCACGTGTTTTGCTGTTCGAATAAATCAGACTACAGTAAAATTATTGTTTAGAGAATAAATTAAATATATATTCTTTCAATTTATTTGTCTTTTTTTTCTGGTAAATACGTTTTGCAAGTAAGATGGACGTTTTTTTATACGGTGATTCTGGGGAAAAAATGAAAGGGTTTATGGTGCTTCAGCCTGAAAAGGACTTCGTCGAATGATTTATTATTCGGCTGACCTCGATTCGGCCAGCGCTTTTCATTTGGTCTTTTTTTTTCTTTCTCTTTCCTCTAACCACCATCGCCTTGTCCAACTCTACCGACGTACCTTCCGGTTTTATTCCTCTTCTCATTTAAATTTTTCAGCCGTTCTCGTGTCATTGTTAGCTCGCTCAGTTTTCTGGATTGATGCATTAAACCTTTGCAAGTTTGTTTAGCTTCACACATATCACCAGTGATTCCAGAGTGTCGAAGAAAGTAGTATAACGCGTAATTTCTCTGACAAAATTCTTCCCTTGAAAGTATGACTCAATTTTTGCGTATCTTTTAACATATATGTATTTTAAGAATATTATTAATAAATTAATTGAATCCTTAGTGCTAAAATTACTGTATGAACAATATATTTTTACGATTTATTTTATTTTAATATGCTCTAGCAAGAGATTTTAATTTCAAAATTATTTTTCAGAAGATATTTGTATAATATTAGATAAGAGAATTACAAAGAAGTGTCCATATACAAGAATTTACTTTATTATATTAATTTATTATAAATCTTTGTCTAAAGAAGCTCATAGTTTGAGTATTCAAAGCGTTTTGTACAATATTCATCATGTGTACTTTTTTGAAAGAAAAAAAAAATGCAGTTTGTTTCTCACGAAGAAAAGTTTCGGGAAAATCTGGTTCAAGTTATGATGAAATTTCAAAGAATGTCTCTTCTATTTATCGTACCTTCAAGTTGAGTTTATTAATCCCCATAACAGGCAAGGCGAAAAGCTTTAGTTTGCGTAACATTTTCATTATATTATGCTACAAATTTCGTGGCAGATGTTGCGATTTATCAAGGCCGCATTTATTATCATAGTGAGAAGCGATTCATTATTTCCGTCATGGGATTCTCGACCAAAACTTCAGGAAGTTGGGCGGAGAATTCCCGAACGAAACTCGGTAAATGCTTGTCAAACTCTCAGGACTTTCTCGCCTGTTTGAAAAATAAAGGAAGGGAGTTAAGCGAAGCCCAAGAGCGAAAGAGCTAGAAAGAGAGAGAGAGCTCTTCGCTAGATCAAGCGTAATTTAGAAATTTAATTTGAAAAGTTTCTAGGATTACGGCACACTCGGAAATGAAATCTGCGAACTCTTCGTAAAGTCGTTAGCAAAAATCGTGCATAACGTGATTTGGTAAACAAAAATTCCTTAAATCGAAAAGGCAATAAACCCGCCATAGACATGTTTAATTTTTACAATATTTTTTTCAATTTCGGGTATCAACTTTTTCAAGCTATATTTTTGCTTCATAAATTTTAAAGGAATAAAATATGACATACCGAGATATTAGATTTAAGCGAAATAAATTGCTCTTAACTTACATTAACTTTGACTTTTATACGCAAATTACACACATATTAAATTAACATAGGTTTACAATTTATTAATTTTGAATAATGTAAACGATATGTTAATTAAATACCATTATTAAAGTCATCGCAGCATTCAATTTTTTAAAATTTGCATATGGTTAAAATTTTTGGCTTTATTATAATATAATGTATATGTGTTCCATGTATAAACATTATTATTAATTTGAATTTCCACGTTCTATTACATTTATATAAATGTATAATTCATATAGTTAATATAATCGCGAAAAATTTTGCACATATTAATTATTATTCACAATTGCACAAAATAGATGTAGAGCTCAAGTCATCCGTAAAATTAATAATTATATGTACCCTCGATATCTAAATCATAAAATTACGTAAATTACGCAATTTACGATTGGTAAAAATCTATTCGAATTACATTACGCGCTAATATAGCATTACAGTGATACATATACAAAATTATAGATCCAGCGAATCCCATTATCATTATGCATAGTTTTGTTGTACAGCGTCATTGCGGTGCGCATAGCTGCGTGGGAAGAAATATCGGAATATATACTGCGATTTACGGCAAAAGCGTTCGAATTTACGAGAGACAATTTACGCGTGATGATTTACACCGATTTAAAAGTTTTCTAACGCAGTTATAAGTGCGAATACGCTCGCGCGCGCGAGGTTTATGCAGCAATTTGATTAAAGTGTTCATGTCGACGCGCCTAATTCGGTAGTGTGCGCCCCGAGGTTTTCGATTTCGATCACAGCCCCCCGTTTTCGCGATAACTTCCATGTATATACACATATATGTATATAGTACGCAGCCCACGGCTCTTCCAATTACAGTAGGTTTGCAGTTGCAGTGCGCCTGCAGTTGCACCCGATTGCGTTAACCTCCCGAAATTCGAGAGATGGAATTTATGGCGCTATCCGTTCGACGTCGAACGATTGATTGATTCGATCTCTCCCCGTTTGCAGTTCTTTCGTCTATTGACTTAGGTCCAATTACAGAATCCCGCGCAAATTTCACAATCGAATGCGCGAAGAAGAAAGGAGAACGCGTAAATGATTATCGAAGCTTGTATTTTTCGTATTCGATATACGAAGCGACTTCGCAAGCGTCTTCAAATTTTAACAAAATGCAAATCTTTTTTCTTCAATTTTATCAATGACAAAAAAATACGCCTGTGGCACAGATAACGCATTCAATTCTGTCACTTCTGTCATACGGAATCCCCGTTTGCAGTTCTTTCGTCTATTGACTTAGGTCCTATTACAGAATCCCGCGCAAATTTCACAATCGAATGCGCGAAGAAGAAAGGAGAACGCGTAAATGATTATCGAAGCTTGTATTTTTCGTATTCGATATACGAAGCGACTTCGCAAGCGTCTTCAAATTTTAACAAAATGCAAATCTTTTTTTCTTCAATTTTATCAATGACAAAAAATACGCCTGTGGCACAGATAACGCATTCAATTCTGTCACTTCTGTCATACGGAATAATACGTCATACGCATACGGAATATATGTAATTATACTGTTACGTAAAGTTCGCGCAATCAACAACTCGTCGAGAGCGAAAACGTCGCTCGCAGAAGTGGCATTTACTTAACCGCGGCAAATAGTCGGCGCAGCGCGCATTTAAAAATTAATAATCTTGATTCTCTCCAACGTGCGCGCACGTTGCGTTAACGTGAACGCAACAACCCGCAACATTTTCCGTCCGACAAAAATCGCCCGCCGGTTATTTTCGTTACACTGCACCGCGTTATATTCGCGGGAGAGTTGAAGGGAGGCCGTAATTAATTCGCGCGACCGAACGGTCTCGCGGAAAATCGCGCGACACGTATGCGACACTGCTCTAACTGCATTTCGCTGCGCCTCGATTCGCAGCTGCAACGGAAACTGCATTCTCACGTGGTGGTGGTGCGTCGAGGTGCGGCTCCGGGATAAAAGCGCGGCGCTTTAATTACTTTCTCTCGCGGTTTCGTCGGCGAGAGGACGGAGGTATGAAAACGAGAGAGAGAATAAGCGCGGTAACGAAAGAGGGACATTGGAGAGAGCAGTGCAATGAAAATTCTTACGCGGCAATTTCGCAGTCAATTCGCGCGTCAATTTGCGATTTCCATTTTAGACGATACCTCTCTTGCGGATCGACCTCGCGAAATCCTCCCCAGGGAGAGTGTCATCGGGCTTTTGAACGCTTTATCGAGGGTCACATGTAGGCGTACGCGGCGCGGTCTTTCATCTGCCGGCCAATCGATCAGCTGTCAAAAAGACGCGCGCCGTAGCCTTTCTCTTGCCAGCTCGATGAAGTTATAAGCTAGACTCGCGCGTTCACGCGCTCTCTCCGAATTTAATCTAAATTCTCCGCGCGAGAAATTGGCGGTGTGCGGTGCGCTATTATTCCGGAAGCCGGTATGAAGCCCGGACGTCTCAGTTATGCAAATTAAAGCGAATCTCGTGCTTCAGGAATGCGTAATACAATATCTAAAGTGAATTTGAAGTGTATCTTGCCGTTTTTCCTCATTTTATGCATTGCGATTATTCTGTTAGGAGAGAAACAATATCCTTTCTCAATCTGTAATTGTCTAGGTAGACAAATCATGAGGGCAGATTCAATAACCAGACATTTCTGCTTTTAAATTATCTTATTTATACACAAATTTTACTTATTTAATTGACCAGTCAGGTCATTTAAATAAGTAATGTTTGTGTGTTTATTTATCACTGGCGACTCTTGATGATTCCATTTCTGTATTTTATTAATATTATATATATACATATAATAGAAATTATATTTAACTTTTTTTTCATGTTGCAGGTCAAACTATCGCGCCAAAACGCCCCACCGAACAGCACATATTGTAAGTAATCAATGATTCTTTATAAAATATTATTTTATAATCAAGCTTTGTAGATTATGCTAGAAATGTCCTAAAAATTAGAACACAATATTGAGAACACAGATTTATTAAAAAAAATTAGTATTTAATATAGCTTAAATCGAGTATCAATATTGCTAGAAATATAATGAATAATTTTTTGTGAAAATATATTTAATATACAGACAGTAATGTTTATTTTCTATGTAGCAGATTGAATTCTAAAATTATTAAAATTTTTATCTATAACATCCTATTGTGGAAATTAATGCGATTTAATATTGCGTTTAATGTAAACATCGTTTTCTTCGTAAGTGATTTTAAAGAGATAACGTAGATGACGCAAAATGATTTCTTCTCGGCGTCGACGTAATCTAGAGAGTACTCGAGTATAATTTTTAATCTCTTGCGCGTTTAATCCGACATGATCCTGAGATGAGTTTAGAAAACGTTTTCTCATTACAGAGTTTGTTTATCGATTTTTCCGTAGAATTCTCCGCCTTGCGAGAACTTTAATCTGATTTTATCCTCCATATTGAGAATGAAATAAGAACGGTCGGTCTAATGCGGTGGACCATAAGATTTAACACGTATAAAAAAAACCGATGAGATATATAAATATTTAATTAGGTCGTAAACGCGTGCCGCAAGACTAAAGTTTGAGCTTTAATACAGAGTGGATTTTTATGTATAAACGGATAATAAAGAGATTTAGCAGTTGAAAAATTTACTCATCATCACCCTTTTTGTAATTAACGTTTATTAGCGAGAACTCTTCTATTCTTGATTTTCCACATCGTCGAAACTATTGATTATTGTTTATATTATAATTTTAAAAAATGGGATTTTTTTAATTTATCAAGAAATCTAATTATAAAGTAAAAAAATTTAAACCGCGCATTATATACGATAGACAACTTTTCGTTTTTGTATACATAAATTGACTGTTCGGCAGCAATATCGGATTTATATTGTTAAAAAGTAAGCTGAACAAAAGGTTATTTTTCGATTGTGAAAATGTATCGAATATGTATCATTAATTACAAAAATGCAGTTATTTGAATAATACGAAGCAAAAATATTTAAACAGAAATAAAAATTAAGTAAAATTCGATTAAATAAAATCGATTCTATCGATTTTTCTGTAATTTAATTTTCTGTCTTAAAACACGAGTGACAAATCATATATCTAAAGCCCGCAATGACACGTAGGTGGTCGAGGGATAAAAATTCGGGCTGTAATTGCATTAACGGTCATGAAAGGAGCCGGAAAGCGGCCGACGCGGAAGCGGAAGCAGCTGGTACAGCGCGCCAAATCCGGCGGGAAGAAAACTGGCTTAATCCTCTTATGTCCGTCGCAGGACCACTGTCGGAAAATGGCGTTCTTTGCTTGACCTTAAACCCGACAGTAACACGTGAGCATCGCGCGCGTTGAAATACACTAACAGTCGACGATTTTTCTTCCGTCATTTATCTTTATTTATTTCTTTATGTGACGGAGCGAGAAGCAACAAATTTTTCAAAGCACAAGTCGAACGTAAAATCGCATAAAAAAAAAAAAATAAATGTTGCATAAATTTCTCGATTGATAAATCTCCACTCGATTGAATGATGGATTTAACTTCTCTATTCTATATTATTGTGCTATTCTGCTTTTTACAATAATGTTTGAAAATTTACTTAATCTTATACATATAGTCTCTCTTAGAATGGAGTATGTGGATTTTTCTACATAATCTTCTAAAACCATATGAAAGTTATAATTAATTATGCTTTGCATAAGTGAGATTAAATATTGATTAACACGTTGGAATCGTTGAATGGAGTGCAACGAAATGTAGGGAATGAAAATTTATGAAGAAAGGCGAAGAAAGTTTTTTCGCCGCTTTTATATAAAGAATTTATAATTAGACTGTACTTTTGTGTATAAAAGAATTTTAATTTTCTCATATTAAATTTGAGGTCAGAAATTAAACGAACATTTCGAAGTAAAGCTTTGTCGAGCGAATTGTCATTGAAGTTGTTTCCGTTTTACGTAGTGGTTCTATCTAGCGAGTGTATAGTACAAACTTTGCAAAATAAAGAAAGGAAACGTTAAAAGTTTTAGCAATATTACATGGCGAAGGGCTCCTTCTCCTTGTTTAAATACAAAAGGGTTGACACTAATTACGTGTACGACTTTCATACATACATTTTAATGCGATATGAAAATCTCTTGCGCGAAACGAGTAAAATATATTTATTAAGTAAAAATATTTATTTTTAGATTTGTAGTTAATTCGAGAAAATATTTTTCTTTCTTAAAAATAATTAATGAAAAATTAATTTCATATAACAATTATAAAATAAAATTTGTATTAATGCGAACGTACGATGCAGAATTATTGTGAAGAGAGGAGAGATTTGTGCAAAAATTCTGCAAATCTCTGTGCTGTAGACATAGAGAATACACGGAATAGGCACTCACGGAAATAACTTTCAAAGCTACGTGGCAGCGCGAACGTGAGTGCTTCTCGCAGATGAGACGCAGATCCTGCTGGATTTTCATGATTTTTAGTGCGAGTAGGATTAAAAAAGTTGACACTTTTTTTTTTAATAAGAGAAACGTGTTACATTACTCATAAACGATTTTTATCTCGCAGCTGGTCTTAATGTAATATAATTCGACCATTTATTATACAGTTGAATTCGTAAATTCAATAACGCGAAATATTATTACGGCTTGGAAGTATTACGAGATCTCTTATAATTTACGAAGCAAGCCCATTACTACAGCAGGTGACAACGTCGTGTAATGAAAGCAGAAGTTTATGTAGTAAGAAAGTATAATTGCGCGTGGGTGCGAGGTTGAAAAATAAATTCCGTGTTTCCGACAGCTCCGGCGACCGTGTTGCATTAAGTTTGCGCCTTTTTACGTGACTCCCTTTTATCTCCTTTTATACGAATTTCTAAATTTTCTGCGAAACCGGAGAGAGAAACCGACTCCCCACAAGTTCGTTTCCTTTCTCGTCGAGACGCCCTAAGTCTTATCGCTCAGCGGCAGTCCGGCGAATACAGCCCTGAAATCGGAATTGAAAACGCATCCGAGAGGGCGAGTGCAAGAAAGAGCAAGATTCGCGAGATCGTGAGACGAGGAGGCAAAGCAGTTTCGAGAGGAGGGATTTCCTTGGAGAAAATCGTGCGATTGAATTAGAATCGAGGATATCCGGGAGGGAGAGAGAGAGATAGAAAAGGGATGATACAGGGTTGAATATGTGTATCTGTGTACGTGAGAGAGAGAAAAGTGCTCGAAAATTACACATGCGCATCTCGGGAGGGAGATTACATTAACTCTTGAAAATGTTTTAATAATTCTTATACAGAGAGGTAAATATTTGAATAATATCTTGCAGAAATAATATCGGATGGAGAAAGGAGTAAATATAAGGACGGGAATTATATTTTGCTCGAAAAGCGCGAGACAAAAGTATTTTCCGCTACGGTTATAACGTCGCGAATGAACAATTGCGTCGAAAATAATTAAAATGATAAATCGACATTTTGTAAATAAAATCCGTCTTCTCGTTATATTTGCGTTTCGCGTACGGTCGCTCATTTGATATCGCTATAATTAGGATTGCATTTGCATCGTGTTATTATGTCGCCTATGTAAAGCCGCGATGCGTTACGTTAATTATGAACGTGAATCAATCCTCGTAGAATTTATTACATAATGGTATCATCAGTGCAAATTATACGTACACAATGAAACCTCGAAAACAGATCGTGAATGTGCAATAACATCTCTCGAAGGTGAAACGTATTATATCCGGAGAATGGAGTGTCACGTATTATTCCGTCAATGTTCATTTCGCGAAAACGTAGGCGGAAAATCTTTTTTTAGATCGACAACAATTTTCACAGTTGAAAAATTGGTATTAAATTTAACAGATATCACAAGTTCCAAACAGTCGACAGAAATGTTTCTGTTAATTTAACACAATATGGATACGTTAAATGGAGACACAGATACTGTGTTAATATTTTGACACAAAATAAATGCATTAAGTAATTTAAAATAAATTTTAATGTAAAAATCAACTATAAAAATATTAATTTTAATTTTATCATTCCCACTTATATTATAAAATACGAAATCAACATTTTATTCTATAAATTTTAATAGATAAATCTCGTAACTAATAAAACAGAACATACTTTTGAAAATAGATGCACATTGTGTTATTTCGACATCTTTTTCAGGTGTTTTAATATAACTTAACATTTAAGTAATTCAATCAACCAACGACAGCAATAAATGAATGTGTTAAATATAAAACGCAAAAATTTTAACAAGGACCGTTTTTAACAAGAAAGCAAATTTTTCTACTGCGTTGAGATGCAATAAAAACCTTATTTCGTAGATCGCAAGCGAGCAATTAAGTCAAATGCCGTGCAAGGTAGGTAAAACAGGTGATTAAAAAGGGCCATATTACATAATATTAGGCCTGCAGTCGTCTCGCCTTTGCGCCCAGGCTAATTAAATCTCTTGCCTTGTAAATTAGAGAGCCCTTTGGCGAGAGGAGACGGAATGTCAGTTACACGAGGCGCGCACAGGAACGTCGTCTCTCCATTCTATATTTGCCGTGGAACGGCTTCCTTTTCACGAAAATTGAAATTTCCGCACAGAGCTATATGTACGAGTACGAATATGGGCGCGTCGCATTATATATAACAATATTTAATGTGATTATTACCTGAACGTAGAACATTACGACGAAGAAATAACACTGAGTTCTCGGAAATGCTACAGTGATTCGGAATTAAATATTAATATTTTCTCTTTCGTACACTCGCGTAATTTGCTTTGTAAAAGAACCATTTATGTTCTCTCAACACGGTGTCAAGGATAATAAAATTATTCATAACGCGTAACATATATATATATATTTTTCTTTTATAGTAGCTAAAAACAAAAGCAGGTTTTATAATAAGTAATTTACATTGTTTGCCGTTACGTTAAAATATATAAATCCGAATACGCGTACCGAATAATGATTATGATTTTTCGAAAAGCGGGCATTTTAATGCGGAAATAACGTAATTGTATACGTTTGTCGTACGTTGCGGAAATCTCTCCGTAATGGAGAAATTCCGAGGTTGCATTTACGCGTCGGCAATGATTCCGGTTTCTCTCTCTCTCTCTCTCTCTTCTGCATGATTTTAATTTGCAGCAAGCACTCGCAGGTGTTCCGATGGAGAGAGTCAACGGGACCGTAAGAGCTTTTATTCACCGAGATCCATTACGCTTCTCGCGACTGCTGGCTGGGATTATGAATAATTCGAAAGTATTTACTTTTCTCGTACAATCGGCTGAATTAATAACGGACGGATAGCGGTTCTTCGTTATTATTGGCTAAAGAGCGCGAACCGCTCGATATTCACACTCTATTTATAATTGGAGATTGAAACTGACGATGCGAAAATACGACTATACAAATTGTGGATTTTAAAACTTTCCAGTAATCCAGTTAGTCCAATTTCGGTGAGTCGTGGGAGAAATGCGATTTAATCGCTGAATTCGTGAAGCAATGTGCTCAAAATCGAGATATGTGTGTCTGATTTTGATCGTGAGCGGAGAACACACAAAATTGATAGAAGAAAATTATTTCGTTATTTTTTGGTATAAAATTCGAGATAACATAAATATTCAATCAGAAAGAAATATTTTTCTCATCGGCTCTCAATATATTAAGAATATAAATATGTTTTTTTTTTTTCTAATCGACCAACAGAGCCAGAGCACGAAAAATTAATTATTCGGAACTGTATCTCTTGGTTTGAGATCACTAAGTTCCATGTATAAATTAATCTCGAAACTTACATATGGAGAAATAGGCGCGAAAAATATACTATTATATATAAAATTAATAATATTTATTAATTAATAAATAATATAAATAATAATAATAATTATATATAAAATTAATATTACTACTATATATAAAATTAATTATTCGGAACTGTATCTCTTGGTTTGAGATCACTAAGTTCCATATATAAATTAATCTCGAAACTTACATATGGAGAAATAGGCGCGAAAAATATACTATTATATATAAAATTAATAATATTTATTAATTAATAAATAATATAAATAATAATAATAATTATATATAAAATTAATATTACTACTATATATATAAAATTAATTATTCGGAACTGTATCTCTTGGTTTGAGATCACTAAGTTCCATATATAAATTAATCTTGAAACTTACATATGGAGAAATAGTATATTTTTCGCGCCTATTTCTCCATATGTAAGTTTCGAGATTAATTTATATATGGAACTTAGTGATCTCAAACCAAGAGATACAGTTCCGAATAATTAATTTTTCGTGCTTTGGCTCTGTTGGCCGATTAAAAAAAAAAAACATAAATATTCAAGTTTTTCGATCATTATAATTTCTCGTACATTTTGTACTTTACGTGTAAGCTGTAACAGAGCTCGTCTCATTATGATATCGCGTTACATGAAAGCTTGGGTTGCCTAAAATCGGTAAATAGAGCGAATATTTCGTATAAGAGGGACATCCGCTATCGAAAATATAAGGGTATACTGATCAAGCGAATGAGGAATATAATTATAAATTTACAGAGCTTTGCGTACAGCTATTAATAAAGTTATCGAAAATGCAATTAAGGAGTATATTTTGCACTGCGCATACGAAATATATAAGAGAATAAAAATTATTCAAATTCTTTTCCTTCTCTTTGTTGTCTGTGCGTTGGTTCGTGCTTAAATACAATAGAGCCCGTTTTTTCACAATTTGTATGAATTAAGCGAAAAGAAGAAAAGAATATGCTAATAATGAGTGAAAATATTCGAGAGGCAAAGATCAATAAATCTATATATTTACTGTGAACTATACGATATATATACACATACATATATACTTTTTTAATAAATAGCGTCTATAATATAGCTGCGTTTTTTTCTGTTTTTAAATTCAAAATTTAATCAATAATGGAGCATATTTTTTTGACGTCTGTCTAATTAACGATAATTATATCTTATTCTTTACTTTCTTTAAATACGCAGGACGAATTTTTTCTTCGAATTTCTACCACAATAAGATATAAAAAGATATTCGATTAATTTTATTATGTACGTATTAAAATTTTTTATTGTAGCAAATATTAATTAGAGATTAAATTCTTCCAATATTTTATATTGTCTCACAATTATCATGATTTTCAGGATAAATTCGAAGAAAATATTTTCTCCGTATATATATATATATTTTTTAAATAAATAATGTTTATAATATAACTGCTATTTTTAATAAGTGTTTTAATTAGTGCTTGTAATATAGTGCTTATAATTTGTTCTATTTTTAAATTCAAAGGTCAATCAATAATAATAGAGCACATTTGTCATCGTCTTCTCAATTAACGATAATTATATCTTTCTTTCAACTTTCTTTAAATATTTATCCATTATCTTAATTTAATACTCGATAATCTCGTTACATCTCGTGCAACATACAATAGATTATATTTTTTATTACAATTAAAAAGTAATGAAAAATCTCGTCTTCGTACCTTAATAATTTGGCGCTCCCTGTAATACCGATCACACGCTTCGATAGTTTCACTCGCGGCCGCCAGACGGCGCCATCGTCCGGTCGCGTCGCAATTTGGACTCGCGCGAAAAATCATTTCGAAAGTTTTTCAACAGTTCGGCAAGATGCGGAGAGCAAGACGTCGTCTTGGCCCCTTGGGGCGAAAATTATTCGATTTAGAGGCATCAAGAACTATCTGTCTGCGTAATATCAGGATCGGTTACGAGCTGAATCACGAGTGGGAGCAATTGAATGAGGAGATTTGGGTATGTGAGGCATAAATCGTCTCTTATCGCGTTTTTGCAGCGACGTGCTTTTTCACGTTCGCGACTCGGAGCTTGACGTTCGCGCGAAAATAGACCTTATGTCAGCTTTACGCAAGGCACAAAATCGCGTGCGTATCGTCGTGTAAAGTTATGGCGAAATGATATCTCACGCTCCGAGAAGACTTTAATAATTGATTTTGTGCCAATTTGTTGATACACATCGATCTTTCGTATAAACTATTTATTTCGAATAGGTGGACAAATTTAATGAACTAAATAATATCTGAAATTTTTATCACTTAATTATATTTATACTAGAATTCATCTCACGCCTTTTTCCAAGTAAATAGTTGATACTATGCGATTTATATAAATATAATAAATATTTGAATGGAATATATAAAAGTGTGCAATCAATGACATGTTTTTAATCTATGATGAAAAATTTATGGAAAAATTATTCTTGCATTTTTCACTGAAAAAAAGATTATTGCACTTAACAAAATCTGCGGTCGAATACGTGCAAATAAATATCAATGTAAAAAGAAGTAAATATTTTGTTTTTAACAAAAGCAGATTTTGTTAAGTCAAATAATTTTTTCAGTGTTGTATTAACTTAATTGCTATCTGGGGCTATTTTAGAAAGAATTGAGAATGAATGATAGGTATAATGAATAATTATTTATATACGAGATTTGATCAGTTATTGATATCTGATATTTAAATCAGTTTTCTGATATTGATATCGAGATTGATTAATTTGGAAGGAATAAAATTTTATAATTTAATTTTTAATCCATTACTGCGGATGATTCTAAAGTTAGCTCGCAAAATAATCTGCATATCTGTTCGATGTTTTAAACGAATTATAAATTTTATCTCTATTTTTGCTTTGATTTCACTCCCAATTCATTTCCCATTCTTGCCTATTCGATATCTACAGACACTTTACGCCATCTGACATTTGTTCTGAAAACGCAACGCATTTTACCGATAGTTCTGCAGTAGTTTTGTCGGTAAATGCATCTTTCGATAACAACGCAGCTCCCGCAGCAAAACATTCTCCCTTTTGTCGCGCCATTCTTTTCCGATGAAACGCACGCCAATTAATTACAAAATAATTGGCATCATGAACAAAATGGGTATTCTCACGTATAACGTCAACTCTGATCCGACGACACATTGACTTTATTGGAATTTATTATTGGACGGCGAGCAATATTATGCAGCGAGTTAACCGCACTGGAAATCGTTTGAAAACAACGCAGCCGTTTATTTGTTTGAGAATGTTTAGTCGCGCGGAGGCTGCGAGTGCTGACAAATGGAAATTACACGGTGACACGAGCGCACGCGGTGATACATGGTTAAAACGCGACCTCGTTCATATCGACTGAAGTTGAGAGAACATTGGCCGAGAGAGAGAGAGAGAGAGAGATGTCAGGTTGATCCTGTAAAATAATTGCGCTAACTTTTCGGGAAGAGTTTTAGGGATGTTCCAAAACGTGTTTTGTGTACTACCATTTTGGAGGAAAATCGACCTAAAAGCTACTTTTCATATTTTGTATAGATAACAAATGATGTTTTTTTATTGGAACTTTCTATAGATAACGGAAATTATATTTTTATTGAAAATGCTATTTGGAAACATTCTTTCCATTTATCATAAAGAATTTTAATTTCTCTGTTCAAGCTACATGTACACGAAAGAATCTTCTCTTAGAATTTATCCTGAAAATCATAATAATTGTAGGATAATGGTATTAGAAGAATTTTATATTCTCATCACAATAAAAAATATTAATATCCACCGAAATAATAATAAAATTAATCGAAAATATATAATATTAATTAGAGAAACTATTATAAAATATTCTTCCAATACCATATTATCCCACGATTTTCCCATATGATTTTCAGGGTAAATTGTAAGAGCACATTCTCTCTGTGTACATATAAATGCATATATGCAACTTTTTTTAGTGAGTGGAGAAAACTCATTACTTTTCTATTTTTCACTTTTACTAATCGTAATCTTTATTATTAAATATCTTTTTACGGCATTTTTGTCGTAATAATCTTTATACGAAATATTTAGTGGAAGCATAATGAAAAGATTCATTATTCAATCGAGGAAAATAGTTTGCCGTTATCGCAGTGTTTTTAAGCTATTACGATTATCTTGGTAAAATTCTTTTCCAAAAAGTCGTGAAATAATTTTAAATGTGTGTGATAATATCGTAAAAAAGTCGAAATCTTTACTATTTATTTGTAAACAACGACAAATTAATATTTATAGTATTGATTTTTGAGAAAAGAATATTGCAAAGTATGAACGTACAATTATTATTTTGGAGAAAAATTGACCTAAAAGCTACTTTTCAACTTTCTAGATAACAGAATTATATTTTTATTGAAAATGTTATTTGGACATTCTTCCCATTTATCAAGGAATTTGAATTCTACACAGAGAGAATTTTCTCTTAGAATTTACATTCAAAATCATGCTAATTGTGCGACAATATGATAATGGAATGAATTTAATGAATCAGAGATTAAATATTTATAAAATTCTTCCAGTATCATATATTGTCCCACGATTACCATGATTTTCAGGGTAAATTCTAAGATAAAATTCTCTCCGTGTATGATCAAGCTACATGTATATATATAATAAATGCACATTTTTTTAATGAGTTTAAAGAAAACTCATTAAACTTTCCTATTTCTCACTTTTATCGATCGTAGTCTTTATTATTAAATATCTTTTTACGATATTTTTATCGTAATCATTTTTATACAAAATGCTTAGTGGAAGCATAATGGAAAGGTTCATTATTCAATTGAGGAAAATAGTTTACGATGACTCAACGAAAGTTTTTGCAGTGCTTTTAAGATATTACGATTATCTCAGTGAAACTAGCTCTTTTCCGAAAAATCGAAAAATAATTTTCAAACGTGTACAATATAAAAAATCCAAGTCTTTACTATCTACAATATTTTCAGACGATGTGACTGAAATTAATATTTACAATATTTTTAAATATCTCCCAGCGGACGAAATGAAATAAATTGTTGTCTGCCTGTGTCGTTACGAATACATGGACTCTGAAGTTCCTCGTTTCGTTTGTTCGAATTTTTTTTGGCGCGGATAATGAGTAAAATTTTTTCCGCCAAAATTGCGTGCCTCGTCATCACATTCCGATCGATTTATTTACGCGCACAAGACGGAGATTCCCCCATCGAGATTGTCGTCGTCTATTTTCGGCTAGAGCCGCGATTGTCCTCTCCTCCTGGCGGGCGCAATTGATTTTAGCTCCCGGGACTCTCTCTCCATAGCGTTGTCGAGGCGTGGTAAAGCTCACGATGGAAACAACCGACCGATTCGCCAAATATACGCGCCGCGTATATTTAGCTGGAAAATTGAATCCGTGCCAGGATACAGCCCTGTAATCCGATCCTCTCTCCCGCCAGCGAAAGGGGGATGTTTTCGCGTTCCCGCAGGATCCGCTAGCTCGCGCGTCGTCCGCCTGAAAATAATTACTCTTATCAAAGTACCGCGAGAGGAAGAGAGCGAAAGAATCGAATTCGCTTGCTCAGCGAAAGCAGGATTACAGGACAATCTCTAGCTCGCGCGCACAACGCACGGATTTTCTCTATACCTTCTCTCATTCAATAATAATGCCGGTTGAATTATGCAGCGCGCGATAGTGGATGACATTTAGTTCTATAATTGTGACGTGCGTCAATAGCAGGTTAATATTGGCAAAATTTATTAATTTAACATTCCATCGCGCTCCACTTTTATTGTACAGTTTTCAAATCTTTCGATATATTCATCTCGCAATTTTTCAGTTGACATTGAACATTCTTGACAGCTCGGAACCATATTCGCTTTAAATTAAATCAAAAATTAAATTTTATCTGTTTATCTGTGAAATTTGAAAAATCTTTAAATTTTTCAGCATCATGCCGTCGTAATTAAATCTAATTCGAAATATGTTCGACGAATTAATTTTGTCAAAGAGAATTTTACATTAAAATTTCAGTATAAATAATACATGATGTTGTGTAAAATTGTATAAATAATATATCAGGCTCAATATATTTTTGTACGTCAAGTCGAGAGTTAGACAGGTACTATTCGTATCGAGGAAAGAGATTTATATCTACCGAGAAAAACGTCTAGGGAGCACATAATCTGATTCGATAAATAAAAGGCTGCGCGTTAGAGATAATTAGTATATCATACTAATTATGTGCTTATCGAAACTCGCAACCTGTCTCTATGAAAATTCAGTCTTTATGTAAATATCTTCTGCGTTTCTCACCTGGTCTTTTTAAAATTTCAAAGAACATTCTGTTTATGTAGAATTCTTGGATGTTCCATCATTTACACGAGAACAATCTAGCGTGTGTTTAAACACGACACTGCACTGTGTTTACGCTTGTTAAGATTTCTCCCTAATCTGGACGTTGACTATCGGGCGACGTGTATAATCTGTCTATCGCAAGGGAAATACACTATTATTTGTGATAAAAAGCAGAAGCACGTGAACGAAAGAAACACGAAAAAAATCGGGACTCAGAAGCATATGATGCCTATGAATTTCGATCGATTATTGACTTAAATAAAATTGAGAAATATATCTGAGAATGTGTAGTATATGGGAAGTAGAGCTCAGTATTCAGATAATTTGTTCATCTTTAACAATCCCTTACATTCTGATGCAATAGATGCGTTAATCAAATGAATCCGATATAAAAAGTTTAGGGTCTAATCAAATACCTTCAATAATGAAGAACATATTTTGAAAAGATAGATAAAAATATAAAGATCAAATGACATGGAAAAAGCATAATATATTGCGTCTTAAAAAGAAATAGAGATTTTTGTTAAAAAAGAATCTGGTTATTCTTAACAGTTTAAGGATATTGTCATAATTGATACCAATCTCACGTTAATGCGGGTCCCGGATAGGTTTGTCAGAATCCGTTTAATTCTGATTTATTATCTACATACTAATCGTGACTCGTATATAAATTGTGAAGAATTTTTAACTTACATAATAGCATAGATATATATTTTTTAGGATACACAGATAATAAGCTAAAATTAGAAAGATTTATGTGGGTTCAGCTTATCGAGATGTCGGTTAGTGTCAGTTATAATCAATTCGATGTATTACTCTACCTCTTCCTAAAGACCATGACATGTGAACAAGTTTTAGTCGTAAAACCGTAAAGACGTAAACAAATCGACCAATCACAGTCAAACATTCTTACTACTTGCAAGAATGCTCGACTGGTCAATTTATTTACGATTTCGCAGTTACGAGTAAAACTTTTTCACGTGTCATGCATCTTAAAAGTGACAAAAAACTTGATTGCCAACGAAAATGAAAATTAATTAATCTCTTTTCATATTAAATATTTTAATATAATTCGAATACAATTACAAAACTGAGAAGAATATATATGAAAGAATATATAAGAGAAAAATATATTTTATTATACATATATACATTTTTTATTTCTTTTTGTACATGTATATTATATCTAGTAGTTTTAAATCAAGTTTCAGGTAACTTTTTTTGTCGAAAAAGAAATAAAAGAATTAATGAATAAAAAAAATTATATTGCGATAGAAATATTTCTCGTATATACCTATACATATATGAAATGTTTCTATCGCAATCTATTTTTTTTAATTCAGCGATAATTATTTTTTCGACAAAAAAAAGTTTAATCGAAACTCGATTCGAAACTGCTTGAGATAAATTTGTTACGTTATTTCTTTCCGACTCGCTCTTCGGAACGTAGACAGCTTGGAATTCGCGCACTGCTCTTTTTACCGGTGCTTTCGTAGATTTTATTTTGTAGTTGCTGTCTAAGAAACATTTGACCTTAGCGGAAGAGTCAATTCGTCAAAGCGTCATTGTACTTGCCTCGCGATTTACAAAAAGTTATGCTCGCATTCCTCGCTATTCTTAGTCCAGCAAATAACTTTTACGTAGGGTGTCTCTTAATTTATCAACCCTTACATTATTTGAAAACCATAATAAGTATACGGAGAGATAATATCTCTCAAAGAAAATTTCTTCGACAAAATTAGTTTGCGCTTTTTAACACGAACAATTGTTTATTCTAATATTAAACAGTTTTCTTAAGAGGATTAAAGCATTTTCATATAATTTGCGATGAGCTTAGAGAAATTTTATCGTTCATTGGTATTCTTAAGCATGACAAACGTGCCATTTGCTCGATTTTCATTACCTTACTGCGTTATAATTACACACTTCGTCGGCCAATCTAATTTAATCCGGTTAAAAAATTATATAAAGTGTTATATACGCGGAGGAAAATATTTTCTATACATTTTCGATAAGCTTTTTTTTTCGCGCGTTTTATCACAAAAAAGTACAACCCGTGTTTTATTCTTGAAATTATCATGACATTTCGAACTCTGCACTGCGAATAGAAGCTGCACGCTTTCGCGAACGCGCTACCATATTTTACCGTATACAATATGTGTTTTAGAGGAAAAAGAACGCGAGCGTGTCCGCCTCTTGTGCGAGATAAAACGTTCGTGGCGTGCATCGCGTGTTTGCTACCGTCGAGCTGTCCTCGTTAATCCGGCCGTCGTATGCAGCCTTAAGGTCGTCATGATATATCGGAAGCGGTTGCTAAAATCACGTAAACTAACTTTGAAAAACTTCAAAAGGCTTAAGCGGGCATTTAAGCAGCGTTTTGTCCGCTTTTCGCCGACAAGATTGAGCGTTCCCCGTTCATCAATTGACTTTGTACAGAATTCAGATAACGTAGTTTACCGATACAACAGCTGTTCAAACAGAAAAACGTGAGTAAACTCTTTCACGTACGTGTATAAATTTGATTTAATCTTTCGTTTTATTATGAAAGTTGTATCAAAGAAACTAGAGATTTTATTGACAACCACTCTCTTCATTAAATTCGATTTTTTTCAATGTCGTGGTAATTTATTCGATTTATACGTACAAGTATTTTTGTATAAATATTGTTTCTGCCGCGTTGAAAATATTAACGAACACACACACACATATATATATATTTTTGGCATTTTTATTTCACTTTTTTGAGCCGCATGGAAACTTGAGTTAAATATAAAGAGCCGTATTTCATCGAACACGACGAATCATTTTAGAACTCTTCGCGAAAATTAATTATTCGTACTGTCGCAACTTTGGCATTCTACGCTCACTGCATCTCTGACACGCGGATAAGATATTACAAGTGTGAAACGCGGAATCCGCGTGACAGTACTTTTCAACGAGAGCCTAACTTTAGATTATCCGAAATATATTTCCGAGAATCTAAAATGTATATCAATTTGGAGCACTTTCAAAAGAAAAAGAGAAGAACGAAAGGACAAAATCTTTTTTCGGATTTTCTTGGAAAATATCCCGCCGAATTGTTGCAATATCTTTTCGATTAAAAATCGCTTCAATTATCGATTGAATTCTCAAGACATTTACGTCTCTTCGGGAGCTTCTAAAATCGTAAAATATCGTATTTATTTTATTAAACCGACGACTCATTAAAAAAGTAAAAAAATATCTGTGACTGATCCTTAAAATACCGCGCATAATCGTTATCGGGAGCGAGTGCAAATTTTTGGAAAGCTTCAGAAAGCGCCAATATTTTATAACACACAGATTCTTTCAAATGACCACTAAATATCTAAATTGGCACAATTATATTTCGTAAATTAATTTTGCAATTCTTTCACGCGTACACGAAGCGCGACCGAGCAAACATCGATTGGTGATAGTTCATTATCGTTGTTGATCAATATCGATTAGGGGCTAACCGACAGTTTGTCGGTCGGCTGCGTTATTGATCGGACGAGCAAATTCGCGTACAGAGAGCGGCGGGGCATATCGCATCGGTTGAATCGTGTTACGCAATACATGCAATGACATTTCTCATTATGGAAGCTTTGAATTTGTTTATTCGAGTTCATAATAAATGTCACTTGCATATTGCATAACGCGCTTCGATTGTAACGGGAGGATTCAAGGCGCGCAATGTATAATAGGAAATGAAATTTTACGAGATATAGTTGATGTACAAGTAGAGATTGCGATTTTTTTCCTACTTCTTTTCAATTCGCATCGCGTGATCGTAATGTGACGGAAGTTTTAAATCCGCTTTCTACGTGTCGAGCGAGATTATCGCGATGTTAGCAGGAGTCGCTATACTTGCCGCTGGGTTCTCAACGCCATTCGCTCTCATAGTCGTCATGGAAACGCCTCTTTGAGATTCTCCCTCGAGTCGAGTGTAGGCAGTTTCCAGAGGAGGTACATAGAACGTAAAGGTCGATCTTTAGGAAAACGACGCTACGCTCTCTCATAATATCGAGTAATATAAATTGCCCGATAAATCTAAACCTATATATAGACCGCATCTATAGACGTGCTCGCGTATTAGTTCAGCAATTTGTCTTTGCAGCTTCAATTTGCTACGGAGATGTTTCTTTGAAATTTTATCGCTGATGGAAAAATATATCGCGATCATTTCGATTTATTCGATTAACTCGCTCAATTATTATCTTTTTATTCGTTTTTTTTTTTTTTTACTGTTAGCAACATAGATTTATCTATTTGCGAACACGCTGAATCTGAACTCTTCCGAAACCGATAATGATCGGGATAGAAAACGGCATCTTCTCTTTCTTTCCTTCCCTATAAGACAGTCTTTTATTTCCCTCCATTAGAACGTGATATCGATGCTTAAAGGAATCGTCCTTCGTTGGAATTAAGGGATATAGGAAGGATAAATCCGGACGAGGAGCGATCCTCGCGAAATCCCGAGCGACGAGAGAACGATTCATCGATACTTTTTTACCCGATCGAATCCTCTTCGTGTCACCCTTCTGTCGCATGGCAGTGGCTTATAGGACTCTGTTGAGTCCCAGGGGAAAAGTGCATTCGGAAAATCGAAGGTGACCTATAAACCGAGATGTCATCGTCGCGATATAACGCGAGAAAGAGATTGGTACGCGAACGTCTTCCGTTTTCTTTCTCCAAGGAAATATTTTACAGTCAAATCGGGCTTGAATTTTCCGGGAAATAGCTTCAACGATTTTTTTAGCGCATTTGTGTTGCTTCGCTCTCCCGTTTTTCCTTTTCTTTCCTGAAATATTTCACTTCCGTGTCGATTTCGCGCAGCTTATTACACTCGACTGCTGTTTTCTCGTTGATCGTATTTTGAATGTTAATTTAAAAGGCTCGCACATGCTTTTTATATCGACGTCAAAATATGATTACGTATGTAACTGTCATGTTTATACATGACCTAATAAGGAATATAATTTATTTCTACGCGGTAGATTTATGTATGAAATATAAATGTTTGTCGAACGGAGGTAAAACTGTCGTTAATAGTTAATAAACGCATATAATAACTTATATAATAACTGCATAATAACTGCATCATATAATAATATATAATTAATACACTTGTATAACCATTGATAAGCTTTGTAGATTCTATAACGAGGCCCGTTATAATTCAATATTCATTAGATCACCTATATAATTGTAGTATCGTTTAATGATTATAGATTAAACCGTGATTCATGTCGTCGGCATAATTTCTATCATGTTAATCGTCAGAAGCTACATTGTTCGCGTCGTCTACATCGCATTATCATCGCCCAGATAATTATCTCCGGCGACTAATGTCGCGTTTTGCCGTTCTCCCTCAGATCTAACGAGCGAGAGGGTTGAACTCCTCGGTCCATATATCCATAAAGCATTGCAGCCTGCATCCCGCGCTTTATACTTTGTCGCTCTCTCGCCTCCCTTTCATTCCCTCCCTCGAGATCCGATAAATTTATCCTTCTCTCTCTCTCTCTCTCTCCTTCGTTTTCCTCCCTCGGGACCGGGTCGGGTATAAAACATTTGTAGTGTCAGGCCCGTGTAAACCGCGGCGAGAGAGAAGGTGCCGGCATACCAGAACCCTCTGAATGGCGTCGTCGTCGTCATCGGGTGTGCGCGCATGTGCGTTCCAGCTGTAACGCACGTTCACGCGCAGAGGGTTCTAAAAATATGCGCGCGCGAGGCCACCCCGAGTGCACTTGAAATCGCATTCGAGTTCGCGGGAGGGAAAAAATGGATTTTACGACGCCCGGTTCGATATCGCATGCATGTGCGCTGCTCCTTATTCGAGAAACCGTACGCGAAAAGTGCATGCCTATGCACCGAAGAAAGGGTCCCGATTGATTGAAACTGACGATCGAGAGTCTAGACATTTCGGTTGCTTATTTATTTAAACGCGTCGAAATATTTAACACTTGTGTTAATGGAACTTTAATGTTAATTAAATTATTACGGCGACTGAAAAAAGATGTGATAACGCATTGTGCGTTTCTATTTTTTAGTGACAAGATTTATCTGTCAAAATTTAAAACAGTTTTGTCAATGTAGAAAAAAATATTGATTTTTCGTATTTTATAATATATAAGTGGAGATGATAAAATCTAAAATTTATATATTTTTTAAATTAAATTTTACATTAAAACTATGTTAATTTTGCACAAAATTTATTTTACATTATTTGAAGTTTGCATTTATTTTGTGTTAAAACATTAACACACAGTATTTGTATCTCTAATATTTAACATATCCATCTTATGTTAAATTAACACAAATATTTCTATGAACCGTTATTTGAGACATGTGATATATCTGTTAAAAACACAAATTTTTCAACTATATATGTATGCGAGACACAAAATTGACGAGATTTATTGAAATAGCGAGGGAAAAAAATCTGAAAATAATTTTCTATATTCCGAGCCAAAGAAAAAGATAGAGGTAATTTTCTATTTATAACCGTCCTCTTTGAGAATATACGAGTTCAGTCAATATCCACAAAGTTTTCCGCAATTGTTTCCTCTCGTAAACATTCGTAAACTTTTTTTATCGATCTCTCGTGAATCGCATGTATTTCCTGAAAAAGCGCGAACCCGGCTCATCATTCGACGTTACGGTGAATCCTCCGTTTATTTGATACTTCCTTCGAGATATACTTTATAGTCATCGATGGTATATATGCACCGTGAATATATATCCCGCGGATGGAGGATATCTCTATATTTCCACCGTCTCTATCACGCCGGTCGACGACGGTACACGGAGAATCCCTTTTCATCTGGAGGGCGTTCTGGCGCGTTATTCTAAGCACTATAGCTTTTGCACCCTCTCGTCCCATCTCTTGGTTTCTATGGTGATCCGAAGAGGGGTTGCGTTTCCCTGCAGGTTGATTGTCGGTAGGGTATATATATAGCATCCGCTATATATATATATATACACGGAGGCGATCCATAAGCGGCGAAATATACTTCCTACTTCTTGCGTGTACCGCAGACGGTTCTCGTTCGCGGTTTATCGTTTATATTTTGCCTCGCTCCTGCGTCATCGCGCTTGTTATCGGTGTTAAAAAAGATGTTAACGTTATAGAAGACTATAACGAGGCAGCGCGCGATCGATTCGTCGCGATAAACTATCACGAAGAGGGACCTCCTTTAAACAAAGTTTCCGACGGTCTATTTGTCAGTATTACGAGATTTCGCGGATTTGCGTTGATAACAACGGATGCGCGCATTTCGACGAGAAAAATCCCACCGGCATCCCGTCCGCAGGGTTATAAATTGTAATTGCCGGCGACTGGACCATCGTGATATCGCGCCCTTAACATTATTCGTCTCTCCCTGGCGCGGCGAGATCCCATCCAGTCTGGCCACGTTCCAAAGGGATATATATATATATATAAAGGGATTTCGCGTTGTATGTCCCGCAACTTCCTCGCATCGGAAGAGAGGGAACTTTTGCTTCTCTCCTCCGTCAGTCGATTCCACTTGCGCGAACTTTCGTTGACTTTATTGAACCGGACGAATGCAGCGGATGCCGAGAGGCAGACTGAAATAATAGTCTACCGCCTCTAGACGACGATGTAACTCGGCGCTTGTCAGCGCCGTCATAATTACAGACCGCGATCGATAACTTATCACTCCGAAGCTCCGAAGCACGTACCGCTAGTCTACCGAAAGAGTTAATAGCTCTTGAACAAATAGAATATTTCCTCATTTTTGCTGTTTTTTTTTTATATATAATTTATATTTTTAAAGCTTTTAGTATATGATTTATCATGTATACAATATATAAAAGAAAAATGTATCGGGTACTTATGGGCAAAATATTGCAACTATAGAGAGAGAATTTTCTCGTAGAATTTACCTTGAAAATTATGGTAATCGTGGGACAGTATCGTATTGGAAGAATTTTATAAGAATTAATATCTATTACAATAAGATGTAAAATGTAGGTTCGATTAATTTTACTATGTACACAGAGAGAATTTTCTCTTAGATTTTACCCTGAAAATCATGGCAATCTAAGACAATATAATATTGAAAGAATTTTATAAGAGTTTCTCTAATTAATATTTACCACGATATATATTAAAATATTAATATCTATCACAATAAAATAAGATATAAAATATGTTCGATTAATTTTATTATGTACATAGTGAATTTTACTGTGTAAATATTAATATTTTTTATTGTGGTAAATATTAATCAGAGTAACTTATAAGATACTTCCAATATTATATTGTCCCACAATTATTTTGATTTTCAAGGTAAATTTTAAGAGAAAATTCCCTCCATGTACCATAGCTAAATTTTGAGTCTTACCATGTCTGAATTTTAGCTACGGTAACTAATATTTTTAAGCTCTAATTTAACGGAGAATTCTCTCTCCGTTAATGTAGAGATATCTAACATTTAATTACGATAGCTGATATTTTTTTGTTCTTCCATGTAATTTTCTAAAATTTACCGGAAGATAAAGGATCCTCAAGTAGTAGTTTATGTATGCATAAAGCAAAATTATTTTCTGGAAAGTATATCGCATAATAGCTAGACACACATACGTTGGATACGTAATTAATTATCTTTGATAGTTTTGCGGGAGCGGAGATAAACATCTCTTTGCAAAGTTTAAATCGCTAGGAGAGATGGAGAAAATTTTGGAATTCCATTAAACAGATAATCCGCGGAGATTATACGATGAATCTTGTTAAAAGGAATACGCGTACGAAATACGGAATTACTTAGTCGCAGTATTTCTCACGTCGAAATGTTCCGGAACACGTTGATTAAGATTGCGATTGAGCGAAGAGGGACATGGAGTTTTTACGAAAAAACGAAGGGAAAAATTCGTTTATACAAACGGCTGTAAAAAAAAAAAACAATAATGAGCAAGCGCGAAGTACGAGTAACGACTGGTGAACGAATTTCGCAATTCTGTGTAATTGTTTCTCCTCGGGAAAATTCTGAAAGTAAGGGAGGATCCGATTATTTCTTTTTATATTTTTCGACGAACATCTCTTTCTCAAACCACTTTAGATTGATTTCGCGCAATGAAAAAAATTTAAATTATTCTTACTCTCTGCTGCAGAGAAATATAAGCAAAGTTAATAAAATATGTAAATGTATAACGAAGCAGGAAAGGGAGCTGTACGCAGTTGGAAAATTTTTGTTCTTTTGTTAAAAACTTCAAGTTGAAATTTTCATGTTAAATATTTCACACATTCATTTGTTAATTTAACATATTGCTGTTGTGTTAATTGAACTCAAATTATTGAAACAATTAAAACAATTGAAAAAAGTGTAAAAATAACACAATGTGCATCTATATCTAAGTTTGCATAATGAATATGTTTCGTATTATTAATCACAAGATTTTTTTATAATATAGGTAGGGATAATAAAATGTAATATTAATATTTTTTTTAGTTAATTTCTACGTTAAAAGTATGTTAATTTTACACAAAATAGTTTACTTGATGTTCGCATTTATTTTATACTAAAATATTAACACAGCATTCGTGTTATCATTTAACATATCCGTATTATGTTAAATTAACACAAAAATTTCTGTGGAGCATTTGGGACATGCGATATTTATTAAATTTATTAACACAAATTTTTCAACTGTGTAACACATTTTTTTATCGAAGAGAGGGAGGAAAAAATATATTTTACACTCATGATTAATTTCTTATATCGTTCAACTAAATAACTATTTTCTTAATTTAATTCAATATTGTTCCATTTAATTTAAATATTCCGTACGTTCAATTATCAAAATAATACTTGGCTATTTTTGTTCAGTATATGAAAAATTAAAAATATATTCAATATACGATCTCGAATAGTGAAAGGATCCTTTTATCCGCATCTTAGTGAATAAAGACGTTGGTATACGGGCGCATGTATAAATGCGAGGACGTGTTTGCCGAAACGTCAAGTGTAAATCCCGAGTCAATCGCGTCGCACAGTCTCACGAACTTTGATTAACCGCGCGCGCATGTATACACACACGCACAAAGACATGCATGCGCGCTCTGATCGAGCCCGAGTCTCTAGTACGCGTGGGCGACCGCGGGGCGGCGCTGACAGCGGCATGCCTGGTGGCGTCGCTAGTGGTCAATGGCGCCGGTTGTTAGCGGGATCGTTGTTAGTCACATCGGGACCACGTACGGTGACGGTCGTGAAGAATACGAGAGAGTCGCAGGAGTCGACAGACAGAGAGAAAAACGCGGAGCGATCGCGAGGGAAGGCTAATACCGCGGACGGGCAGCATCGCGCGAACGGAGAGAGAAAGAAAAAGAGGGTGAAGCAGGAGGGTGCAAAAGGGCGTACCGTCAGACACTACGCCGTCTCGTTTTCGACTCTGCGGCGAGTTCAAAGCCGAAGCTCCGAAATCGAGGTTCCGTGCGCCGCTTGTAATACTGTGCGTGGGTCCATTCCGCGCGTGCGTTTGTGTATCGCGTGTGTATATTCTACCTCGTTTCTCGGGTGAGTGCGGGAATCCAGGGAGGCGGTTTAGTGTTTCGACGGACAACGCGTCATAGTAGTGTGCCTAAACGGAGAGGAGAGAGATAGATAGATAGATAGGAGTGCCTGTCGAGAGGAAGAACAGCCACACAAGCAGGCGGCGTAGAAGAGAGACGGCGGTGGAGGCGGAGGTGGGAGAGACGGCGGTACGAAGTGACGGATTTGTTTTCTTGCACAACGGTGGAGCAAAACGGCCTCAAACTGTGGGGCTCTGGGGCGTTTTTCCTTCCTCCGCAAGGGATGTACTACCCTGTAAGTGTTCTTCATTTTACAACCGATTAACGTAGCCCTCGTACACACATATATATATATATATATATGATGCAATAGGCGGAAGAGAGAGAGAAAATAAAAGCGTTTGTTGCATTACACCCTCGATTCTTACGCCCCTGTCTCGTCCGCGGAACGAGGAAAAGCTCTCGTCGGTTCGATAGGAGGCGCCGGGTCGACGGACCACGCTTCGAACAATCGGATACGCAAGAGTGGCGGGAAGAGTGATGCCCTTTACCGTTCCTTCCGAAACGCTCTCGCGAGAGTGGCTCCGAAATAACCGAAATTCGTTTCAATCTCCTCTCGTTTTCGCGTCACGAGGCGCTACAGCGCTATACATTCTTCGGCTATTTATTTCAACGTAGCTTGAACGAACATGTGACTCTTCCCGAATCGGCTTTCATCGATCCGGGGCCTCCGCGTCCTTTTTTTTTTTTTTTTTACTTTCGTTTTATACATCCCTTCCCCTTAGATTCTCGCCGTATCTTCGTCGCGCCAGACGCAAAATCACGCGAACCTCGAAAGTGGTCCGACGATGTCTGTCCTTGAGAGAGTGGCTGACTCCCATCCGTTGTCTCTCTCTCTCTGAGCGTGAATCTTTGTTCCTCCGAAATTACAATGTTGTAGGTTATGTTCGCCTCGGTGCTGTAAACGAGGCGAAAGAGAGAGAGAGAGAGAAAAAGAGAAAGGGAGAGCGTGGGAAAGAGCGAGACGGCGTTATTTCTCTCGTTTTCAGAGGGAAACGCTGTCGAAGGGACGCCTTGATCGTTCGACGGCGCATGGCTCGTGTATATTAGCGAAAATGAACGTGAAACCGAGGAGAGATTCTCTATCTCTCTCTTCGACGAGAAAGACGCGATGTCGTTGGATGCTGCGCGTCGCGTTAGTCAGTGAAAGTTAAATAGCCGAGTATCTCTTGCTGCCGATCGCACATGCGATAATCGAGTAAATAATGCTGTGCGATTATTATCGGGGTCAGATTATTATCGAAGGGAAGAAAAAATTATTAGGCGCTTGCGAAACTTGGTAAGATTGCAAATATATATGTTGCGGTTATTTTCTTTCAAGTTTCTTTACATGTTGATCATATGTTCGAGTGGAATTGATGGCTGATAAATCATTTAGCGCGATTGAGAAAATGCAACCGGATAAAGTTCATCTTCGACACTGCGTGCTTTATCATTTTTAATCGAGGCGAAGACGCTGCAACAACGAAAAGACTGATGAACTTTATCGGGTTTTATTTTTATTCGTGTTAAATGTGAAGTTATATTTGGAATTGTGATTTATCAGTCATCAATTTTCAAAAACAAGAGAGCAATTAAAAAGAAAATAATTACCAATGACGCGTCATATATTTGTAACCATACGAACTTTTGCAGGCATCTAAATTCATGATACTTAAATATTTTTCGACGAGAATGACAATTAATGACAGTTGCAAAATATATGGATAGAAATTTATTTTATTTGACAGATGATGTGAAATTATTATTTTGTTGAAAATATGTCTTTTAGCGTGGAAGAAGATTGCAGTCACTTTAAAATTGTAATTAGTCTTCATTCAGAATTTTAAAGACTATTCAGTCTTGTAAAAACGTGTGAAGTTTTAAAGAATGGAATATTGTTTTATAAACAGATAAAAATGGAAATTTATTACTATATTTTTAAAAGAATTACTTACGTATACTAATTAATATGAATTAATTCCGTGTTAAAAATAGTTTGATGATTTATCGGCAATAATATAATATAGAAAATAACTGATAAGCATAATTTTATTTTTCTAAGGCCTGATTGCATCGTCATTTAGGCTTTAAGAGAGACTTAAATAACGTTTGTCTTCATTTATTTAGAAAAAAAATAAAGATAGATATATAACAAATTTTTAAGTCTCGGTTAAAGCCAAAATAATGTTGGTGCAATCGGACCTTAGATAAAAAAATTAAAATATATAACAACAAAAATTAAATGAGCACTTAATAATTTCTATAGTACATTATACAAATAGAACGATTTATAATAACAATAACTTTGTAAATTATTATTCAAAGGAAAATTTGATATTATAGAACACGATTCAAATTTTGAGAGAAATAATGTATAGTTTAAACCTACACAAAATGAAAAATAAACGAGGTTAATATTCCACTTTCACTTCCAACACGCATATATATTTCCAACGAAAGTTTCCGCAATTTCGAACGCCGTGTCTCTCTTTCTCCCTGTTATCGTTATATTTAAAAAAAATAACGTAAAACCGCACTCGTTCGAACATTTATTTGAGCGAAGGTAGCGCAGACATGGAATGAGTATAGCTTTTGTTCGAGCTGCGCGTGTTATTTTTGTATACAATATTCCGTATATATGTGTGTGTCCTCTCTCTTTCTCTCTTTAACGCGCGCAGGTAGACGCTCTAAAACGTTGCGGAGAGAATACCGGCTTTTCCGGACCCGAAGCCGACGAACGCGTCCCTCTGCTTCCCTGACTCGAAAGGCAGGCCTCTCCTTTGTTCGCGCACAGCCGTCGCGTCGGTAGGGAATTGAATTTCGCTCACAATGTGAAGCTGACCTTTTTCTTTCCCGTCCTCGGTAGACCGTATACGCCGTTTCGGCGTCGCGTTGTTGGTTTTACCTGGAGAACGACTGTTGGAAACTGTTGGAATTTACAGGGCTGTTTTCTCGGGGGTTGAAGATTGAGGGAGAAAAAAAAAATACAGCACATACACTCGATTACCTGTACATCGTATCTTATCTAACGGTCGAGTCGTTTGGGAAACGTATACGCGAACGTCCGATTTCGCAGATCACGAATTTCCTTTGCAACCTTAGAAAAGTGTAAATAAGGTCGCGCAGCAGAGAGAAATATTTGCGTTTACGATACACAACGGGCGGGTCACGCCCGGGCTCTGTTTATTCTTTCATTCCGCCTTCAACGTCTTTTGACGAGTAACTCGGTTTTACGTTGCGTTCGCTGCGTGGAAAATAATTTAGCATATTTTTGCCATGTTTCTTTTCGTTAAAAGTATGTAAAGTACTGTGTCTTATACCATATTTCTTTTTCAATCTTTTCCCGCCTACACTCTCTCTTTAGGAAGATTTATTAAAATATAAAAAATTAATTAAATTAAAATAAATTATTAAAATAAATCTCGAATCGAGATTTAATTTAATTGCTTGGTGTCGGACCAAAAAACATTTCCGCGAGAGGTACAAATTCTTGGTTCGATATTAAGCAATTAACATTCAATTCGAGATTTTTACAGTATTTCGCATATTTTGTAATGAAACAAAAAATAATATGACATAACTAACTAGTTTCAATGAAAACTTCATTTTTTATCCGTGTCTGTCTCTTTTCGTTAAAATTGACATTTGTATTTGACAACGAAATGAGCTTATTAACATTCTCAAGTGTTACATTTTTACTTTTAATCCCACGGAAACAAATAGCTATCATATAATTAAATTTTAGTGGTCTATATATTACAACCTGAGATTCATTTATCATGCTTAAATTTTAACCATGGTAATTGATATTTTTAGCTATATTTTTAAGGAAGAATGCTAAGCTATCATAGCTATTTGGACATGAAAACTAATATCTAATTTTTTTTTTCCGTGCTTTACGTTAATGAAATCATTTGTGCGCCATGTGACAGACAACGATCGATTAGTTGCAAGACGAGATATTCTCGTCAGCTGTGCAATAAATGTTGCGCGTCCTACATCTTACAGTTCGCAAAGTTACAATATAATTTGAGGGGAGAACGCGTGTCTTGTCGCTTCCGCAAGTGCCTTTCTATCGCCGATAGACTCGATAGAATCGACCACGTGTTTGCCTTTACGCGGCACTAGAGGTGCGTATATGTCTGTGTTAGTATATCGTCGCTTTCTCACAACATTTCGTTGCGTCACGCAGCGTGGCCGGTATAAGTATCTCTCACTTTTTTTTTTGCACGCTATATCTCACGCAAATTCGTTGCGGCCTTTTTGCTCAACCGCGAATCAGGTGGCATGCCGATCGGCCATTTGATTTATCCTCACGAGTTACCTGCGACCGACTTATACGTAACCCGATTGAAATTGTCCATGGTATTAAACCGGATTAAAGTTCGAGATGATATATTATCATATACATATATATATATGTAATATGCCCGGATATAGCAGATTTCGCATCGACTTGGCTATGAAAATAAATCATCGTATATCGTATCTCGATATGTATTTATATGTAATAAGGAGACTTGGATCTCGTATATATTCTGTATCGAAGAAAACACGCGACTTTTTTTTACCTTCGACAAATGTATAACAATTGGAAACTGCAAAGTTGATTCTTGATATAAATAGAAAGCAGCTAGCTCTCTGTTTTTTCTAATAATTTGACTGTCCAATTCAATGTCATATATGTTTGCAAAACTCAAATTGATAGTTCGTCCGACAATATGAAGAGGGTTGTGTATGCGAGTTTATAACTAGGTGATGTGTAATTTAATCGTACCTCGTACCTGTATTGCGGATAGATGAGAGTACACGGTGCCGGTACCGTTATTGACTGAAAAATTGTTTTGTGGGTCAAGTGTCAATTGTTCTCCGATGTGGCACGTTCGAATGTTAGCTTTCGTGTTGGTGATGCTGCTCCACGTTTGATCAGTTTTCATACGACTCACTGTATTGCTTTTGTATAGAGAAAGGCCGACATACAGTTCTTTGCGAGAGATAAATGCGTTGGAATTGTCGCGTATATTCCTCCGTACGATATATAGTTGTTTTTTTTTGTCAATGCGTATTTCAGAATATAGGTCAGATCTAGTTATTTCGAGCCGGTCTATCGATACTCTTTACTTTGAACGACATCTTCGTTTAACCTTTCTTCAACGCTGCTCCTTATAAAAGCACAACTACACGAGAGATTCAAAGGGGTTGTTTCTTTACAGAGCGGCAATATTTCCTACATACATTGCATTTTCTGAAAGAAAATACAAATTATATATGATAAAGTTATTTTTACTACAATATAATATAGCACGAGAAATAAATATGCATATTGCAAAATCGTCTCTTTTTTCAGAGTGCTGTAATATTCTTATTACTCGAAACGTTCTGAATTAAGATACGCTTAAAATCTTAATATTTTGGTCGCTAGTTTTAATAAAATATTTAAAGCGAAGCTATCTGACATTTGTTTTTGGATATTTTCCAATAACTAAATATAAATAAAATATATCTCTTTTTCTTTCAGTCTGTTTTTAAATTATATAATTTAAAATTATATAATTTTATTATAATATGTATATCTACTAATAATCTTTATGTAATGCTATATATTAGCAAACTGAAGATATTATTATCAACTTACGATTTTAAAAATGGATAATTTCCTTTTTTTATTTACACGCTCGGCGACGCGAATGACGCGCGTCAACGATATTCACATCACGTGCTTACGCATTAGATTATACAAGTATCTTTTTTCCTTGGCTATCCAAGAGATCTCATATTATGTTTCATATTCGCTTGCGATGCACGTATGAAATGCGTTACGCACTTTACCCGCGCGTTTCTGCTTCAGATTTTCTCGACAAAGAAAGTAGACGATATCTCTCCTGTTAATATTTTCTTCACCAAAATTGAGCACGTACAAAATTGAACATTTTCATCATTTTATGATATAGATTTTTTCCCAACAATTCTTTAATGTAATCAAAATTTTTAATTGTACTTTTCTTTCATTCTTGAGTAACTTTTTTTCAATTTTAACTCGCTTATTAAAATTTTTAGTACTCTAATTTTTGCGTTGCTCATTGCTTCACAAAGTAAATGTGTCTCTTTTTACTTCTTTTCAGCGTAATATTATATTCGCTTCGTATGTATTTAAGTAAAACGTGTTTAATACGATCTTATTCTGCGAAAGCAAATCGTTTTACATGAATCGAGAGTCGCGTGTGCGAAACTCTTGGAATTTTTTTTAATGTAGTCTGTTTTGCATATCCTTTCATCAGCGATTGATTTGAATATTGCAAGGCAGCATTATTGCTGAAATAAAGCGAACGTAAATATACCGTCTCGTTCAACTCTATAATCATTGTAATCTTTGCAATTAGTATCTTTGGACTACGTAATTGATCAAACATATTTTAGATATCGAAATATTCTTTTTAACATATGTATAGGTACAAATATATGTACGTTAATTTACATGTAAATTTTACACAGTTAAAATTTTACAACGTAAGGACTTAAATAACAACGTTATTTATGTTGCGTTAAGGACGCAAATAACAGGCAATTTTTATTTTAAATAAACAATAAATGAATAAAAAATACAATCTCGCTTGAAGCTATATAATAAGCATACACCATCAATTTAATTAAATAGTTAGTAGTATATTGCAGTCATTTATTATTAAAAATTTTTTAAAAGCCTACAATTGTTAAAACAAAAGTTACATTACAATTAGACACGAATTTAATATTATTACAACATGTGACGCAACATGGAAATTTTATCTGTTTTTAAAACAAATTTCACGTTCAAACCTGCTCCAACTATTTGCAATTAATTATAATTGTTTTTATTATAAATAAGTACGAGTTACATTTGCGTATGATGTCATGTATATTTTGATTGCCGGATATAAATAATATTTTATCCGTGTCCGCAGCTATTTTTTGTTGTGAGCATCCAGATGTTCTTGTGACATTGATTTTTTCGCCTCGAGCGAGAATGAATAATTTCTATCGCGTCGAACAGCAAATTGTGATTTCCGATCCGTAGTCTCATAATATTTCGTTGCTTTTATAACCAGTGTCCGACCGAAACAAGATTCCGCCGGTCAGAAATCGTTGTTCGTGTTTCTCTCAATGATGTAATATCAATATTTCTGTGGACTGGGAGTACGATCGTTGCGGTTTGTGCGCGCGTGTAAAGTGGAAGGAAGTTTCACTTTAGAATCAAACTATACGTTTTAGCATCGTTAACCTTCGTGATAAGTACGTGTCAAGGTTTTTTTTTGCATCCATTGTTTCACGCGAAAACGTGCGCGTTGAAAATTAACACTTTTATATATGGACATAGAAAATGGTAGACTCATAATTAAAAAAAAGTCTCGTGAAAATTAGATTATATCGGTTTAAATGTTTTTTTTTCCTTTGAATTTTTAATATATAAATGGATAATATAAAGTTTCTTTGATGTAATTGTCAATTAAGTGTTTCGTACTATATTTGTATTTTTCTGTGTGAATAAAATTATATAATTAAAATACTAATACAAAGTTTTGATACAAATGTGTCAAGCTGGATTAGAGTTAGTTTTAATTATCAAATACCGTAGTATACATTATGAGACTATCTTAAACTTCTAACAAAATTATTTTTGCTAGTTTTTTTAGTACATTATTTTTTTCTCGATATTCTCTTTGTTGGCTTTTATATCTATTATTGCGAGATTAAAATATTTTGTAATTACACGTGTAAAAAGTTGCAGTTAATGTTGTAGTGTTCGACGCGAAATGTAAACCGACAAACATTAAATGTTTGAAACTAATTTCTACATGTTATAGAATCATTAGCGAGTATTGTTTGAAGAAGTTCTGTCGCAATCGGAACAGGGAAAGCGAGGAAGTTAACATCGCAAAATCTGACATTTGACATCTGCGGTTAAATTTGGACACGCGGATATTAAAGCGTTGGTATTTACAATTTCGGTCAATAGACGAAGTAGACCATGTCGTCTGTTTTCTGGACACGCTGCCATTATTTTTTACAAAAATGTAAGATCAATTTAGTCTTAACTGACGTTAATTGAAAAAAATTATTTATATAATATATTGTAATTTGAGGTGTTTTATCATAATAACATAAAAAGTAATTAAATATCATAAATTGAAAAATAGAAAAGTATAATTAAAATAACTGAGAGTAAGAGATGAGAGAGAGAGAGAGAAAGAGAGAACATTTTCTTTTATAATAAATTTTAGTTATAAAATTGAATTGCAGAGTGCGCATAAAAATATTTATGAAACGGTATATGTGTTATATAATGGTATAGTACGTTACATAAATTTTTACCGATACGTCATAAACGCGCTTGTATCGTAAATTCGTCATTTCTCTAGTCTAGTGTTTTGCGTCTGGGAAACTTATACTGTATACACATACGATGGTTGTGTGTTATAAGCCAGGCGTTATTTACTCACCATAATTCGCATCGTCGCGCTTCCCATAATCCCGAAGATAAAGTGGCCGGTACATTTATTATCATCGTGTATAATCGGCTGTATCTCAGTGCAACGGCATATTCAATATCGTGTCCCTCGCGTGGTGACCCGACCGCGGGTAAACTTGGCGGAACTTGGGCGAAGATAAATCGTCGCGACACTTCGCGCGTGTGTGTATGTATATATGTTTGTGTGCGGTAGCACAAGATTTTGGCAAGCTGGGTATTTGCCGTGTACCGTAATTTTCGAAATCGCGGACCGGTTAATCGAGAATCGGTGACAAGGTCGGGATTAGAAAGGAAAGAAGAGGTTGCTAGCCTCGCGCGGAGTGAAAGATTTTCTTCTAACGATATTTGCCGACTCGGGATTATCCGAGGGAAGGAAATGCGAAACCCGCTAAACCGCATTCTTATCGAACGATTTATTGCGGATTAGCAGGTTGTAAATTATGGTTTCGCACGTGCGTGAGCCATTATTCGTCTTAATTAAAGCGGAGTCTCGAAATGTACAATTGCCACATTTTTAATTAATCTCGGTGAGTTATTATCGACTTGTTGTCTGTGATATAATCGGAACGGGATGTTGAATTTAACCGTGAATAATTTCATCTTCCAATTTAATAACGATTATCGTGGTCTAACAATTAGATGTTAAATTATACTTTTTATTTTTGGTCAGACAATCTGCAATTTCAATCAATTTATCGCAATTATATTTTATTAGGCTTTAGAAAATTAATAAAGTTAGCGAGACCATCTGTAATCGATAACCATCGACATTTACGTATATATGTAGATATAATATTTGCATAATCGGTAAATTTTTGGTCGCATTTGGAGCATTACAGACAATCGATCTTTTGAATAAAATACAACTGATTGAAAGAGCGCCTTTGTCATTTTCAGCTACTTTTTTATTGTCAGAGAAATGCGGGTTTGATCAAACGAAATTCATTTGATTCTCCCTTTCGATGATCTTTTAAAAATGCGTATTGTCGATTTTCTGCTGGTAGGAAAGGACAAAAGGATGTGAGAAGGATCGGTTATACGATTTAAATTTACACTCTATATGAAAGAGATTATTTGAAAAGGGAAGACACGTGAATAACGAGTTAATTTGCGAGCGTGAATATATTCATTATATTTTTTTATTGTTACTTTGCATAAAACTCTCAACTTTCCTTCCTGGAAATCGGTGTCATATTTTCCTTAACTTATGCAGAGAAATATACATATGTGCATAGGATATTCAATAATATTGAATTTCGTACTCTTCTAGTAATTCTTTGGTGAATTTCAAGTTAACATATTCGTGGTTCTGCGATTTTAATCATCTTTGCAATTAATGAACAAGCTTAAGTTCTTATTGCTATAAATTAAATTATGTCATAAATTTTACTGGAGTTGAAAAATTTGATTCTCTATATACTGAGAAAAATTTTTGTAAAACAATTTTTGGCGTTGAATTTCTTCTGATCTGTTTTGTCAAGTTTTTAAGACGAATATCTCTACTTTATATTTATTAAAACATTTGTAGTCAAGAAGAAATGGAAAATGCAGTATCATCGGAACACCTGATAGATATATCTATATGTCCACGTCCCTAAAGGGCATACATACTGAATTTTTCCATTCTCAGGAAAATTCTTACGCGATCCTCCGGCTGGGTACTTAAAGCACCGGATTCGCAGAAACGCTTGGCAACGTTTCAATAAAATTTTCTATATCGCCATACTTATGGCTGAATTCTTTCACTTTTTTCGCCTTTTTTCATCTATAGCCTGCTGAATTAAATTTGTCATTTGGCAAGAATTTGCCATTGATATCAATTATTTGTGAATTTTAATATACAGAAATATTGTCATTTCGCAAAAATTTATGCTAATATTTGATCGTTGTTTTTTAATACATTTTCTAGAATTTTCCATACACGCGCGAGTCTATATAACAAATGGATTTTTAATATACGTTAAACTGTATTCAAATTGCTATTACGCGGAAGAGTGAATCGAGCGATATGGTATGCTCGATATTAAAAATTTTAATGTCAGTTTGATTCGTAAAGTACGGTGAAATGTACGGTGTTCAAAAGGAGTTTTGAATTTGGTTTAAAGTATATGTCGAATATATATAAAACCTGCGCTAATTTTGTGATTCCGACATACATAATAGATGCATATTTAATAAGCATCAATCTTTTGTATTCCACTCATTGCTACGAATAAACGAATCGGAAGGCGCGCGGTATGCTCGATATTAGGAATTTCTTAATGTCGATTCGATTCGAAATGAATAATGGAAGGCGTTCCACTTCGGGGAGAGAGAAATCAGGAATTTTTTAATATACTGCGAAGGGACTGCAAAAATTCTCAACGTATTTCACTCTACGGGAGATAACGCTCGAGGGCGTCTCCGAGAAAGGTTGGCTTTCTAGCTTTAACTAGAGCTTTAACTACATCCTCATGGATGATTACAATAGCTCGGCTAAAGTATTAAATGTGTGTGCTCCGGCTTTCTAATGTAAATCAATATTTTTTATTCTCTCTCATCGTAATCTTTGTAAATGTTTAACAAAGCTGTGCGCGGTGATCATTTATTTAACATGAAACCGCAAGATATAATATATTTAATATAAAAAATATTCTCACACTTATGTAATGTATTATTTTTATATATACTTCTTTATGATGAAAAGAGAATTTTGAAGATGAAATTTTCAAGGATTTGTCGCGCTATTTTGTAATTCTGTTTATATCATTCGCGTTGCACGTGTATAAACATCTCGTCATCAAGACAAGATAATTCATATACGTCTATATCCTTCAACTTTTCTTAGTTTCATCCACGCGTATAGTTATATCGACAAAAAATATATATTTATCCGACAAATTTATCTCCGTCAATATGAGAGACAGGCGAATGTTTTCATTGAATGCGATCTTTGCACTGGTGATTTAAATGGTCAATAATCACGTAATTACTGTTTTACGATCATTTCATTGCACCCGTGATCTTTGCTCGGGAACAACAATCTCGTGAGTTATTCGTGATATGAATTCTCAGTAATGTCGCATAAACAACGGCGCCGTAAAAGCACGCGCGCATCTTTTCCCTTATTGTACATTTTCCGACACTCATTTTCAGACGTCGTAACGAATGAGAGTTTCGCGCGAGTAATATCAACCAACGCAACTCGGTACAATTTTTTTCATTACCGAGAAAATAAGTTTAAATAACTCGTTTATTTCGAGAAGCGTAAGAACGTATTACGCATAAGACATTTTTTTCCCTCGAATTTTTCGGTACAAATTTTTTCCTCTAGATTTATGTCGCGTCTCTCTCCCGTAAAATTTACGAAGATCGCTTTAAAAGGTTAAGCTTTTACAAGGAATTTCGAAAATTTATCGCAGGTTTTTTCGAAACAGGTATATTTACAGCTTGCGTAGTTTATCGCAGCTTTTCTCTCTCGGCCGAGGGATGCGTCGCGAAGAAATATATAGTCGGGAACCTACATATAATCGTGCGAATGCAGTCGAAGGCGATTTTCCGCGTTTGCACACACGTGCTTTCCGCGTCTTACTCGTGCGTCAGAAATTTCCGTTAGGAGTTTCTTGCATCGCACGCAAGTTTAACTTGCGCTTTGCGCATGAAATAATTCGCGTAACTCGCCGAGTTGCACAAGGGAAGTTTGCAGTAGGCGAAATTTGCAAGGCGTATCTGCAAGGATACGCATATTAAGATATGCGTTTCGATTGTTTTGTGCATCTCGTCTATTCTATCATATTTCTCTCTCTCTCTCGCTCTCGTCTCATCTTTCTTCACGTGTTTTGCATTCTACATTTCGACGGGAATGCTTTGTCGGATCGTAACGTGCAAAGGATGCCAACTGTGAGTTTGGTGTCTCTTGCTCACTTGTCCAATAACGTGACAGCTGCGAGCTTGTAAAATTCGTGATCTTCCAAAATTCCGAAATTCTCGCTCTGCCGCGTTCAATTTTACTATATAGCATGACTTTCGTAAGGGCGAATGTAAAATTTTTCAACGCTTGATATCGTGCCAGATATTTCGATGCATAATTTTATTATACGAGCAACAAACGAGAATTGTGTTCCGGGAACGAATACATAGAAAAATTTCATAAAACGCTCGCGCGCAACACTATCGTATTTATTTATGAAAAAAATACACGTCAATTAATTCTATTTTAATAATGGATATATCGCTATGTGTGCGCGCATATCGCGTTTGGTAAAATTAAAAATAAATTTTAATTGCCTGCATAAAAGTTTTTTTTTAATTTTTTATATACGCTATGATGAGAATTCTTGCGCATAAAAAAGTGCCATTTAATATTCGCAGCTACAGTTACTGTTTTTTTTTTGCTCTCATTTACGTCAATTTTTCCGAATTGTGTCGCAACAAAGTTTAAATCGAGTCCTCGGACTTGGATTGAATGAGTTAAGTCGGGTTGACTTCCGAGTTGCAAACAGAAGGTGGGAAACCTAGATTTTAGCGGTAGTGTAACACAATTCCCGCGTAAAAGAAGCCAAAGCCAAAGTGCGAATGCCGTTAGCGTGATTCACAGTTTTCTCGCGTTTCCCGCGGAATAATTGCAGACGGGGTTTCATTTTCCTTCCGCGTTAAGCGACGCAGTTTGTTACTCATTAACCCGTTACTTTCCTGTAACCGCACTCGTCATTTCGGGCTAGTTTGTAGTAATAAGCTCCAATTTTAGAGAATCCGTTACTCCCAACCAATTGGACATTTTATCTCTCCCTCGAGCGAAATTTTTAAAATGCAATTGACAATTTTTGCGCAGTGCGCTGTGATAAAATCGAGAGAGAGAGAGAGAGAGAGACAAAACGCTCCTTAAATTTTCATTCTTGCGGAAAGCTCACCGTCGAGGCACGTCGCGATGTAAATCCCTCTCTCTCTCTCTCTTCTTCGGCTGAATAGAAATTCTCTCGCGCTGATCTGAATCGATGGAATGAGGCGACTCGTCCTGATCGTCTCGAGAAATCCTGTCCCCTCTCTGTGTTCTTACTCTGCAAATAAATTCAATAAAATCTGAATTTCTATTTCTTACTATGATTAATTCACTCTGCACTGTCCTTTGCGTTTAAATTAAACGTAATATCTCTATATTGCTCTCTTTTTCGAACTTTGTTCTTCTTGCTTTTTATATGATAACGATCCTAATAGATCGCTCTTGAGAAGTCAGAAGTCGCTTTGATAATGTCAGAAATCAACATGAATGGCGGAAGACATTGAATTTAAAATTTATTTTTACTGTTGTGCATACATATGAATTTTTTAAGTTACGTACATATTTTGTTTTTATATAATTTATTTCATATAATTACATTTTTATCTTAAATTATATTTTCACATTTTGCTGGTTTTGTCACAAAAGAAAGTTTCGAAATAAAATTACACATTATTTCATATATATATATATATGATATAAAAATGGATCGAATTGCCAGTCTATCGGCATTATCGCATATTTTTTCAAAGGGATGTAATCTTTCGAAAGAACGTGATTACGTGGTATAAAAACTTCGAAATCTTTATATTGGAAGTCGCACAACTTTATTCCTATCTGACCTATAAAGAAAATCCTTTATCTGTATGGATCAATTTTATTTAATATCCTCTCACAATAAGTATTTTAAAAGAATCATGACGTCAAGAGAGAATAATCAATTTTAGAAAAATCTATTTTAAAAGAAAAATGAATAACGAATCAAATTTTTCCTCGTTGGATAAGAAATAATTTTAGTCTAATAAAGACGTATTATTAGAATCTATGCCACAAATATAATATTATATTACAAGAAAATTTTATTCGCGAGAAATGATCTGGTTTCAAACTGTGATCTATTTTTTTTTTTTTTTTATAAAAAAGATGTATATATAGATAATACGTAAAAAATGTATATCGCGTATTTTTTTCTTATCGAAAATTTAAAATCAAGAGTTCCGCAGCATATATGGTATTCAAAGCTATTAAAATTGTCGATGTCGTATAAATAAGAGAAAAGAGAATAAAAACAATATGCGGGCAAATGATACGAATCAATATGGCGGATTAAATTTCACATGGGATATGTAGAAATTTATTCGAGCAACGTCCATCTCTCTGAAGGAAAATTCCGGGGAAAGCCCGCGTTGACGTGTCGCGTAGCCGCGGCTGGCTGCTGCGGATATCGATCGGTCCGGGATAGTCGCAGCGTCTCTTTAAGTCATCCGACGAGGGGAGGGGGAAGAACCCCGCTTCGGGGCTCACCCACGCACCCCCATCGTTCCCCTTTCGTCGTTCCCTCGTCGTTATCCGCCCACGCATGCTGCGCACATTCTCCTCTTCCGCGCGAATATTCTTCCTCTCCATTCCCTGCAGAATCATCTCATCCTGCCAGGTATATCTGGTCTTTACTTTCTTCCTCTTCCGAGACGACCGAATTTTTCGATACATGCGTTTTTTTTTTTCTTCGGAAAAATACTCTTTTTTTTTTTTTTTTTTCTCCGACTTTTATCTCTGATTTTTGAATCGAACTTTCGGAGGTGATTTTCGCCCCAGACGCTTTTAGTATAAGCTATATATAAAAGTTTTGAGTTCTCGGTGGAACATCGGGGGTTGTATATCTTCGCACTTACTCGAGAGTACTCTTTACGTAGACAAAGCGGCTTTCTCTCTTTTTCGAAGTTTGGAGTGCTTCGTAGAAGCTCGCGTGCTTTTGCATTTCTCTAAAAGTAAGATGTTTTGAAACTCGGCTTACGTAATCTCGTTCTGCGTGAAACAGAAATGATTTTTATATAATCTTTGTATCAGCCTCTCGCTCTACAGGGTGTCCCAAAATTATCGGCTGTTAATAGGGAAATTCCTCAGGTTAGGTATTCGGAGACAATTTTTCCTCAGCAAAAATGTCGAGGCAGGTCATCATTTTTTGCATGTTCTCAATTTTTGCCATTATATATCTTTGTAACTAAGTCTTAAATTAAAACTCTACTAAAGTAAATTCTACCTGAAATTAATTGAAGACTGTGATTTTGCTAATATTTTATTTCCGCAAGGCTTAGTTTGCGAAAAACCCTTTATTTTCAATAAAGCTTATAACTCGTGGCCTCGACATTTTTGCTGAGGAAAAATCGTCTCCAAATAACCTGAGGAATTTCTCTATGAACGGGGTGTCCGGTAATTTTGGAACACTCTGTACACTCGAAATTTTTATTGAAGCGTATAATGAACGTGGGTGTCTTGCACAAGACAGACACATCGCGCTCACTTGGAAATTACTTTCTATCTAGACAGTGGATCGAAGATAAGCAGCGTTGTTCGCATTATGACTGCATCCCACCACCGACGATGATACTTCCCGATACTCCGACGTCGCCGAAGTTTCCCTAATGGGTTTATCTGGTGATCGCCGGAGTTTCGTAAAACTCGTTAAACCCGATATTTGCTTCGCCGTAGAGCGATTCGAATGATGACGCGCTGGAGACAGATAATACTCACAAATAATAAGATGCAATTTAATTCGACCAAAAACTGGCTATTCATTTATTGAAAATAAGTACACACTACGTTTCGACCCACATTGTGGTCCTTTTCAAGTGTTGTTCTTATTGACAGGACAACTTTCATGTTTCTATTTTTAATTAATGTAATTGCTGAATAAGAACAATACTTGAAAAGGACCACAATGTGGGTCGAAACGTAGTGTGTACTTATTTTCAATAAATGAATAGCCAGTTTTTGGTCGAATTAAATTGCATCTTATTATTTGTGAAAATTTTCTCACTGGCGATCAACAATTAATTGTGAAGACAGATAATACTCACAAATAATAAGATACAATTTAATTCGACCAAAAACTGGCTATTCATTTATTGAAAATAAGTACACACTACGTTTCGACCCACAGTGTGGTCCTTTTCAAGTGTTGTTCTTATTGACAGGACAACTTTCATGTTTCTATTTTTAATTAATGTAATTGCTGAATAAGAACAATACTTGAAAAGGACCACAATGTGGGTCGAAACGTAGTGTGTACTTATTTTTAATAAATGAATAGCCAGTTTTTGGTCGAATTAAATTGCATCTTATTATTTGTGAAAATTTTCTCACTGGCGATCAACAATTAATTGTGAAGACAGATAATACTCACAAATAATAAGATGCAATTTAATTCGACCAACTGGCTATTCATTTATTGAAAATAAGTACACACTACGTTTCGACCCACATTGTGGTCCTTTTCAAGTGTTGTTCTTATTGACAGGACAACTTTCATGTTTCTATTTTTAATTAATGTAATTGCTGAATAAGAACAATACTTGAAAAGGACCACAATGTGGGTCGAAACGTAGTGTGTACTTATTTTCAATAAATGAATAGCCAGTTTTTGGTCGAATTAAATTGCATCTTATTATTTGTGAAAATTTTCTCACTGGCGATCAACAATTAATTGTGAAGACAGATAATACTCACAAATAATAAGATACAATTTAATTCGACCAAAAACTGGCTATTCATTTATTGAAAATAAGTACACATTACGTTTCGACCCACATTGTGGTCCTTTTCAAGTGTTGTTCTTATTGACAGGACAACTTTCATGTTTCTATTTTTAATTAATGTAATTGCTGAATAAGAACAATACTTGAAAAGGACCACAATGTGGGTCGAAACGTAGTGTGTACTTATTTTCAATAAATAAATAGCCAGTTTTTGGTCGAATTAAATTGCATCTTATTATTTGTGAAAATTTTTTCACTGGCGATCAACAATTAATTGTGAAGACAGATAATACTCACAAATAATAAGATACAATTTAATTCGACCAAAAACTGGCTATTCATTTATTGAAAATAAGTACACACTACGTTTCGACCCACATTGTGGTCCTTTTCAAGTGTTGTTCTTATTGACAGGACAACTTTCATGTTTCTATTTTTAATTAATGTAATTGCTGAATAAGAACAATACTTGAAAAGGACCACAATGTGGGTCGAAACGTAGTGTGTACTTATTTTAATAAATGAATAGCCAGTTTTTGGTCGAATTAAATTGCATCTTATTATTTGTGAAAATTTTCTCACTGGCGATCAACAATTAATTGTGAAGACAGATAATACTCTTCCTTTCTCTCGTGCATCTCATCGCGACAAGCAAAACGGAAACCTGGCAGGCGTTCGATTATTCTCCCGCCTTAATTTCTATATTCTTACTTATTCGCGCGTTTTTTTCGCACGACAGATTATTTCGAGGACGACGATGCCCGCGAGCTTGTATCGAGCTCTCAGAGCGCGGAGGAGTTTCCTTTTTCTTCGCAGCTTCCTCTTCTTATTTTTCTTCTCGCGGCATGTCTATCGGCGGAGAAAAGAGAACTCGAGAATATTGCAGCGAAGTAGTCTGCGTTCGTTAGTTAATTGCACTCAGAGATAGATAATGAGCGGGGTCATCCGCGAGGCTATCTGCTCGTCTTTCGTGTTCTCGATATTTCACGCAGCTGGCTATATGTAGAAACTCCGACGATTTGTCTCGGAACTTCTTCGCTCGTAATTTCGTCAAATTTTCCAAGGCGCAATTCTGTTTTGAAATTCTATTTAGCGACAATTTTTAGAGCTAGAATTAAATTTCATGGATATATTACACTTAGAACTTGCTTCGAAGATAACAAATGTTGGGAATTGTCATTGTTATGATGCTTTTTTCAATTGCGTATTTCCGGATCAAAAATACTTAACCTTTTGATGCTGACATTTATAAGTCACGACACAAACAAATTTATTTTTTCTTTATCCCATTGTAAAGAGCGACTCTTATCTGCTCTGCTGATCAGCTGTTCTGCTGCTTTTGTTGGGCAAGAACTAGACGGATATTTTTTTTCCGAAGACAATGAGTTATTGTACGCAAACGTACGTAAGGCGCAGCCTTAATTCGGGATGACTTGAGAAATTCGAAGGAAAGACGTCCGTCTTTCCATTGCTCTGCCGGGAGGAAGTCGTCGTGTACTGTTACGAAGATTTATAGGTATCCCGATATTAAATCGCAAATGTAATTTACGAGATTTCCCATTCCTTTCGTCTGCAGCTGCTACCTATGAAAAAGCGCCAATGCGAATCGCGTCCTGTATAAAAATGTAGCGTTAATATCTTTCTACCTGTATTTGACGCGCCGTGAATAAAAATTCGAAGCACTTTGGTTGCAACACGCCTCGACTTATCACGATTTTAATGAAATAATTCCTGGCAAATATATATGTAAGTGACATTTTATGACACGGTGACATGTTGCATATTGTGTATGCTCTCAATATCGTAATATTGAAAAATTATAATACCGTTTTTCTGAAATAAAATATAGTAAATCATTACTAATTTTTTTTATCGTTCTTGCTACATTAAATATTTCAGTAGTAAGCTTAAAGTTTTTCTCTAAAAATACGTTATCTTTTTAAGATATAGATATAAATAGGATTACAAAATCACATTTCCTATATTATGAAGCACTTAACGATTGGATGGATAAGAGATAGAGATTTGAGACATGAAGATGAACTCGAAATTAGTTTTACATATTTTTTTCACGACCTTATATGAGAATCGCTGTATCATGAAACGCATAACAAGATACTGAATCGATTTTGCGCGTCCGTGTGAAAACCGGGCGAGAGGAGGACTCGCGTGTGCAAATGAATCTAATTTCCATTCCATGGACGCGGACACGTGGCACAAGTGTTGTCTTATTATAGTTGTGAATTATCTGTCGCGATAACACATTTGCGCGATTTGCAAACACTTTAGAAAATCGAAATATCGTGTACATTTCAATTAAAATGTATTTGCTGATTTTGTAATTTAGCGTTCCAGCTAAAAATTTGCGGAAAAAACCAATTATATCTCCTAATATAATGACATATGAATAAATGTCATAAAAATAAATTGTAATTATAGAATATATATATATATATATATATATATATATATATATAAAATTATAATAATAGAACCTATAAATAAACCTGTAAATATTGTGAGAATTTTGTTGTGTCTATGTATTTAGAACTGCATAAATATATATCTGATACGATTTCTGTAATCTATAGACATATATTTAATATTTTACAGTAACTTTGTTTAAAAACTTGTGACTAATCAAAATATATTTTTCTTTCTGTTTTAGGTAAGTACCTTGTCTACTACTCTACTTGCAATGTAAGGGAGCAGTACTGTGAGTTAAATATTTCGATACATTAATACATATTTTAATACATTTGAGGCAAGAAATGTAGACCTCTCTCAAAGAAAGCGTTTTCAAGATCCACATATGTTTTAAAAGATAGATATTAGATAAGAAAAATATTATCGGATAGATAAATTTCTTTAACAAATTCAATCTTATGAAATGGACTATTATCAGTATTACTAATCGTTTGACAAGATATGAATCAATTGTAGAATGTTTTTCTCCAGAAATTTAAATATCGAGCATTGACTTGAAAGTTCGTGACTAATAAAAATATTATGTTATATAATGAAAAAAAGAGGAGATATCAAATATACACATAAAACGTATGAAAGACCTCGTAAACTTTTAAATCAGTTTGATCTGCATAGAAATAAGACATATAGAAATAATAAGCACAGGATAAAGTTATACATTTATCTTGAACAATTTATTACAAGATATGTGCATTATTTAACTGGCACTTATCCATGCTATTTTGCCAGAAACATCTGCTCGGAATTAATATCTGAATACGATTTGTCCACGATTTAAACGTTGTTCCCTCTCTCTCTTTCTCGACTCTCCTTTGAACTTTGAATTCGTCGTTGAAAGGTTAAACGAGTATCTAAATTTTCATGCAGTTGCAATAGTATACGGCGTGATTTCGGACGGAAATTCAAGAACCCCGCGAGCTCTGGCATACGCGCCGCAATTCGAGCTCAGTGGTTTAACGCGATGTTCCGTGCACGGGTCTTTTAACCCGGCGTTTCTAGGTTTGCAGGAATGTGGCACGCGAATTTCGCGCGCGCCGCGAGATATCAAACCCGCACAAAGCCGGCCTTTTCCTGCATTATCCCGTAATGAGAATGTCAATTGCCCGCTCGTGCGCGCGCGTGGGCTCATGTACAGGATGTCCCAAAATTACCGGACACCGCGTGTTGATGGAGAGGTTCCTCGGGTTATTTAGAGACGATTTCTTCTCAGCAAAAATGTCGAGGCACATACATGATGCCCAAAATTGAGAACATATAAAAAATGATGACCTCCCTTGAGATTTTTGTTGAGAAAAATCCGTCTTCAAATGATCTATTAGTGTCCGATAATTTTGAGACACTGTATAACTATTTCTCTCTTTGACACGTGTACGCATGCGTTTTCTTCCATGCATCCAGCATTTGTCCTCGTGCGTATCCGCGGATGTTTCTATCCTGGAAATAGAAATCCGAACAGCAGAATTTAGAGAGCTCTTCTAAATCCCACATTGACGTTAATGTCACGCTCTGCGTAGTACTATTTACCTTTTAAGCTTAATTGATAGGATTGTTTTGACTCGAAATTGCAAGAGTAATTTGTGTGTCTGGATTAAATATACAGCTCTTATTAAAGTTGAAATTAAAGTTTAAATTAGAATAGTATACAAAAACATGTGAAATTATATATGCATGTGTGGCGTATTAAATGTAAAATGAATTTGTGAAAGGTTATAATGTCGCGTTGATAAATTTAAATGCAGAATGGAAGCTTGTGCGAGTCAAAATGCGATAAAAGTCAAGCAGGTTATATCAATTATGTATGCGCGAAATTAATTAAGACTTTGTTATTTTTAATGTGAGATTTCTATAAAGAACTGGGTCACCCTGTGCTGTTGTCGATTAAGAATTAAAATCGACCAAGAGAAAAAGAGAGAGAGAGAGAGAGATGAGAAAAACGTGCAATAATCACGGCAAATTTTGGTTTGGGGAATAAGATTAAAAATTGCGACGACGAGTCTTTGAATAATCCGCGAAGGGTCAAGATTAAATCTTTAAAGACATTCTTCATGATAAATGTCTCATCTATTTTCGACGCTTTTTTATAATACAGTTTGACCCAATTAGATATTGGAATCTCTATATATTCGAGTTATATACGATGAATAAGTTTTACGAATCCTCCGAGATTCGAAGATATTCATATAATAACCCTCTGTTCGGGTTATCAGTGCCAAGTCTTGATTATAATCCGGATTCGATTCAATATTTAGAGCGAAGTTGATGAATAATTTCACACGTGACATGCTTATACGCGATTATAGCTAAAGTGTATCTTATGTGTATGATAACACAATTTCTTACATCGTATCACGCGCGCGATCATAAGACCGTGATATTAAAGTTTCGTTCACTTAATATCAAATTGAAATACTTCCGATGTTGCGCATAAGAGACCCTTCCTCCACTATGCATTCTAATTGGAATGTCAACTATTTAGTGATGAAATTTTTCGCGTCTGGCGGACCCGCATTTAATGCTTCTGTTTATCCTGCATACCTGCTTGTTATCGTTCGAGAGAAGTCCCGTTATTTCTGTAAATCAGCATTTTCTAATTTTATTTCTATCAATTACTGTAAATTCTATCGATTACTCGTTGTCCAAAAAAAAAAAAAAAATAGAGACGTAATTTTTTATTAGACATTATTATTACAGAATTAATCGATTGATTTTTAGATTTAATTTTTTCCTCGTATTTATCATACACATTAATTATTAATTGAATTATCTTTATTTTAAAATCAATTTTTATCCGCGACTGCAGGATAAACGGACGCTTTTTCTCTGTGCAATATTTTATAAAACATATACATATATGTATTTCCACAGCACAAATCAATATCGCAATGATTAAAGAATTAATACTGTTAAGAGGCAGTGCATATAACGTGTGTGTATGTTGTTTCATTGGTTTGGCACGAAATCACAATCAAACTGAATAAACCTGCGTAACTGCGAAATTAAATTCAGTAATCTTGTTATCTTAGATATATGAATATTCCATTGAATCTACGCACTGAATATTACTTCAACAACGACCGTGTGGTTGTATACATCAAACTTAATTTATTGATCATTTATTAACGAGATGCGTTGTATGCATATCGGATTTAGTTCGATTGACCTCATTGTGTGGGATGAAATACATCGCGGGTGTCCGAAATGTAAGTTGAATGTCTTGCTATCTCACATTGGATCAAAATGACTTTATATCATAATCATATAATATATCTCGTTTAACCTATATATATATATATTTTTTTTTATTATACATTGATGTATAATTTACAACATTATTGAACGTTATTGTGTATTTCATATGATTTTATTATTGAATATGGTATGACGAATGATAAAATAATATAGAAACGCGCAATAATTATGAATAATTAATGAAATTACGTTTAAAATGATACATCGCAGAATAATGTTTTCTGGTGAATTTTTTCAATGAACTGATCTCGATAAGTAACACGATATGTTATTATAATCCCGGCTTATTTCTTACCGGAAATAATGAACGCCGGCGCCGTATTTATTTCGGGATTTGCTTTAATTACAGCATACATACACCGCAATTGCCTTATCTCGCTCGCCATTTTCCGCTTTTACTGACGCGGTTAGCTTGCTTTTGGAATTGCAATTAGAGTCGCGCGGCGTTGCCCGCCGATTAAGGTCGATTTGTATTCAAGTGGCGGTAATGAAACAATAATGCCGTTTCGCGAGATAACCGCGCGTCATCCACATTCCTTGGACCGCCGTTCTGTCATTATCATCCATCGTCATTACCCCCTTCCTCGTCGAGTGTGTGTGTCTGTGCCAGTTCGTGATCTCTCACGTGAGAGATTCATTATCCAATCCGTCGCGGATGCAGCCTATACTGCGCTCGTATCCGTAATTTTTCACTTCTACACCGCATTATACACGTCGCGTGCAATTTAACGCTCTCGTTCTAACCGGGATGAACTGCACAGGTGACCATTAAGTTCTATTAAAAGCGTTTACGTTCATCGTCGGAGAAAGTTAAAGTCGTATATCTTCATGACGATGTATTCACGCTTTTGTAATTTTGAGAAAATACCGAACGTTTCCAATTTTTCCGTAATAAAATGATCGATAACACTACTCGGTGATATTTTATGACGAACATTGCAGTTTCGCTTTTAAATCATCTTCTTTACGAGAAAAGTGTATTATCGTAAAAATAGTATCGGTTTTTAGAATATACGGAGCAAAGTTTTTAAAAGTTTATATACGTGCTTTTAAACTTGCAGGGTTCTCTATCGTAGTTATCGGAAATTTAAAAAACGGTCTTGGAATCTAGCCTTGAATGCGATCTTTTGAGCTCCGGAGCTCTTTGTTCGCCGCTTTGAGCACAGTACGCGAAATCTGACCTGCGATCCCTGAATGGTATCTCAGGTACTACCGTGACCCTAGAATTAAGTCGTTCTTTACGAAGAAACCCGTTCATCAGGGCAACCCCTTCGGTACGGATTGTTGAAGAAACGTGAGAGCTTGCGTGCCGGCGAAATCGGCCCAGAAATTCCTGCGTGATGAATTCGACGAATACATCACGATCATGAGGATACGTTAATCGTCATTTAACCGTGTTATATATTTTTTCATTTTTTTGGAAGCAGAAAATAATATTCTTATTTTCCTTTTCACATTTTCTATCTGAAAGAAATATTTGTCACGTTGAGTCACGCACTAAAATAACTCCAAAAGTTGAACTTTCAGCACGGGATATACTTTTAAATAATTTTATTTTAAAAATAAGTTGTAGTAAATGTATTCCTTGTCATATACACCAGAGTTTACTGAATCGTAAAATTATAACTGGTTATTTATCGTACTATGATTTCATCGGTGATGATGTCACTAGATCGTTAAGTAGAACATGAGCAAGATGGAAGAAAGTGTGCGTATGTATATCATAATGAGTTCTAGAAAATTAGATGACAGCCTAAGGCTGTGCTCGCAGCAGCAGGGCAAAGATGCCGTCACATGGATGATTCGAAGATTTTTCTCGCGCGACAAAAAATATGTTGAAAAAGTAATTAGCTTCCTTCTACGTCGTAAATAAATGCTTGATAAAAGTTGCCAACGGCTGAAAAATAATTCAAGCGGTGCTTAAAAAATTATGATGTAAATGATATTACAAATTTGCTTTATGCTAATATTATAAGGAGAGAAATATATTTTTATTTTGAATCTATCAACGCATTTTTATAGGAACACGGTATGGAAAAATGACAAATTGATATTTAATATTATAATTAATATTTGAACAAAAAATATTTTAATATCATCTCTTAATTGAATTACTTCATCTTTAAATCATTGATGTCACTGAACGTCAGTTTGAATAGAGATGAACAACAGATTATTCTACGCGTTAATCAGATTCCAAAGAATTAATTCGCGGCACGCGATCGAAGTTTAAGGTCACGCAATACACGTGCGCATCAAGTTATGTCATTCATACCTATAGTGCAACTTTTTTCTCATTTTGCTCTGCAAAATATTTTTTTCTGCTTCGGTAGATGAAACACGTCCCATTTTCAAAATACAGAAACCTGAAGTGGGTCAGGAAACAAATTCTCTCGTCTTAGAAATATTTTCTTTTTACTTTGCGTTTCATCTATTTCTCTCCAGTCCAGCTGGAAAGAAGCTGAATAAAACTAAGTCATTATTTTATCGCTTTGAAGAAGTCCTAGAACAATAAATCCAGATCTTTCTCGGCATTATTCCGCTGCACTACGTGTGCAACCATAAATTTCTATAAGTCTAGTTAAAGACGCAGTTGTCTTTTTCTACGAACTAAGGATTTATAATCTTCTCGCAACGAACAGACAATAAAGTCCTTAATTGTCCAACATTTAAAATTACAATGACTGTAACAGAGTCTAACATAATAAAAATACTCGAGACTTTTTTTTTATTTTTTTTTTTTTTAATCTTAAAATATTAAGAATAATAAAATACACAATAGTGGTCCTAACCGAAAGAATCTGTCGACGAACGAAAGAACCTGCGCGCGCGTGTTGTTGTGTTTTCAAGAAAGAAAGTCGCTGGGTCACTCGTACGATACTTCGCGTAAATACGCGCTTTCTTATTTTTTTTTATTCATCCCTTTCTCCTCTCGCGTTTCTTACGACGTAGTATCGCATCTGCCACGATGGGAACCACGCGAGCCTGCGAAACCAGACGGTCGAGATCGGACAAGAGAGAGATGGAGAGAGAGAGAAAGAAGGATAAAAAAGGGAGATGGAGTAGTGGAGAAGGGAAATCGAAATGCGGTTGTGTATATGTATATAGGAGAGCCTTCTTCTTCGTCCTACTCGATTCTTCCACTCGATTCTGCCCGTATGACAATGAAAGGTGGGAGGAAACGTGCCTGTCCGCGTTTAAATTGTGTGTCTGACAATGATTGAGAAGATAGATTTTTCGACACAATCGAGTTGCGAGTGTGTAACCTCTATTACGAATCTCTCAAAAATAAATATCTTTGTGTTAATCTTTTTTTTTTTTATAGCGCGCAACGCATTTCACATTTTTCATCAGAAAAACAAACGGAATATAACTTATTTATTTCTATGATATTTAAATTAATTTTTTTATTACAAATTTCACGGGATGTACTTATATTCTTAATATGTTAATATTTTAAAAATACATGTCTAATATCTAATAAATAAGAAAAACAAAGATGTTTTTATGTGTCATCTAAGAGCTTGACCGATTCAATGATTTATTGATAAAACTGTCGGGTTTTTGCGCGATCTCTCATGTGACTTGCGCTATAGCCTTTCTTATCTGCGCTGTGGACGCGTATAGTTGAAAGATGAAATTGAAAATCTGCCGTCGTGTTAGAATGATAAAATGATGGCCAAAAGCCAAGAGCTGCAGTAACAATGCTGCAGCTTCCATTGTCAACATCCAAAAACACACTTGTTATCATTGCCCAATAGCAATTAGAAAGCTGTTTGTGCATCGATAATTTAATTATTATTTACTTTAGCATAGATTAGTGGAAAAACTCGAATATCTTCTATTATACACGTTAACTTCTCAGAAGAATATAATATATGTGAATCAACCTAATTAAACGTTCACAAAATCTAAACGCGTGCTTTAAGTAAATACATTTAAAAGTCAATTTTAGAACGTTATATTTTATTACGTACGAGATGTTATATCGGAAACGATTACGTCACGTAGATCTTCTCGAAAGACAAAAAAAAACATCGAGAAATCAAAAGTTAGCAGATAGCAAAGAAAAATATATCGAGTGCGCACCACACAGGATAGAAAGAAAGAGAAATTTATTCGAAGAACGTGCAGAGGTATTTCTTTTTCGACCTTTCGACGACTCGGCCCGCGGCACGGCGTTGCAAATAATCGGAGTGGAAAGACGATAAACGAGCTCGGGGAGAAAAATATATTTTTCGCTGGAACGACTTCTACACGCCTCTCTTTCTCTCTCTCTCTCTCTCCAGGATAGATCGAAAATAGCTCGCTCCTCGACGAGGCACGAAGCTGTTCTCTCCCTTCCTCTCTAGAGGACAGACAAGCTCCGCTTGTTCTTCAAGCAGATCCGTACATTCGACGACTTTGGAAGTTCGCCAAATTAGGTTTCCTACGCGAACTCCGGACGAGAGGAAAGGCGTTACCGAGCGACCAACTGACGAACAGGCGTGATACTTGGTTCGTAGATCATTGAGATCGTGATAATCAAGGTTATCGTTAACGCCGCCTTCTTCCTCGGCTCTCTCTCTCGTCTTCCTGATTTTTCTCTGAAATTTCTGAGAAATCCGCGCGATAAATCACAATCGAAGCGCGGCGATTTTCATGATCGTGTTTTACACGATCGTTGATCTCAGATCCGAGTTTAATTACCGCGCGATAGACAAGATTCGTTTCGGGAATAACTCCTAATACATCCTTCGTTATTCGAGCGCATGATCGAGAGATAATGTTACCTCGAGATTGCTTTCTGGATCCAATTATGCGCGAACGATTTTCCACGGATGGGAGAGAATTAATTTCGCGCGCCGACAGGGGTGCGATCGATCCAAGTTTGGAACGGAACTTTAATCCGATCGACACACGCGATTGTGTGGTACCCTTGCGACCCCGGTGGAAGCATGTGGCCCGTCGTGTAGCCTTAAGCCTCGGACCGAAATCGGCAGCTGCGCGCGTTTGTCTTTTCAAAGACTGTCTCACGAAGAGCAGCGCACGGGGTGGACGTGTTGACTCGTTTTTGCCCTCCCTTCTCTCATTGACGTCGCTACGTAACATCTGGCAGCGACGTGTACCAATTTCAAACTTTCCCTCGTCCACCCTTGCTCTTGCCCGAACGATTGTTTTCAAACGGCGCAAGCTGCCTATGTCACAAATATTATAGAACGAGAGTTTTGGAAAGACAATAAGTGTTACTTGTTTTTCTTTTGATCTTACACGTCGCGAAAGAATTGGCCTTAAATTAAATTTGTGTTCCTTATTTGTTCAACGAAACAGACGCGATTGTACGAATTTTCAATCTAAATTCAATTCTCATGAGCGTATAGTTATTTTCAGATTGTTATGAGAAAAAATTAATAGTGCATTCTAAAGATTAATGTGCAATTCGATAATTTGTAAGAATCTAATCCGTCAACTGAGTAAATAATTGGGGGTGGAGTTCCAGTTGATTCATTGCGACGAAGATAAAATCGTCGACGAAGCAACGAAGAAACACAGAGATTGTCGTGTTGTTTTATCCCGACTTCGCAGAGCAAGGTACGCCAATTAAGAATCATGCAAGGCGGCTATTATTTAAAGAAAGGAAACTTTATCGCGGCCACCCTAGACCATCAATTTGTACAGCCAACGGCCGAGAGTAACACGCCCTCTTTTTCCCTTTGTATATGCACACTCGTGTCTCTCGATACGCCACGTGCACGCCATAAGCGTAAACCTTATTAAGACGAGCGCGCGAAGGCTAACGCGCGATCCCACGGAACCGAGATGACCGATCGGAAGCCTCGTACTCTGATCGATGAATTATTCAGACTGCGTACTGTCCGGGAAGCTGCGCGACGCGTAAATACAACATGAGGCTGGAGGAAACAAACCACGCATTTTTAGACTCTGAAAGAAGCAAGGGAGGAATAATTACATCTCTTTATAATGTACATGTCAAGTATCGATACTCAACAATAATATATTTAGATAAACAAAATATATATATATATATATTAAAATTTATTATATTAAAAAGACATGGATCTAATTATTTATTATATAATATAATATATATTATATGATATATTATATAACACATATTATATAATATGTTATGTACTATATAATATTATATATTATGTAAGACTTGGATTTGTTGCTTGTATGGTTTCCAAATGCAAAATGTGAATTTATTCAGGCCAAGTAAATGTCTAATGTGTTTTAGATCAAAGTTTCACTAGTCACAGAGTTTCGTCGCGTCCATGTTTACTCGAATTTGTTCTTCTGCATTGATTGTGCTTAGGACAGGTTCATTCAAGTTCGCGGATTGTGCAAGGAGTCCATTATCCCTCCCTTTACCGCAAGTCCTTTCCACTTTGTCGCGTCCATTGTTGACCGCATGCAAATGGGTGAAACTTCAGTCTCACTGCCACTGTTTCCGTATCATTCGACTAACTAGAAGAAGAGTGGGTTCAGCTTGCCAAAAACTTTTGACAGGTAGAATTATGTGACAGGCCGTAAATCATAAACTATAGGAAAATCAACGTTAACGAAGAACATTTCATTTATGCATCATATGAATGTAAAGATATTTGATTACACATGGGAGATGAGAATACTAAATCTTTTATTTTTCCACTCTCGTAAAATTAAATGTAATTTAATGTAATTTTACCCATGTTATTCCATGTACCTTTTGTTTGGAATTTTATGTGCACTTCATAAAAACAAATAGCATAAACTATGACATATTTTGAAACTTTTGTACTTTCTTGAGAAAGAGCCAAGTCATACAACTCGGTGTCTCAAATTTCTATTTTCTGCGTCTCACGTTTGTGCTTTCTTCTCTACAATATATATATATAATATATATGTGTGCAAATATGAAACATTTATACGCGTAATAATGGATGTAGATAGATTGAATAAACGGTATGTACTTAGCGAATATCTTCCATTGAGAAAATATTCTTCATGAATCGTGAATTGTATTAATGCGCGTTTGAATGTATAATGAATGAACGCAATATCTATTCACAACGATGACATAATCATTGCAGTCTATTTTGGTTGAATTTCTGAAACGCCTTCGATATGGCTAACTTTGCTACATCTTCGGCAGCATCTCTTCTTATACTCTCTGCCTTTCTAGGCTACCGCTAGATCGTCTCTCGAGAAACAAATAAGTTTAATTTGTGCATGTTTGCCAGTACTTGGCTAAGCCTGTCTAAGAGAAACTCGTCCGAAACTTCTATAGTTGGGTCTTTGCGGGATAAACGCAATTCCTTGTCGATGAACACATGCTTATATTCATGAAGTATGCATAATGAAACAAAATGTCAAAAAATCATTAAAAATCTCATTAAATTCAAATTTAAACAATCTATTTTTCTAATATTTTCATCTAGTCTATTTTAATATTTTTTAACGTCTCGATATATGAAAACATAAGTCCGTTTATTCATTCTTAAAAAAGAAAATATACACGTGCTAATTCCTGTGTATTACAAAATTACATTTTGAAGAATATTAGAAGATGTAATTTATTATCTATAAATGTGGTTGAATGTAAAATACATTGGACCAGTCTCTCTAATGCGGAAAGAGAGAGGGAAAAGGGAATATTGGACACACTCGTTCATCTCTTAGTTAGCCGAATCGTGGCTTTGTATTGTACAGCAGCTTCTCAAGGCCATCAGCGAAGCTAATTG